>NC_064617.1:331732741-332357741 GCF_023898315.1 Schistocerca nitens
TATGAATGATGTGCAAGGATCTCCAAGCGAAACATGTGGCAACATGTGAGCCTTCCAATGAAGATCTGCATGGCTGGGTATAATCATGTTTCCGTAGACAACCGCAAACATTTTCCCACGAAGGCGTTGACCAGACAGTCAACGCCTACGTGGGAAAATGTCTCACGCTGGGGTAAAAGTACCGACAGTTACGGCGATTACTTTTGAAATAATAAACAGTTTACTTACTTATTTCCATCCGCCTCGTTTTTATATGTCTGCGTCTTATACGAGTGCCATTCCACAAGTCATGGCATCTACAGTACATCGTGCGAACGTGCGGTGCCACTGTAACCGCATTAAATACATCCGAAAACCCGCGGAAAGGTTACCGAAATCAACCGACAGATTGCAACCGCATGCGAGGATGGCTCGGTACCAGCGTCTGAAACATTTAGTGTGAGGTTGTCCGTGCTACAAGATGGATCCTCCCCCACCCACCCTACTCGCCAGACCTCAACCCATGCGACTTAGACCTCGTCCCACAACTGAGCAAACTACTGAATTGGAGGCGCTTTGCAAACAGGGCGAATGTCCTCACAGTATTTCGACGACACGTGGCACAAATTGATGGCTATGCCAATGGCAGACAACACAGCACAGCTGTATGTACGCACACGGGGACTATTTTCCAGCCTATTATGAAGTCATATGCCGACGTCGCAAGCTGCAGATGAAGAGATAGAGGACGTATCTGAGAGTATTGAAAGAGTAATAAAATACTTAAAAGAAGATGAAAATCTAATAGTCACGGGGCACTGGAATGCAGTTCTAGGGGATGGAGTAGAAAAAAGGTTACAGGAGAATATGGACTTGGGGCAAAGAATGAGAGTGGAGAAAAATTTAGTTCTGCAATAAATTTCACCTAGTAATAACGAATACTCTGTTCAGGAATCAAAGGGGCGGAGGTACACTTGGAAAAAGGCCGGGTGATACGGGAAGATTTCGCCGGCCGTGGTGGCCGTGCGGTTCTAGGCGCTTCAGTCTGGAACCGCGTGACCGCTAGGGTCGCAGGTTCGAATCCTGCCTCGGGCATGGATGTGTGTGATGTCCTTAGGTTAGTTAGGTTTAAGTAGTTCTAAGTTCTAGGGGACTGATGACCACAACAGTTAAGTCCCATAGCGATCAGAGCCATTTGAACCATTTTTTTGAACGTGAAGATTTCAGTTAGATTACATCGTGGTCAGATAGAGATTCCGAAATCAAATACTGTATTCTAAGGCATACCCAGGAGCAGATGTAGACTCAGATAACAATGTAGTAGTGATGAAGAGTGGGCTGAAGTTTAAGAGATTAGTCAGGCAGAATCAATATGCGAAGAAGTGATACGGAAGGACTAAGAAATGACTAGATACGCTTGACGTTCTCTAATGCTGTAGATACAGCAATGAGTAATAGCTCAGTAGGCAGTACAGCTCAAGAGGAATGGAAATCTCTAAAAGTGCAGTCACAAAAGAGGGAAAGGAGAAACCATGGGTAACAGAAGAAATACTTCAGCTGATCGATGAAAGAAGGAAGTACGAAAACGTGCAGGGAATTTCAGGAATACAGAAATATAAGTCGCTGACGAATGAAATAAGAAGGATGTGCGGGGAAACTAAGACGAAATGGCTGCATGAAAAATATGAAGAAATCGAAAAAAAATTGTCTGAAGGACTGACTCAGCATATAGAAAAGTCAAAACGACCTTCGGTGAAATTAAAAGCAAGGATGGTAACATAAAGAGAGCAAAGGGAATTCCACTGTGAAATACAGAGGTGAGAGCGGATAGGTGGAAAGAGTACATTGAAGGCCTCTACGAGGGGGAAGACATGTGTGATAGAAACAGGAGTGGATTTCGAAGAGACATGTGATCCAGTGTTAGGATCAGAATTTAAGATAGCGTCGGAGGACTTACGATCAAATAAAGCAAAAGGGATAGATAATATTTCATCAGAATTTCTAAAATCATTGGGAGAAGTGGCAACACAACGACTACTCACGTTGGTGTGTAGAATGTATGAGTCTGGCGGAATACCATTTGATTTTCGGAAAAATATCCACACAATTCCGAAGATTGCAAGAGCTGACAAGTGCGCGAATTATCGCACAATCGGCTTAACAGCTCATGCATCCAAGTTGCTGACAAGAATAATATACAGAATAATGGAACAGAAAATTGAGGATGTGTTAGATGACAATCAGTTAGGCTTCAGGAAAGGCAAAGGCACGAGAGAGGCAATTCTGAAGTTGCAGTTGATAATGGAAGCAAGACTAAAGAAAAATCAAGACACATTCATAGGCTTTATCGACCTGGAAGAAGCGTTTGACAATATGTAAAAGAGCCAAAAGGGAATACCAAGAAAGAAGTTCTCGGATTAGAAACGGTGTAGGACAGGAATGTAGTCTTTTACCCTTACTGTTCAATCTGTACATCTAAGAAACAAAGAGGGAAATAAAAGAAGATTCAGGAATGGAATTAAATTCAAGGTGAGAGGGAACCAATGATAAGATTCGCTGATGAAATTGCTATCCTGAGCGAAAGTGAAGAAGAATTACATCATCTGCTGAATGGAATGAACCTTCTAATGAGTACAGAATATGGACTGAGAGTAAATGGAAGAAAGACGGAAGTTATGAGAAGTAGCAGAAATGAGAAAAGCGAGAAACGTAACATGGGGATGGATGGTCCCGAAGTAGATGAAGTTAACGAATTCTACTACCTAGGCAGCAATATAACGAATGACGGACGGGGCAAGGAGAACATCAAAAGCAGACTAGCGTTGGCCAAAAGGACATTCCTCGCCTAGAGAAATCTACTAGTATCAAACACAGGCCTTAATTTGTTGAAATTTCTTAAAAAATGGTTCAAATGGCTCTGAGCACTATGGGACTCAACTGCTGAGGTCATTAGTCCCCTAGAACTTAGAACTACTTAAACCTAACTAACCTAAGGACATCACAAACATCCATGCCCGAGGCAGGATTCGAACCTGCGACCGTAGCGGTCTTGCGGTTCCAGGCTGCAGCGCCTTTAACCGCACGGCCACTTCGGCCGGCGAAATTTCTTAGAATATACGTTTGGAGCACAGTGTTGTACGGTTGTGAAACATGGGCTGTGGGAAAAGCGAAACAGAAGAGAATTGTAGCATTTGAGATATTGTGCTACAAAGGAATGTTGAAAATTGGGTGGACTGATAAGCTAAGGAATTCTTCCAATCCATATGTGGCATAACAGCAAACCAGTGCTTAACAGTATCGGTTAAAAACAGTCTTGGTTGCATTTTTTTTTCCAACGACGCGTTTCGCCTTATTTAGGCATCCTGAAATTGCCTAAATAAGGCGAAACGCGTCGTTGAAAAATAAAAAAAAATTTCAACCGAGACTGTTTTTAACCGATACTGATAAGTTAAGGAATGAAGGGGTTCTGCGCGAAATCGGAGAGGAAAGAAATATGCGGGAAACACTGATAAGGAGAAGGGACATTATGATAGGACATCTGTTAAGACATGATGGAATGACTGCCATGGTACTAGAGGGAGCTGTAGGGGGCAAAAACAGTAGATGAAGACAGAGAGATTGGAACACGTCGAGCAAATAATTGAGCACGTAGGTTGCAAGTGCTGCTCTGAGATGAAGAGGCTGGCACAGGAGAGTAATTCGTGGCGGTCCGCATCAGAACAGTCAGAAGATAATTGAGTAATTTGTGTAAAGTTTCATGTTACTATTGGCATCGTATGACAGGTCATTAAAAGTCTAGATGTGCTGTTATCGATGTGAGAATAAATTAAATCTGTTATCCTCTCACTTGTAGATCTATATACTTCATCAGTCGTAGTGTACGGTGAGTGATGGACTGCCAGTCTCCCGGCAACCCAATTCCAGCTGTTTTTAATGTGTGAGAGACCTGGAGGACATGCTGGCCAGCATAACAGACGACCATCCCCTGTATTTTGGTAGGTCAGGTCAGCACGGACAACATGTTGTCGAGCTTATTCTGAAAGATTACGTCACTGAGATACAGAAGTCAGAGTACAGCCAGTGGCCTTATCACGTCAGAAATGTAATACCTGCTATCGAAATTACCGGTTACCCGAATGGAAGATGTTCAAGTTGTGTACCCAATGACATCCCACAGTTTACGTTAGATTAGATGTACTTCTCGTTTCAATAGATCGATAGTGAGGAGATCCTCCAGCAAAGTAGAAAATGTCTGAAAGACAAGAACACGCAATACACTTAGGAGACCAAAGTCATGGGATATCTCCTAATATCGTATCGGGCCTCCTTTCGTCCGGCGTAATGCAGCAACTCGACGTGGCAAGGACTCAAAACGACGTTGGGAGTCCCTGCAGAAATATTGAGCCATTTCCCTCTATAGCAGTCTATAATTGCAAAACTTTGCCGGTGTAGAATTTTGTGCAGTAACTGACCTCACGATCATGTCCCATAATTATTCGATGGGATTTATGTTGGGCGATTTGGATGGACAAATAATTCGCTCAGATTGTTCAGAATGTTCTTCAAATCAGTCGTGAATAATTGTGACCTGAGAGATGACGCGTTATCATCTATATAAATGAGCTTCATTAATGGCTGCAAATGGCCTTCAAGTAGACGAACATAATCATTTCCAGTCAATGGTCGGTTCAGTTGGATCATATGACCGTTTCATGTAAACATTGCCCACACCATTATGGGGCCACCACCAGCTTGCATCTTGGCATCTATACCACACTCGAACCCTACCATCAGCAGTAACCAACTGAAATCTGGACTTACCTGCCCAGACAACGGTTTTCCAGTCGTCTGTCCAATCGATATGGTCACGAGCCCAGCAGAGGCGCTGCAGGTGATGTACTGTTAGGAAAGGCACTCGCATCGCTCATCTGCTGCCAAAGCGCATTAACGTCCAATTTCACCGCACTATTCTAATGGATACATTCGTCGTGCGTCCCTTATTGATTTATGTGGTTATTTCAAGTATTTCTTGTTTGTTAGCACTGACAGCTCTACGGAAGCGCTGCTGATCTCGGTCGTTAAGCGAAAGCCATCGTGGTGAGAGGTGATATCTGAAATTTGATTTTCTCGGCACACTCTTGACACTGTGCATCGCAAAATATTCATGTCCCTAACAGTTTCCGAAATCGTGTGTACTGCGCGTCTAGCTCCAACTACCATTCCGCGTTAAAGGCTGTTAACCACCGTTGTGAGGCCATAATCACGTCGGAAACCTTTTCACATGAATCACCTGAGTATAAATGACAGCTACGCCAATGCACTGCCGTGATACTACCGCCATCTGTATGTGTGCAGATCGCTATTCCATGACTTCTGTCACCTCAGTGTAAATATTTACAAAGCAAACGAATATGCCAATGTATCTACCACAGATGCGAAATCGAGTAGTTCTTATGGATGTGGAGTAAATAAAAGAAATCTTAAAGTCAAAATAATAATTTGTCACAAAACATGTAAACGCTGAATACACTGATATGATATGGTAATTCTTTGCCTATCGTAGGCACACGTCACCAAGTGGAAAAATTATTTACAATGATCGCATTACTGCGCTGAATTTGTACAGAAATCAGATTGTACGCAGTATTTTCATTATTTCATATTATTAATAACATATTATCATCAGCTGGTTACATTAAGAAATTCATCAGTGGCGTAGAAAGGGGTGGCCATCAACTAATCCATTAGGCTCCTCTTAAACTGAACAGTGAAACTGTTAATGGCTGCTGGCAAGTTATTGAAACTGTTTGTTTCTGAATATTGAAAGCCTTTCTGGGCCAAAGTAAGTGACTTTAAGTCTTTGTGACAATAATTCTTATGTCCGTAAACAGACCTCTGCAGGATGTTCTTGAGTTCTCACCACAAATACTTCTTATAGCACATTTTTGGACGTGAGAAATGTTAGCTTGGCTTGACGAGCTACCTAAAAATAAAAAATAAAAAATCCCGTATGACGTTATGGGATGAAAGTAAGTCTAGCGTGCCAGATTCAATATTTTTGTATCACTTATGTCTGACACCAATCGTGCTGCAAGTAGAGATATGTTTAGGCGGTTCGGCATTTCTGTGCATGCTCCTCCCTGTTGGTTCAGTTGCTGGATCCTTACGACGGTGATAACGTCCTACATGAATCTAACATTCGTTCTCCTTGGGCCCTCTACACACGGAGACGTCCATCGTTACTGTGCATGCAGAACTCAGACTCATCTTAAAAGACGACTTGGTGCCCCCCTTCTGTCAATTGTTATGATTGGCCTCACAATTGTTGGCGCGACTCTCTCTAATGCCATGTCGAGGAAGCCAGCAACAATGGTTGTCAAAATGACAGTTCGTAGAGCGTCAGATCCGGTTGCGTCGTCCAGTAAGATAACTGCCTTGCGGTAAACTAGCCCCTTCCCTGCAGTGATAAGACAATGCACAGCCAAGCAATCTATTTTGTTGTAATCCCAGGCACTAGTCGCCTGCGGCCGTTGAGTTCCTGCATAACGTTGAGTACGGCCCTCACGAACACATCAGTTCCATATGCGCACGACTGTCGTGGGATCCCAACCACAATGAGGAGCAGTATGACGGCACGCTAAATTGTAGTCTCGATAGACAACGATGCTGCTACTGTTCCGATATTTGCTGGCAGACGTTTCTCCTTCTTAAGCGAGGCATAACGCGATCTTCATACAACTAACACTCAAATCCAGTCTCTGAACAAGGAACCCACTGCGTAATCTTTCCTTACAGACAGATACTCCTGCTACTTGTGTGTCATAGGTAGATCCAAGCATGTAGTAACATTTATGCCAATGAGGTATGTTGCCTGCCGCCTTAGTGGTGTAACTACTGTAACGGCCAACAATTACTTCCAGTATTTAAATCAAATACGTATGAGGCTCCTCACAACTGGAATTCAAAGTACGGATTACAGACAACCATTATTAACTGATCTGTCGCAGTAGTTTTAGCCGTCTTTCCAGTCCTGTGATCCCCAACCTATGGGTAATTATGCCTTGAGGGGTAAAATGTACACTACTGGCCATTAAAATTGCTACACCAAGAAGAAATGCAGATGATAAACGGGTATTCATTGGACAAATATATCATACTAGAACTGACATGTGATTACATTTTCACGCAATTTGGGTGCATAGATCCTGAGAAATCAGTACCCAGAACAACCACCTCTGGCCGTAATAACGGCCTTGATACGCCTGGGCATTGAGTCAAACAGAGCTTGGATGGCGTGTACAGATACAGCTGCCCATGCAGCTTCAACACGATACCACAGTTCATTAAGAGTAGTGACTGGCGTATTGTGACGAGCCAGTTGCTCGGCCACCATTGACCAGACGTTTTCAATTGGTGAGAGATCTGGAGATGTGCTGGCCAGGGCAGTAGTCGAACATTTTCTGTATCCAGCAGGACCCGTAAAGGAACTGCAACACGCGGTCGTGCATTATCCTGCTGAAATGTAGAGTTTCGCAGGGATCGAATGAAGGGTAGAGCCACGGGTCGTAACACATCTGAAATGTAACGTCCACTGTTCAAAGTGCCGTCAATGCCAACAAGAGATGACCGAGACGTGTAACCAATGGCACCCCATAGCATCACGCCGGGTGATACGCCAGTATGGCGATGACGAATACACGCTTCCAATGTGCATTCACCGCGATGTCGCCAAACACGGATGCGACCATCATGATGCTGTAAACAGAACCTCGATTCATCCGAAAAAATGACGTTTTACCATTCGTGCACCCAGGTTCGTCGTTGAGTACACCATCGCAGGCGCTCCTGTCTGTGATGCAGCGTCAAGGGTAACCGCAGCCATGGTCTTTCAGCTCATAGTCCATGCTTCTGCAAACGTCGTCGAATTGTTCGTGCAGATGGTTGTCTTGCAAACGTCCCCATCTGGTGACTCAGGGATCGAGACGTGGCTGCACGATCCGTTACAGCCATGCGGATAAGATGCCTGACATCTCGATTGCTAGCGATACGAGGCCGTTGGGTTCCAGCACGGCGTTCCGTATTACCCTCCTGAACCCACCGATTGCATGTTCTGCTAACAGCCATTGGATCTCGATGTCGCGATACGATAAGCCATAATCGCGATTGGCTACAATCCCACCTTTATCAAAGTCGGAAACGTGATGGTACGCATTTATTCTCCTTTCACGAGGCATAATAACAACGTTTCACCAGGGAACGCCAGTCAACTGCTGTTTGTGTATGAGAAATCGGTTGGAAACTTTCGTCATGTCAGCACGTTGTAGGTGGAGCCACCGGCGCCAACCTTGTGTGAATGCTCTGGAAAGCTAATCATTTGCATATCACAGCATCTTCTTCATTTCGGTTAAATTTCGAGTCTGTAGCACGCCATCTTCGTGGTGTAGCAATTTTAATGGCCAGTACTGTAATTTTCCGAGGGAGTGAGTAAAAACAGAAGGGTTCAACTGTCTTCCGGCGATATTTTGGTGGTTTTCCTTGCTGATTTGTAGCAAACGCTGAGTTGCTTCCCAAACTCCGCATCATAAATGACGATACACAACCAGTTAAAATAGGATCCCACGCGGAACAAAGTTTATACGATTCACAGACAGATGGGGCGCACAACTCCCCACAACAAACGACTATGGCGACAGGAAGGCTATTGGAACACAAAGCTCAGATAACATGAATTTGACAAATCGTGAATACAGCGAACCCACACGACGGAATAAACCCTAGGAAATGTAAAGAAGCGCTCAGCGAATCGGATAAACTGGTGAGTAACAGGGGGTTTCCGACTAATATGCGGTCCGAACTAATGTTTCCAGTGCTTTCATAGTAGGTGTAAGAGAAAACAAAGGCGCTTACTTGACGAAAATGAGCTAGAGGGGTTCCTCACACTGCATGTTGCACTATACTGTGCACGACACATAAAGCATCTTCTTCTCCGAGAGTTCTATTGTGATTTTTTTATTTATAGTACTGGGAGATGAAGAAGCTCGCACAGGATAGAGTAGCATGGAGAGCTGCATCAAACCAGTCTCAGGACTGAAGACCACAACAACAACAGTACTGAATTAAATAGAAAATAAAAGAGCTACAGTTACAAGGCTTGTAGAAAGTGTTTTACAGTATCGGCCATTGTCTTTTCCGTGGTAATATCGGTTGTTAATGATAAGCTGCACTGATAATTTGTGAAAAACAATAGAACACATAAGCATGGGATCTTATCGTTATTATTTTTACCGAGTTCTCCAGTGCTGTTTGCAGAGACAGCAAATAAAATACAAAATATTCTTCTCATTCAAACATCCAGCATGTGCATAGCCCCTCAAATAGCCTTCCGTAGATCCATTATTTACATCAGATTACAGTTTTCTTCGCCACTTTGTAATCGGCTCTCCATAGCCACCTTTTGAGTGTTTATTTTATTTTGCGACATCCGACTTACGTTCAGCTTCCTTCAGCGGCTTTCCAGAGTGTATTTTTCCTGTTTTTAATCCCTCCTCTTCGGTGGCAATCTTTTTCTTTTCTAACTGTTAAAAACGCTTCAGCTGCCTCCTCGTGGTCATTTTGTTACATAGAACCTTGCTCACAGCCATTTACACGCACTCTTCGCTCCATTTTCCTCTTACTTTTTTCTCTTTCTCGCCATTTGAATATGAAAAGACGTTAAGAAGAAGAAAATATAATTTAAAAATTAAAATTACTTCTGGTAGACACTGAAAGACAATATGGTGACCGGTACTGCACGACAAAAACGCAGTAACATCTAGTCATACTGTACATTCTTTTAGAGAAATTTTCAGGAAAGCTTTGGTAGATGTCATTCCTTGTATAACACAGATAACCGAAGTAAAGTACAAAAATTAATCACTTGTCCCAAAAACGGGTACCAACGCTCTCAATATATCTTCTGTGCGCTAAGAGCTACAGCAATACCGTCACACTACCATGAAGATCCCCCCCCCCCCCCCCATAAACCATGGACCTTGCCGTTAGTGGGGAGGCTTGCGTGCCTCAGCGATACAGATGGCCGTACCGCAGGTGCAACCACAACGGAGGGGTATCTGTTGAGAGGCCAGACAAACGTGTGGTTCCCGAAGAGGGGCAGCCTTTTCAGTAGTTGCAGGGGCAACATTCTGGATGATTGACTGATCTGGCCTTGTAACAATAACCAAAACGGCCTTGCTGTTCTGGTACTGCGAACGGTTGAAAGCAAGGGGAAACTACAGCCGTAATTTTTCCCGAGGGCATGCAGCTTTACTGTATGGTTACATTATGATGGCGTCCTCTTAGGTAAAATATACCGGAGGTAAAATAGTCCCCCATCCGGATCTCCGGGCGGGGATTACTCAAGAGGACGTCGTTATCAGGAAAAAGAAAACTGGCGTTCTACGGATCGGAGCGCGGAATGTCAGATCCCTTAGTCGGGCAGGTAGGTTAGAAAATTTAAAAAGGGGAATGGGTAGGTTAAAGTTAGATATAGTGGGAATTTGTGAACTTCGGTGGCAGGAGGAACAAGACTTTTGGTCAGGTGATTACAGGGTTACAAATACAAAATCAAAAAGGGGTAATGCAGGAGTAGGTTTAATAATGAATTAAAAAATAGGAATGCGAGTAAGCTACTAGAAATAGCATAGTGAACGAATTTTGTGACCAAGTTAGACACGAAGCCCACGCCTACTACAGTAGTACAAGTTTATATGCCAACTAGCTCTGCACATGACGAAGAAATTGATGAAATGTATGATGAGATAAAAGAAATTATTCAGATAGTGAAGGGAGACGAAAATTTAATAGTCATGGGTGACTGGAATTCGGGAGTAGGAAAAGGGAGAGAAGGAAACATAGTAGGTGATTATGGATTGGGGGTAAAAACGAAAGAGCAAGCCGTCTGGTAGAATTTTGCACAGAACATAACTTAATCATAGTTAACACTTGGTTCAAGAATCATAAAAGAATGTTGTATACATGGAAGAATCCTGGAGATACTAGAAGGTATCAGATAGATTATATAATGGTCAGACAGAGATTTAGGAACCAGGTTATAAACTGTAAGACATTTCCAGGGGCAGAGGTGGACTCTGACCACAATCCATTGGTTATGAACTGTAGATTAAAACTGAAGAAACCGCAAAAAGTTGGGAATTTAAGGAGATGGGACCTGGATAAACTGACTAAACGAGAGCTTGTACAGAGTTTCAGGGAGAGCATAAGAGAACAGTTGACAGGAATGGGGGAAAGAAATACAGTAGAAGATGAATGGATAGCTCTGAGGGATGAAGAAGTGAAGGCAGCAGAGGATCAAGTAGGTAAAAAGATGTAATTTCTTTTATTATTGCGAATATTATCGAGCTATAACACTTCAAAAAATTCCTCTTTACTAGCAATAATGATTCGAAGTATACGTGTTACACCTGTAAAGTTGCAATCGTATTCCGGTCTGTGACAGATACTGCTTTGATGGAGAGTTTAATAACTATCCTCATATCAAGTGACAATGCCTCAGGAGCTTTACTATTATTCCTTTATAATTTAGCCAGATTTTTGTTTGCGTACAAGCCGATTACTCGATTGCCTATTTCTCGCAGTCCTATATTAAGTACACTACTGGCCATTAAAATTGCTACACCAAGAAGAAATGCAGATGATAAATGGGTATTCATTGGACACATATTATACTAGAACTGACATGTGATTACATTTTCACGCAATTTGGGTGCATAGATCCTGAGAAATCAGTACCCACAAGAACCGCCTTTGGCCGTAATAACGGCCTTGATACGCCTGGGCATTGAGTCAAACAGAGCTTGGATGGCGTGTGCAGCTTCAACACGATACCACAGTTCATCAAGACTAGTGAATGGCGTATTGTGACGAGCCAGTTGCTCGGCCACCATCGACCAGACGTTTTCAATTGGTGAGAGATCTGGAGAATGTGCTGGCCACGGCAGTAGTCGAACATTTTCTGTATCCAGAAAGGCCCGTACAGGACCTGCAACATGAGGCCGTCCATTACCCTGCTGAAATGTATGGTTTGGCAGGGATCGAATGAAGGGTACAGCCACAGGTCGTAAGAGATCTGAAATGTAACGTGCACTGTTCAATGCCGTCAATGCGAACAAGAGGTGACCGAGACGTTTAACAAATGGCACCCCATACCATCACGCCAGGTGATACGCCAGTATGGCGATGACGCATACACGCTTCCAATGTGCGTTCACCACGATGTCACCAAACAAGGATGCGACCATCATGATGATGTAAACAGAACTTGGATTCATCCGAAAAAATGGCGTTGTGCCATTCGTGCACCCAGGTTCGTCGTTGAGTACACCATCGCAGGCGCTCCTGCCTGTGATGCAGCGACAAGGGTAACCACAGCCATGGTCTCCGAGCTGATAGTCCATGCTGCTGCAAACGTCGTCGAACTGCTCGTGCATATAGTTGTTGTCTTGCAAACGTCCCCATCTGTTGACTCAGGGATCGAGACGTGGCTGCACGATCCGTCACAGCCATGCGAATAAGATGCCTGTCATCTGGACTGCTAGTGATACGAGGCCGTTGGGATCCAGCACGGCGTTCCGTATTGCCCTCCTGAACCCACCGATTCCATATTCTGCTAACAGACATTGGATCTCGACCAACGCCAGCAACAATGTCGCGATACGATAAACCGCAATCGCGATAGGCAACAATCGGACCTTTATCAAAGTCGGAAACGTGATGGTACGCATTTCTCCTCCTTACGCGAGGCATCACAACAACGTTTCACCAGGCAACGCCGGTCAACTGCTGTTTGTGTATGAGAAATCGGTTGGAAACTTTCCTCATGTTAGCACGTTGTAGGTGTCGCCACCGTCGCCAACCTTGTGTCAATGCTCTGAAAGGCTAATCATTTGCATAACACAGCATGTTCTTCCTGTCGGTGAAATTTCGCGTCTGTAGCACGTCATCTTCTTGGTGTAGCAATTTGAATGGCCAGTAGTGTATCATCAGGATCGTCTACAATCAGATTGGTGACCCCGATAAACTCGGATTTGAGACGTATAGTCTTAAATTTTTATTATTCTTACATGTCATCCCTCACATCTCCAGCTATAAACGTAAGGGTCTTCTGATACAGCACGATGGCCTTGATGGGCACCACTCGACCTCGTTTGGCGGTACTTCCCTACCTATGATACGTGAAACACATCTGAGGAAGAAGTGTGTTTTCTGGGGGACGGGCATGCTTCGGACAAAAGAAGGAAGTCAACCAGTAGTATGTGATGGTGCTGACGGACGGGAACAGGAGGAACCGTGCGCTTGTTGTGGAAAATGGGACTCGACGCTGGAGTGCTACTGTTTACCTGGTCGAGATGCTCTGCGAAGAGCGGTTAGCTTCTCGTGCGGAGAATGTAGCACTCACGGTGACTCAAAGCAGACTGTGGTGTCACAGAATACTGCAGGCGCAGTCAGATGAAGGCGATCGGAAACTTGACAGTGTCTGCAGAGGTCAGACACGTAAAGGGTAAATGCAGACGTTGTGTTGATTAGAAAATGGTTTTGCAGTAGGTGCTGTCCCTCGGCAAAATTACACTACTGGCCATTAAAATTGCTACACCAAGAAGATGACGTGCTACAGACGCTAAATTTCACCGACAGGAAGAAGATGCTGTGATATGCAAATGATTAGCTTTTCAGAGCATTCACACAAGGTTCGCGCCGGAGGCTACACCTACAACGTGCTGACATGACGAAAGTTTCCAACCGATTTCTCACACACAAACAGCAGTTTACCGGCGTTTCCTGGTGAAACGTTGTTGTGATGCCTCGCGTAAGGAGGAGAAATGTGTACCATCACGTTTCCGACTTTGATAAAGGTGGGATTGTAGCCTATCGCGATTGCGGTTTATCGTATCGCAACATTGCTGCTCGCGTTGGTCGAGATCCAATGTCTGTTAGCAGAATATGGAATCGGTGGGTTCAGGAGGGCAATACGGAACGCCGTGCTGGATCCCAACGGCCTCGTATCACTAGCAGTCCAGATGACAGGCGTCTTATCTTCATGGCTGTGACGGATCGAGCAGCCACGTCTCGATCCATGAGCCAACAGATGGGGACGTTTGCAAGACAACAACCATCTGCACGAACAGTTCGACGACGTTTGCAGCAGCATGGACTATCAGCTCGGAAACCATGGCTGCGGCTACCCTTGACGTTGCATCACAGACACGAGCTCCTAAGATGGTGTACACAACGACGAACCTGGGTGCACGAATGGCAAAACGTCATTTTTCGGATTAATCCAGGTTCTGTTTACAGCATCATGATGGTCGCATCCGTGTTTGGCGACATCCCGGGGAATGCACATTGGAAGCGTGTATTCGTCATCGCCATACTGGAGTATCACCTGGCGTGATGGTATGGGGTGCCATTGGTTACTCGTCTGGGTCGCCTCTTGTTCGCATTGACGGCACTTTGAACAGTGGACGTTACATTTCAGATGTGTTACGACCCGTGGCTCTACCCTTCATTCGATTCCTATGAAACCCTACATTTCAGCAGGATAATGCACGAACGCATGTTGCAGGTCCTCTACGGGCCTTTCTGGATACAGAAAATGTTCGACTGCTGCCCTGGCCAGCACATTCTCCAGATCTCTTACCAATTGAAAACGTCTGGTCAATGGTGGCCGCGCAACTGGCTCGTCACAGTACGCCAGTCACTACTTTTGATGAACTGTGGTATCGTATTGAAGCTGCATGGGCAGCTGTACCTGTACACGCCATCCAAGCTCTGTTTGACTCAATGCCCAGGCGTATCAAGGCCGTTATTACGGCCAGAGGTGGTTGTTCTGGGTACTGATTTCTCCGGACCTATGCACCCAAATTGCGTGAAAATGTAATCACATGTCAGTTCTAATATAATATTTTTGTCCAATGAATACCCGTTTATCAACTGCATTTCTTCTTGCTGCAGTAATTTTAATGGCCAGCAATGTACGTTGTCATCACTTTTGTGGAATATTGCTCTCTATATCGTACTGTTGAACCTTGTGCTAGCTTTGTGTCCTGATAATATTGCAGCCTTTTACTTAGAGGCTAGATGTCTCCGTAAGTACGTGTTGTGCAAAAGGGAATTACTGAATATGGGTTGTTAATATTTACGTAAATACACTCCTGGAAATTGAAATAAGAACACCGTGAATTCATTGTCCCAGGAAGGGGAAACTTTATTGACACATTCCTGGGGTCAGATACATCACATGATCACACTGACAGAACCACAGGCACATAGACACAGGCAACAGAGCATGCACAATGTCGGCACTAGTACAGTGTATATCCACCTTTCGCAGCAATGCAGGCTGCTATTCTCCCATGGAGACGATCGTAGAGATGCTGGATGTAGTCCTGTGGAACGGCTTGCCATGCCATTTCCACCTGGCGCCTCAGTTGGACCAGCGTTCGTGCTGGACGTGCAGACCGCGTGAGACGACGCTTCATCCAGTCCCAAACATGCTCAATGGGGGACAGATCCGGAGATCTTGCTGGCCAGGGTAGTTGACTTACACCTTCTAGAGCACGTTGGGTGGCACGGGATACATGCGGACGTGCATTGTCCTGTTGGAACAGCAAGTTCCCTTGCCAGTCTAGGAATCGTAGAACGATGGGTTCGATGACGGTTTGGATGTACCGTGCACTATTCAGTGTCCCCTCGACGATCACCAGTGGTGTACGGCCAGTGTAGGAGATCGCTCCCCACACCATGATGCCGGGTGTTGGCCCTGTGTGCCTCGGTCGTATGCAGTCCTGATTGTGGCGCTCACCTGCAAGGCGCCAAACACGCATACGACCATCATTGGCACCACGGCAGAAGCGACTCTCATCGCTGAAGACGACACGTCTCCATTCGTCCCTCCATTCACGCCTGTCGCGACACCACTGGAGGCGGGCTGCACGATGTTGGGGCGTGAGCGGAAGACGGCCTAACGGTGTGCGGGACCGTAGCCCAGCTTCATGGAGACGGTTGCGAATGGTCCTCGCCGATACCCCAGGAGCAACAGTGTCCCTAATTTGCTGGGAAGTGGCGGTGCGGTCCCCTACGGCACTGCGTAGGATCCTACGGTCTTGGCGTGCATCCGTGCGTCGCTGCGGTCCGGTCCCAGGTCGACGGGCACGTGCACCTTCCGCCGACCACTGGCGACAACATCGATGTACTGTGGAGACCTCACGCCCCACGTGTTGAGCAATTCGGCGGTACGTCCACCCGGCCTCCCGCATGCCCACTATACGCCCTCGCTCAAAGTCCGTCAACTGCACATACGGTTCACGTCCACGCTGTCGCGGCATGCTACCGGTGTTAAAGACTGCGATGGAGCTCCGTATGCCACGGCAAACTGGCTGACACTGACGGCGGCGGTGCACAAATGCTGCGCAGCTAGCGCCATTCGACGGCCAACACCGCGGTTCCTGGTGTGTCCGCTGTGCCGTGCGTGTGATCATTGCTTGTACAGCCCTCTCGCAGTGTCCGGAGCAGGTATGGTGGGTCTGACACACCGGTGTCAATGTGTTCTTTTTTCCATTTCCAGGAGTGTAGTTGACGCTCACTCGTGTCAGTTTGTTTATTAATAACCCAGTATAAGAATGCTTGCAGTGGCTGTTGTGAGAAGTGAGTGGAGGTGAATTATGCCCGAGCCATTTGGCTGATAGAAGTTGTTACTTTTGCTCTCTTGTGCGAGAGCTGGTATTGTCTTGAATTTCTGCGGACCGCTGTAGACGGACGCAGGACGTCGACATGTTATGTGATGAAGCAGCGGCCGCTGCACGACCAGACGTTACTAAAAGAGAAGTTATGTTCTTTTTCTGATTATGTACAAATGCAATTCTGTGAGCATTAATATAAGCTAAGCGGCGCTGATTCGTCTACATATAGTGAAACAAATTTCCTATCTATCCATTATTCATTGTCAGTTTTTGCATTCTTTGTGAACATAAAAATATGTTTAATTTTCTTATGCTTATTGGTGCCTCGTGAGTCAGAGTGGAAATAGGTAGTTAATTACTAGTTTATGTAATGTGAACGCAACTGAAATTTCAAAAGGTTTGGTAGTATTTAAAACTGGCAGAAAAGTCTAATTTTAGATATTAAACCGTGGATTTTGCTATCATTATTGGTATGGCTAGAATATTGTCTTAAATATTTTTCTTAATAAAGTGATTTCATTTTAAAGCAATTTATGATTGGCCTTTTCAAATAAGGAGAATAAATGAAAAATTTAGCCTGCTCGCTACCGGATAGTTTCGACCAGAATTATCTGTGTGGTCGTCAGTGACGAGATTTTTGTGCATTTTTAATCTTAATAAACGTTAAAAATGTTAATTGTTCCTAATCAATCCAGACTGTAGCGCCTAAAACCGCTCCGCCACCCCGACCGGCAGAAGACGACAGGTTGGTGGAAAGAATAGTTAGGGGCTCTTATTCAGTCTCTCCATATCTTTCCGGCTTCCAGATCTAACTTCCAAAGAACACACATAATTTATAGTTACCTCTCACTGACAGTACTGTGGTGCCATTTTTCAACAGGAGAGTAACTGTCCATGCATGGCACCAGACTATGATGTTGAGACAGTCCCGTGGCCAGCACGATCCTCAGATCTTTCCCTAATAGAACATGTGTGGAACCTGATATGTCTGCGTAAGCAGAAGAAACTAACGATCGAAGTCCGAAACAATTTATTGGACTGTTCAATTAACCAAAACAAATTCTCCAAGTATAACACCAACATAAAGCAGTGATCCATCTTCGAATCACAACTACATACAAGAATAAGATAGAAAATAACTGAAATAATTTCCTACTAGTTTCCGCCAGAGACTTCTCCGATATACCAAGCATAATCCAGAGATCAGCGAAAAGATCTAAGCCGGGCTGCCGGGGCGGCAGCTATCCATGTCTGCTGGCGCTCGATGAACTGCCGATGTGCGGCTTTTTTTTTTTTTTTCTTTGTTGATTTTCAATACCCCCCAAAGGGGGCGGGCTGGCAGCAGCTTACTACGCTGCTCCACAGCCTACAGACTTTTGTTTAAAAAAGGAAGAAGAAAGAAACAAGGAAAAACAGGCGATAAAATGGTGATTTAAAGTGTAAAATGGCGTAAAAATGTGGAAAGTTAAAACAGGAAGCAAAAGGGGTTGGCAATGTTGATAAAATACACAGGAATCAGACAAGTAACATAGTAGACACACAATTAAAAAACATGGCGACAGCCTGGTTTCTGTTCGCAAGAGATAAAAAAAAGAAAAGCACACCCAGCGACAGTATGATGGCTGTTCGCTACACTTCCCAAAAGACGCAACACGGAGCACGCACTGGAAAAACACACTGTAAAACACTGCACGAAAAAGGCGGCACAAAGATGGCATTCCCGATCCAAGGCAGATGTAGGGGGGGGGGGGACCTGGAGTAGGGGGAAAAACAAGGAGGGAGGAGAGGAAAAAACGAAAAAGGGGGGGGGACACAAGGAGGGAGAGGACTAATAAAGGGGGAGAAGGGCAGACGCGAGACGGAATGAGAGGAGGCAGAGGAGGGAAATGTATAAGGACTCGGGGGAGAGAAGGGGGCAAAGAGAGGGGAGGTGGGGAAGAAAGAGGATGGAAGGGGGGGAGAGGGAGCCCGGGAAAATGACAGAGGAAAGGAGGGGGAGTGAGGATCAGAGTTGATAGGAGACATAAATGGAGGGAGAGAGGGCATCATCTGGGAGGGGGAGTTGATGGAAGCCACCGTGGGAAAGGAGATGTAGGGTGTAGAGATTGAGGGTAGGGGGGACACAACGGTGAAGATGTGGCAGGGGGCGGGGAGAGGAGAGGAGCAACCAGGGGGTGAGGGGGTTCAAGATAGCGGGAGGTGTAGAGGATGCGGATATGTTCGAGGAATAGGAGCAGATGGGGGAAAGGAATGAGATCATAGAGGATCCGCGTGGGGGACAGGAGGCGTATATGGAAGGCGAGGCGGAGTGCATGACGCTCAAGGATCTTGAGGGACTTATAGAATTTGGGGGGGCAGATATCCAGGCAGGAATGGCATAACAGAGGATGGGACGGATTAAGGATTTGTAGGTGTGGAGGATGGTAGAGGGGTGCAACCCCCATGTCCGGCCAGAGAGGAGTTTGAGGAGTTGGAGGCGGTTGTGGGCTTTGGATTGGATGGAGCGGAGATGAGGGATCCAGGTGAGGTGACGGTCAATGGTGAGGCCAAGGTAGGTGAGGGTGGGGGTGAGGCGGACAGGACGGGCACAGACAGTAAGGGAGAAATCCAGTAGCCGGAAGGAGCGAGTGGTACGACCTACGACGATCGCCTGGGTCTCGGAAGGGTTGAGTTTCAGGAGCCACTGGTTACACCATGCAGCCAAAAGGTCAAGGTGATTCTGGAGAATGCGTTGGGATCGTTGGAGGGTAGGAGCGAGGGCGAGGAATGCGGTGTCATCAGCATATTGCAAGAGGTGTACTGGAGGGGGGGTTTGGGGCATATCTGCGGTGTACAGGAGGTAAAGGAGAGGGGAGAGGACAGAGCCCTGGGGCACACCTGCAGAGGGGTAGAAGGTGTGGGCATTGGCATTATGGATGGTAACATAGGAGGGGCGGTGGGAGAGGAAGGAGGCCACCAGATGGATGTAGTTGATAGGAAGGGTGTAGGTGTGGAGTTTAAAGAGGAGACCAGGATGCCAGACACGGTCATAGGCCTTTTCGAGGTCAAGGGAGACAAAAATGGCGGAGCGACAGGAGTTTAGCTGGAGGGAGAGGAGATGAGTGAGGTGGAGGAGTTGGTCATCAGCAGAGAAGGAAGGTCGAAAGCCACATTGGGTGTTTGGGAGGAGGTGGTTTTGGCGGAGGTGGTGATGGATGCGCCGGGAAAGGATGGATTCCAAGAGCTTGCTGAACACTGATGTGAGACAGATAGAACGATAGGAAGAGGCATCAGATGGAGGCTTGTTGGGTTTGGAGAACATCAGGAGGTTTTCCACAGGTCGGGATAGAAGCCAGTGGCAAGGATGACATTGTAGAGGGTGGCAAGGATGGAAAGGAACGAGGGAGGGCTGTGTTTGAGGTGGCGGTAGGTAACGCAGTCGTGGCCGGGAGCAGTGTTGCGTTTAGTGCGGAGTGTGAGGCTGATGTCCTGGGTAGTGATGGGAGTGTTAAGTTCAGATGGTGGGGTGTGGCCCAAGTACTGGAAGCTAGGAGCAAGGGGAGGAACAGAGGTATTCGTACGGTCCATGACATCAGGGAAGAGGGAATAATCAAAGTGGGGATCATCTGGGATGGAAAAAACACCAGAGAGATGGGAGGCAAAGTGGTTGGCCTTACTGAGGTTGTCAGGAAAGGGATGTGCTGCCGAGCGCCGGCCTTTATAGCGCTTCGGCGGATGAGTACCTCGGAACTATTTTCCATCACGTGGTTGACGTGTGAATATAGTTCTGGGATCTGCAGCGACCTCTTCCTTATGTTTATGTGGGTCGGTAGTGGCCCCTGGTGAACGCTGGTGTCTTTGCTGTGGTGTTGTTGTTGTGGTTGTTGCTGTGGCCGTTCATCAATATTGCCTGTCGGTTGTGTAGTGCTTTGGTGTGCCTGCGGGTCAGGCAACCCGCGGCTTCAGGTTGTCAGTTTGGTTGCTGACACTGTAGGCGCCGTGATGTCTGGTGGAGAAGGCCACAGCAGAACCAGCTTGGGCGTCAACTGTTCCAGTGCCAGTACCCAGGGTATAAAGACCAGTTTCAGCAGTTAGGGGCCACCTTGCCTCAGGAGGGGATACAACAGCTTAATGCGACCCTTCCCAACCGAATCAGTCCATGCTTCCAGGCCAGGTCATACTATTAAGTGAACACATACTTCCAAGTTTTTTGTAAATTTGACACGATTTTGTCACCAGTGAAATAACTTCACATATATCCTCTCAAATCGTTAAGTGTCCGCCGCCGTTAGCTGAGTGGTCAGTGCGACAGAATGTCAATCTTAAGGGCCCAGGTTCGATTCCCGGCTGGGTCGGAGATTTTCTCTGCACAGGGACAAGGAGTTGTTTTGTCATAATCATCATCATTTCATCCCCAGCGACGCGCAAGTCGCCGAAGAGCCGTCAAATCGAAAGACTTGCACCCAGCGAACGGTCTACCCGACGGGAGGCCCTAGTCACACGACGTTTATTCTTTCAATCGTAAAGTTTCATTCCCTCCTCCCTCGTTGTTGTTTCGCTTTTTTGTCAAGCACTGTATAGCTACAGTTTCTTTAGCTACATCTGTATGAAACGGGAGTTGAAAATTTATGATTTAATCAAGACTTCTCAAAAAATGGCTCTAAGCACTAGAGACTTAACATCTGAGGTCATCAGTCCCCTAGACTTAGAACTACTTAAACCTAACTAACCAAAGGACATCACACACATCCATCCCCGAGGCAGGATTCGAGTCTGCGACCGTACCAGCCGCGGGGTTCCAGACTGAAGCGCCCAGAACCGCTCGGCCACAACGGCTGGCTGAAGACTTCTCCTCCCATTGGTACTGCCAAGACAATGGCTTTCATTTATTGACGCCAAATGTATCAGAACAAACCTCCATCTTTATTTGAACTTTGTATCTCCTAACTCGAAGCACAAACGTGTTAAAGAATATTAGTCACTGCTAGTCACTTTATGGACAGAGTAAATGCGTGCAAAGCTGCAAGAGAGGGGCACACGCCGATATTGTTTCCCGTGCGATAGCCTTATGACCTAAATGAAAGTATGGTATATTAACTGGTACTCTTACTTTCAAATTTGATTTAAATCAGTACAAAAACTCCCAGAAGTGACGAAGAATTTGGAAACTTAGAAACGGTGCGGCTAAAGCGTTTTACTGAGCAGTGTTTGAGTACGATGGTCGACAGAATGTGCACGATACTCTGCCACAAACATGTACTTGACTAAACGATGTGTGCAGAAGCAAATTTCCGATATTAAGAGTTGACTGCAAACACCCATCAGGCTAATTGTAGGTCATTTCAAGTGAAATGACATCCCTGAATACAGATGACTATTCAATTGCAATTAAGCGACGACTTCCCTGGAGAACGTAAGTGGCTACAAGGACTTGTTTGGTGACTGGAAAAAACTGGAGAGAAAAACAACTTGGCAAGCGATATTCCTGGCGCGCCATACGTGTGCGTTGTGTACCTCTAAAGTAAAACTAGGACGATACACTAGAGCCTAGTTCTCCTAATTTTTTTCTCTGGGCCCTCCGTCACGTGGAAAAATGGTATCAGGACCCCATAGCCTATTTTGTTAATAAAGATAATCATTTTTTATATTTATTTTGCATTATTCTCTGCTTTACCATATTCAATTTAGAAGAACTTTATTCAAGAAAATCCACAACTACATGAATTATTATAACGAAAGTCCGGAGCAAAATTTTTTATCACATTTTATTTATTCAGACGCTATGAAATGAACAATATTTACAATTGAGCAAATAAGAATTAAAGAACATTAAAAATCTGAGCTACGAAGTTCTCAACGATCGATGAGTTTGCTTTTGAGAAGAAAGTTTTCCAAGACATGGAGTAACGTTTAGTTTTGAAAGGTAATTTGACTTCGTAGCTGCCAAAGCTGCACAGTTAGCCTCGCGCAAGTATGTTATTGCAATATGAAACAGGATCTTTATTGCATTTTGACTCGGCGTTGGGAATTCCTTGCTAATATGTATTGAAAACTCAACAAAACAGGTCATTAAATTTACTCTCCAGTGAAGTATCACAAGTGAGAAAAATAAGTTGTTCCTGCTCTTCTATATTTAGACACGATGGTCCAGAAACATTTTGAATGGAATTTTAATACCATTAAATTCATGAAAATCGATGTTGAAATACTTCCTGTCGGTTAAGTCTCGCGTCTGTAGCACGTCATCTTCGTGGTGTAGCAATTTTAATGGCCAGTAGAGTATTAAAGTTAATCAGTAATCATTGTTGTTGTCCTCCTAATTTACTGTCCGTTTTCTTATTCACAACAACACATCATTGAACCATTACATTATTGAGGTTCTGACAGACTCGGATTCCCCTCTCGAAATCTCGGAACAGACTTAAAAATGGCTTCACACCAGGTGCTTATATAGCTCTGCAAAAAAGGGTACTAAAGTTACACATTATTAAATGCGTAATTTCGATAATTTGCAATTAGAATTTTACATCTCAAATTAACTGAATAGTGCAGAAAAATTGTTTTTTTTTTTTTTTTTTTTGCCTGAACAGTGATACAATAAGAGTTCCGACTGAAATAAGCCTTATTGACAACGAAAGCTGAAAAAATGGCTAAACAAACCACACCACGGATAAAAGCGTTAATTATCCGAAAAGTAATTAACTGATGATCTTCCTACCATGTTCTGTAAATTGGCTACATGAATACTTTACATATTTCTATGGGCTTTTTCCTAAATTTGTCAGTAAGATAGTAATTTCATCTGTTTAAATGTCAACAGTGTAACTGGAATAGGAACTAATTACTGTTACCTAACTGAACTGAGCTTCAGCAAAACTTGTTACTTGAAATGATTCTAGTTACTTAGGAAATTATTCTGACTAATGTAATTTAACAAATGTGGGATTTGTTTCTTACTCGGGACTACAGAATAACAGATTTATCTTATGGCACATATATTACTAAGCCTATTAAGAAAACAAAAAAAAATAACAGTTAAGGAGGCAAATAACAAAACAAAATGGGAATGGGTCTCAGCTTGCTTGGCTACAACTTAACGTGCAGAACGGTTGTTACGCATTTTATATATTAACTGTTGAAGTCAAAAATGTATAAAATTCTTCTACGTTCAGTATCTTTAAAGGTAGGAATATTTTTCAGTTGTTCACCAAATGAGTCACCAAACATCTTTGATACAACACCAATTTCTGCCGGTAAAACTAAAGTTTCCGCAATTGTGTGTGGTTTCTTGCATTTAGGCATCCAATGTGAAATCCAGCAAGAGACTACAACGGCCTTGGAAGTCACATTTATCGTTTTAGTAAAGTTCTTCTAAGTAGACAATTAAACATTTAGATTCCTGACAAAAAAAATCTCTTGGTTTTCCCGTTAATTCAGGTCATTTAGATTCAAGAGATCTCTTTAACTTGTTAGTTTTCGTGCTATCAGCAGCTGAAGCGGTTAAATCACACACTGTGACGTTCATCATCACTGACTGTAGCTTTCGTGAAGCCTAGCAATAATCAGTTCTCATCATACCCTCGCGTTTGGAGTATCTCCCTCCCCTCCGCCATTTGATGGACCGCTGGTTCTTTCATATCCGTCAGTAACCAGAAGCCACTTCTTAATACAGTCAAGACTTCCTCGCGAAGAGTGAAAGGCTGTAAGGAGGCATCGAGATACACGAGTCAAACGTTGCACTGAGCGCTGTAGGTAAGGATACCGTCTATCAATGGAACCGAACACGATGGCCGACTTCGCCCTGCCCGCCCAGTCATTTCAAACAATGCTAAAAATATCTACTCGGCTTCATTGTCGTCAACTGCGTCCCGCGAAACACCCACGTCGAGCGAAGTTCAGTCCGGATCAAGGGCACCTTGTTTGTTTGAGGGGAGAAGATAAATCTAATTGTTGGGGTCTAAGAACGTTTTTGGCGATATTGAGCTGCAGTGGGGCACTAAGTGAACTGTAACGACAGACGAAAATCTGTGCCGGATGGAGAGTGAAACACGTATTTCTCGCTTTACGTGAGCGGCCGCCTCGGCTATCCGTGCATATCCTCTGTCCGACCAAAATCTTCATATGCCGCATGCTACAGAGTAGCGCCCCCTATCCATTAATTCACTTGTTCCCAGCCTAACTGCATTCCCGAGAGGGTTCGTGTACTGTTGTACATCTGCACTGAAATATCGTAACGTCGTCTGGCATTTACATATTATATATGGAGGGTGTCTGATCTTTCGTACATGTATGTCCGAAATAACAGACACCATCCTTTTTCTTTTTTTTTTAATATACCTCGCCCCCATTGTAAGCAATTCGTGGATCCCACCCTCGGGGATGATGAGAACCAGCATAATTTCTAACTACACTTGAAAATGTTGCGCACCATGTGGGGAAAACATCTTTTGTCTGATTGTCGTAACACTTATTACTGACGATAATTTCACATTTCTATGATTTATACTACTATTAACGTCTCTTATACATATAATTTTAGTAACCGCAATAGCAGAGAACAAAAGAAGATTGACGAGTCTGCTTAAAAAGCAACAAAGAAATGTTTTTTCTAAATTAATTGTTAAAACAGATTTATTCGATAGTTATGAACTTAACGAGAATCCAGATTTTTCAACATATCAGAGACTCCCGCTTTGTCAAATTCTACAGCTATCTTTCATTGATGACGTCATTGCTGTAAGTTACTTCCCATAAAATAAATTTTTAAGTTTGGCAATAAGAAAAGGATAATCAAGAAGACTAACGTGGATGAGAAACCAAACTATAGCCATTGTAATTTCTACTATAATTGGTGGATCGTTGTCCTGCTGAAATTGATCTTCCTTGCGTACCACTCTTAACCATTTTTCAATCAACTTTTTTTTATCAACGATCTACCACTGAACTCTATAGCGCATGTTGTTTTTTCTATCTTTGTCTACGTAATCTGCTAGAATTACACCCTAGAAATCCTAAAAAGTGTGGTACCACATGGCAAAATGCCTGTTGCCTTCTTTTGCGACTTCTCGCAAGTCGTTGTCCATAGTTCTAGATGTTGCTTGGACTCATCCGTATGGTGATAGGTCTAAGTTTTACGCATTGTGCCAAATCTGAACAAAACGTTATGAATATTTCCGCTACACCTTTCCATGTTCTGCTATTTTTTTCAGCATCATGCCTTTATGGAGTAAAAGTTAACAACAGCATGTAACTTCCTAATTTCCCATTCAGCAGCTCAATATCCAAAATCAGCGTATAATCTAAAACTGTAACAGAGTTACAGCCCGTCATGTAAAAGAAATTAATTATGCAGAATGAGAATACGATAAGCGACTAAATGATGGAAAAATTACTTAGCATTTGAAGTCTTCTAGAACGATTGTCGTTGTCTGAATTTCATCATAATTCTTCCCCTATCCAAGTCATCAAATTTTTTGGTACAACTTTCTTCAAACACATTTTTCACAATGAATTTTTTGGTACAACTTTCTTCAAACACATTTTTCACAATGAACTACGTTTTATTTATCAATTTTAAACATTTTATGGACAATACAGTGACCATTCTCCACATTAAATCGCTCTCCTTGAGCTCTCTCACGTAGTTCCACTCGCCATACGCTTTCTCAAATAACTAACTATATTACAAAACGTATGTTTGCCACAGATGGATCAAGAAAGAGATACAACATATAAAACTGAATGTTTACAGTAAAATTTATCTACAAAATATATTGGCTGTTATTACAATTCAATTATTAACTACATAAAACTACTTTCCTGTCTATTAATGTTTATTCTCTACAAGGATTATTTTTTGTTTTATGTTTGTAGATTTTGATTTGATGAGTCTCGTAATTGTAAATGTGTTTTTACCTTCTGTACAGTAATTTCAAACGCTCTAATTAAACGTGCAATCATATAAAATAGATTACTTCATTCAGTTAAGAAATTCTGAGTAAACCAGGTGAAAAATTTACAGTTGGATTGATACCTATATTAATAATAATAAAAAAATCTAATCTGAATTGGCAAAACCCACACTCAAACCCGACATACAGGAAATCTTGCCTTTCGAAAAGTATAGATGAATAAACCGATGGCTGCATCTTGTCATAAATAAATAAACTGCCCAATAACCAGCATCGCAAAAGTAATATTGATCTGCCCAATACACCTGATGACATAAGTGTCATCTAGCGCACACAGGGCTTTTTGATGTCCAGATTTTCTTGAGGAACGCGTATTCGTTCACTTGAGATGCCTTTCAGTATCAGCTCTTTGATTCACACTCATATTGCCAACTTGTAGTTAGAAACCATTAATTAAAGTGATTACATGTGTGGAGATTTCAACTGCTTCACCGGAGCGTAGTTCACCTTCGACCCTTAAATTCAGAAATCCAGAAAGAAATAGTTCTAACATCATTGAAGAGGCCGGATGACCTTAATCAATTTCGTTTTTGTTACTCTGAACTGTCGAACCCATAAAATGAAAGTGTTTGGTAATAGCACGAAATCCGTTTGTCTCCAGTTTCTACACTACATGTCCAACAACCCATATCAAACAGCTACTAATTAGCAACTACAATGAATTCATTTGAAACATTCAACGAAACAGTGACAAGAGTTAAACGTACCACCAAAGGTGCGGTTTAACAACATTCCTCATCCCTTAAAAGTTTCTATCAGACTTACCCATCCAAACTTCGCTTGCCTGAGAGTCATTGTTTCTCAGAAGACCGTTCAGTTTCTGGGACGTGTAACAATTAGTGTGCCTAAACCTAGACCACAGTTTGGTCGTAATAGCAATGCCATAAACAAATGAGTATTAATGTCATGAAAACTACATAACAGCATGTCAGCATTTGACATTGAAAGGTGCTTTTTTTTACATTTATTATAATATAGAAAGAGCAGTAAATAAAATCCAGAATACATACATTTCTATGAATTTAGAGAAAATTTTTGAGAACATACTACCGGTATTAAAAATAAGACTGTTGAATTCATGTACTGGATCATGGACGGGGAATCCTATCGGAGACAAACGGTTGATGTATAACACCTATATAAACCAAGTACGAGTAATAAATATCAAAAATTAAGAAAGAAAACAACGCCTGGGGAAGTGTGATGGAGAGGATAGTAGGCTAACAGGAATAAAAGTGCTATAGTAGCAGATACAAAGGCTAATGTTTGCAGATGATATAGTCCTTCCGGCTGAAAATAAAGAATTAGAAGGACTGTTGAATATAATAGACAGCATACGTTCCATAGAATTGCGCTTAAACAAAACAATAAAAGTAGGAATTAAAATGTTTCTTTTTTGTTTTCCATAACCCTCGGAAACATCTTTTCCGACTAGTGCTTTCTAAAGTCTCAGACGGTCATTTTCAGAAATAAATAGCAAAAATCCTATATAGGCAACGAAGGCACATTTAAAATACATTTATATTTATAAAATGTCCGCCCCCGGTATCTGAGTGGTCAGCGCTACAGAATGGCAATCCGAAGGGCCCAGGTTCGATTCCCGGATGGGTCGGAGATTTTCTCCGTTCAGGGACTGAGTGTTGTGTTGTCCTAAACATCATCATTTCATCCCCATCGACGCGCAAGTCGCCGCAGTGGCGTCAAATCGAAAGACTTGCACCCGGCGAATGGTCTATCCGACGGGAGGCCCTAGTCACACGACATTAAAATTTATTTTACATTATAAAATAAAGCGATAATCAAGATCTCATACCCAGCTGCTGCACAGGAGGGCCATGCATTGTCATTAAAGTAAAACTGTTCTGCTACACTTTATATACTAGAATCGAAAACTAAAAATAACATAAAACTTCCTCCACTATCGACCCCCTAGTGATGACTACAAAAGGGATAAAAATATGTTACGTGTTTCGTTAAATTAAGGAACAAAAACATTCTATCTAAAATTTCATTATTGTATTAGTATTCACAAGATTCTCGTCGTTTTACAATTTAAATACAAGGGACGGTTAAACAAGTAATG
Source organism: Schistocerca nitens (assembly GCF_023898315.1). Lineage (NCBI taxonomy): Eukaryota > Metazoa > Arthropoda > Insecta > Orthoptera > Acrididae > Schistocerca > Schistocerca nitens. Next base: position 331,761,487 of record NC_064617.1, read on the forward strand.
TAACACATTTTTCCTCGGCTAATTTCGATTGAGAAATTTGCTGAACATCGCGGTATGTTCCCACTTCAGCCTCTGTAGTTTCATGAAGTTCCGATAGGTGGCGGCGTTATACGTAGCTTTCAAAATGGGGCCCGTAACAGAGGTGCGTTCCTAGCAGAGAGCTGCCATTGAGCTTCTTTTGGCGGGAAACCAGAGCATCGCAGATTGTTATAGACCCTTAGCAGAATATCTAATTAGACCTGGCAGTGATCAAAAGCGCAGTGATTCGTTGCACGAGGCATCTGTCATCATCGCAGTAAGGTCGCGCAAACCTGTCCCATCTCCAATGTCCCGGCCGATTGCACACAGCTCTGATTCCTGTTACGTTGGAATGTGCGAACACTCTCGTTCGAGGTAATCGACGGATCACGGTGAAACACCTCACTGCACAACTTTTCGTCTCTGTTAGTAGCGTAGACACACACTTGTCCACCAGTTGGGGTACTCAAAGGTGTGTGCTCGCTGGATTCCTCAACCGCATAACAGAAGACCATAAAGAGCAATGAAGGACCATCTGTATGGAGTTGCTTGTGCGTTACGAGTCTAATAGTGACAATTTTTGTCGAAAATCGTCTCATGCGATGAAACATGGGTTCATCACTTCGAACCGGAATCAAAACGGCATCCATAGAGCGCTGGCACACCATCCCTCCTCCGAAAGTAAAGTCCAAAGCTGCACCCTCAGACGGTTAAATCATAACGACGGTCTTTTGGCACTCTGAAGAGGTTATTCTGTTTGATGCCCTACCTCATTCTGCTACGATCAACTGTGAAATGTGTTGTGCTAACCCCCAGGCAATTGAAGAAACGACTTCACCACGTTTGTCGCCAGAAAATGCAATCGAACTTCTCCTTCTCCACAACGCAAGGACTCACATGAGTCTGCGCACCCGAGAGGAGCTCGCAAAACTTTATTAGACTGTTGACCCTCAAGTACCCTACAGCCCGGATATCTCACCCTCTGACTTCCATCTGCTTAGCCCAACGAAGAGTGCACTCCGCGGGAGGTTATCGATGCAGCAAGACGATGGCTCCCACGTCGACCAGTAGAGTGATACTACGCAGGCATACAGGCGTTCCGAGTAAGGTGGCGCAAGACCGTCGCATTGAACGAAGATTTTGTTTAAAAATAGGGATTTGTAACCACAAAAAAAGCACTCCATCTTCAGGCCACAAGTGGCCCATCGGGACCATCCGACCGCCGTGTCATCATGAGCTGAGGATGCGGATAGGAGGGGCGTGTGGTCAGCACACCGCTCTCCCGGTCGTTATGATGGTTTTCTTTGACCGGAGCCGCTACTATTCGGTCGAGTAGCTCCACAATTGGCATCACGAGGCTGAGTGCACCCCGAAAAATGGCAACAGCACATGGTGGCCCGGATGGTCACCCACCCAAGTGCCGGCCACACCCGACAGCGCTTAACTTCGGTGACCTGACGGGAACCGGTGTATCCACTGCGGCAAGGCCGTTGCATTTGTAACCAAAAGGAAGGGGAATTATTTGGTGTTTTGGAATCCTGAAGAACACACCAATCTGCTTTGAGAGAAAACATTGTGTTGCGTCAGTGATCGCCTCTCGAATTATAAAGATTTGAAAATATTGATGTTAAGTTGGCCACTAGAAGGCGCTTTTACTCAGTCGACCCTTGCGGGCCTCTTAGAATTTCGATCATGTATTCACCACATCGGAATTCCACCTTCCTGGCCGTGACCGAGTCACATACTCTACTCCCTTCTGTAGGGATGTGACAGGAATATTCTTGAAAATGGTCATATGTTGGAACAAACTGAGAAGCTACACCGGAAAATGTAACTGTTAGACAAAAAAATGGTTCAAATGGCTCTGAGCACTATGGGACTCAACTGCTGTGGTCATAAGTCCCCTAGAACTTAGAACTACTTAAACCTAACTAACCTAAGGACAGCACACAACACCCAGCCATCACGAGGCAGAGAAAATCCCTGACCCCGCCGGGAATCGAACCCGGGAACCCGGGCGTGGGAAGCGAGAACGCTACCGCACGACCACGAGATGCGGGCCAACTGTTAGATATTTCAGGGTTAGTGATATACGGGTGAATGGAGATCAGAAATTACGTGCTTCCTCTAAATGGTTGGAATGTCGCATGTGAGTAGCACACTAGAAAAATTGATAACTCCGTGTGCCTTTGTAACAGCTGAACTCTTTAAGTTCAGCCTCATGTGATATGTAGTAGCAGGAAAGCATCTGACTATCCACAATCAAACCTTGTAGATTGGAAATGGCTGACGTTAAAAAATATTGTTCTGATGGAGCAACTGTCTGGAATATTGCAGTAGCTGCCAGTCCTTACAATTCTTTTTCCTGCAGTTAATGCTAATTTTCTTAGAATTTCAAACATCTAGCCCCCATCTTACCGGAAATCTGCCGTCCTGGAAGTGGCTGTGTCGTAGACTTCTTCTGTAGGAATGCGATATGAAGATCCCTCCACTAAAAGGAACCTGGTTTTGAAGCTGTGATTTATAACTATGGAAATCGATTGTTCGAGTTTGATTCTGTCTAAATGCTACCGATACGGAATTATATTTCAAAAATCACTATGTGATGTCTACAGTGTGGAAGACTGTAGTTTTAATTGAACATTTATTAATTATGGAGGGGAGTACCCTGCATAGCATCACTGTAATTAAATAGCCCTGAAGTTGTTTGGAAATTAAGCTACATTTGTATTGCCTCTCTGGATTATTGGTATTGTTTTTTCTTCCAAAACACATTACATTTCGAAATCATATGGGAATCTATAAGCCGCATATGGCATGGAAGACTCTAGCTTTAATGGAACATTTGCTAATGGTGAGAGGGAGTACCATGCACAGCATCATTGTACTTAAATAGCGCTGACTGATGTTTGGAAACTATGTTACAGTATTTTGCAGTTAATTGTTTTTGTGTGCTTTGAATTCCACATTTATTGCATGCAGAATCTGTTGGAGTAGCTATACCATCTTGCACTGAACTTTTGTTGATCTTAGAATGATTGAAGTGATCGAAATCACGAACAGCACATCTCCATCTCAATGCTCCCACTACCTTAAAATACCACAGATCTATTTTGGCTCCACTGTACCACTGTGGTGTGCGTACTGTACGACCTTAAGTACCCACACCATCAGATTATTTGACTCATCGCTCTAACGAAGTAAGCGAGTGTCAGCAATATGTCTCGTGGTCTTATCGTGGCACGTTTACCTTCTGCCGTTAGGTCAGACGATAGAAATGCCTCTTGCATGCTTGGAGTAGCAGATTGACGGTGACCAACTTTAAACAGAACTTGATTAATTTTCACACACATTTATTAAAATAATAACAAGCATAAAAATTACTTAACTTGGTTCTGGATGCTATTTATGATTGACAATCTGAAGTTCCTTTGGTATTGGTACGTTAATCTTATTCTCTCATATATCTCTGATACTTGACAAAAGTGTCTATACATTTATCTTCATGGCTATGTACAAGAATATGGTAATCTTATTAGGCGCAGACTGAAACTTTACTACAGACTGGTACAGACAAATGTAGAACTTGTACCAACTGGTAAAGACTAATGCAGACTGGTACAGACTAATGCAGATTGGTGCAGACAAATGCAGTCTGACTAATCGGAGGTCTGTACACTCGTTATAATACCTCGCGGGTTCATGTATCACTACACGAGTGTGATCTGCGAGGAGAAAAGGTTCTACGTTAGCAGCAACCTCATTGGCTGTGTTACATATTAATACGCGGGTCGGCGAAAGCGGACTTTGGTCCGTCTCTATGGCAGCGCCATCTCGAAGTGCGGAGACAGACGAGTGCTACGCCTGTGCTGTTGTGCTTAGCGGGGCACACTCTAGTTGGAAACTTGTGTACGTGCTGACTACGCGGAACTATGTACACAACAACCACATACCACTTCTTGCAGACAACATGTGTTCAAGGCACTTTTGTTACTTTAGAAATATGCCTCTCAAGTTGTTAATTTTAACATAACAACACAAAATTCACTCCGTCTTCAGGCCACAAGTGGCCCATTGGGACTATCCGACCGCCGTATCATCCTCAGCGGAGGATGCGGATAGGAGGGGCGTGTGGTGAGCACGCCGCTCTCCCAGTCGTTATGATGGTTTTCGTTGACCAGAGCTGCTACTATACGGTCAAGTAGCTCCTTAATTGCCATTACGATGCTGAGTGCACCCCGAAAAATGGCAACAGCGCATGGCAGCTGGATGGTCACCCATGCAAGTGCCGGCCATGCGCGACAGCGCTTAACTTCAGTGATCTCATGGGAACCGGTGTATCCACTGTGGCAACGCCGTTACCTAACAACACAAAGCACAGTTATTATTGAGGCACTAACATTGCTGCTGTCATAAGCTGGAATGCTGAGACAGAACATGTCGTCCTTAGCTGTCAACTTGATAAACATGTCAGTTTGCTGCACAACTTCCCCCACTCTACATGTTTTTACAACAAGTGGACATGAAAAAATGCACTGCATTGCACTTTTGTCCTTTCATATCGCACTTCAACTGAGAATCATTATTCATTCCTAGATATTTTGCAGTTGTTACACAAGCACAAAACAATGCCAAAACCTCTGAAATTGTCAGATGTTGTTGTTCACATAAATGACAAGTGTTGGATGGATGAGGCTAGTGTGAAATCATCAGTTAACAAAGGGTGGGAGAGAAGGAGAAGTGCTTTATTGAAGAAGAGTTTTCGTCTTGTCCAGAAAGAACAGACACCACACATTCATACAAATCTTTATCAGTTTTCAACTATTTTTATGGTAAATTTTCTAAAATTTTTCTGCTTAGCAGTGAGCTACCCTCACACATAACATACGACTGACACAGATAAGCAGTGCCTTATGTTTCATATGTCAGTACAAAATTAGATGAATTTTTTTGTATTTCTGTCCCACTTTTTCCAATGGACAATGAAATAATTTGTAAATTATAGAATTAAACAGTTCCATTATTAAGCTAAAAAAATAAAGTAAAAAGAAAACAGAAATATCTCCTTTTCATTTTTTTTCACTCCATTCAATAGATCACACAATTTTATTTCAGTGAGAAAAATATAATGATCTGGTTCTTTCTGTTTTCACTAAAGGCTTTCCAAATCTCAGGAATTACCATAAATTGGAATGAGTTGTTCTTTTAACATTTACACTGGAGTAAGATTCAGAAATTTATGTCTGTTACAGAGTGTAGCAGTCATGATTGCTGACTACTAAATAGTCACCCAAGGATAGCAGGATAGTCACCTGGCCATGACGATATCAAGTGTGGGTTATCTTAGGGAATGGATAATGGAAGGTCTGTGGTGACATGAAGTCAGAGAAAACTCTTAGAATATAAAGAGCTTTCACTAGTAGCTAATTCTATACAGTAAAGTTGATTAGGGTCCATAGTCAGGAACCACTGAATTGGAGGAATGCAATGTCTGGCAGTGGAAGGCAGCAAGCCAGCCTCAGCATAGTCCAGGTTGAATTCATAACCAATGGTGATGATGGAGTGCTAGGAAATGGCACTTGCTAATCTCCCCAACAGAGTGGACCATCGCCTGAGAGCATCAGGATAGCTGGTGCTAGCAGGCCCCTGATTGAATCCAGTAGGCATCCAGCTGGCACTGAGAATGTGTTGGTGCTGCGGCTGGGGATGAAGTCCAAACCAAAGTTTAAGCACACCCTGGCAACATGGCATGGTGCAGGTGTCATGTCTGACAGTCAGTCTGACATCAGGACAGTGCAGGTCTAACGTCAGGTGATGACAGACAAGTCCCTAGTGCAAGTGATCTTTGGCTTGACTGGAGGCATAGATACACTCATCTGATAAGCACTGATGTGACAAGAAGTCCTGTACTTGTTGTCATACGTTGAAGCCCAAAAAACTGGTAAAGACATGCATTTTCAAATACGAAGATATATAAAGACAGAATACAGTGCTGTGGTCAGTAATGCCTATATAAGACAACCAGTGTCTGGTGCATTTGTTACATCAGTTACTGCTGCTACAATGGTAAGTTATCAAGATTTAAGTGAGTTTGAACGTGGTGTTATAGTTGGTGTTTGAACAATGGGACATTTTATCTCCAATATGGCAATGAAGTGGGGATTTTCCCAAACAACCATTTGATGAGTATACCATGAACATCATGAATCTGGTAAAAAATCAAATCACCAACATTGCTGTGGCCGGAAAAATATCCTGCAAGAACGGGATCAATGATGACTGTAGAGAATTTTTCAACATGACAGAAGCGCAACCCTTCCACAAACTGTTACAGATTTCAATGCTGGGGCATCAACAAGTGTCAGCATGCGAACCATCCAATGAAACATCATTGATGTGGGTATTCAGACCACTTGTTTACCTTGATGACTGCATGACACAAAGCTTTATGTCTCGCATGGGCCCGTCAACACCAATATTGAACAGTTGATGACTGAAATCACGTTGCCTGGTCAGACGAGTCTCATTTCAAATTGTATTGAGTGGATGGACGTGTACAGGCATGGAGACAACCTCATGAATCCATGGACCCTGCATGTCAGCAGGGGGCTGTCCAAGTTGGTGGAGGCTCTGTAATGGTGTGGGGCCTGTGCAGTTGGAGTGATATGGCACCCATGGTACACCTAGATATGACTCTGACAGGCGATGTGTATGTAAGCATCCTGTCTGATCACCTGCATCCATTCACGTCTACTGTGCATTCCGACAGACTTGAGCAATTCCAACAGGACAATGAGACACCCCACACATCAAGAATTGCTACAGAGCGGCTCCAAGAACACTCTTCTGAGTTTAAACACTTTCACTGACCACCAAACTCCCCAGACATGAACATTATGGAACATATCTGGGATGCCTTGCAATGTGCTGTTCAGATGAGATCTCCACCCCCTCATGCTCTTATGGATTTATGGACAGCCCTGGAGGATTCATGGTGTGAATTCCCTCCATCACTACTTCAGGCATTATTCAAGTCCATGCCACATCACGTTTCAGCACTTCTGCATGCTCCTGGGGGCCCTACACGTTATTAGGCAGGTGTACTGGTTTCTTTGGCTGTTCAGTGTATATGCATGAAAATTGCAGCCCAAGGTGTTGGCATGATGTGATCTGGCCTGATGTAGGGCAGCTTTCAGAGTACAGGATGCTGAGTTAGTAGTATCACAGTGCCTACCACCGGAATTTTGACCTGCAGCCCCCTTACACACTTCTTTTTGATGCAACCTGTGACATTTCTATAATTCCTATTATATTTATGTTTCTACATCTCCACTTTCACACAGCTATTATGTACATTTCATCTTCTATTCAGTCATCAATCACAGCACAGTGTCTTCATCTTTGATCTGCTCATTTGGCAGCAGTGCCAACCATCTTGTAAGAACAGGAGTGTTGGGATCTGGCAGATGCCCTACAACATTACAAAACTATGTACCCGTGCTTTTTCATGTGCCATTCTCCTTAAATCTTATACTTAATATGAACTATTCACAATTAGTAAATAATCCATGTTAGAATCACTACAGTTGTGTTATGATGTTTACAAAACTGGAAACTATCATTTTAGCCCTAGATGTCACATTAATGACCATCTCTCCTGTGTACTATCCTGGCACCTCACTACTTTGCTATGAGCCATTGTCACATGATACTAAGACCCAAAACACAAACCATACAATACAGTTTTGACACGCATCTATGTTTCACTCTGTCAGCACTGTACTGTCGTTTACCTCTATCTCACTAGGAAATAGAATAAGCAGTAGGAGTGCAGCGAAGAATTTGAAAAAGATAATCTCCACACCCATCTGAAGCACTCTGTGTGTGTCAAATTACATATCTGCTAGCATAGACCCTTGCAGTACTCCTAAATTTCTTACAAATGTGTTGATACAGTTCACAATACACTGTATGTACAATCACCTATTATCTATAGCACCCACAGTCTTCCTCATCTCAACCACGCACTCTCCCTGCACTGCCTGGCAAAATACTCTTTTCTTGAGCATACCTAACATACTATGCGGAAATTCCTCAATGGAGCAATACATAAAATAAGGAAAAGGCAACCACTCGCCTATAACAGATTGATGCATGGAACGAGTAACACCTAACAGAAAACACCATTCACACTAGCTTTCAAGCACTAGCCCTTGCAAGTGACTTGCTGTGCCCATGGGAGTGCACATTTTGGTGTCTGTGCAACTGTGCATGAATGTGTGTGCTATTGCCAGGCAAACAGCTAGAGCTAAAGTTAGTGTGAATGGAATGTTCCGTTATGTGCTACTGTGATGCATGCATTGATCTGCTGCAGGCGCATGGCTGCCTTTCCTTAACCAACATACCATATTGCATGAGTCAGTGCACGGGGGCACTTGACACAGTAGGCTATATTGTGTACATACAACTAGTGTCACTTGCTCATCCCTTAGACCCTACCCAGTAACTGAAACTGAGTCTATGCTAGAAATAGTGAGAATCAGGACAGTAGGACAAATCCAAAAAAAGAAAGATACCAGAACCCAATGAGTGATTATAAAACACATATGCTGGTACTCACTTGCACTGTTTGATGTCTGTAGCATCTCTGCCAGTCCCACTGCTGATGCCAAACTGCCTGTCCACAGTGGTGACACCAAGAATATATTGGCACCGAGATAATAAGTTTTTATTGTAACTACAGCATATACAGGAAGATGGCCATTGACAGTAGTCAGAAACTACTGAGATGGCAGAATACAATATCTGTTATGCTGGCAGCAGCCAGCTGTGGCAAATTTGCTGAGGTAGGCAGTGTCAGCACAGCCCTGTCACATAGAACAGCCAGCAGCAAGTGCTGCTGTGAGTCTGGAAGCTGAAAAGCCCAGGTCAAACCCCGGATGTCTGGCAGTGATGGAGCGCTAAAAAAGTGCTGACATGGACTGAACAGCCCCACCAGAGTGGACCAAGTTTTATCCCTAGGACACCAGTTTAGCTGGTGCTAGAAAGTTCATGACTGCATCTAGTAGTCAGGGTAGACTGAGGAAGCAGCAGGCTAGCACTGAGACTGCATTGAAGTCACGTCTGGACACCAAGTCAGGAGCAAAGTTGAAGCACAGCACAGCACTGTGGTAGTTACATCAGAAGCCCAATCTGATGTCAGGACTTGACAGTTCTAACATTGATGACAAGAGAAGTTCCCAGTGCAAGTGCTCTACTGCTGCACTGGAGACCCAGATATATTCATCTGTTGGCATTGTTGTGACAAAAAGTCCTGTGGCTATTGCCACATATGCAAGAAAAGTGCTGCCCAAGTTGTTGGTGTGATGCATCCTGGGCTGTTGGAGGGCAGCTCGTAGAGTGCAAGATGTTGAGGTAACAGTACTCTAAATATCTGCCCTGGAGAATTGGTGGCCCACTTGACCATGTTTCATGGCCTACTCAGGCAATGTGTCCGGAAACGCTTACTTTCCATGTTAGAGCTCACTTTATTACTTCTCTTCAAATCACATTAATCATGGAATGGAAACACACAGCAACAGAACGTACCAGCGTGACTTCAAACACTTTGTTACAGGAAATGTTCAAAATGTCCCTCGTTAGTGAGGATACATGCATCCACCCTCCGTCGCATGGGATCCCTGATGCGCTGATGCAGCCCTGGAGAATGGCGTATTGTATCACAGCCGTCCACAATACGAGCACAAAGAGTCTCTACGTTTAGTACCAGGGTTACGTAGACAAGAGCTTTCAAATGCCCCAATAAATGAAAGTCAAGAGGGTTGGGGTCAGGAGAGTGTGGAGGCCATGGAATTGGTCCGTCTCTACTAATCCATCGGTCACCGAATCTGTTGTTGAGAAGAGTACGAACACTTCGACTGAAATGTGCAAGAGCTCCATCGTGCATGAACCACATGTCGTGTCATACTTGTAAAGGCACATGTTCTAGCAGCACGGGTAGTGTGTCCCTTGTGAAATCATGATAACGTGCTCCATTGAGCATAGGTGGAAGAACATGGGGCCCAATCAAGACATCACCAACAATGCCTGCCCAAACGTTCACAGAAAATCTGTGTTGATGACGTGATTGCACAATTGCGTGCGGATTCTCGTCAGCCCACACATGTTCATTGTGAAAATTTACAATTTGATCACGTTGGAATGAAGCCTCATCCATAAAGAGAACATTTGCACTGAAATGAGGATTGACACATTGTTGGATGAACATTCCCAGAAGTGTACCTGTGGAGGCCAATCAGCTGCTGATAGTGCCTGCACAAGCTGTACATGGTACGGAAACAACTGATTCTCCCGTAGCACACTCCATACAGTGACGTGGTCAACGTTACCTTGTACAGCAGCAACTTCTCTGACACTGACATTAGGGTTATCGTCAACTGCATGAAGAATTGCCTCGTCCATTGCAGGTGTCCTCATCGTTCTAGGTCTTCCACAGTCGCGAGTCATAGGCTGGAATGTTCCGTGCTCCCTAAGACGCCGATCAATTGCTTCGAACGTCTTCCTGTTGGGACACCTTCATTCTGGAAATCTGTCTCGATACAAACGTACCGCGCCACGGTGATTGCCCCATGCTAATCCATACATCAAATGGGCGTCTGCCAACTCCGCATTTGTAAACATTGCACTGACTGCAAAACCACGTTCGTGATGAACACTAACCTGTTGATGCTACATACTGATGTGCTTGATGCTAGTACTGTAGAGCAATGAGTCACATGTCAACATAAGCACCGAACTCAGCATTACCTTCCTTCAATTGGGCCAACTGGCGGTGAATCGAGGAAGCACAATACATACTGACGAAACTAAAATGAGCTCTAACATGGAAATTAAGCATTTCCGGACACATGTCCACATAACATCTTTTCTTTATTTGGGTGTGAGGAATGTTTCCTGAAAGTTTGGCCGTACCTTTTTGTAACACCCTGTATATCCATTTTGACAATCATTATATTCAGAATTGATAGGTTAAAGTTAGATATAGTGGGAATTAGTGAAGTTCGGTGGCAGGAGGAACAAGACTTTTGGTCAGGTGAATACAGGGTTATAAATACAAAATCAAATAGAGGTAATGCAGGAGTAGGTTTAATAATGAATAAAAAATAGGAGTGTGGGTAAGCTACAACAAACAGCATAGTGAACGCATTATTATGGCCAAGATAGACATGAAGCCCACGCCTACTACAGTAGTACAAGTTTATATGCCAACTAGCTCTGCAGATGATGAAGAAATTGATGAAATGTATGATGAGATAAAAGAAATTATTCAGATAGTGAAGGGAGACGAAAGTTTAATAGTCATGGGTGACTGGAATTCGAGTGTAGGAAAATGGAGAGAAGGAAACATAGTAGGTGAATATGGATTGGGGCTAAGAAATGAAAGAGGAAGCCATCTGTTAGAATTTTGCACAGAGCGTAACTTAATCATAGCTAACACTTGGTTCAAGAATCATAAAAGAAGGTTATATACATGGAAGAACCCTGGAGATACTAAAAGGTATCAGATAGATTATATAATGGTAAGACAGAGATTTAGGAACCAGGTTTTAAATTGTAAGACATTTCCAGGGGCACATGTGGACTCTGACCACAATCTATTGGCTATGAACTGCAGATTAAAATTGAAGAAACTGCAAAAAGGTGGGAATTTAAGGAGATGGGACCTGGATAAACTGACTAAACCAGAGGTTGTGCAGAGTTGCAGGGAGAGCATAAGGCAACAATTGACAGGAATGGGGGAAAGAAATACAGTAGAAGAAGAATGGGCAGCTTTGAGGAATGAAATAGTGAAGGCAGCATAGGATCAAGTAGGTAAAAAGACGAGGGCTAGTAGAAATCCTTGGGTAACAGAAGAGATACTGAATTTAACTGATGAAAGGAGAAAATACAAAAATGCAGTAAGTGAAGCAGGCAAAAAGGAATACAAACGTCTCAAAAATGAGATCAATGGGAAGTGCAAAATGGCTAAGCAGGGATGGCTAGAGGACAAATGTAAGGATGTAGAGGCTTATCTCACTAGGGATAAGATAGATACTGCCTACAGGAAAATTAAAGAGACTTTTGGGGAAAAGAGAACCACTTGTATGAATATTAAGAGCTCAGATGGAAACCCAGTCCTAACCAAAGAAGGGAAAGCAGAAAGGTGGAAGGAGTATATAAAGGGTCTATACAAGGGTGATGTACTTGAGGACAATATTATAGAAATGGAAGAGAATGTAGATGAAGATGAAATGGGAGATACGATACTGCAGGAAGAGTTTGACAGAGCACTGAAAGACCTGAACCGAAACAAGGCCCTGGGAGTAGACAACATTCCATTAGAACTACTGACGGCCTTGGGAGAGCCAGCCCTGACAAAACTCTACCGTCTGGTGAGCAAAATGTATGAGACAGGCGAAGTGCCATCAGACTTCTAGAAGAATATAATAATTCCAATCCCAAAGAAAGCAGGTGTTGACAGATGTGAAAATTACCGGACTATCAGTTTAATAAGTCACAGCTGCAAAATACTAACGCGGATTCTTTACAGACGAATGGAAAAACTGGTAGAAGCCGACCTCGGGGAAGATCAGTTTGGATTCCGTAGAAATATTAGAACACGTGAGGCAATACTGACCTTACGACTTATCTTAGAAGAAAGATTAAGGAAAGGCAAACCTACATTTCTAGCATTTGTAGGCTTGGAGAAAGCTTTTGACAATGTTGACTGGAATACACTCTTTCAATTTCTAAAGATGGCAGAGGTAAAATACAGGGAGCAAAAGGCTATTTACAATTTGTACAGAAACCAGATGGCAGTTATGAGAGTCGAGGGGCATGAAAGGGAAGCAGTGGTTGGGAAGGGAGTGAGACAATGTTATTCAATCTGTACATTGAGCAAGCAGTAAAGGAAACAAAAGAAAAATTTGGAGTAGGTATTAAAATCCATGGTGAAGAAATAAAAAGTTTGAGGTTCGCCGATGACATTGTAATTCTGTCAGAGACAGCAAAGGACTTGGAAGAGCAGTTGAACGGAATGGACAGTGTCTTGAAAGGAGGATATAAGATGAACATCAACAAAAGCAAAACGAGGATAGTGGAATGTAGTCGAATTAAGCCGGGTGATGCTGAGGGAATTAGATTAGGAAATGAGACACTTAAAGTAGTAAATGAGTTTTGCTATTTGGGGAGCAAAATAACTGATGATAGTCGAAGTAGAGAGGATATAAAATGTAGACTGGCAATGACAAGGAAAGTGTTTCTGAAGAAGAGAAATTTGTTAACATCGAATATAGATTTAAGTGTCAGGAAGTCATTTCTGAAAGTATTTGTATGGAGTGTAGCCATGTATGGAAGTGAAACATGGACGATAAATTGTTTGGACAAGAAGAGAATAGAAGCTTTTGAAATGTGGTGCTACAGAAGAATGCTGAAGATTAGATGGGTAGATCACATAACTAATGAGGAGGTATTCAATAGGATTGGAGAGAAGAGAAGTTTGTGGCACAACCTGACTAGAAGAAGGGATCGGTTGGTAGGGCATGATCTGTGGCATCAAGGGATCACCAATTTAGTATTGGAGGGCAGCTTGGAAGGTAAAAGTCATAGAGGGAGACCAAGAGATGAATAACTAAGCAGATTCAGAAGGATGTAGGTTGCAGTAGGTACTGGGAGATGAAGAAACTTGCACAGGATAGGGTAGCATGGAGAGCTCCATCAAACCAGTCTCAGGACTGAAGACCACAACAACAACAACATATATTCAGAATCTTTTTAAAGATCTTGCCTTTAGCCCAAGCAACTAAAACTAATGTCTGAGGAAGGAAAAGTAGGAATTAGGGAGATGATATGTCACTTGTGAGGAAAACTATTCTCACACTGACCCAGAGTTGTAAACAGACATATAACATAGTTAAAATTTAGTTACAAAACACAAAGAACCTTTTAGACGATCAGCACCTGGTGCAAAGACTGACATTAAACATAATGTAGTTTGTATAAAAAGATCTAGTTTCTTTTGAAACTGATAATCAGTCTCTAATATAAGTTCTACCATCTAGTAACTAGGAATAAAGTTAAAACAGTCGCTTAGAACTCACCGTGGGGTAAATGGACCCAGACTCTTGGGACAATATTAAGAAAGTGTACCTCATATACAAAAGGGTACACTTACAAAATCCTCATTTGACTGATGCATGAATACTGTTCATCAGTTTGGAATTGTTACCATGTTGGACTAAGTGATGACATAAGGAATATCCAAAGCAGAGAAGAACTGATCATGCGTTCATTTAGCCAGTGTCACACAAATGCCCTAAGCTACATTGCTAGACTTTTTACATATACATCCATACTCTCCAAACCACTGTGAGGCACAGGCAGAAGGTACTTCCCACTGTAGCAGTTATTGAGGCTTCTTTTACATATGTAACCTGATAAGACTCATTGCTTAAAAGCCTCTGTGCATGCTGTAATTGGTCTCATCTTCTCTTCACTATCCCTAAAGGAGCAACAAGTAGGAGACTGTAGTGTATTCTTAGGTACAGCACTTGGAAGTAATTCTTGAGACTCTGTAGGTAGGCTTTCCCATGATAGTTTGCATCTATCTTCAAGTACCTGCCAGTTCAGTTTCTGAGTATCTCTGTGGCACTCTCCCATGAGTCAAATCTGTAAACTGAAGACATGCACACACATATATGCACGGTGTCCAATTCTGTCATAAGCAAGCAGCTTCGCTATCCATTGTCATCTGATTCTCACAGGAGTTCCAATGTAATGTGCATCTGCACTGAAATAATTGTAAGAACCATTGCACTCATATACACCAAGATATACACCCATATATAAGCATGATACTATTCTGAGGGAAAGCTGACTGAGTAGTGTATGTGACATGTAATACCTCAACTGATCTTGAAAGCAGAGTAAAAAATTCAGAGTAATTATGTAACCCCCCTTACTTTGTAATTTATACCTCAAAAATTAAATGCACAGAGTTAAAATATAAATACTCACAAAAAAGTCATAATTGTAGTTCTACATTACCGGTCCATACATTATTACAGTACAAAAGATATAGGGGAAGTCAGTAGCGATAGACTGGACTGTGCCAGATGATGCAGTGACAAGCGGATATGGATAAATGTTGTGCTGTGGTATATATGACTAGATGAAGACATAATTAAAGGAAGGAAAACGGCAGTGACAAGGGGATATGGATAAATGTTGTGCTGTGGCATATATGACTAGGTGAAGACATAATTAAAGGAAGGAAAACATACTGAAATGGAGACATAATTACAAAGACATTAAAAACAAATATATAAGCACACTGTTCTTGTTAAAACATCGTTAAATACACCTATAGTTACTTAACAATTCAATAAATAAATTTATGCATAAGTATTATTGATGAACACATTGTTATTATGTTTTTCAAAAACACACTCCTTCACTTTGATAATACATTTCAAAAATTTTATATGTGCCACACACAAATTTCGTTTTTAAGTATGTTAATATACATTTTACAGAGTTCTGTTTTTATTGTGTATAACAACAGTATCTTTCTTTTCAGTCTTAAGTCAAATGAAGTTAAATTTTTAAATTTATGTTTCAATGAATTCTTCTGCACTACAGATGCCTTTTTCTTGCAAGTAATTTTTCACTCCAACTTCAAATTTTTCAGTTTCTTTTTCTGACTTATATTTAGTGGTAATTTATTGTAAACATTTTCCCTTCATCCAGATGTCCATTTCAACTCACTTTGTGTATGTGTGCTGAATGTGCAGATTCTGTCTTTCCTTGTATTATACAAATGGACACTTTCATTTGTAAAAGCATGATGACTCCTTCACCACAGCTTTTTTTGATGAAAAATATTATTTCTAGAATATACAAACAAGGCAAAGAAAGAAATTTTAGCAAATGGTACACACTTCTTTCCTCCGGAAGTATGGTTGACGTTAAGAGCAACAGCAAGGGGAGACAACCAAAGAATTAAAATGAAAATAATTGAATTCTTGCCAAATTATGGATAGCTGACTCCCCATCATAAAGGTCCGCAGCCCGTGGTCTAGTGCTTAGTGTTGCTGCCTCTGGATCATGAGGTCCCGGGTTCGATTCCCGGACAGGTTGGAGATTTTCTCTGCCCAGGGACTGGGTGTTTGTGTTGTCCTCATCATTTCATCCTCATCATCATCATTCGTGACAGTGGCTCAATTGGACAGTGTCGAAAAACTGGTCCGTATAAAAAAAACTTGGGACTTCGTATGGGCACTGATGACCACGGAGTTGAGTGCCCCACAAACCAAACATCAAACATCATCATCATCTCCTATCATAAACAGATCTTATGGCATACAGAAGAAATGACAGAGAAAAAGAAGAAAGAGGAACAATCTGAAATTTGTAAATTACAACTGGTACAAAAGAAGAACAAGAAACATTAACAGAGTGCTTATTAGGTCCTGTATAATATCAAAGATGTGAAAATCAACAGTGGCAAGAGAGCAAGGATCAGGAAAGGGCCAGATGTAACTGTTATTAATTTCAGCTATGTAAGTTAAGTCTTTTACATCTTATGACATCCCTACAAGTTACATCTCTTCTGATGCTACTGCTTATTAAGAGAAAGGGGTACTTCCAGAAAAATTAAAAATGAGCAAAATAGCCAATATACTGGGTGATTATAATTAAAGTTAAACTTTCAAAACACTGTAGAAATAACACCACTGGTCAGAATGATGTCAAATTGCAATGGAATATTATCAGAGTAGGGGGAAAAAATATCCCAGAAGAAAAAAAACAGTGTGAAAATTGATCAATAGATGGTGCTGTGTGTGTCAGAATACATACATGAAAACACCTGTCATGCGCATGACCCATTGAATTTGGTATAAACATGCTGGGTACATGGCTTTTCCTCCTTTTGCATCTGCAATGGTCACCATGACTGTCTCAAAGCAGGATCGCGCTCTGGTTGTAACACTGTATTACAACAATGATGACTGTGCACACGTCGCTCTGCAGAAGTTCCAGACACTGAAGGGCTTGAAAAAAGGTGTCGGTCCAATGACTGCCTTGGGTCAGGAGAAAATGATTCAGAAATTCGAAAAGATGGGTTCTTATGGTCTGCCACCTGATAGAGGTAGAAAACGAATTGATTTGACGTCAGTGGTAGCAGTGGCCACAGCAATGCAGGAGGAGACTAGTCAACATTGGACATACCCGTGAGCTCGGTGCATAAAATCCTACAAAACATCCTTCTTTGCTATCCATTCAAAATTACCCATGTGCATGAGTTGCTTCCTGTTGACCAGCCAGCAAGAGATTTTGTGGACAGACGAAGCCACTTCCAACTGACAGGATATCTCAATACACAGAATTGTCGAATATGGGCAATAGAAAATCCACACACAAATCAATCAGTACCACTTCATCCTGGAAAGGTCACTGTGTAGTGTGGGTTTACGAAATCATTTATCATAGGGCCATATTTTTTCTAAGAGACGGGTGCTTCCAGTCCTATCACTGGTAAGTGCTATGACTGTCTTTTGCACAACCACGTCACTCCAGCTCTCCAAAGGCGTGGATGTGTTGATAGGATTATTTTTATGCAAGATGGCACATTGCAAATCCAGTTAAACAGCTTCTGAAGCGCCGTTTTGGAAATGCTAGAATTATCAGCCACCATTTCCCTACAGCCTGGCCATCCCAATCACCTGATCTTAATCCATGTGGCTTCTGGCTGTGGGGCTACCTGAAAGATGTTGTGTTCACTGATCTGACTGCAAACTTAGCTGCATTGAAGGCACACATTGCCCAACATTTTTTGCATGGGACCCCGGAAACACTTCGATCAGCTGTGGAAGATGCTGTTTCTTGATTTCAACTTGTTGCGGAAAATGGTGGACAACATAGTGAACATGATTTGCGCCACTAACATGGAGGTTAATAATCTGATTTGATTTTGATTGATGCTTTTTATGCGGTTCTTGGCCTCAGGACAGTTAAAAACTGATTTTTCCCATCCAATGTGATATAACCTTGCTGTGGTGGATGGGCTTATGTAACTAACAGTATCACACCCGTACACACTGAGTAGTACAGTTTGTTTAATGTCAAAAGTACACCTCAGCCATTGTTGTATGATTCATTTGTCATTCGTAGTCGACGATTATTAAATTATGATGCTGGATTTTGCAACTATTTATTTTTCTTCTGCCATACATTTTCCAACTTCTCCAATCGCATTCCATTGTTATTTGACATCATTCCGACCAGTGGTATTATTTCTACAGCAGTTTGAAAGTTTAACTTTAATTACAGACAATAAAGATGTTGCAGCTGCAAGCCAGTATCTGTAATACATAGTTTCTCAAAAATATTAGAGATACTTATTATACACACTAGATTGATTCAACTCTTAGAGGAATGCAGTGTTCTGATTCTGGCGTTACAAGATATTCAAACAGGGAAAAGTCAAAAACAGCTATATTTGTTACAGATGCCGTATATAGTAGATATTTGGCATCTGCTATGTTTCTGGATTTTTCTAAAGCTTTTGTCTCAATTGATTATGCAGCTCTAATAGGAAATTTGGAAGGTACTGCATGCATGCCCATGCAGTGCAATGGCTAAAATAATATGTTCATAATAGTGAGCAGTGTTTGACTACACAGACTGGATACATATTTGAAATCAAGGTTATTAACTGTTTGAGTCCCAATATTACAAATAAATCTTTAATTTTAAAATTACTCATAAAATTAACCTTTATCATAATAGTAAGCAACGAATACAAGAAGAAATTTCCAAAAGTAAGCATTCAATTTTTTAAAGAGGTGGTTTCAATTTGAACTACATTTTTAAAATTTTTCACAAAATTAATGTTCATTATCATAGTGAGCAATGAATAGAAGAAGACATTGGCAAAAAGTAAAGAATCAGTTGTTTCAAGAAGAAGGTTTCACTTTGGAACCACTGGGACATACAGTTTTCAATCAACCATTATTTCATGAGACTAATCTGAAAGCAATTTCACATTTTTCCTGGACACAATCTCACATCTAAAAACTTAACTGATCTCATAATGCCAAAAACAAATTATGGTCATAAATAACAAGCAAAACTGGGCCCAAAACTTAATAAATTTATATCAGAAGTACATACTGCCCAGTTATTTCATTTTGAAACCATTTATAAAAGCAATAGTATAAACTCAAATTTACATTACAATTACAGTAACTTTGAACTGTTAATGGTCTCAATGGTATAATCACTACTCAAAAAAACACATAACAATCTTCTACAATCACATGACACAATCGTCACACCGATTGTTGATTTGAATGCTGCAGGTAACTGTTACACTGCTCTACATTCACGGAAATACCTCAGTGTAGCGTTTCCTGTTTCTGTATTCCAATAGCATCAGTGGTTTCAGGTGAAAGACATTGGTACTTCAAAACAAAACCAATAAACTTGTGGTTTTAGGCAGAAACTACTGATGCTAGAAGGGGTTGAGTTTGATATACCTCAAGGGTCTGTACTTGGTCCACTATCACTCAACCTCTTCGTAAGCAATATCAAAATCAGTCAGAATGAACAAAAGCTACTGTATGCTGATGACACGTAGATATAAATCTAAGACACACTTGAAGAGAGCACATAACACAATGAGATGATTCTTACAGAATGACTTCATTCTAAGCCCAAAAAATTACAGTGTGTATGGCGTTCACAAATAAAGAAGAGAAGGATCTCATATATTTATAGATAACACAAGACTGGAAATTTTACAGCCATAAATTTTTTGGGGATGATGTTAAGACAATAAGCTGCAATGGAGACAACATACAGACAATGTTAGCCGTAAATTAAAACTGCATTATTTATTATGAAGCAGCTTGCACATTATGCCAGTAAATACATTCTTTGTAGAGAGTGTCTTGGTCTTTCTGAGCCATACTTGCAGCATGGGGGAACTGCAACAGCAATAATACAAAAAGAATTTCTGCACTGCAAAATGAAAACACCTTAAAAAATAAAATAGAAATTGAGTCATACAGAACAGCTTTCTCTAATCTAACAATACTGACAGTTCTCTGTGTGCATATACAGAATAACTGTTTCATTAATACAAGCTAATACACTTCTAGGAAACACGATGGTTTCTATTCAAATGACACAAGAAGTAAAGATCAGTTGCAAAGCATTCCCACAGATTGAGAACTGTTGAAAAAGATCCTCAATACTCAGATGCTCAATTAGGAAAGTGTATGCCAAAAAGGTAGTGAGATAGTGTGAATAAGAAGGCATTCCAAAACCTTCTTAAGGATCATTTGGCACAAAAAGATTTTTACAGTGTAAAATAGTATATACATAAGTAACTTATGATCTGTATGTTTGTACTCAAGTCACATGTATGAAAGAGCGCCAGCAAATAATTTTAAGACCAGAATTTAAAACTACAGATAAAGTGTTGCATGTCTCATCTCTTTATGTATGTCTGTGGTGCAGTCATCTGAGTGAAAGAATATCTAGATTTCTCAATAGAATGAAAAGGATGGTATTCACTATTCACCATACAGCAGAGATGCTGAGTCACAGAAAGCACAACAAAAAAGACTGTTGGTAAGTTTACTTTCGGCCAACAAGGCCTTGTCAAAAATTGACAACATACACACTCTCTCGCAAACGCGTTTGCAAATAGAAGAAATTATATATACAAATGTACAAAGTAAAAACAAAAATGGGTGAAATCCTGTTTCTGTTGATCTATTTACTTTTGATTTTGAAATGTCTTCCTTGTGTTCTTATTGGGAATATGAGCAATAAGAAACTAACGACATTTTATTAACAAGTATCATTTATTATTATACAAACAAACATACACTGTACAAACAACAAAAGCAATTTTATACACGTGTTTCTGAAAGTAACTGCACCTAGTCCTCTGAGAGACATAAATCACATACATATCAGTAAAAGAACTACCAAAAATTTCCTGTTATCAACAATGAATTGGGAGATTACATACTGAAAACATTTTCTGGAATATCAGCAGCTTAGCTGATAATTATTAATAAATCTTGGTTTACAACATATATGCATTATTTGTGTCTTAGTTTTATCCTCAGTCACACTGCAAAGATCACTTTGCAGCATTATACTAAGTCTCATATAAAAAAATTATTACAAGCACTTTGTACTTTCTCTGAAATGGAAAACTACTGTGGCAGTTTCATAATACAAAATTGAGTCAATCTGCTGCTTTAAAGGAAATTCACATTCACAAATTAAAAAAGTATGAAGGTAAATGATTAAATTTCATTTCTGGCTGCTCACTTAAAATGAAATAGTAATATGACTTTCAGACTGTGATAATAATGTTATCGAACCAAGAGCATGTACAGTACCTCATTACACAGGATCTTAGGTGGTATGAGACCCAAATATATTAACAGAACAAAAATTAAAACAAATATAGTGTAATATTTACAACTATACCAGATGTCATTTTACACACTGTTAATCAAAACCACATCAAGCAAAAATTCCATCTTAAGCACAGGACAGTTAAAGCTGCTACACATAAAAGGGTGGTCATCTGTTAGTGGAAATAAATGATTTTTGCTTTTCATTAATGACAACAAATTATGCTATTACTCCAGTAGACAAGTGATCCTTATGAACAGTCATCTAACACTGGAGTTCAGTTTTATGCATTTAATTTTGGGTTTGCAAGATGCATCATGCTTGAACAAAATAAGGACTTTAAATGCTGTGAATCTTTCAGATGCTGATTTGTCTCAGTTGAAAAAGATTCATACAAACCCAAAACAAAATACACACTAGGATCTAGGTCAGCTGTTGTTGACAAGCTTTTATGAAGTTATTTGTCCTTGCACAGCCTATCTGTACTTTTTCACTAGCTTCCTCAAATGAGATACCCTCATATGACTGAAGTACACAAAATAGACTGGGGTATAAAATAAGGAACTTCTTTACCAAATTGAATGCCACAAATCACAAATGTAGCATATTAATTAAATTGATTATTCCCTGAATTTGGTGCTTCTGTCCTGAGATATTAGTATTGCAAGTTGCCATATGATTCTTCATGTATTCTTTCCATTGTTTCACCTGAAAGAGAAAAACCAAAGTCCATTGTTTGCATTGCATGGAGAAATGAATATAAGAGGTATGCTTTCTAATTTGTACAAAATGCTTAAAACATGTACAACTTATGTTAGCGTAATTATGTGAATGTTCAACACAGTGAGGAAAGTAAAGCAAAATTTAGGTATTAGGTGTGGCTGCATGGGTCTCTTACAACCATGACACTTGGATATCCCACATAATCAAAAACTTAAAATGAAGATATTAATAATGTAAATTTTTGAACAAAATATAAATTACTGAATGTGTAAATAATGTGTGAAGAAAATTCACTTTGCAGAACCATTGAGCAGTGGACACTTGCTAAAAGAAGTGACTGAATACTGTAGCTTAGTTTTTCAATCCATGTTTTTCTTCAGAGCCTGACACACAAAAACACATATACACTCCTTGATCAAAAGTATTTGCTCACCTATAAGTAGCATACCCTTCACCCTTATGACAGCTTTAACACTGCTGCGGACACTCTTAGTCAAGTTTCTGTATGAGTATGGAGGAATGGCAGCCCCCAATTCTTCAACAGCCAAAATCTGAGTAGGTGGTGATATTGGACACTGGTATCTGGAGTGAAGTCAACATTATACCTCATCTTAAAGGAATTCCAATGGGTTCAGGTCAGGACTCTGAGCAGACCAGTCCATTTCAGGACTGTCACTGTCCACAAACCATTGCCTCACAAATGCTGCTTTATCACAGGATGCGATGTCATGCCAAAACAAATAATCATCATTTTCAAATTGTTCCTCTTCTATAAGCAGTACACAATAATGTAAAAAGTGTTCATATACTTCTGCATTTATTGTGCTTTCTCACAATAAGGGGATCATACCCCAACCATGAGATACACTACAACACTGATTTCAGAAATGATAATGCGAATATTGCCAATGACAGCTAACAAAAATTTGACATTCACATAAATATTGGAAATCTGACGAATTCTGTCAGAATTTCCAAAAGTATTAGCTGTACTTGTTACAGTTCAGCATTATGTAGTTTTACAAATTGCACAGAATGGGAAGTGAAATGTGTATGCCCCAAAGACATTTGATATGATCCAACAATCAATACAAACTCATCTGTGAGGAAATGGTTATTTCTACCAAGTATAAAGTAAGTGAACTTGATAAAACTGGCAAAAATAATATAAAATGATAGCTGAGAGAAACAGACATAAATTATAATAATTAATGTATGTGCCAGAGGCTAGCCCCATTAAATGATAACAGTCAGTACAGAGGTAGTGGCTGAAGTACAGACAATAAAACAAAATTTCCTCACTATATCATCATCAACAAATGAAATTGGAAGCTTATATTTGCTGACAGTACATTGTGGGTCTAAAGATTAAACACAATACTTCACCAATATGCCTTTCAGGTTGATGTTACATAAGCCAGTGGATTGGATTACTGACCTGATGACTGTGGTTGCATATGTTTATCAAGAGGTATTAACTAGCTGCTAAATCTCAACATCATTTTTGCGGATGACACTACACTACTTATTGATAATTCAGTACATAAATTTGAGGTAACATCAAATAAGGTTTTAAATGAAACGGTGAACTGGTTCAACGTTAATGGTCTTTCTTTAAATTACTGTAAAACAAACTACATTCAGTTCCACAAAACATTCAAAGATGATGAAATAGTAATAAAAATAGGTGAGCAGACAATAACCAGGCTTGCATACTGATAGAAAACTGAATTGGTCAAACCACATCGTGGATCTATCCAAAAGACGAAGTTCAGCAACATATGCATTGCGCATTGTTTCTTCTTATAGAAATATGGAAACCATGAAGTCAGTGTATTATGGTTACCTTCATGCAATTATGGCATTTGGAATTATATTTTGGGGAAATCAGCCACTGGCTAAAAAAGTACTGTGTGTACAAAAAAGAGCCATAAGTATCATGTGTGGAGTCCATCCTAGAGCCACATACAGGAATCTTTTTAAGAAGCTTGAAATACTTACATCCACTGCAGAATATATATTCTCGTTGATGTGCTTCATAAGGAAAGAAAAATCCATCTTTAAGCTGAATAGTCCATATCACAGTCACAATACTAGAAGGAAACATGATATCCACCATGAACAGCCAAACCTAAGTATGTTGCAAAAAAGAGTCCATTTCATTGGCTGTAAGATTTTTAATGCCCTCCCTTCAAGAATTAAGTGTTTGGTAGATGATGATCTCTTGTTTAAAAAACCCTTAAGGCAGTTCCTATTGCAAGGATCATTTTATACAATAGAAGAGTTCCTGAACTACAGTGTTTAACATTTCTTGTACTGTAAATTGCAAATGTATGCGCAAATTTGTATTTGTAATACCGAATATTTTTATTGTAAACATATATTTTGCAATATTTATTTCTCTGTAACACTTATTATTTTGTAATCTTTATCTATCTCTAAAATGTATTTTTTATAGTGGGACCTCAGTTACTGTTTACTGTTTTTTGTTTTGTAATCTCCATCTATCTCTAAAATGTATTTTTTGTAGTGGGACCTAAATTACTGTTAACTGTTTTTGTTTTGTTTTATGTATTACCATAAATTCTGGCCAAGAGCTTGTAAAATTGACACATTCCATATGCTGTGATAGTGTCACAACATGGATCATCGGAACAAGAGATTAATAAATAAATAAATAAAACTTCTTCTTAACTTCAACTTTTTAAAACTTAAAGAAATACAGCAGTTTACATAATCACTGAAGTCAGCTACTCTAAATATTTACACTCACAGCACTTTCAACATAATGCCTCTTAGATATTACCTCCATATGTGTGGGAGAAAACTTCCACTTAAAACATTAAATACCAAATTAAAATGTAAGTTTCACATGGCACCACCACACTTTTTCATTTCTCTAAGTAAACCTCCCTGTCTAGTGACTGAACAGTGGCTCCTACACCCATCTACTCAAGTTAACCGAACTTTTCTTAACAAAAGTAAGTAATGTAGAAGATAAATCTACAGAAACCTATCAAAACCACCACTGTATGTGCTTTACGTGCAGTACTGATCCTATTTTTGATCCCATTGAAAATATACAGTCAAAATAAATAAATAACTGAACATTTGTGGTGAACATTTAACTACAAATACTTGGAGAGTTTCACTAAAGGATGACAACTCAAGTCCTATAGTGATATGTCCACAGACAGTGCAAAATTCACAACTAAGTTGATTAAATACACTGGATAGTTTTAAATTACAACAGACTTCGTAACAAAATGGTATATTTTCAAGTTCTTTAATAGCCAGTAATGACCCCTCAACTGTGGTTAACAACCTGAGTTCAGCCTGCCTGGCAGTGATGCACTGTGTGCTCCATCAACAGTGCTTGGGCCCACAGCTGAAGACATTCAGGACGCTCTACAAAGTGTATTTAGAGTTTTACACCAGCTGCAAGGGTCTACTTAGTATTTTCACATTCATTTTCAATGATAGATTGTTAATGATAGTAATTAATGAGACAAACAAATATGCTGAACAGTTTGTAAGTTCACATTGGGTACACAGAAACAATGATTATAAGCGAACAGATGGGTAGCAAATAACAACTGAAATTTCTATTCTTTGTTCACAATCCTACAAAGCATGCATCAGAAACCCAATTCTGAAATGTATTACTTGAGGGAAAAAAATCTTGAAACATCTATTATCCAGAAAGTATTGTGCAGGTATTTGCTCCTTCAGCTAAAACCTTCATGCAACAGTCAAAATAAATCATCTGTAATGTACTTATTTTCATAATAAATGTTCCTGTTGCCAAAGCTTCAAATCGTCAACAACTTACAATAGCAACAATCACTTGATTTCAGGAAAATGCATCAAAATGTGTCACATTATGCCACGCTCCAAGAAAGCACTGTGAGGCATGGGAATAATTACACAGGCGGGAACAGATAGCGGCACAAGGGACAGTCCAATCAAGGGGTTAACATTTGATAGTTTTAATATCGGTGACCATGCAGCTCTTCTGACTGCCAGTCAATATAAAGTCCAGATGCATACACTGCTGCCTACACATATAGTCTTTGGTTAACTGCGGCGATGACTGGAAGACATGTGGCCAAAACATCAGAAATGGAGGTGGAGTACATCAGAGTGCTTGTTGTAAAATGTCAATAAATGGATATGTTCAGAGTTAACCTTCTTAAATAAATATTCAAGAACTTCCAGTTAATGATGCAGTAAGGACCTGTCCTTGAGTAAAACATTTGTTTGACAACATAGTGGATGCATGGGTATTTTGTAACATGCTTTCCTCTGACTCAACTGTATAGGGGTTCTGCAATTAATTGTGAAAGAGCATCAGCATCTACTTCTTCCACATCAGCCTTCTCTTTCCTTTCTATCATGTTGTATGGCATATCTCTATTAATGTAGAGATTTTATCATATCTAATATCTATGTACCCTTAATTTCGCACATAACATAATCTTCCCATAGGCCCCAATACATTAAGCCCTTTACTATCTTTTGTTTTCCTCAAATTACATTTCATTTTTATGTACTCAGAATCTACTCTTCTATAACCATAGCTTTTCCAGTTTCTTCATATACACTGCCTGACAAAAAACATGAAACATCCAGACGATGCGGTGTGATGTCTGTGTAACATTTTACATATACACAACACTGGCAGTTAAGTAAATGATTAGAGCTCTAATTCTTTGCAACAGGTAGAATGGCCACGTTCATTAGTTGTTCATGTTTTGTGTTACCAGACTTGGTAGGCTATGTAGAAAAGGCAAGAACAGCATCAGATGTTGAGAGATAACTGTGAAGGACACAGAGATGCCAAATACTTGTGTGAGGCAGTGTTACTAGCACTTGGCAGAGTCTGAAAGAGGCCTCATTGTGGATCTCCATTTGGTTGACTTGTCAAATAATGCAATGTGCAGATTTGTGGAGCACTCATATGTAACAGTGACCTGATGTTGGACTGAATAGGAGCATGAAGGGCAAGCATACTTGTCATCAAGGTTCCTGTAAACTGTGTCTGACCACCACACCGTTGGTCAGAGGCTAGCAGCAACTGGACTAGAGGATTATTTTCCCACGAATATGCTGCTGTTCACACCACAAGACAAGCAGCTGTGTTTGGTGTGATGCTATGATTGGAAAGCAAGAAGTGCTGATGAATAGTGTAACCTAGGGAGAGGTCCGATTCTTCCAGTGTTTTGAAGACGCAGAGTGGTGTTACCCCTGACATCCTGGTGTGTGGAGTCATTAGGTATGACTTCAGGTCATGGCTGGTAGTGACTGAGGGAACTCTAGTGGCACAATGCTACATCACGGACATGCTATGTCTTCATATGTTACCTCTCATGCAACAGAATTGTACTGCCATTTTTCAACAGAACAATGTTCATCCTCACATGGCACATGTATCAGTGAACTGTCTGCATGATGCAAAGGTACTCCAGTGGCCAGCATGATCCAAAGATCTGTTCCCAATAAAATGTGTGGAACCAGCTCAGACATCAGCTCCATCCTTATGCCCGTATACAGGATATCAAGGACCAGTTACAACAGTTGCGGGCCAACTTGCCTCAGGAGAGGATAGAACAGCTTTATGACACTCTTCCTAATCAAATCAGAGCATATATCCAGGCCAGAGGTGGTAAAACATCATAATGATCAGTGGGCTCATACCACCAAGTACTTTGTAAATCCAACTTTAATTTGTAATCACTAAACTAACATCACATACCCTCTCAAACCCTGTAGTTTCATAAATGATTCATCCATTTTGGTTCTGATTCACTGCATTTCAAGTTGATTTCATTTCTAAACAAGATTGCTATTTTACAGTTTAAGCTAGCGTCTTCGATTATATGCCCACAAATTTTTCTCATGTGGTTTTTCAGCATCTATGGGTGGCCTCTCCAGCCTGAATTATGAGAAGCATTCAAATGAAACCCATTCATTAGTGCAAAATAACGTAACGATTTTATTAACTCAAAAATGTAGTTACACACAGTGCACATACTCGACAATAGTCGCCAAAGCTGTTGGCACATTTATCCCATTGCGACACTAGCCTGTCGATTCCATCCATGAAGAAGTTAGTGGGCTGCTGTCAGATCCAGGCCTGGACCCAGCCACACACTTCATCATCCGTTGTGAATCGATGTCTGCAAATAGCTTGTTTTAGAGGTCCAAACACATGACAGTCACACGGTGAAAGGTCAGAACTGTACGGTGGATGTTCCAGCATTTCCCACTGAAACTGCTGCAATGTCATCTTCACCGCATTGGCCATGTGTGTGAGTAGGCATTATCATGCAGGAGAATAATGCCATTGGACAACGTGCCTCAGCGTTTTGACTTGATGACTCGTCAAAGGTCCTGTAAAGTGACTTGCTAACGCTGGGAATTGATGGTAGTTCCCTGTTCCAGGAACTCAACAAGCAGTGTGCCCTTGTAGTCAAAAAAGAAGGACATCATGACCTTACCAGAACTGGTGTGCATGGCCTTTGATTTCTTTGGAGGTGGTGAAGTTGCATGTTTCCATTGCTTGCTCTGATGCTTGCTTTCTGGTTCAAAATGGTGACACCATATTTCATCACCAGTGACAATAGGTGACAGAAAGCCTTATTCCTCCTCATGATAAAGTTGCAGATGTCCAAAGACAGCGCCATTCAAGTATTGTGCTGTTTGGTGGTCAGTTGGTGGGGAACCCACTGCACACAGATTTTTCAAAAGTTCAAGTGTTGATGCATTATGGTATGGGCGGTGCCCACACTAATACCCAGTAACTGGTGGATCTCACCTACTGTGATTCTGTGGTTGTCCAAGACTAAACGATTCACTTCCACAACCATTTCCGGTGTGGTGACACAATGAGCCTCATCTTCCAGTGACTCGTGCCCCTCAAGGAATCGTTTGTGCCATTCCACAACACTTGAACAACTCAGACTATACTCACCATCCACAGTCTTCATCCATCAATACATTTCATGGCCTCCAACTCCCTCCACCGCCAAAAATTAAATCACTCCCCGTTGTTCCTGCTTACTCACCTACATGTCCTGTAGTGGACAATAACTTGTGTGACCACCTTCTCTTCGGCGTGAAACCACAATGACACCACATCAGACAGTGTGCACGCGTCAGTCTCTCTACCAATAGATGGCACCACCATACCTGCAGTTACGTGGTGCCACCTTGCGTGTAAGGCAAAGGTAGATGCACTGACCAGGTTTCATTTGAATGAAGCTCATATTCCCTTTCTTACAATATTTCAGTCCTTGAAAACTGAACTTTACTCTATCTATGTAGCTTGGTGATTATTGCCTTAGATAATTTCTCTTCATAGTATTTCTCTTTTTGTTTATCCTTTGTAATTTCAACTCACTATCCTTCTCTTGTAGATTATGGTCTATCCTTTGCAGCCAAGTATCTGCTGTCCAAATGTTTGCATAGCTGTAATTTAGTCCAGTTGTTACCTTTCTGCATGTCTCAATCTTTTCTGGGTAATATATTTCTGTTACGATTTCAAGAGAGGGTTTACCGTATGATGTTTCTAGTTTACTCACTTAAAACCGATTTATGAAATTAATTAGCCATATTTTTGGGAGGGTAGGAAGTAGTCTTTCTTTATGCAGGTCACACTGCCTATTTTCAGCACTCCTATAACACCCGCTCAAGGGTCAGAATGGCTTGTGATCAATTGTACACCCTGGATCCACACACTTGAATTGTTTTTATTTAAGTGCCATACAAGTGTTTCACAATCAATCTCTACTATAGATAAAAATCAGTTCCTTTATATCACACCAATGAGATTTCCTTATAACTAAAACTATTTCCCATATATTTCACGTTATTCTTGTTTCAGTGAATAAATTTCTTCCCAACAATATATGTTACTTATCAACACTTTCCCAGTCCACTTCTAAATGTGACTGCATATGCCATTTAAAGTAGACATTTATACGTCACTGTACCTAAATCTTTTCACAGTTAGGCAATGGAATGTGCAGGAGGGAATAACAACATGGAAACGATAATTTGCAAATCACCACATAGAGAATACATTGAACTGCAGGCAGATACAATGAAAAAGAATGCTATAAATATTGCAATTTTCGAACAGAGCCCTTCTTCAGAAGTAGAAAACTTGCACACATTCACACAACAGCTCTTGCACACATGGGCATTGTCTTAAAGTGTAAGTTGTTGTTGGGAGAATTTGTGTAAGTTTTCTACTTATTAAAATTAAAGATATACCAAACCCACCTCAGTCCACAGTTCTTGAGTTATAATTTGCCAAGTGCACAAGGTGAGTTTTTCATCAACTCATGGAAGTAGAAAGTGAAGAGAAACTGATTATACAAAAATATCAAGCGGGACAAGAGAGAAATTTTTGTCCATAGGCTTAGAGAAATGTGCTGTCTTTCGTGAAGGAACACTAATAGTCATTAAATTAATGATTGGACAAATGAGAAACATTTTTAAGTTGAAGAGATATGAGAAACACTGATTATAATAATTATCAGCTATAAGCAGTCACATTTTCATTTACCGTAACTGAAAGTTTCCTGCTTGAGCTGAACCCAGGCTAAAATACTGGCTCAGTAGATTTGTGCCACTCCTAAAGAATGACTGGAAAGAACGAGTTGCACCCTGTAACATTTGAGATTAGTTTTACAAACAGTAATGGTAATTAAGAGTTGTTTAAATCAAATATTTCTTCCACTTAATATGGCAGAAAATTCACAGCCAAATCTGCTAACTCATTACTTTAGACTTGTAATAAATAAGTGGTTTACATTATTTGTGTCTGTAGTTTTTTAATATCATATAATCTTAACAACCCAAGAATTAACTACATATACAAATAGCACAAAATATTTTTATGTTAAATGTACTTACTCACAAGGTATGAAAAAGTCTAAGAAAAGTAAAGCCACATTAAGATGAATGCAAATTTATATTTTAACAGAAAGAAAACTGTATTACTGCCACTAAAAAATAGTACTGGTGAAGTTTTTTAGAGCTTTCAAAAGCTGGGAGATATATGGCATGTTATCAGTCATCTGGCACGAGGAAACACTGAATCTCAGTCACAGCAAAGGTGACCATGTTTACAACACTATGCGAACTGACCATGAATTAAAAGACCATCATGATGATCAAAATTCATGCATTCACAGTTAAATTTATATGTTTGGACAGCCGACAGAAAATGTTTCTCTGTTTAATATATATGATAATCAGTGGGTCAAGGTGATGGTCGCTTGATGAGGGTTGTTAACAGTTGTCCAAAAAGGGAATGCACTGTTAGCCCTCAGATGAAATCTTTAATCAGTGTGAGAAGATAAAAAAGAAAAGTAATTGCAAATGAATTATTTTTAAGTCACTGGTTGGCTTTTGACAAGAATGGTTCACAATATAGTTTGAGATATGAAAAGAATCCATTTCCACTCAAAAACAAAGTAACATCTTGGGTGTATGATGTGAAACACTTTAAACCTGACCAATTACTTCAACATATCTTGACATCTCTAGACTATCAAATCTGAGAATATTAACAATACAGTCACTTCTTCATGAAGGCTTTAAAGTCATATTGACAATCTGATTTTGCCATTCCCTAAATAGCAGTAAAAATCAATAAAATCCATGCTAAAATTTCATTCTCACCATTAATAATACACAATGCAATAACATTAAATATTAAGTAAACTAACAATTTATGTACCAGTAATGCTCTTTATTTCCTTTGCCTTATGTGTTACTACTTATTTTCAATTGTAGAATCCTTTGGTTATTTTTTATGCTACTAAGTTTTGAAACTGAGTATTTATGGTTACAACTATAGTGTATTAATGCAGGTGGAATGATTGCATCCTGCAAAAATCCACACATATCTCACCAGTCAAGTAAAACCTACTGTCTTTACCCAACGTAATGGTGCAGGATTTTACTTTGTTTTACACAGTCGCAGTTTACAAAATAACAGAACATGAAAGAGAGAATTGCGTTAATTAGATTCTCTCTTGGTTCTTGTAGCATTTTCATTCAAAAATATTCAAAGAAAACACATGGACTCTCATATCACAGTGTAATAGAAAAACACATACAAACCATGAAGCTGTAGAGACAGCAGTCTGAGCCACAAGAGAGATCATGTGCAAACCTGTATGCTGCAATTACAGTTCCTTACTCTAAACATACAAAAAAATGTTGAATTTTTGTTCTCAGTCACGTAACATCACATAAAGTCCAGAAACACTTTAAATTATTTATTGCACAAGAACTAAACATTGTACAGAAGTCATACATATTGCATTTTGAAGAGAAACTCTGAAAGTTTTTTCACAAACACGGGATGCATGGCCCATCGATTTCTTTGAACTCCTTATGAATGTCTCTCGTACGCACTCCACATTCACTTCATTCACACTGGGACATCTGCTTCTCTTTGACAGGCACACGTAACCCATCATAACAAATTTGTTGTGCCAGTGGTAAATGGCCTTCCTTGTTGGTGGCTTCTTACCACACATGTTCTAAACATCCACTGAACAGCTGTAGCACACTTGTTTATATCAAACTCCAATGCACAGAAAGCTCGCTCCACACCTGAGCTCGCCATGTTAGCGACTAGTGCTGACTATTGGCTAGTTACCGAACTACACTTTCATGGTTTCTCTTCAAAATGACATATGTTTGATATCTATACAATGTTTGGTTCTTGTGCAATAAATAATTGAAAGTGTTCCCAGACTTTATGTGCACCCTGTATTCTCATGTTTTTCTACTTACATTTGTTTTTTGTTTTAGTTCTTCAAACATAACCACCAAACTGTGCATCAAGTAAGTTTCCTTTCTTTTCTTTATCTTACTACTCCCTCACCATATAAGCACAAACCACACTCAGCAAGAATTTCTCTAATACAGTTCTGTTAAAAGAGTCTCTTATCATAAAATCTCTTTACTGGCAATCTGCTACAACTTAAAAGGTTTTTCATTTCTTAAGAAATTAAATGTAGTTTTATCAATTACATAAGGTCACTCAGTAGTATATCAATGTCATATCAATGGAGACATAATTATACACCCTTTTAAGTTGTATTTATGTTTTTCAGTAAAATGTTGTAATTGATTCATATACTTCATACATACAGAGTTGTTAAACACCATTCACATTTGACTGTTTATTTGTGTATCCATATATCTTGCTCTGAAACTAATTTATACCAACTGAAAATCAGTCTCCTCCATTGCTGTGTATTGCTTGTTCTTTCAAATAGGAAATAACATCTATTTTCGCATGCACCCCTATACCTCTACAACATTTTTATTTATTTATTTTTAATCTGTGAGCACTCTGCATGCTGCTGATGTCAATAATTTGTACATATTAAATTAATAATATTCAGGCATATAATAATATAATATGGTATTAAATTTAACAGTTAAATCATACAGATTTTCTTGCTAACTTACAATGAGTATAAGTTAAATTTTAAGTTCCTCTTTCACACAATCAAAGTTTTCCTCTCTGACAAAAATCCTTCTTTTTAAGCCCCTTTTGTATAACATTTATAAAAAAAATTTAATGAGGTAGTGTGTGCTTCTAGTGGTAATGCCCTGAACAATTTAACTTCAAGGTATATATAACTATTGTGAGTCTTGCTCAGTCTAGCAAACAGTTGGTTGATAACTTCTTTGTGCCATGTATTATGATAATGAAATTAATGCCTTAATTTGTTGCTCTCTCTGTTTCCTATTGGGTGGACTAGGCAGCTAAGTACAAGTAATGATAAGGACTGTCACAACAACCAGTTTCTTAAAAAGAGACCTACAGGCTATGTTGTTTCTGGAAACACCTGCTACACCCTTTTGCCACATAAAAACTCTTTTTTTCCCAGTGGAGCTGCCCCAAAGCAGTATGCAGTATGTTATGTGGCTATGAAAAAATGCATAATAGGAGCTAAGCATCACATTTGTACTCATATATGCTCTCAGTTTACATAACAAGTATGTGATTCTAAGCTTACACCCACAAGTATGACAGACTAATGTTAGTACTGTATAAATTACAGATTACATGTTCACATTTATTCTGATTTACAGTTAATCCACTGTCTTTAAACCAGATAATGGAAATTCTTAGGTTGGTTTCGATTTGTTCCTTTGGGTCCTCTATGTCATTTCCAGTTGCAGTGAAAGTGATATCATCAGCATAAATAACAGATTTATACAGTGTGATACTGTACACTGTATTAAAATAAATTATAATAATTACTGTCAATAACATTGTTGCCTATTTGACACTTTAATGTTCAGTCCACATCATTACTGTTTATCGTGCATATGATCCATGGAGCATGAAACTAACCAACTAACTAACTTTACTGTCTTTCATACCATTATACTGAGTGATTTGCCCACCTGGATAACAGCACTCATAAACTGTGAAACAGCCTTTGTTACATCAATCGCAGCCTTCACAAGTGTGCCCTGTTCCCTTGGACCACGGATTCCATCTTGCCCATCACTCTGAAAGTAAAAGCATGGCAATAAATGTATGTCACTAGACTGCAAGAGTATGATTTTGATAACAAAATTATGATACTTTCTGGAATACCATACACTTTTCACTTAAATGTATACCATCACATAAAATAACTAAATCACAACGAATCTGTTTCTATGATCTACAAACTGGTAGGAATTTAGAAAAAGCAGGAAAAAGCAGAAGGTAAATCTGTTTCTGAAATCAGACAAATAAAGGATGTGTGTGCAAAATATAAGTTGAACTATGTCACTATTAACTACATATAAAGGTACTTTGTATATAACAATAATAGAAATTTCTGAATGGTGCAATATGTAAAACAAATCAAATGCAACAACCCTTCTATATCAGATCAATGCGTAGAGCACAGTATTGCCATGGCTATGGAAGCATGGATTTGAGTGTCTGTGTGGTTGTGTGAGTGAATGTGTATACTACTGATAGTGAAAGAGCCAGTGGTTGAAAACTGTTGTGATTGCTGCTTTCTGTTATGTGTTAGTGTGCTCCAAGCATCGACACACTATAGGTGACTGGTTGTCTTTCCAATATTTTAAGTACTTTGTACATATCAATTTTAGGACTGTTAACTGTAGTGTAGAAAAAACACACTGAGTGGTAACAAAAATGCATGAACTCAACAATGTCGGTATGACTGGTGTAATTACAGTACAGTACTACAAAACCAATTCAGGAAATAGAGAAAATATTTCTTATAATCCACCTGAACACATCAATGGGTGGTCCACAATACTGTTATGCTTCATTACACCTACATCTGGCAGGGTCACTATGAATGGACCACCATTTGTCACTAGCAAGTCATGTGGGTCCATCAGCCAGCCAATTTAAGGTCAAGTGGCAGCAGGCCCAGCCTCAGTTCTGTTCAGTTGTTAATGTGATCCTCTCCAAAGCAGACTGAAGTACTGATGATGACTCTGCTGTACTACACTAATTATTTTTTACCCTCATTGATATACCGCTATTATGCAGTACTTCGCTGCACATAGATATACAGTCAAGTGACTGTTTTGCCACCAAGTTGTTTCCACCACCATAGTTCAAGTTGTGTGTTAAGTCTTGGTTGTTTTCATTTGTAGTACTGGAAAATTCACAGTGTAGGTAACTCTTATGGACTATGTGTCATTCATTCTGCATTGCAGTGTATTCATCAAAGTGTTAATAAATGTCTTTTGTGATCAAAATTGAGGACTACAAGACATATACTTTCTTCTCTGTAAAGGATTGTAATCAAACATAAGATATGAAATTATACCAAAAGGATTTTACTTGTCTTCATCAAGCTGCACCCCAGACTAAGCCCTAGTACCTGTCAGATAATTAAGAAATGAAATACATTTATACACAACAATCTTTGATATTAATATAGAACAAGTGTTACACATTGTTATACCAACACAAAAGTGATATCAATAAGGAAAATGGATGGAACATATGAAACAATGCAGTTAACATTGAAAATCAATTTGAAGTACACAGTAAATTTTAAAATACAGCACTGAACCTATACAAGTTAATATACTGCTTCTTCTTTTACATATGAGCCACTACTGACTACATTTATTTCAACTGTTTCTTCTTTCTTTTCTTCCACATTTCCTTCTTAGTTTTTTGACAAAAACCTTTGGAACCATGCAATTCCATTCTGAGTGGTGGACATTCCTCGGTATCTAGTGGGGTAATTCAGAGTTTGGATATGTCCATTCCAACTTCTTTGCACCTTGCATTATCTACTTTTAATTTACCAAAATAAGTGAACAGTCTTTTTGTCAGTCTGTTGGATGTGGTCACAGAAAGCTATTCTTCTTTTCATAATCATGAATATAATATTTTCAGTACTTGTATAAAGCATAATGAATTATTTTGAACTGTGTTTTCTCTTTAGCTGGTCCTAAAATTTGCCTTAAGGTTTTTCTTTCTATGATTGCCAGTGTTTCCCCCATTGCCTTTTTGTTTAGAATTAAATATTATGCAGCATAAAGTGTTTATGGGTGAATTACTATAGTGTCTCAGTTTAGCATTTAGGAATATTGAGTTCTTATTATGTACATCCTTAGTGAGGTAGTACACTTTTTTCATCTTTTTAACTCTTGCTTTAAGCATTGCTTTCTCTGAAATGTCTTGTTCAGTTACTTCTCTTGGACACTTGAATTTGTTAGTTTCTCATTTTTCCATATTTAGTTTTCAATATCTTGGAGAATGCCTTAATCTTTATCATGGTTTTCTCAAAGGAGATTTGTAAGTCTGCTTTTTCATCTGGTTCTTTCAGCAGTTCTATAGTCTGTTCCTTTAGACATGTAAGTTAGTATTACATGCCGAGGCAGGCAGAAGATGATAACATCATTGGTCATAATTCCTGATGGTCTCATTCTCACTGATGCTGGAATCCAGAGTAATACCTTGAGCATCAAGTCATGAATGTAGGGGACTATGGCACAAGGATGTGACAATGTGACATGTGGAAGTTTGGGCAGGTGTGTATAAATCACCAAAGTAGTTTAGGTGAGCACTTGGGATAAGTAGGAAATCCAAGGTTGAGCACCAGTCTGCCTTGAATTCCCATATCTCGCTAACAGATAGCATATCTATACCCAATACATCCAATGTCAAGATATTCGCACCCAAAGAATCTATTTCAAATTAATTCTACAGTTCTCTCAGTCTTTCTGTATTTAGTTTTCATTATCT
Organism: Schistocerca nitens; assembly: GCF_023898315.1. Taxonomy (NCBI): domain Eukaryota; kingdom Metazoa; phylum Arthropoda; class Insecta; order Orthoptera; family Acrididae; genus Schistocerca; species Schistocerca nitens. Next base: position 331,798,991 of record NC_064617.1, read on the forward strand.
TGGGAGCTGCCTTTGTGGTGGCCATGAATTTTATTTTCTCAAAGGAGATTTGTAGGTTGTCTTTTCAGACTATTCTTTCAGCAATTCTGTCTGTGTAGTGGCTGTTTCCGTTATTTCTGAAAAAATACTTAGGTTGTCTGGAAGTACTAGACAGTCTATTTGTAGGTTGTTCTTTTTGTAACTTAACCTAATTCCCTCATTGATTTAGCTGTCTTCAAATGACATTCTCTATTCCCTAATAATTTTTTCTACAACATAATTAAAGAGCAGTGGGAGAGACCATCTCCCTCCTTGACTCCAGTTTTAATCTCAAAACTTCTAGAAATTTCACCTCTAAATTTCACTTTGAAGTAGGTGTTATTTAGTGTTTTACCATAACTTTTCTTTGTATTCCTAATAATTTTGGCTGTTTTGTTCCTGGTTTCAAGGAATACTGTCTGTTTTCCATATTTTTATCTTTATTTCATTTTTGTCACGCATTTTGTCTTCTTTCGAATGTCAATTCTGCCGTATTTTGATTTTGGTCAAAAGAATTTTTTCTTTTTCTGTTTGAACAAATTATTGTTTCAGTTGTTCCCAGTTTTTTTGGATTTCTGGCCTCCAGTTTATCACTAAAGTTTCTTCCTTGTTCGTGTTTTGCATGTAATATTTCAGAGTCCACGGTATGGCTTATCTCCTGGTACTTCTTAAGTGGAAATTAACTTTCATTACAGTGGTCAGAATCTAAATCAGCACTTCTTATTACCTTAACATTCTGGATTTGTTGGGAGGATTATCTAGATATTGCAACCTGATCTGCTCGGTCCACGCCCATTAATGTGACCAATGCCTTTTTTTATGTCAACGTGATAACCAGTCACAGGCAGCAGGTCCCAAGCATTAGGAGTGAAGGGTATATAAAGTGTGTCAGGCAAGGGATGGGCGGGGGGGGGGGGGGGGTGCAGAAAACAGTGCAGACATTGTCATAATGCAGAAATGGAGCAATTTGTCTGCCATCCAATAGGGCATGATTCTTGGCTTTCAGTTCACATGTGGAAGCATTTGTGAAATTGCTAAGTTTGTAAACAGTTCGCATGCCACCATGGTTATTTGGTATTATCCAAATCCAGCATTGAGGAAACTGTGGTGCAGCAAAGGCCATAGATAAAGGGCTGTGGAGATGTGCATGACCAAACAGATGTGAAATTGTTGAGCAACTGCCCACCCAGATGAACCAAGGGGCTACCAACAGTGTCTCATCAATGACCATTCAGTAAATATCTCTGTGTATGTGTCTCCAAAACATGCACCTGGTTCATGCACCCATACTGATTGCTGTTTATTGGTGACGAAGGCAGGAATTTGCACATCAGTACTGGAACTGGACGTCCACTGATTGCTGACAGGTAGCCTTTTCAGATTAATCATGTTTTATGCTCCATCTGATAGATGTCCACTAGATCATCAGAAACGTCCAGGCTTGATGAGGGAGCATTATGTGTTGGGAAATGTTTTCATGGTATTCCCTGAGTGATCTCTTCATTCTTGAAGGCACAATGAATCAACTCAAGTATTTATCTATCCTTGGGGAATGTGTCCACCCCTAAATGCAGTTTGTTTTTCCTCAGCATGATGGTATGTACCAGCAAGACAATGCAACAAGTCACACAGCTCGCACTGTTTGCACGTGGTTTTGAAGAGTACCAGGATGAGTTTACTGTACTGCCCTGGCCACCAAACTCGCCAGATTTAAAGCCAATAAAGAATCTGTGAGGCCATCTTGATAAGACTGTTCATGCAATGGATCATCAACCAATAAACCCAGTGAAGCTGGCCATCATACTGGAGTTGGCATGACTCTCTTCCTGCAGGTCTTGAAGCAGTCTGTATTGCAAATGATGGTTCTTCACTTACATTAATCTGGGTGGACAGTGTATTTGAAATTCACCTACACTGGAGTCTGGATAGCTCCACATTTTCCATTTTCTGGAGAGATGCTTAAAGGCAGTGTGTTTCATTACTATTCTGGTTGTTCTGCAAAGCTCTATTAGTCTTTCATTGTTCCTTTTTTTTTATGAGCTGGCTAGTTCCCAGAACTGTTCCTGAATTTTTCCTCTGTCCAGCTGTGCATTAAAATCCCTCAGTCATATTGTAGTGTATTTATTTGAAATTTTTGTAATAATTTCTTCAACTTCTTCCCAATGTTTCTTCCTGTTTGTTTCTTGGGCTCTTTGATTTGTGCATGGCCATTAACTACTGGATACACCCAGGGCCTGCGTTGGTGTGAGGGTGAGAGTGTGTGTTTGTGGAGGGGGGGGGGGGGGGAATGGGGTGAAAGAATCTGAGGTCTGCCCCCCCCCTCCCCCCCCCCCCCACCGAGAAGCTTTACTAAAAAAGACATCAAATATCCAATGCAAGTTTTAAAATGTGCATCTATGATATTGAATAGAAGGTCTGAGTACTGTGGGATAGTTTCAAAAACCATATACCCATATAAGTAGTGGTTAAATTAATGCAAAATATTGATGTTCTCCATGTAAGGCCCAACCAATACATCAGACACTGTAGAGCAAAAAATATTGTTATTACATATGAGCAAGTGTTGTAATATTCATAAACATATTTTAATTTCCATCAGTTGATACCAGATTTTAATGTAAGTGTAAGTATCAGTCTAGTCTCCCAAGGTGGACAGCCTTAAAAGAAAATATTGGATTGTCCCTTCACAGACTATCAGAAATCAGATGGTCCGCTAGGATAGATTCTGAGCATCCATTTGGTAAGATATTGTCAGGATTACAAAGGTCAAGGCACATACTGGATTAAAGGCAGTGCAGAACTACTTGAAATTAATTCAATATGACTTGATGTCTTCAAAACGGTACAAAGTATTAGCTGCATTGAAGACACATAATATTGTGCTTCAAGCAAGGAAAGCCACAATAGATATGGGAGCCCACAACAGATGTTTACAGTGCCAATATTAAGAGTCTAATGGGAGAATTAAATAGATTAAGAAGTAGACAGAAATTGTTTATGCAGAAAGTTGCAGGCTAGCAGAAAATATTGGAATCTCACCTGACTGTATGTAACAATTTGCAACACAGAGAAACAGAGGAAAAATGCTTTGTAGATGAAACAGCAGCAGAGGTTTTAAACCTGAGCCTGTAGGTAACTTAACTATAAGGTATGCTGCCATAGACAACATAAGGCACACGTTTGGATTCTTATGGAAGTGTGTAAGCTTAGACAATTATAAACTATCAGAGTGCTTAGGAAACCTGGCATCTTTGTGTGGCATAGAAGTTCATAAGCAATATTTGGAAGAAGGAAATTTTGTGGTTGAAAAGATTCATGTAGCTAGTTATGATTCTGAGCTACTTCATCCCCTGTACCTTTTCAATGCTATTCATAATTGCAGTTTTTATAACACAGGCTATTTCCACACATAATGGTAGCCTTATGGATTTTCTGCACTTTCCCTGTTTTTGTTGCCAAAGCAGAGTGGTCATTCAGGTTTCTTGCAAGAGCTAAGAACAAATTTTTTGGAAACTACAATGGGGCAAGAGCGGTTTGTTGGATTAGCTCTGGTCACAATAGAGTCAGAGTTATGCCATTCATTAGATTGTACTAGAATTATAAAAGAATTCACATCTGAAAAAAACTAGAAAGAAAGTGTTATTTTGTAACCGTTTCTTAAAAAATGTATTTTTTTACATTAAAATTTTCTGTCTTAATAAAAAAAATCAAAGTTTAAAACAAAAAATTTGGGGAAGTGGCCTAAGAATGCTTATGCAGGGCCCAAAAATCCTCAGTCCTGTGCAGAACTTATTTGTGCATCTAAGGAGAGCATGCATATTTTGCCTAAAAGAAGAGCATGCATATTTTGCCATTAGGCAACTGGGAATCTATTATGGAATCTAGAATTCTGCTGTTGACAATGGAAGCTGTTCTAAATTTGGGACTCCGTTTATGCACTCAGCAATGCATGGAAGCACGCAGTTGATAAAGAAAAAGCACAGAGCGAGACTTCTTACATTCCTCGCAGTTCTCTGCCTGTTGCAACGGGTGGCGCTGCAAGCAATGCTGGATAAATTGCGCAAACAAAATCTATGGACATAGAGGCTGCCACCTCGGTACGCGCCATTTTCACCATGATGTTATCCAGCCAATGGAAAGCTGTCCACCGCTTATAAAAGAGGAAGCCTCACCAATCCACAAGTCAGTTTTACCCTGATGAAGATGACGGAGGTAGTCATCAAAAGCTCGGGATTTTATCCAAATTTGACACAGCAAGTATATCAAGAACCTTTTATGCAAGGACTCAATCGCAAAAGACTTCATAGTCAATTGTGGAATTGGTTTTCTGTGTGTTGGGAAACAGTTTTATTACATAGTATTATCAGTTTTCAGTGGTTTTCCCTTCAGCTACAGTTGTGGTGGTGTATTTGGTACATTAAATAATGTAGGTATTGCATTCCTTGCAAGTTTCCTGCATTCCATGTCCATTTATCTGATTGGAATTGTAGCAAATGAAACTCCACATCATTCTGCAAAAGTTCAGGTCATCTACTGTTTACTAGTCTTTTTTTCTTAAAAGAGAACAACAGTCTTCAGTAAATATGATTGTGCCACAAGAGGATTGTACACAGACTGTCCAGTAACATACCATTTCATAATTCCCAAGACCCTTAGAAAGCTAAATAAATACAAATGTTGTGCCATTTTTAGTCATTGCTGATTTTTATGGCACTACATATGCTCCCTGTTGTAGTTACTAGGTTAAAATCAACAAAAACAACACCATTTACACTCCTTTGATATCACATGCAGAAGTGTAGTTTCCTTTCTGCTTTGAGTACTGCCGTTGCAGTGTATTACAAATAATTATTTAAATAAGAAACTTTTTAATACAACACTTTATAAATGGAATAAAAAGTATAAAATAATTTTTCCTTGCCCCACGAAGATAGTCCTGAAAAATAGTGACTGTAAATTTTTACTAGCAATAACAATACTTGTAAAATTTAAAATGAAAACATTGGGTGCATGCAATAGATAATTGATGCATGAATAGTTCAACTAAGTCATTAGCAATTTTATTGTATTATGAATGCTCTGAACTGTTGTGTGGTTTTTCTCAACAACAGCTATTCTCTACACTCCTTAGTGTTACCTAGAGCATGAGCCCCATGTTTTTAATTTTAAATTTTAGAAACACAGTCACAGCTATTAAATATTCATGATCACAAGTTTTTGGGACTACCTATATGGGTTAGGATCTGTATGGGGCTAGGAGAAATTATTTTATACCTTTTAAACCATTTTAAAAACTTGTTGAATTAAAAAGATTTTGTGTTTAAATAATTATTTTCTGGTTGTCTGCTTGTGAGTATGAAATTGTTCATTAATCATCAAGTATTCCAATGAGATTACAACAGAGGCACAAGGTAAATTTCAGATTAATTTGAGTCCCTGCTCACCTGAGTGAGCCAGTGTACTGCTTCCTCCTATGCACGTCTTACAGGGGACCATAAAGGTAAAAATTACGAGGGTTTTGAGTTCACATAAAGAGTTACCAGTAATCATTCTTACTGTGAAACATTTGTGACTGGAACAGGAAAAGACTGAAGTAGCAGTGACACACAGAGTATCCTAGACAACACAACATTCATGAGAGGGAGTTAATATTGCATTATCATCCACTTATGAGCTATGTTGAAAGTTTCAGTTCTCTAGCTCACTGGGAAGTTAGTTTAAAATCAATTTCAAAATATGTACCAAACAGACAGACAGATGGACAGACAAACATGACAACAAAGTACCCTCCACCACACACCAGGCAAAAGAGTGAGTTAATATTGAATTTTCATCCAGTTTTGAACTATGTTGAAAGTTTCAAGTCTCTAGTTCATCAGAAAATAAGTTTGAAGTCAGTTCCAGAATCTGACTGAACATACACAGAGAAAAACGAAGTACCCTCCATCACACACCAACCATGAAAGTGAGTTACTATCACATTATCATCAAGTTTTGAGCTATGCTGAAAGTTTCAATTCTCTAGTTCGCCAACTGACAAATGTGTACGGAACAGACAAACAGACAATAAAGTTACCTAATAGAAACATATTAAAATGAGCAGCAGTGTAGTGACTGCATGTGCTGGACTGTGGGCATACCCAAAGGGAGTGTTATAGGACCATTACTTTGTAAAAATACATATAAATGCCCTTGTGGATAACTTCAGAAGTTCCATAGGGCTTTTTGCTTATGCTGTTGCATATAACGAACTTGCAACACTAGAAAATGGTAGCAAAATTCAGGAACACCTGCAAAGGATTGATACTTGGTGCATGGATTAGCAGTTAAGCCTCATACAATTACAAGATTGCAAACAATCACTGTGAGCAGTTGCATCCATAAAACATCTACGAATACGAGATTCAGAGTGGAATGAACACACAAAACTGATGACAGGTAAGGCAGATGCCAAACTGAGATTTATTGGATCAAGCCTCAGGAAACGTTTACCACCCACAATGGAGATGGCTTATAAAACCTTTCTTCAGCCAATACACAAATTTTGCTTGTCAGTATGTGATTCTTACAAGATCACAGGAGAAGTAGAGAAGATCCAAAGAAGAGCACTACAGTTTGTTACAGGTTCATTTAGTAAGAACAAGAGTATCACAGAGATGCTCAGCCAACTCCTGTGGTAGATGCTACAAGAGAGATGCTGTGCATCACTTGTGGTTTCTTGTTAAAATTATGATAGCGTATGTTTCTAGAACAGCCAAACAACATATTGCTCCCTCCTATGTATAGCTCATGAAAAAACCATGAAGATAAAATTAGAGAGAGTCAAGCTCACACGCATGCTTACCAACAACCATTCTTCCTGAACTCTGTTCAAGAATGAAATAGCAAAGTGGTGAAGTGGCAGTGGTGCACAAAGTACCCTTCGCCACACCCAATGAGGTGCCCTGCAGAGTGCAGATGTAGATTTATAGATGTAAAATATTGATTACTCAGTTTTTAACTCAAGCATACCTATTCAAGCTTCCCCCTCCCCCCTCCCCCATTCCATACTCAAGGGAGACTGAGACATGTCTGTTGCACTTTTGTAAGAAAGATCTCCATGGGAAAATATATTGGTTTTCTCCAATGCAATGTAGGAAGAGGATAAAATGGCTCCAACTTTGACTGGTCTTTAGATGAAAAGAGGATACTCATATCGGCAATTTAATAGGTAACTATGACAATAAATGTAAAGGTTAAATTGCATGTCTAAGAAGTATATTGGTAAAACTGCCAAATGTGTTTTGTTATAGTACCATGATGAAATAAAAAATTAGTACACACCAGATCTGCTCCTGGATCTATACTTCCTGCATCTGGCTGGAGGGCAGATGAGAAAAGACCCTGAAACAAATAAAAAATAAGGGTGTGCCTGGTTGTAGTCATGTAAAAATAAAAATGAAATATTATCTCCTTTATATTCATGCAGATGAGATACTGAACATTTGAAAAAATTAAAAAAAGTCGGACGAAGAAGAAGATGCTGATGATTATGAGGAAAGTTCATTAGTAAAGGTAGAAGTAAAAGGCAACAAGTAGCTATAAACCAAATTGAGGGCAAAATAGAACATTAATAATTTCAGAGAAGTAAGAGGTATGGACATTGCATAACTGCCAGGGAAATGAAAGAAGGATGAAAACACAAGGAAAAGAAGAGAGGAAGGAGAATATTCATTAACTAAGAATTCTGAAATGGGAAAAGCACCAGTCAAATGACTACATATGATGAAGTAGGCAAGTAAAAACATGGAAAATTTAACATGGATATTGAACAATGGAAACTCCAGGTTGGTATTCAACAATATAAGGAAAAAGATAGACTGCTACTCACCATAAAGAAGACACAATTAGCTGCAGTCAGTCACAGTGGAAAGACTTGTTATAAATTCGGCTTTTGGCCAAAGCCTCTTTCAGAAATGGAAACACACACACACATTCATGTACACGAGCTAGCACACCTCTCACACACGTGACAACTATCTCCAGCAGCTCAGACTTTAATGCAACAGTGTCGTTGAATGGAAATGGAAATCTGGAGGGGTTGGGGAAGGCAGAGAGATACCAGTGTACAGGTGGGGAAGGGAGAGAGGAGAGCTGTTTGGTGAAGCATGCTGGGACTAGAAGGAGGTATGACAAGATTGTCAACAGGTGCAGTGTTGGAAGGCTGCAGGGTGGAGGTTGTTGGGGCGATGGGGGAGGGGGGGGAGGGGGAAGATGGGAATGGGGGATGGAAAATGAGAGGAGGAGGGAAGGGGAAAGATGGGTGAGTGAACTGGCAGAGGGCGGTACACAAAGAGGATGAGGGAATGTGAATAGGGAGAAGGTGATAGGTCAGAGAGGGTGGGAACTGTAGTATGGCGGGTGTGGGGATAGTTGATTACCATAGTAACTATTCCTATGCTTGGTGAAATCTGATAGAGAAATAATTTTATAGCAGATTATAGTGAGCTGAGTCCAGGATAATTTTGGGAGTTGAGAATGTGTTGTAAGGATAACTCCCATCTCCACATTTACCCTGAGGCACAACATGCAGCTAAACATAACATGTTTGATTTCAATAGTTACTTCCCAAGCTGGGCCATTTGATGCTCCCCTCCACCACCAGCATTTCTGAACTGTGCAGATGACAGGTATCCTTACAACACATTCTCCACTCCTGAAATTATCCCAGCATCAACTTATGGTAACCTACTGTCCCCACACCCTCCACCCTATAGTTTCCACCCACTCTGTCCTATCATCTGCACCCTATTCACGTCTCCTCACTCTCTTGGTGTGCCACCCTCTGCCAATGTTCCCACCTGTCTTTCCCCTTCCCTGCTCCTCTCCTTTTCTGCTCCCAATTCACCACCACCCTCCTTCCTGGCCCCCTCCAACTCCCACACCACAGCCTTCCATGGTTGTACCTGCTGACAGTCTTGTCATACCTTCTTCTGGTCATAGCATGCTTGGCCAGACAGCTCTCTCCTCTCCCCTGACTCATACCACACTATCCCTTCCCCTTCCCTGCCCCATCCAGTTTGTTGCTTCCATTCAAAGTGACAGTTGCGTACTAGTCTGAGCTGCTGGAGATGGCAGTCATGAGCGCACAATAAGTGCTTGCTTATGTAAATGAATGTATGTGTGGTCCTTTTCTGAAGGAGACTTTGGCCAGAAGCTAAATGTGAAACAGTCTTTTTGTTGTACCTGACCACAACTCAGTGTGTCATCTTTGTGGTGAGTAGCAATCTATCTTTTTTCTTATATTGTTATCATGGATATTAAAATCAGAGAGGTAGTTATCAGCAACGACTGATCCTATTTACTTTGGTTACTTTCAGTACTTACTGTTAAAGAGATAATTGGAAATAATTTCCATACTTTGCATATTCATTCAACATTTAAATAGTACACTGCTTTGGAGCAGCACACACTGACACTTCACTCCCTCAGTCTGTCCAATATAATTTAAAACAGAGACAACGAGGCTTTCACTGAACAGACTAGCATGGAGAGCAGCATCAAACCAGTCTTCACACTGAAGACCACAACAACAACAACATGCTACTATTTTCCCTGCATCAAATAGGCTATTATGGTGCACATTGGGCTACAGTGCTTACAGTCTCACATGGTTCCACTATTTGCTTGAGAATACCTTGCAACTAGTAATCAAGCAATTAAAATTTAATTTTGATCCTGATAAAAGTCAATAATAGGGCCTTCCCTTCTCAGAAATTTTAGTGATTTCTGTGAGCTGGCTTTGAGGGATTGTAATGGGAGCAAAGGGTCAGATAATCTACTTACAGTATTTTAAGGGTCTAAGAAAATAAACCACCGAAACTGACTACTGGTATGCCATAACAAAAGCCTTTATCTTTTAAAGGCACTTCCATAACAGTATAAAACGAACTATTCCTATGCCTGGTGAAATCTGATGGACAAATAATTTTATAGGAGATTAAATTATCAGTGCTGTATGTGTTAGTACCAATGCTTCATTTGCTTATGGACATATCAATTATTCAAATCACCTACTAAGGCATGACAATGCTGCATCCAAGGTTCAAAGATATTTACTTAGTTTCACTTCAGAAGTCAATGAAATGAGAGAAAGTCTAGAATTCTATGAAAAAGAAAATCTAACAAGTAAAAATTGATTCACAAATGAAAGTAGCAACTACCAGAGAAGTTGTTGTTGTTGTGGTCTTCAGTCCTGAGACTGGTTTGATGCAGCTCTCCATGCTACTGTATCCTGTGCAAGCTTCTTCATCTCCCAGTACCTACTGCAACCTACATCCTTTCGAATCTGCTTAGTGTATTCATCTCTTGGTCTCCCTCTACGATTTTTACCTTCCACGCTGCCCTCCAATACTAAATTGGTAATCCCTTGATGCCACAGATCATGCCCTACCAACCGATCCCTTCTTCTAGTCAGGTTGTGCCACAAACTTCTCTTCTCTCCAATCCTATTCAATACCTCCTCATTAGTTATGTGATCTACCCATCTAATCTTCAGCATTCTTCTGTAGCACCACATTTCGAAAACTTCTATTCTCTTCTTGTCCAAACAATTTATCGTCCACGTTTCACTTCCATACATGGCTACACTCCATACAAATACTTTCAGAAATGACTTCCTGACACTTAAATCTATATACGATGTTAACAAATTTCTCTTCTTCGGAACACTTTCCTTGCCATTGCCAGTCTACATTTTATATCCTCTCTACTTTGACTATCATCAGTTATTTTGCTCCCCAAATAGCAAAACTCCTTTACTACTTTAAGTGTCTCAGTTCCTAATCTAATTCCCTCAGCATCACCCGACTTAATTCGACTTCATTCCATTATCCTCGTTTTGCTTCTGTTGATGTTCATCTTATATCCTCCTTTCAAAACACTATCCATTTCGTTCAACTGCTCTTCCAAGTCCCTTGCTGTCTCTGACAGAATTACAATGTCATCGGCAAACCTCAAAGTTTTTATTACTTCTTCATGGATTTTAATACCTACTCCGAATTTTTCTTTTGTTTCCTTCACTGCCTGCTCAATATACAGATTGAATAACATTGGGGAGAGGCTACAACCCTGTCTCACTCACTTCCCAACCACTGCTTCCCTTTTGTGCCCCTCGACTCTTATAACTGCCATCTGGTTTCTGTACAAATTTTAAATAGCCTGTCGCTCCCTGTATTTTACCCCTGCCACCTTTAGAATTTGAAAGAGAGTATGCCAGTCAACATTGTCAAACGCTTTCTCTAAGTCTACAAATGCTAGAAACGTAGGTTTGCCTTTCCTTAATCTTTCTTCTAAGATAAGCCGTAAGGTCAGTATTGCCTCACGTGTTCCAACATTTCTACGGAATCCAAACTGATCTTCCCCGAGGTCGGCTTCTACTAGTTTTTCCATTCGTCTGTAAAGAATTCGCGTTAGTATCTTGCAGCTATGGTTTATTAAACTGATTGTTCAGTAATTTTCACATCTGTCAACACCTGCTTTCTTTGGGATTGGAATAATTATATTCTTCTTGAAGTCTGAGGGTATTTCGCCTGTCTTATACATCTTGCTCACCAGATGGTAGAGTTTTGTCAGGACTGGCTCTCCCAAGGCCGTCAGTAGTTCTAATGGAATGTTGTCTACTCCCGGGGCCTTGTTTCGACTCAGGCCTTTCAGTACTCTGTCAAACTCTTCACACAGTATCATATCTCCCATTTCATCCTCATCTACATCCTCTTCCATTTCTATAATATTGTCCTCAAGTACATCGCCCTTGTATAGACCCTCTGTATACTCCTTCCACCTTTCTGCTTTCCCTTCTTTGCTTAGAACTGGGTTTCCATCAAAGCTCTTGATATTCATACAAGTGGCTCTCTTTTCTCCAAAGGTCTCTTTAATTTTCCTGTAGGCAGTATCTGTCTTACCCTAGTGAGATAAGCCTCTACATCCTTACATTTGTCCTCTAGCCATCCCTGCTTGGCCATTTTGCACCTCCTGTCGATCTTATTTTTGAAACGTTTGTATTCCTTTTTGCCTGTTTCATTTATTGCATTTTTATATTTTCTCCTTTCACCAATTAAATTCAATATTTCTTCTGTTACCCAAGGATTTCTACTAGCCCTTGTCTTTTTACCTACTTGATCCTATGCTGCCTTCACTACTTCATCCCTCAAAGCTACCAATTCTTCTTCTACTGTATTTCTTTCCCCCTTTCCTGTCAATTTTTCCCTTATGCTCTCCCTGAAACTCTGTATAACCTCTGGTTCTTTCAGTTTATCCAGGTCCCATCTCCTTAAATTCCCACATTTTTGCAGTTTCTTCAATTTAATCGGCAGTTCATAACCAATAGATTGTGGTCAGAGTTCACATCTGCCCCTGGAAATGTCTTACAATTTAAAACCTGGTTCCTAAATCTCTGTCTTACCATTATATAATCTATCTGATACCTACTAGTATCTCCAGGATTCCTCCATGTATACAACCTTCTTTCATGATTCTTGAACCAAGTGTTAGCTATGATTAAGTTATGCTCTGTGTAAAATTCTACCAGGCGGCTTCCTCTTTCATTTCATAACCCCAATCCATATTCACCTACTATGTTTCCTTCTCTCCCTTTTCCTACTCTCGAATTCCAGTCACCCATGACTATTAAATTTTCGTCTCCCTTCACTACCTGAATCATTTCTTTTATCTCATCATACACTTCATCAATTTCTTCATCATCTGCAGAGCTAGTTGGCATATAAACTTGTACTACTGTAGTAGGCATGGGCTTCGTGTCTATCTTAGCCACAATAATGCGTTCACTATGCTGTTTGTAGTAGCTTACCCACACTCCTATTTTTTTATTCATTATTACACCTACTCCTGCATTACCTCTATTTGATTTTGTATTTATAATTTTTATATTTATAATGTATGATACAGTTTCTTTTTTTTTTAACCTGAATACAAAGTACTGATTACAAGCACACAACACTTTCCAATTATGACTACACCTCTGGAGGGATGTACAGTGTCATGGCTAGTTGTCATGCTATTTTTTAATATTTTGGTTATCTTTGTTGCTGACTAAGGTGAGCTACTAATTGTAACAGTTTTAAAATCATATTTATACATGAAGAAACTTGGTTAATTATGGTGTTTCTTTGTTCTATTGCCTGTTGAGGTGGCTAATAGTTGTACTTGCTTTCCAAATTTCATTTCCTGTAACCTCATTATCCCGAATGTTTACCACAGCAGAAAAGTTAATAAGGTGTAAATTGTTTTTCTAAAGTGTCTCCATGGAACATTAAGAGAGCAAAAACATCATGTTGTTTTTTATGTTTAATCTTATTGTTACATAAACTAATTGAAACTGTATCAATTTATTTGATCCAGCACCATACCACACACACACTAGCTCCCTACCATTTGAAGGTAGTAGAGCATGGTTACTCTAGAGTGACAGGATTCTGATCCTGTATACTGGTACAGAGAAATTGTTTTGCCTAGGTGCACTGCTTGTTATTTTTTTATATCTATATTTCAAGTCGTTGTAAAGGTGGAGTTGGTCATGGTCTGGATAAGTGTGCCAGGAATTCCAATCTAACCAAAAAATACCTTCAATATGAGCTCACTATACAGGTTCCCCCAGTGAAAGGCAGCATGGTCAAGTTACATCAATGCTTGCATGGTGCACTGGACCACTGCCTTGTTATTACAACAGAGACTGTCAGTGAAGTAGGTGACACCTGTGCTGTGTGTGGTAGTTTGCTGTTCGGGGTGCAGGTGAATGTTGAGTTCTTGTGTAGTGCCCCTACACAAGGACAGGTTGTTAGGATCCAGACAAATTGAATCATTTATGCAACCACATGCAAGCATGGTGCATGGTGATCCCACAAAAATACCTCATATTCAAAAACTGCAAGGAAAAATTATTACGTTATAGCTTGATGACAGTTGGCTGAGTCACCAAGATAGTGCAGGGCAGGACAAAGGTTCACTTCCTGGGCAGGCTACACGTGAGGAAAGGATTGAGGGCTTGGGCAGAAACTATGAAGGAAGGTGGAAATTATTTAATTAGATGTCTAACCCGCTTTGGTCAATAATGCAGGCCATTGATAAATTATCTCTAGACACAAGTGATCAGATGTTAGACTGTTGAGACTCATTTGCAGAATCAGGCTGAGCCACTACAAATTACTGGCTCTGTCATCTTTCAAATTATCTATCCCTTAACTTACAGAAAATCAAGCAGAATTATTATGGAAGCTCTTAACAAAGGGGAATCATTGAGCAGGTTCTGCAAAAGCTTTCTGGCTATGTCAGCCCTTAGCCTTGGTATATCAGAAGTAGAGGCAGTCAATAATGCTCTTGAAGGCATGCACCTGGAGGACTGGTATGTATCCCTTTCACTAGTAAACCTGAAACATTCAATGAAATTCAAAAGCCAGAGGCAGTCATCAAAAACATCCATTTTAGTGACAAAAAGTATGGCAGTAATCAGTGCTTAGAGCACTTGTAAGTGGGAATTCTTCACAGCAAAGTGTGTTGAAGCTGAAGGCACCCAGCAATAGGACATGTTTTCAATGAATCAGTGAGGCCACTTGGTTTGTTTTGTTTTGGTTTGTTTTGTTTTGGTTTGTTTTAGGGTGCAAAAATAACTATGGCCATACACGCCCATGTCAGAACCGCAGAACACTATGGAAAAAAAGGAGTTAAAAACAACTACACACTAAGCCCAAATGATGGAAGGAAAGATAGGTAAAAACAAAAACTTGTAGAAAGATCCATAAAATACAACATAGAAAAACTGAGGTTCTGAACTAAAGATTAAATGTCCTATGCTATGATGGATAAAGAGTAAAATGCAGTTGAAAGCTTGCATGCTGTTCGCTAAATCGGGCAGTAACTCACATCGCAAACATAAATGAGAAAGTAAGTGGTTAAAAAAAGAGCATTCTGTCAGGAAGAGGCAAACCATTAGAGGTTGAGGGCAATGAACACATAGTGGTGGGGGAGCACCACTTACAAAGTGGTCAATAGTCAACCTAGCTAAAATAATCTCCTCGCGGCAAGAGGGCTGAGAGTAGATCGTCCAAGCCAATGGAAGGGGCTTGATTACCCAGAGCTCGTTCCCTTGAAAGAAGGACCAGTGATGATGCCAAAGTGACACCACCTCCTGAGAGATGGCAACACAGAGGTCATTGGAGGGAGTGGAAAAACTAGCTGGCCGAGGTACAACAACTGCAGCCTTGGCAGCAGCAACAGCGGCCTTGTATCCCATCAGACTGACATGACCAGGAACCCACATAAACATCACAGTGGCTCCTTCAAGAGTGACCAAGTGACAGCTTTCCTGTGCCCATTGCACTAAGGGATGGATGGTTAACAGCACACTGAGGCTCTGAAGGGCACAGAGAGTCAGACCAGATGACACAATTGAAAATCCTGTGTCACCGCATGTACAGGGTGAAGAGCTCTGCTGCAAATACTGAGCAGTGTTCCTGAAACCAATACTGAAAAACATTGGTGCCAATGACAAAGGCACACCCAACACCACGGACTCGAGAGCCATCAGTGTACACAAAGGTACTATGGCGAAGTTCTGTGCGAAAGTTGTGAAACTTATGGCAATAGAGTGAGGCTGGAATATTGCCTTTAGTAAGTGAATGAAGGTCAAGATGAACACAGGCCTCTACATGGAGCCAAGGTGATGAAGGATTCACATCCATTTCGGGAAAGTGGCAGGTAGCATGAAGTTAGGATGCTGGAACAAGAGCCAAAAGCAAACTCCAGGAGATAACAAAGAAGAGGATGCATCCCACACTGGTGGTCAAAGTAGTCATCAAAGAAGGAGGCGTAGGATGGGTGGCCAGGCATGGCAGATAAACAGCATGCGTATCTCCGAGGAGAAAGTCACGGCATTATGACAGCAGTTGCTTGGCAGCTTCGGCATACAGACTCTCAACCAGGCTAATGTAAAAGGTGACAATGGCAAAAAGGATGCCATGATAGTGGATAGCATTGAGACAACATAAGAGGGACAGACATGCAGATGCATAAACGAAACACCCATAGCGTAGTTTCGATTAGACATGGAACTGATACAAATGGAGGAAGGTGGTCCGATCCGCTCCCCAAGATGTACTGCTGAGGACACTTAGGACACTGAGGGACTGCGTACAGTGGGCAGCCAGATAAGACACATGTGAGGACCAAGAACGTTTCTTATTGAGCATGAGCCCCAGCAATTTCATAGTTTCAATGAACGGATGAGTAACAGACCCAAGATGTAGAGACAGTGGAAAAAACCAATAGTGCCACTAGCAATTCATACAAACAGTTTTGTCAGTGGAAAAGCAAAAGCCATTATCGATGCTCCATGAGTAAAGGTGATTGAAACGTCACTAAAGATGCTGCTCAAGAAGTCCATGGAGAACTTCAATAGATCGCAAAATTGTCAATAAAAAAGAAGCCGGAGATGCCCAGCAGGAAACATGCCGTAACAGGGTTAATGGCAATAGCAAAGAGAGTGACACTAGCACGGACCCCTGAGGCACACCGTTTTTCTGTAAAAAGATGTCTGACAAGGCAGAACCCATACGTACCTTGAAAACTCGGTCTTTTAACAAATCCCAAAGGAAACAGGGCATGTGGCCATGGAAGCACCATGTGTACAGAGTACGGAGGATACAAGTCCTCAAGCAGGTGTTGTAGGCTTTCTCCAAATCAAAAAACATGACCACAGTCTGGTATTTCTGCAGAAAACCATTCATAACATGGGTTGACAAAGAGATGAATGGTCAACTGCAGAACAGAATGCTCAAAATCCGCACTGTGCAGTGGTTAGTTTGTGAGACTCAAGCCACCATACCTGCCAGGCATGAATTATCATACCATCACCTTGCAAACACAGCTGGTGAGAGATGTGGAGATCTAACTAGAAGGAAAGTGTTTGTCCTTGCTGGACTTAGGTACGGGTATGACAGTGGCTTCAGGCCAGCATGTGGGAAACATGCCCTCTGCCCAGATGTGATTGCACATATGAAGGAGAAAGTGCTTACCTGCAAGAGAAAGGTTCTGCAACAACTGAATGTGAACATCGTCCAGCCCTGGGGCAGATGATTGGGATGAAGTGAGAGCATGATCTAGCTCCCTCATAGTTAAAGCAGCATTATAGCACTCATGATTCTAAGAAGAGAAGAGTATCACCTGAGCCTCCTCCATTTGTTTCCAATGGAGGGAGAAAACTGGGGAATAGACATTGGTCCCAGACAGGTGTCAGAGGTTGGCCCATATGATGGAAGATAGTGTGGAACTGCTAAAAGTACTAGTAAAGGAAATCCATCTAGCTTCCCTGCTATCCCAAAGAACATGGCAATGACACTGTGCATGCAACTGTTTGTAATGAATGCAGTTGGCCATCATAGAATGATGGTTAAAAACACAGAGAGCAAGTCTCTGTGAGCAAACTGCTTCACGGCACACCTCAGTCCACCAAGGGACTGGGACACGGTGTAGCAAAGAGGAAGCTAGTTAATTAGTTAGTTAGTTATGTGTTCCATTGATCAAACTCACAGTAACTGTTATGGTGTGAAATGTGTAAAAAGTGCATAAGAAATGCACAACTGAAAGTTAAGTGTTCAAAAATTCACCTATGGTATAGAAGGAGTTGTCAATAAGATATGACTTCAATTTATTTTTAAAACTGTTACTGCGGTCTGTCAGATATTTTATTTCATCTGGCAACTTATTGAAGAGTTTTACAGCAGCATATATTACCCCTTTCTGTGCCAAAGATATGTTAAGTAGAGGATAGTGTAAGTCTTTCTTTCTTCTGGTAATATAATCATGAATGTCACTGTTGTTTTTAAACTGGTCCATGTTATTGAGAACAAATTTCATTACTGAGAAAATGTACTGTGAGACTGTTGTAAGAATTCCTAATCTTTTAAAGAGATGCCTACAAGTACACGTCAGAGAGAATGGACCACTGAAGATGATGGCAAAACTGGGCAGTGCAGAAAGAGAGGTCCAAATGGGAATAGGTGAGAATGGAGACTGAAAGGAAAATTGGTGTTCTCGTGTAAGGCAGGTGAGATTAAGGTGATTGAGGTCAGCCAAAAGGGCACCTCTCTGACAGGTTCTGGGCGAGCCCCAAAGGGGATGGTGTGCTTTAAGTAACGTATGTGAAATTCGTTGAAATTTGACATTTTCTGATTTCTACTCCATAATGTACTTTGGCCTTTCCTAAACATTTTGGTATATAATACATTAAAATCAGATAATTGTGAGACCTTCAAATAATATATGTGTGACTGTCAAATTTTGCAGCTATGCATATACTGCCACAATTGAGCAGTCATATCTTGGGAACTACACACTCTAGAAGGTTGTGAATTGCTTTGTTTTGTGCCTACTGCTATGTCTCAGAAGTTGGCAATATGAATAAACAAATCAGTCCTTTGTTTCTGATACTAGTTTTTGTTGAAAGTAGTGTGATTATCGGCTATTTTTGTAGTAAGCTAACTTCTATTGCTTTTTATATGTAAATAAAATGACTTGCTTAAAGTAACTTCAAGAAACGCAAATTTGCATGTAACAGATATGTGAGACCTGCATTTTCTTCTGAAGTTCTTGAAAACAACACGTGTGCTAGCAGTGAAGGAAACCACGTTAATGTTTCTGAAGTGACCACGCCCCGTAGTGTATTGAAAAGGAAAGTAACTTTAGAAACAGGTGACAGTGGAAAAAGTAATGATGTTTTGGATAACGTCATTATTGATCTGCAAATCCTTGCATAAGTTATTTCTGAAACTGTCTCTTGCTGTCTTTGTGGTGATGAAGTTAAACTTAATGAGAATATTGGAGCTAGAATAGGTGTTGTGTCTAAATTAATTGTTAAATGTCAGACTTGCAAAAACGAAAAAGCATTTCATACTTCATCAAAGTGTTCAGGCAATGAATTGTATGAAACTAATGTGAGACTATTCTATGGCTTTAGATGCATTGGTAAAGGTGCAAGGGCTGGTAATGTTCTCTGCACTGTGTTGTATTTGCCAAAACCACCTTCTACGTATATGAAATATGTAACAGCAATTGGGGACTCTGTAAATGCTGTGGCTGAAGATTCAGTAATTGGCGACTCTGTAAATGCTATGGCTGAAGATTCAGTGGTTGCTGCTACATCAGAACCTGTTGAACAAAATGAGGGTGACACAGACATCAGCATTGCTGTGGATGGATCCTGGCAAAAGCGTAGCTTTAGTTCTAAAAATGGTTTTACATCTGCAGTAAGTATTAACACTGGAAAAGTTTTGGATTTTGAATTTCTCAGTAAGTACTACCAAGGTTGTACAGTGAACCAGAAGAATAGATTACTTCATAAGCAGCAGTGTATAAAAAATTATGATGGCACAAGTGGAAGAATGAAACTAAAAGGAGCAGTTAACATTTTCCAGTGTTCGCAGAGGGAGACAGGTGTCAGAGATGTGAATTACTTAGGTGATGGAGACAGCAAGGCATTCATTGCAGTACAAAACAGTAAGCCAGTTCCTGTACAAAAAACTTGAGTTTGTAGTACATGTTAAGAAAAGGATGGGAACACATCTGTATAGCCTAAAAACCAAGCTGGGTAACACAAAACTGTCTGGTGGCAAGACAATAAAATGTGCTGGAAGACCACTGGACAAAGTAATTGATGAATTACAGGAATATTATGGGAAGGCCAGTAGAGATAACTGTGACAATTTAGAGAAGATGAAAAGAGTTGTGTGGAGCACTTTCTTTCATCGAATATCAACCGATGAAAAGCCATGTCATGCTTTGTGTCCACCTCCATTAAACACTTGTAAATACAGGCAATCTGAATTTTCTGGCACCATGCATGAATTTACACATATACATTCTCTTACTTTGGCAGTAATGGAGGCAATCAAACTTATTTACAGAGATTTGGCAAATCCTCAGCTACTAAAGAAGTGTTTACATGGGAAGACCCTGAATGTGATTGAGTCCTTCAATAATGTTGTGTGGTGCCGTATGCCTAAAAATGTATTTGTTGGCCTTATGACTGTAAAGTGAGCATAGTCTGATGCTGTAATAAATTTTAATGGTGGGAACTATGAAAGACTTAAGGTTCTGGAGAAATTAGGGGTAAGATTTGGACAGAACACAGCTAAAGAACTGTGGGAACTGGATGAGCTTCATGCACATGAAGCAGAGTTAGCTGCTCTGCAAATGACAAAAGAAGCAAGAAAGAAAAGGAGGAGGCAAGCACTGGGCTGTTGTGACACTGAATAAGATACAGACTATGGTCCAGGGCAATTCTAGTGCATAAAAGATGCAGAAATAGAAGTCAGTATAAGAAGTTGTAATACAAAAAGTTTTAAACTTCAGTATCTCTAATCACATTTTTTGTAATAAATGACCCATTTTCTAAAAAGTACTGATGGTAGAGACATGAAATTTCCACAGCATTCCAAGTGTCAGATTCAACACATGTGGAACTAGAATAATTAAAATTTCCTGAGTTGTTTTGTTTTTACGTTCATTTATTTACAAAATTCTGTCAAAAATTTGAGTGTTTGAAAAAAAAGATTACATGCCCCACAATACAATTTTAGTATTAATTCTAGTTCAGTGTATCTACAACTGTGCATTCAATAATTATGGAAAATTGTAAGCCGGTATCTTAAAAAGTTTCCAAGATAATGGGTCACATAAATCGATAATTTAACATTGGTGCCTCACAGGACATACAATGTCCCTAAAGTCACTGAGCAGCAGAAAGGGGTGAGGCAGTGGCCCAATAAGCTGAAGGAAGTTGGCTCTGGTGACACCAAGTGACGGAGTGATGTATACAGTGGACTGCAACAGCTTGAAGCTCGGTATTCAGGGAGAGAGGTTGACTAAGTACCTCATCCCACATGAGCAGTATGAGTCCCCCATGTCATAGAATGCCATCCTGGGGAGAAGGTCAAAGTGCACTGGGAAAAAATGCGAGAGCTCAAAGTGGTCATGAGGAAGCAATTTCGTTTCCTGGAGGCAGAGAACAAATGGACGCTCCGATTCTAAGAGCAGCTGTAAGTCCTCTTAGTTGGATTGAAGGCCATGGATGTTTCACTGGAGGAGAGTCTCAATGAGGAAAGTGGAGGAGGGAAAAAATGAAGGGGAGTCACCTCAGTGGTTGCTGAGTGCCAGCCTTTGAAGACTCACTGCGACAGTGTACAGAGGCTTGAGTATCCTGCTCCATGAGATCTAAAGAGGCATTGCCATTCTCCCTTTGTGGATCTGTGGAGTCCAGGGCAGAAAAATTGTTGGTGATGCGTGAGGGTATCACGTGGCAACATCATCGATTAGGATCTCCGAGATGGCAAAGGAGAAGCCCATTTGCCTTTGTCTGCCATCTTGGAGCCTTTCTGGTTGGTAGAGGAAGACTCAGATGTTTGTTGGCTGGAGAGACATAGGAAGTCTTTGTGGGAGTATTCCTTCTGTCCTATCTGGCCTGCCAATTGTGTAGCAGATGACTTCCCTCATGAGGCAAAAGTTTGGTGGCTTGTTGCACAGCTGGAGGAGGAGACAGGTCTGCTACAATGACAATGGACGATTTCATAACTGCAGTGCTGAATTTGTGGTTGCATGTCTGCATGGCCATGTCATTCGTGGAGTGAGATGTAGCAAGTACAGTACTTTAAGTGCTGGATGATAGAATGCAGGGTTTCCGACTAGCCAACAACTTCCGAGCAACTGGGTAAGGCACTTTTGCCTTCACCCAGATCTCCGGACAGTCTGCTTATCAAGATACATAGGACAATCTCGGAAGGAGGAGGCATGGTTGCCATTGCAGTTGGTACAGTGGGGAGGAGGTGGACGATTGCAGTCATGAGCAACCGTACCACAGGTTACACATGTGGCTGGGTTTCAACAGGACATTTGAGTGTGGTTGTAACAATGGCACCGGTTGCAGCACATCAGGTTTGGAATGTACTGTCAACTGTGATAACATTGATGGAAGCATCACTCTATCAAAATTGATAAAAAGAGTGTGTGTGGGACTAAGGATGCATCTACCTTTTTCATCACATAATGGACTGCAATGACACTCTGATCAGAGACATATGTTTGGATTTCTGCTTCAGCCAGGCCACTGAGCAGCATAGTGTAAATAGCACCATGGGAAGAATTCAGTGTTCAATAAACCTCAGCACGAACAAGATAGCCGTGGAGGAGCGAAGCTGCAAATAGTAGTTGTGCTTGAGAATCAGAAGTAGTTAATGCCATTTTGTAAATGAGAGCAAGATTTCACAGGGCCAGCAATTGCATCAACGATTTTCTAAATAATAAATGGATGAACCATAGCAAAGGAGTGACCGTCTTCATTACGTGAAACCATGAGGAACCATGGTACAGCTGGGAGGGTCTTTGAATCATTAGCCTCATTCTATTTATGTTTGGCAGACATTGACTGAGAAGAAGATGACTGGTTCACAGTGAGAAAATCCCCCACAATTGCCAGCATCTCCAATGGTACACTCCTTTCAACTGGAGACCCCCTCTGAACGGGGGGAACACGCCTTAGGTAATTGTTCACACCTCCCTTACACTTGACAGAGGCGCCAATCGGCAATTTGGGAAGATAACAGCTCAGGCAATCATCTCTCCCTGGGCCTGGCCTGTACCAGGGAGTACTGCGAACCCTATCTGTCAATTTCGGGTTGGGAATTATGCATTACCCAATCACCTGTTACACATCAGATGCATGGACTGGCCTTCAGGAGCACACAGGGAGGAAGAAGAAAAAGAGAAACCTCAAAGGCCAAAGCAGAGGAAGGATAGGAGAAGGGGAATGAAGAAAGATGGTTCAAATGGCTCTGAGCACTATGGGACCCAACTGCTGTGGTCATTAGTCCCCTAGAACTTAGAACTACTTAAACCTAACTAACCTAAGGACATCACACACATCCATGCCCGAGGCAGGATTCGAATGAAGAAAGAAAAAAAGTATGAAGACAGTGGACAGACTGTTCTGATATCAGCTACTAAATATGCAGAACACATTTCCAAAAACATCCCACACATGTTCCCCATGGCAGGGGAAAAAGAACAGCAATAGGATAAACATGCAGTACAGAAGGGAAAAGATGCTGCAAAGGCTGGGGCCCCATGGTAGCCAAACATGAACCCATCAAAGAGCAGTGAGCCCCTGGGTGTGAGGCCACTTGATGTGAGACTGTCCACTAATGTGGGACAGAGTGAAGTAGAGCTGGCACAATGAAGTGGCAGCCCACAGTAAGATCTTACAGGGCCTGCTTAAGGCTTTTTGTCAAGTGAAAGCAGTTTCTAGATCTGGTTTACCTTTCATTTGTGCTACTTTGAATCATGAATCCATTGTGCCTTGCTGGACTCAGATAGTAATACACTGCTGTTTGACTACCAGTAGTACAATGGGCTCCCTCCTCTGCAAAAGGTACACAATGTCAGTTTTTTAATGAGGAAATGTTGCTTGCCTTGGAGAAAATTTGAGTTATTTAAAAAACTTCTTGTTATTTCTTATGTTTGCTTTTACTGTTAAATAAATTAATTGGAATTGTATCAATTTGTTTGTTCCAGACTCTTACCACTCACTAACCTAGCTCCCTACCATCTTATATACAATGTAGGCTTTCACAGCTGGAATTTATGTTCTTGGTAATTTTAGGTTTATGAGCATTAGGCTATGGTCTAAAGGATGTTTGTACACCCATTGTTTCATCTCTTAATGCTGGAGACACTTTCAGCTTTTCTGATTTCAAAAAACAACTTAGCAAAATCTTTATAACCCCAGAACAAATTTCCAGCATTAGGAGATGAAATGTGTCTTATATAAAGGTCTAATGCCGATCAAAA
Organism: Schistocerca nitens; assembly: GCF_023898315.1. Classification (NCBI taxonomy): domain Eukaryota; kingdom Metazoa; phylum Arthropoda; class Insecta; order Orthoptera; family Acrididae; genus Schistocerca; species Schistocerca nitens. The sequence goes on from NC_064617.1 coordinate 331,822,898, forward strand.
TTGGAATCACAAAGAATGTAACAACAGATTAGCCAAACAAATTTTCCAGTTGTTAATTGGACCAAAAAAAGGCTCAATGAAAATCAAAAACATTTAGAAGAGCTGACCATACAGAATGAACAAATAAAAAATAAAGAAAATATCAGAATAAAAATGAAAAACTTTCATTATTTTTGAGAAATAGTAATAAAAAGCAAATATAAAGAATCTTCAGTGAAGAGCAAAGAAAACAACAAAGGGGTTGCATTTAAAAAAAGTGCAGAGATGAATGGAAAATGAATACCAGCCAAGAAAATAAACTACAAGAAACAGTTTTATACAATCTACAATTCGTAAAATTCACATCAAGGACAAGACAGAAAGGATGTACACACCCAGCAGAATAGAAATCTTGAAGGTGACAGAAACACACATAAACAAACAATATACCATGATCTTTCAGGATAACAGATCTAGGGACATCAGGAAGGTAAAGACACAGAATGGTACACAGAAGTGTAAGGAAGAGAGAACATATTATCTTAAACCTAGAATATGATATTCCTATGCCATGTAGGAAGAAAGAATACAAACTTCTTTCCAATCAACAGATAAAATCAAAGAATCATTACTAGAAATAGGCGTATGAAGACTTGAACTAATTTCTTTTGATCCAATATTAAGGAATGTTCATTGCTGACATTTGGCAATTTTCTACAATGCAAATTTCACAGATGGAGAAGTTAAAATTAAAATTCTCTGGGCTATAATGCTGTAATCTTCTGGGATCTAGGGTACAGGTGGGGGAGGGGGGGGGGGGGGGGTTCAGTAGTGAGCCACCAGGTACTCCACACCGAAGGCACAAACCTTCCTGAAAATGCCCTTCACAGATAGGCATGAAATGTTGGGTTATCTAACAGATCATAGAAGACCATGACATAATAATCTGACAAATTTTGCTAATTTTAAATATTCTTTGTCTAAATGCATTTTGTTGACAAGACAGCTAAATGCAGAGAACTTAATAAGACTCACTATAATAGCTACAAATGTATCTGGTATTAACATGTTATCAGCTATGGTCACAAAAATATATATGGGATCTAAATCTGAGTTGTATCTCATATAATCACCTGTGATCCAGGACGTGCTAAGAGAAAACCAAGCCCTCTTGGCACAGCAGGAGTTGTAGTTGTCGCTCTTGTTCTGTGTCTCCCGCCATTAAGTAATTCCTAACCAGATGAAAAAAATGGTATTCAGCAGCCTTTCATTTTATTTTATGAATAATTCAACAGACACTTAATGCTACTAAATTTTAATGTATACAACAAACAAATATATTGGAAAGCATCAGTCAAAAATCAGAAACAGCACAAATGTCTGAAGAGTGAGAAATAGCAGGAGTCTTAAACAGAGTGGGAAAGTAATATAGTTTGTTGATTTATTTATTTTATGCAGTATTAGTAGGGTACTAATAACATGCACACAGATATTAATTACGTAATACAAAGAATCAATTACAGACAAAATTCAATAAAATATAGACAGAAAGTAAAGGAGTAAAAATACAGAGTTTAATATGTACAATAAGAATTAATAAAATACAGACAGGAAGGTAAATAAAAACAAACAAACAGCAAGAGCTGTTCTGTGGAGAGCCCAGTATTTGGCAGTGCTCACTGCTGTTTTGTTAGGTGCAGCAAGGTCACTGATAGTGCAGTATCTGGCAGGTCCTTGCAGACTAGCAAAAGCATCACCACACTGGCAAATTTCATCATCATTGCTGAAGCCCCATTTCCTGTGGTTGACTTTGCATCATGACATCCCACATCTCACTCCATTCAGCACTTTCCATGACACATAAGGCAGGTGTGAGCTTGCAGCTGGTTCCTCTTTGACATTCATTTGGTATGACTCAAGCAAACAAATCTCATCCAAATTTCATTCAATGGGTTCCAGGAGATGAAGGAATTGCTGTAGTTGTCAGTGTGATATTCTTTCTTGATCTCAGTCTTGGTTGTCAGTGCCCATGTTCAAACAAAGGATTCTGTGATCAGTTTCCTGTTTCTTCTTCTCCACTTCTGAAGCTGCTTTCCTGTGGATATTTGGTAGTACTATGCATGTAATTTGGTACAGTTCACTGACAGGATTTGGTCATAGACAGCCAGTCACAATGTGTCCAGTCACTTTCAGAGCTGTTTGTATGTACAGGATGTTGCCAGACTGATGCAGGACATTCTGCTGTGGAGAAACATAGGGCCAGGGCAGATGTTCAAAGCACTTTTGGCTGAGTGCCCCAGGATTTTCTGTAAGTTTATGGATGCTGTTGTTCCTTACACATACTTTGAGTTTTATTTCTTCACAGTGAGCTTTGAAAGTGTAACAGAGTAGATGGATTCCTTCCACCTGCACAATAATTCTTTATTACTACACTCTTAACTGGGATGCAGAAAAATGAACACCTATACTTTTCCATGAGAGCTCTTATTTCCCTTATTTCATTATGATGCTTGTTTCTCCCTATGTAGCTAGGCATCAACAAAATATTTTCCCGTTTGGAGGAGAGAGTTGGTGATTGAAATTTCGTGAAAAGATCTCCTACAATGAGAAATGCCTTTGTTTTAATTATGTCCACCCCAAATCCTGTATCATATTTGTGACACTCCCTCCCTTATTTCTCAATAATACAAAACACACTGCCCTTCTTTGAACTTTCTTGCTGAATGTTAAAAATTGTGCTTAACTGCATCACTGTTAAGTTACTGCTCTTAAGCAATATTGCAGGATATCAGTGCAGTATGTGGCTATCCAATTATCTGTACCATAATTATAATAAATGAAATGCAAACTGGCCATAAACAGTAGTTCATTCAGCATCCAAATGAAATTAAAGTGTGTGAATTGCAAATCTGATATAGACTGAATTATTGACAACAGCTTAGTTTCTAAATCTCCTTTTCAGCCAGTTTCAAAGGTGGAGCAGCTACCAAGGGCAAATTTGCATAGGTAACAGGTAGGATACGAATGTAGGGGATTGGCCCATCTTTACTCCAAGGTATTAGGAGTGTCACAATGGACTAGTTGTTCTCCTCTCCAAGTTATGTTCAGTCTTCTTTTGGCTTTCCTGTTTCTTAGGTGAAATGCACAAACTTGTGTCTTAACAGCATTTGGCTTCAGATGGTTATGATCATAATATTTGGGCAGATCTTTGAGAGCCCTTGACTGCTTTATCTACACCTCCTCACAGGCTTTACTTTGGGAAGCAATTATTGTCTCTTTAGCATAAATAAATGCTTTAGCTCCAGAGCTAATTGATTGGTCATTTGTGTAGATGTTATACAGCATCAGGGACAACAAACCTCCCTGAGGGAGGCCATTTTGCTGCATCCACAACAGATTTTTATTGTTTTGTAGGGTGATAAAGTACAGGGAAGGAGCATCCATGAAGATCATGCAAGTAATATTATTCTCAATGAAAAACATGACATTTTAGATGATCAGGCGTACCTTAAATAAAGTTAGGAGAAATCCTAGTGGCAGATCCTTCCACATCCAGGGGGAAAAAGATAGTTAAAGTGAAAGATTTTAAGACCCAGTCCTAGGTAAAATGTAATCATCAGTCAACCGGTTGCACACGATTTTTTAAAAAAACACATTCACCAGGTTTCGATAGTTCTAAGACTATCTTCACCATAATTGTAAAAGTTGCCCAGAAATATACATATGAGGTGCAGATAATATGCATAAAATAGATACAGATGTGAAAATTCTCAACCAAAACCAGAAAACTGCACTCACATGAAATCACATAACAAGTTTAAAATTTCAACAGCAGAACTCTCGTAAAATAATATGTTTGTATTCCACAAGTCAAAATAAAAATCATAATCATTATTACGATTTTTATTTTGTCTCATGGAATACAAACATGTCATTTGACAAGAGCACTGTTGCTGGAACTTTAAAGTTGTTGTGTGATTTCATGTTAGTACAAAATACAGTTTTCTGGTGTTGGTTGAGAATTTTGACATATGTCTTTATTTTATGTATATTATCTATACCTTATATATTTTTCTCAGCCGGCCGCCGTGGTCTCACGGTTCTAGGCGCTCAGTCTGGAACCGCGCGACTGCTACGGTCGCAGGTTCGAATCCTGCCTCGGGCATAGACATGTGTGATGTCCTTAGGTTAGTTAGGTTTAAGTAGTTCTAAGTTCTAGGGGACTGATAACCACAGATGTTAAGTCCCATAGTGCTCAGAGCCATTTGAACCATTTTTTTTATTTTTCTCAGGAACTTTTACCATTTTGGTGAAGATAGTCTTAGAGTTATCGAAACCTGGTTAATGTGCTTTTTAAAAAAATCATTTGCAAACGGATGGCTGACTATTACATTTTATATAATTGCATGCATGGTTGTTGGCTCACAGCCACAAAATGTTTAAAATATCAACATCTAGTATCTGTAGTTTTGAAGTCATTCCTCCAGGTATTACGACAGGATCTGCCTTTTGTGCAGAAAATTTATCTTTTATTTCATCAATTAGAAGTCCCTTAAAAGCACCCAGAACTTGAATGGCTGTCTAAGCAAGCTGTGCCCCAGGTCTGCAATTCCAAACAGTAGACAACCAGTCACCTATCAGTTGCGTTGTCACCCAGCCCTTTTCTTGACAGCGAATCACAAAGCCTACAGGAAGTTTTCTTTGGGTGTGGTTTTTCTCTTCAGAATGATACAATGTGGTAGCCTTCCCCCATCAGCTGTAACAGCTAACATCACAGTTATTCTATTTTTTTCATTCCCGGATCCTCTTAATGAGGGCACTTTTTGCCACTTTCATGTCTACTGTAGTATTGTTTGATATGTCAAGAAACACTAGAGTTTTGTCAGCATTGCTACTCTGATGAAAGGAGTATGTGTGAGCCTTTTTCAACTGGATGACATAACACTAGAAGTTGATCAGCTTCTCCTTGAAACCTGCTGGTGTTCTCTGTGCTAGTGTAGTACTTCATTGGAGAGCAAGGCCATTTCTCTGCATAAACCGATGACACCACCCAATGCTCACATGAAATTCTTGTTGTGGCATGTAAAAGACTTTTCTGATTTCCAAGGCCTTTAGTTGGATCATTTCTCACGTGATAGGTGCCCCATATTTCCAGATACTTGCCACATTTCAGTCCCGTGAATGATTTTTTTTTTTCATTGAAACTATCTTCTTCCACTTTTCTTTTGAAGAAACCCAAAGTTGTACATTAGATTCGCTTAGTCTATACTTTCTTCTGGTCTCTCTGTTGGTTGTGGTGTTGGCATAATGGACAATTGTTGGTCTGAAGCTTGCATTTTAACTATGCCGAATTCCTTAGCATGGATGCTTTTCACTCTAAATGGTCATTCACATCATCATAAATAAGGGTTTCTTATCTGTATCTAATGAAAAATACTGTTAGACCTACTCAAAGTTAACGCCAGTAATACATCAGTAAAAGGTTGCACTGTTGCATAATAAAATGTCACGTTGCCAGCTTTGGCTACAGACACCAATTGTATTGTTGAAAATGAGCTTAATTATTGCACAGCAATTGTTTGTAAAAAGACAAGGCATCGGATATAAGCTGCATCTAATTTTTGAGGCTGAAATTTGGATAAAAAGTGCAGTTAGTTTTTGGATCAATACAATATATAGACAAAGCCACTAAGTATTTCACACTGAATGTGGAAGCATGGCGCTTCACAGTGGTTACTGATCACATGCTGGCTTATTTGGTTTTGAACACCCCACACAACTCATTCTCACCAAGAGAGTCCCATCACTTGGAATTTATCAGTCAGTTTACAACTGATATTTGACATTTATGTGGTGCAGATAATGTTGTAATTTGTTGTAGTTGATTATTTCTCTGGAATAAATGTGGTTTCCACAGGCATTGGCCTCATGCAACTGGCTGGGGTGCAAGACAATGCTGCAGAGTTACAGGCGTTTGCCAATACCCCAAATACAGGACTGCATCTACAGAATCTGCCAATGCTAGTATGGTGAGACCATCAGGCTCCCTGTATAGTTCTTCAGCCAACAGTGGGACTATCCACCTAAAGATACTCCCTTCTTATTACAAAAATCAAGACCTAGTTTCTTTCCATCCACAGCATCTTTCCACATGAACCCCTCCATTTTCCTTCACAAAGATCTCATTTTGTGCTCTCACATCAAGCTACATACAGACTCAGTAAGCGTTACACCTTACATGGATCTGTATCTGGTATTAGAATGCAATACCCACATGATGACAATATCGGTTAATGGCAAAACCTCCAAAGTTACTGTGGAATGAGTCAGGCTGGCCTTTCAGCTCTAAATGGGTGGCACAGTGAGTTGGGCCTACCATTGTCACCTAATGCCTAAGTCACATAACACAGCAGCTTACTCTGTCTTCAGACAAACCGACACCTACATAGACTGAAGCACTGCTGATTAGGCAATGAAGCCACTAGACCAGTCTTCACACAACATTCACTCCATTCCTCCTGTTTTACATCTAATTTGCACAAGAGCTGGTGGGATAGAAAATAGATAATAATACTATGAATTGCCAATCCAGAAAAACATCAGCAATAAAAGATATACAACAGGTATAGTTTCTGGTTCTCTTCATAATGGCATGACACAACTACTACAACTCCCATAAGGTAAGATACACATATAACACCTCAGTTTTATTCTATGGATGAGGTTTTAGGGAAGTGGTAATCATTGCTATAGTTAGTGTAATAGATATAACAAAATAGTTCATTCATCATGGCCTCAAAGTGAATTTCAGTAAATCTAAATTATTTACATTCACTTGTGACTATCGCCAAGACAGTTTACCCTTATCTTAATAATGGTACATAATTGTGGGGATTTTCAACAGACAATATCTAAATAGAATGTTGCAAGTACAGAAGATGGTGACAAGTTTTATGCATGGAATGGGCATGAAGTTTATGTGCAGCATAAGTACTTAACAATATATTCTTAATGCCTATGTACCTAAACTGTTTACTTTTTGTGCATCAAGAAAAGGACCTATAATGTGCAGCAGTGATATAAACAATTACAATCCCTAATGTAACTACTCGCAAAAAGGAAAGCAATTAAAAATTATAGACTGAAGCTTTTATATCAATGGTCTGATATGGGATAACAAATGTCAGACTCTTATAGAATATCTAAGGAGAATATTTTCAAGACAAAACTGAAGTATTTTCAATAGCTAAATGTTTGTGTTTGTCCCAACAATTTTAAGTGAGATGTCTAGCAGCTCACTGATGTTTATGTTGCATTTCACTTAAGTTGCAAACCAGGAGTGTGCAAGGACTAACATCTGATTGGTACTCTTTACAAGGTTTAGGTCTCACATTACCCTTTTAATTGAACATTGACTAAAACACTGAAAATCAGTCAATAATTAAGGAAGTATGATGTTTGCAAATACCATCTTTTTGGAGATCCCACATACAAAAGTGTAAATGAGATGTGGTCAAGTTCAGCCAGACAGCTTATCAAGTATTAAATAAGTGTCTTCCTTCCAGCATACTTCACAGTGGAGGAAGCCCTTCTGGTTGAGCAAAAAATACTAAAAAGCTTTTAAAAACTTTGTCTGTTTCCCTATAATTAAGTCAGGCACACTCAGTAGGAATAAAAAACAACATAGAGTGATATTATTACAGAATATTTTTCAAAACCAAACTAATTTCACCTATGTATTAAGGCTACCAGTGGAGCAACAAAAACTACATACTGTCAGTGGATCACAGCATAGGAACCAAATATAACACAAACCTAATATAACTAAATGCTGAACTTATTTTCCAGTTTCCAGTCATGAATCACCCTGGTAATTTTATTCCTCAGTAGAAATGAGTACACAGATATCAGCACCACTTGCTTTACAAAATAACAGAAATCTGTATAAATCAACAACACACTTTGAAACATGCCATGTGTCTTATTAAATTAATGTGACTCAGACAGGTAACTATTTTACTGTGTTCTATATCAAGTAAGAACACAATTACCCAATCTGAACTAGATAAAATTTGAAATAGAATCAGGGGTTATATGCATATGAAGAAATATGATTCAAACTCGTTTCAACATGCACTCATGCAAGTGAAATTTGGGACAAATCATGTGCGCAGTTCAAGCGTAGTAGTATATAATGACTGAATATGTTAACAGAGTCATTTTTTCGTGTTCAACGTGACGACAAAGAGGATATTAGCACTCACGCTGCGAAATTGCAGAAACTTTTTGAGGGCTTGAATGATGAACTGCAGAAGCATGAAGAAAATGTTTTGTCTGAAAGAATCTTACATGGCCAAATTTTATCCACGCTAGGCAAAGTTGTCATACAACTTTAAAGACTTGTGGAACACAATTCCGTCTGAAAATCAAAGTGTGAATCTTCTGATAGAAAAATTGTGTACCATTGAATTCTGTGATGAAAGTATGGTTGAATCGGCTGCGTTTGTTGTACACAGTAGTCCTAAGAAGAAAATTCAGTGAAATAAATGTGATGATAGTGAAAAATTTGAAAAAGAATGTGGAACATACAAAACGAAAATTTCCATGGATAAATATGGGCAGGTAGGGCATTGGGCAGCAGAGTGCTCAGTGAAAAAGTCAGATTAAAACATTCGCATCAATCAGTCTGAAAAGAATTTTGCATTTTTGGCACATGGGTGGTGTCCCCCCCACTTCGGTCAATAATGGTTTTGAAGTCGACAGTTGGTGTTGTGATAGTGGTGCCACAAATCACCTCACTGCAAATAAACAGGGAAAAGAGGTGTAAGCATGTTGGCTCATGGACAGAGAACTGTGAAAATTCAGATTCAGTTGAATAATTCCACAAAGAATGCTGAACTGAGAGAAGTGCTTTATGTTCCTGAAGCAAGTGCTCACTTGTTCTCTGTAAAAGCAGCTGCACGAAAAGGTTTCTGCACAAGACTTGATGACAAAAGTGTCCACATTGAAGACAAAGTGACTGGTGAAACAATGATGACTGGTCATGTCAATCATGGTCTCTATGTTCTTGACATACATGTACCCAAACAATTCCAACCAGTTGAAGTGAACTTGGTGACATCGTCACATATGCTGCAAATTTATCATGAGAGATTTGGCCACCAACACAAACAACATGTGAAAAGTGTTTTGCAGCAGATGAACAGCAATGTGGAAGGGTGCAAAGAAGAATTTTGTGATGGATGTGCAGTGGGTAAAATGCATAGATTGCCATTCAGGACTCAAATGAATCGACCAATGGTTACTGGGGAACAAATCCATGCTGATGTAAATGGACCTAAGACTATAGAATCTCTTGGAAAAGCTCGTTACTGTGTATGTTTTAAAGAAGACTTTAGTAAATTTCAAAAAATTTTCTTCCTGAGGCAGAAGAATGAAGTCAGCACTATCTTGGAACAGTTCTTGAATGAAGTTAAGATGGATGGTCATATTGTTAAACTGTACAGGTGTGATGGAGGAAAATAATTTGACAACAAGAAGGTCTCGGAATTGCTGGCAAACAGAGGCATTGAACACTGCATCACCCCCACCTTACACACCACAGCAAAATGGTGTTGCCAAAAGAGAAAGCTGAACTATGGAATGGGCATGTTCGATGTTGAATCCTAATAAACTGCCAAAAGAATTATGGGCAGAAGCTTGCAGTACTGCTACATACCTTTTGAATCACACTGGGAAGTCTTCTATTGAAAACAAACCTCCATATGAACTGTGGTATGGATGACCAGTTGGCAACCTGAATCACCTGAGAATCTTTGGAACGGAGTGTTATGTGCATGTAAACAAGAATTTTCGCACGAAGTTTGATGACAAGGCCGTAACATGGACATCTGTTTGGATATGTGAATGACAGAGATGGCTTCAGGGTCTGGATACCATCTCAGGGGAAGGTTGTGCTAAGTCATGATGTGAAATTTAAGGCTAAAGTTGTATGCAATCTGCAGACCAACATTACTGAACTTGAAGTTGCTCAGGATGAAACCATTAGACAAAGTGAACCTAATGAGACTTCTGATGAGGAAAAGGAATCAGAAAATGTCAGTCATAACAAAAGGTCAGAAGGATTAAGTGAGGAGGAAGAAGATTTAGACACAACATCAAGTTCAAGAGGAAGTAAAGGTTTAAGCGAGAAATGAAGAAACAAACGTGAGAAGAAAAAACCAGAATGGATGAGCAGTGGAGATTATGTGTACATGGCTGGAACTCCTATAAACAGGGACAAGGTTCCAAGCTCTTATACTGAAGCTTTGCAGTCTAGCAATAAAATTCAGTGGCTGGAGGCTACTCATGAAGAATTGAAGTCCCTCGAAGAGAATAATACTTGAGTATTAGTTGAGCACCCAAGTGATGCACAGGTTTTGCAGAATCGTTGGGTCTTGCGTAAGAAAACTGCATAAAATGGGAATGTACATTTCAAGGGTTGACTTGTGGCCAAAGGACATGTACAAAGGTAGGGAATTGACTACGAAGAAACATTCAGCCCTGTTGCGTGCTATGATACGATTCGAACCCTGATGGCAGTACCTGCTGCACAGAAAATGAAACTCGACCAGTTTGACATCAAAACAGCTTTTCTCAATGGTGTCCTAGAAGAATATGTATACATGGAACAGCTGAAGATTTTGAAGATGATACTGGACATGTATGTTTACTGAAGAAAAGTCTGTGTGGTCTCAAGCAGGCACCACTTTGTTGGAACAAGCGTTTCATGAACAAAGCTGGATTTGAAAACAGTAGGGCTGATCCGTGTCTCTTCTACCAGCGGAGCAACAAAAATTGCTTATATGTTGGTGTTCGAGTGTGTAATGAAACTGTTAGCTAGTCAGGAATAATCTTAACACAAAGGTTTTTTGTTACTTACATATATTTGCTCCCTTCCTTTGCCAAGCCTGTATGCTGTTACCTAAATATAACAGTACCTTCATAATTATGATGAATGGATGAAAAGTGTGTAGTTATCAGAGCTGGAAAGGGCAATATGCAGCTGTTTGTAAGAAAGTAGCATGGTTCTGTTTAATGATCAGACATTGTTGATAATAATGTTATGAAAATTTTGAATAATTTGAACTGTCAGAAGATCAAAGAAAGACTTAAATAATTTTATGAAAATTTATACTGGAAGTTTAATGAGCTGCTTCTTTGCGAAGAACATTAATATCTTTTGTCACTAGAGTACAGTTCAATCCATTTCACCTTCCTTATGGTTACCTTTTGCAGTACATTTTATGTACACGGAGAGATCTCCCACATACATTAGCAGTAATTCTTTCCATATTCCATCTGTGAAGAATGCAATGAAAAACAATGCACCACATGTCTCTCAGTAATTTCGGTAATGCACCAGTAAGTGTAAACATTTTGTGCACAGCCTAAAGTAACACCTGTCAGGTGGATAGGGTAATATTTTCAAATTGTTCACTACTGATGTTGTCGGTTATTGAGATACCTTCTCACCAGACAATTGAAACCAATGTTGAACAATCATGATATATTTTAAGTCAGTATAATGAACTGCTGTAATACATCACACACACCAACCTGATGCCATTCAATTATACTAAGTCACTTTGAACAAAAATCTATGGAAAAACAAGTGAAAAAGAGAGAACACACACACAATCAAGCACAGTGATTATGAGTAACACATTCTGATTCACAAGAATAAATAAGAGAAGGTGCAGAATATCTATGTAGGACACACAAGAGAAAGTTTTTTCATACAGTTTTGAGAAGTATCAATGAGAATTAGCTTCTCATAGAATCAGACTGAAGCATGATAAGTACGGAAATAAGGAGGGAAGATTAGTCTAAACATCCTAGTCTCACCCCTAAGGCACAATTTTGCATTCTGCCAAACTGGCAATTTACTATTCAAATAGCTCTACATTTCTCCAAGCTAATGCCACAATTTTCCAGCATGACCCAACATTCCATTTCCAAAAGCCACCATCACATTTACCATTTACTGCAAGTGCAATGCTGCAGTTCGCTGTGTGAGTGAAAAACAATGATGATTTAAAAACAACTTTATAGAAATATTATGCATGTTGCTCTAAAACACCTGATTTTCTTACTTTACTCAACTCTATTAATACATTATAAGAGACTCATAATGCCAACAGGACATTCCAACATCCTACTCCCTTGAGATGCTTTATATTGATAAGTACTCCTCATGGTTAACAGTACATCAATATTTATAGTTAACGATACTATCTCAAAAAGAACATCTATAATACTGTATTGCATTTATCAGAAGAAATTATAACTGTAATAAACATTTTTGAACTTACAGCTAAGCGAGCCTGGTCCGCTGGACTTGCCGGGGTTGAGCCTGATAGCAACCCAGCAATGATCTGTTCATCTGTCAACAGTCTTCTAGATTTTGTGGATGTTCTCTGAAAAAGTGACATTTATGTATCTTTCAAACAGCAAAATGTGTCATCTTAAAAAAACTGCAAGAAATAAGTAAATTACTTAAATAATCTTTAGAAACTGAAGGAGAAGGAAATGAACAAAGAAAGTAACTAAGCCTGCAAGAAGCCAGGAAAAACATATGATGTGTTATCACTAAGCATGTAAATGACACTATACTTAAATCATACAAATGTAAATACACACATCAAAAAAAGGTTAGCATCACCCCAGTTCCCAGAACTCCTGAAGATTGACTGTGGATATTGTATCACAGACACAGTCCCTCTGAGTGTTCAGAGATGTCACTAAACCCACCCAAAGATATAAACAACCACACATGAACAGCACCTATTAGACAGAGCAGGTCTGACAGCCAATCAGTTCCTGTCATTCCACCAGGAAGGAGGTACACAGCTCATGTTGTCTGTAATTCAACCATGCCTAGATGGCCAATACCGTGGTTTGATCACATCTGCATTGTTACTTTGTGCCAGGAAGGGCTCTCAACAAGGGGACTGTCCAGGTGTCTCTGAGTGAACCAAAGTGCTCTTGTTCAGACATGGAGGAGATACAGAGAGACAAGAACTGTCAATGACATGCCTCGCTCAGGCTGCCCAAGGGCTACTACTGCAGTGGATGACCGCTACCTATGGAATATGGTAGGGAGGAACCCTGACACCAATGCCACCATGTTGAATAATGCTTTTCGTGCAGCCACAGGAGTCTGTTACAACTCAAACAGTGTGCAACAGGCTACATGATGTGCAACTTGACTCCCAACATCCATGGCGAGGTCCATCTTTCCAACCACGACACAATGCAGCATGGTACACATGGGCCTAACAACATGTCGAATGTACCACTCAGGATTAGCATCACGTTCTCTTCACCAATGAGTGTTGCTTATGCCTTAAACCAGACAATCGTCATAGACGTGTTTGGTGGCAACCTGGTCAGGCTGAATGCCTTAAACACATTGTCCAGTGAGGCAGAAAGGTGGAGGTTCCCTGCTGTTTTGGGGTGGCATTATGTGGGGCTGATGTACACTGGTGGTGGGCATGGAAGGCACCGTATCAGCTGTACGAATCATGAATGCCATCCTCCGACTGATAGTGCAACCATATCGGCAGCATACTGGCGAGCATTCATCCTCATGGACGATAATTCGCACCCCCATTATACACATTTTGTGAATGACTTTCTTCAGGATAATGACATCACTCGACTAGAGTGGCCAGCATGTTCTCCAGACATGAACCCTATCAATCATGCCTGGGAAAGGGTTGTATATGGACGATGTGACCCACAAACCATTACGAAGGATCTACGCCAAATTGCGGTTGAAGAGTGGGACAAACTGGACCAACAGTGCCCTGATGAACTTATGGATAATATTCCACAATGAATACAGGCATGTGTCAATGCAAGAGGACATGCTACTGGGTATTAGAGGTACCAATGTGTGCAGCAGTCTGGACCACCACCATTGAAGGTCTCACTGTAGGGGGTGGTACAACATGCAATGTGTGGTTTTCATTACCAATAAAAAGGGCAGCAATGATGTTTATGTTGATCTCTATTCCAGTTTTCTGTACAGATTCCGAAAGACTCAGAACCAAGGTGATGCAAAACTTTTTTTGATGTGTGTGCAAGTCATTTTATGGAAAAAATTATTCCATGTATTCTTTCTTTTAAAACAATCAAGTTCATTAACCAGACATTTCAAAATGAGAAGTACATACATTTTACATCAAGAACAGAATATAAAAGAACTACATCTCATCACTGTTTAGTAAACTGTAATTCAACTATTTATAGGGAAATTTCAAGAAGCATAATTTGTAAATTTCATTTTTTACATATTTTGTATATCACAAAGAAAATTCTGAATGTTTCATGTACAGATAGGTATAGTAGTACTTCCTCGTAAGGTAGCTTATCCTTGTTAACACGTTAGGTTTTGTGTGTGGTCCAGTGACAGAATTGAAAATACAGTAGACCAGTAGACAAACTGAATGTGAGTTGCTTGTGGAACCTGCAGAAATTAGTGTCCAGTTCTATCCAACAACAGCAGTTACCAATATCAGCAGTGAGGAAATTGAGTGGAACCAATTGCAATCAGGATATACAAACTGTTACTCAGTACTAACAGCAACTTAATTGTAGTGACCGGAAAAATTTGCATTTTGTGTTAAATGCAAAATAGATGCAAATTCTACCTCAAAATGCAAAAACGTGAAATTACTTAAAATAGTATTTCATAGAAAATTGTATCCAGATGAACTATTTTATCAGAGATAGTTTGAAATTGCTTCATTTTCTGCATTTAAATATCAAAAATATAACCAATTTTCAGTTGCTGGTACTGGCAAAGCCCAATTTGGAAAGATGATGTGCATAAAAACCTGTTTCGTAAAATAAAAAGCACATGAATGCAATGATGTATCAGTGCTCTCAATGAATCTAGTGCAATGAGAGTTGTGCACAGGTGAATGGTCTATTTAAGATGCACGTAGCATAGTGCAACACAGTACTCAGCAATGGGACGTAGCATTTTATAAGAAACAAACACTTACATTTGTTCATTAGCTAAAGCTCGAAAATTTGTATATTGCAGACACTTTTAATATGGCATATTAGATGGCAGTTATTTTGAACTGTGGTTGCATAGAGTACTGGTAGAACTACACTTTTAGAAATGGAAAACAATTTGTCATGCTTTACATAGATAGGAGTCATAAGACACATTATTTAAAATCAATATAGTAAATGGGACACCCCCAAGATGTAAGGGTTAAATACCTGTGTGGTTGCCACCGTTCTTGTAGATCCTTTTGATTGTCCGCTTAACAGTGCAGCAAGGATCTCCTCATCAGAAAGCTTTGTACGGGTGGAATTTACCTGCAATTTTTATGAACATGTCATTAGGAATTTCCTGCTAAATTCTCCTATGGATACATGTCCATATGTGTACAAACATACTGTGTTCTGTAAATATCAGTGTAAATGAGCATGCTCAGTGATACTGAATGAGGTATTCATTTATTCATATAATATTCCAAAGAGTTCATCATGATGGAGGTGTTACATACTCCAGAGATCATTTGGATATCACATAACTGCAGTTCTTAAAATATGTTAGAGTAATTAATTTTTGTAGACGTGCATGCTACACATTTGCAGAAAAAATTACTTAATTATCTGACAGCTAGTAAGAATGTAATTGTTTTACAGTACAAAGATGCCCACTTTAGATAGAAATGGGAAGATATAAAAGGAAATTAGAGAAAGGATTGAGCCAGAAGATTTTCTGTTTAAATCATAAGGAATTAGCTCAACAATAGAGAGATATCAAAATAGACAAAGCTAGCTACATACAGATATAATGACATTGATCCATGGCTATAAATCTTGGATAGTAAGTACGGGAACAAAAAGTTGTATCCAAGCAGCAGAAATGAGCTTCTTTCAAAAAATAGAAAAATAGGCTAAGAAAGGCATGAATCAGAGCACATCCATTTAGAAAAATTTAAATGAAATCCTCTGCTCCAAGATCAACAGCTGAAGTCACTTGGAAATTTCTAGCAAATGTTGAAAGGTTGCCTACCAAGATCAATGAAGCGTGTAGGGGAAGAAGGCAAGAATGGATGAGGACAGCCAGGGACAAAAATGGAGCAAAGTATGCACTCCAGGACAGGAGACTGTCAGTGAGAAAGGCAATATCCACGAATAGGCAAAGATTTACATTTCTCATACCCTAGGCATCAAGAAGTAAATAAGAATTGGATTAAGAAAGAAAGTATGTTCTTTTTGTGTACATGGAGTTGCCAAGATAACTATAATTATAAACATGCTTTTAAGGTTGGCAGACAGTAAATCCATCAGTCATTTTAAATCACTGAGCAAATGTTCGAAAATGTTGTTGGACCATAATTCACTCCTACTTGTATCACAGTTATTTTCAAGGGAATGGATTAAAATGTCATAACTATGAATTCTGTTATTTCTTTTGAAATGTGAAGTATTATTCACAATAGCTGTAATTAGAGAATGTATGTACTCCAAAGCTGCAGTTAAAATGCCTGAGTCTTTAAATAGGTGACAACAAGATTACTGTGGATGAGTGCTGAATATTATTACTGTGTCATACTTTTATTCAATGAAAATTTCCTTTCTATTTGGCTGAGAATACAGTTCCATATGACATTAGTAAATGAAAATACATTATGTATGTTAATTTATTGCTTTTTATGACTGCACAGGACTGCATCAATACCTAATTCATAAAATATATGTATGTTTGTATGTGGTTGTATGTTCCACCAAAGTTCTGGAATGCTTGGAACAATTTCACCTCCGCTTAGTACCAGGAGATTACCATGAGGGTAATACAGCTGACGTAACCCTATTTGTAAGGGTGGAACAACAAAGAGAAAAATCAAAGGTTCAGAGCAATACTATTGTAGCTAGCATTTCTTAAACTTTACAGTATGACAAATTGAAAGTTCCAGTATTTTCCATAAATCATCCTGAAAATGTACACCTGCGGATGTTGCTTAGAATGTACTAGTGTTCCAACGTTATTATGTACTTTAGAGCAAAAAACGTTCCAGAAGTTATTTGAGAGAGGGCATTATTAATGAAAGCATTGATGTCTGACATTAATGTCACTTACAATGATATTTCACTGAAATTGTACTACATCAGCATGTGCCTACAAGTGTGAATAACTTTATTTCATACATTCTGTTGGCAGTAACAATGCCTCTACAACATTTCTTAATTCCAGAACGTTTTGGCACATGAATATGATAATACGTAAACGCAACACAACATAAAAACAGTTCCCAGGAAAAAAATAAAGACTGTATGTTATATTTAATGATGATATTAGTTTCATTTATCTTTCTTTTTAATGTCATGAGCTTCCCCATGCCTCAGATTGGGATAGAATTCGTAGTAAACTGTTGGAACAATGTT
This sequence comes from Schistocerca nitens, assembly GCF_023898315.1. Classification (NCBI taxonomy): domain Eukaryota; kingdom Metazoa; phylum Arthropoda; class Insecta; order Orthoptera; family Acrididae; genus Schistocerca; species Schistocerca nitens. The sequence continues at coordinate 331,840,334 of NC_064617.1, forward strand.
GTTCTGGCAGAGGGGATCAGATCAGAAAATTTTTCCTCTGAAATTGGCATTGAGAATGAATATACACATGACAAGTCTTCCACAACTTGTTCTACATTTGGGCTGCGACCTCCAAACTTGTGCATTAAATCAATGGTATTGTAATCTGGGTCATATTCATATTTAAATGACATCATTCATGGTTCTTCTTGCCTCACCATTATTACTCTTATATCAGACCCTCTGATCCTTTCACCATTTTCAACTTGAGTTCCATTTTGGACCTTCAATAAAGCCTCTTTGGAATAAATAAATAAATAAATAACCCTTCTGTGACATCTCACGTATAACATACCTTTTCCCATGTTACTTGGCTGTGGTTGCTAGAGTCTACCACTGCTGTGGTACATAAATATTCATGCCCTTTTTTGCTCTCTTGATAACACTGTGCATGCTGTCTCCTTCATTTTGGGTGCACCCCTTCTCAAGAAATATGTAGGTGGTTGGAGCAATTTGTAGAGTACTCACACTGTACAGATTCATGAAAAAAAGTCTGTTTCAGTTCTGACCAATTGTCAGAAAAGAAAGAAACATTATGGCAGCCATTCTCACTTTGCTGCTTTAGGAATTTGTAGATCCAGCAAGCTATGTATATGCTTCCTCTATGTCCAGTTCCCTTATGCCACATGAGGAACATTCTCTTTCATATTCTTGTGTTGTAGATAATCATATTGTAGGTGCTCAGCTATTTGTGTAATAGAGCAACAATACTTCACATTGTGAAGCGATGAGTACCTGCTATAAATCAAAACAAGCACAAAGAAATGTACTGTCTGTTTGTGCCTTCAATTTGTCAGAATCTTTTCCTGCTCGAGGCATGTCTTTGTTTTTCAAAATTCATTGTATTTTCTTCCTCTAAAGCAGTTTTATTTTCTGGTTCAGCATTCTTGTAGACCTCATACTCATCACATGCATCCTTTTTAGGCTTGAAAAACCCAAGATTGTATTCTTATTGAAAAAACTATACATCCAAGCTGATCCATGCTTCTTCCTCTCCTCTTGGTAGTTCTGAATGTACGTTCTATACATCTTTAGAATGCTGAGAATGCTATCTAGGATTGCCATAGATCATCCTTTCTAATGTAGTGTGATACTTCTTTAACAAATGAATATATAAGATTTCTTGTCCCTTCCATAATATCATCTGATTTTCGTTATGTTTGGTCTAACTCACCACACCTTCTGGACTAGTTTTCCCAAAAAATTGTTTTTATCCACTGATCAGTAATACCAAAGGCATGCAGAAACATAGTTTTGCATACATTTGGCACTTGATATTCACGAACTTGAATTAATGTATACTTTTCCCCTCCTGATAAGCTTCTTTTCTAATATTTCTCCTCCACTTCCACTCCTCAATCATTTGTTTGTTCAGTGAAACAAAATCATAAAATCAGTTACAATAAAAGGTAGCTCAGGCTGCCACAGATGTGAGTGTGAAGAGGATCATAACAGCAGTTGCAATGCTATTATACTGATAATATATGGAATTTGCAGTTACAATGTTCAAGCATCTTCTTTGTATGCTGGAATAGTAAGCAGAGCAGTTATGATTTTATTTTACAGACAGAACTTTAATTTGGACAATGCAGTGGCATTGTAACTTCATTTTTTACCAAAGTGTGCTACAACAGAACTGCTCTGAACTGTCAGTATGTAACCTTAACTTTACAATGCTTGGAGAAATTTCAACTTGGTATACACATCATTTACAAGCTGGAAAAATCTATTGTCAGAGTAAAAAAATCACTAGTGTTGGGGTAGGGATGTGCGGAAAGTTACATACTAAAATAACTGAAAACAAACTGACTAATATTAAACCCGTAGTTTTGGGGGCTGAGGGACTCATTGGCGACAGTCCTGATGCCATATTATATCGGGGTGGAGATAAGAAGGGGTGACTTACAGAGCACAAATCTGGAACTCTGAGAGCAATTGCAGCCAAATTTGTTACACATGTTGTTGTTGCAGAATGAATGGTTTGGTGAAGCTCTCCATGTTAGTCTACACTGTACAAGACACTTCATCTCTGCATAGCTGCTGCTACCTAGATCCACTTGAACTTGCTCTCTGTAGCCAAGCCTTGGTCCTCTCTCTACAATTTTTACTCCCCGCACTCCCCTCCATTACCAAACTGACAATTTCTTGATGCTTCAGAATATGTCGTATCAATCAGTCCCTTCTTTCAGTCAAATTGTGCTGTAAATTTATTTTCTCCTCCCATTCATTTCAGTACCTCCTTCTTCAGAAAATAATCCCAAACTCTTAAGTTTATATTTTATCTCAACCCACCACTGTTCATATATTGGATTCAGTACAACTACCAGGCATGCAGTGACTAAATTGTTTATGTACCCGCAACAAAGTGGTGGGCCACGTCAGGTCGCAAGAAGAGTGATGGATAGCTGATGTCAATATTCTGAGAAGCTGATCAGAAATGATGGGCAGTTTAAAATAAGTGAGGTGTTGTACAAAATACAATGGCATGATGCGAGGAGAGTTAATATATTTCTCTTTTTGAAATATTTTACTTGTTATTGCTATTCTCGCATTTTATATCATCCAAACCTTGGCCATTTTCAGTTATTTTGCTCCACAAATAGCAAAACACATCTACTATTTTAGTCTCATTCCCTCAGCATCTTTGAAGAGTGTGGTAAGGCATTAGGAAGTTACTTTGATAAACAATATATGTTGTCAATCTTTAATGCCAGTTAGTCATTACTGTCTGCTATAGAGGCAGTACATAGCTGCTTCTATACCTTAATGTCATTTTCATATAATTTATGCATCTCAGAGGTTTCACCTTTCTGTAAGGCTCATTGTTGTATCACTTATCATTTTCATATGAATGCATATTTGTCATCTTACAGTATAGGCCTACGTATCCACCAATATTATAATGTTATATAAACAGCAGACTTTAAAATTAGTAATCTTATGTGATGTGTAACACATAGCATGGAGTGCATTCATTAGTAAATATTAAAATTTAAAAGTAGCATCTAAAGATAAAACAGTGACAGCTCTTTTTATTGGCACATTATCATCATGAACTTTCTTCAAAACAGTGTAGCACTATCAATATTTTTGCTCATGATAACAGAGCCTTTCCATGTATCTAAAAGTCATCTTTCATAATAGAAAGTAAAGAACAAATTGTGTGTGTGTGTGTGTGTGTGTGTGTGTGTGTGTGTGTGTGTGTGTGTGTGTGTGTGTATGTGTATGTGTGTGTGTGTGTGTGTGTGTGAAAAAGAGAGAGGCTTTAATAATGATTTTAATTATTTTCTCTGTATACCCGTTCTGTTGCCTTCTGTGTTGTTTTGGGTTGACCACCCAATAAGGATAGAAGCAGTTCTTCTTCACTTAGTTTTCCAGGTACTGGCAGTCCCTGAAATGCATTTGTAGTTACTTCATCATGCAAACAATCAAAAGCAGCCAAGCAATTGTTCTAGAACTAAGACTTAGGCTACATATTTGAATTAACTGAAACAAGGTTAAATTTGTAAACTCCTCCTCACATTACACCAATTACTCTGCCATCTTTGAAATTTTAAACACTATTTACAAAGAGCATATTTATAGTGCAACATCTGCATACGAATCAATAAACTGCAGGAGTTGTCACAGGTGAGTCTTCCCTCGTTAGCACTGGAATTGCTAGTGGCAGAGATCATAGTTGTTTTGTCAAAGGTTTCATTAAATGTTTGAATAACTTAAATGATAAATGAGAAACACAAACAATAAGTAACAAAAATGGCCAGTAAGATGAACAAAGTCATTTGAGGGCTGAAGGAAGAAAATTATGACATTTAAAGAAAGATGATTAAAACTGGAGGAAAAGTTATAAGAAACTTGCAAACTTCTTTACAGAAAGTGTGTGAAAGAAACCATTACTAAAAATTAGAAGACTGCCATAATTACTTTACTTCACAAGAGAAGAGGCGGAATATTTAAAGACCTACATCTATCAGCCTCCACTGCATACTTTACAACATACTCACTAAAATCATTACCAGCGACACAGAAAAAGCACTGGATTTTAATGAAGCAAAAGAACATGTAGGCTGCTGAACTGGAAACAGTACTTTGAAACATTTGCAAGTCGTGAAAATAAATTATAGAATGACCTATGAACATTAATTACCACACTGTCTGGAGTTCATAGATTTTGAGACAGCTTCAGTTCAGTTTCAGATCAAACTATGTTAGTATATGGGTGGACATACAGTGTATTTTACAATCCCTATTATAGGCTTGTAGGGGTTGTCGACGGAACTTAGTAGATAAAGTTTTGATCAGAACACCATGTCCATAATGCACTGTTTGAGTGTAAAATAAGTTTGTCAATTAGATCACTTTCAAATCTCCCACATCATCATACGCACACAGTTGAGACAATGGGCTCTGATCTATGTGCTGTACAAGAGCCCATGGCATGAACATGTTTCATGAACTGTTCATATGGTTTTCTTCTGTGTGACAATGGATGACCTCTTCAGGCAAACTCCCTGGATTTAAACCTCGACTGAGAATCTGTGGGACTATTTGATTGGGCTGTTTGTACCATGGCTCCTCATCCATAAAACCTCACACAGCTGGAATGACACTGTAGTCAGCATGGGTCCACATACCTTACAGGACCTCACTGACTATTTTCCTGTATGTCTCGGAGAGATCTGCACAGCAAAAGGTGGTTATTCAGGCTCCTGACTGGTGATCGTATAATCGTGGCTGGACAGTGTATTATACCTATTTCTTTCTTTCTCTAAGAAAAAGGTATCAGAACATATTCACATAGCTCTGTCCCATTGCCAGTGACCTTTGTCTATAACAGAAACCTTGAGTATATTGTGAATTCAAACATAATTATCTGCCTTAAACAAAATAACTTTCTCCACAGCATTTCCAAAATCTTCTATGGCATGAAATCCAACAGATTCACTTCACATTTCCTGGAAAACTATAGTGTATCTATTAAAGATATTTATTTGAACAAATGGAATTTTTTTTAGAATAAACAAAGAAGGGAAAAATAATCATTAAGTACTAGCTGACACAACGGAGAAAATCTGAAACAGCAAACAACTGAAGGCAGAAATCTAATATCACCTTATAAAATTCCAACATCTAGTGTCTTAGGTGGAAAAATATCAGCTATCTTCATGCTGCTGCCAGAGGTACAGAGAAAATAAAACTGGACTGATAGAAGTCAATGCAAAGTCATAAAAGCAGTAACTCTTTCTCTACATGCACTTTACAGTGATTTGTAGAGATTATAATTGTGAAGGTGTAATAGTAAATTACTGACAAAATTTTTACTTGGCTAGGAACCAGTATACAGATTAATACAGATATGGATTCAAGAATTAACGTAGCATACCTGTGATTTTGGTCTTGTTGATGGTGTAGATAGGGAGTGTCCCTCAGGAACTTGTTCCTTTTGCTGCTGGCCACCCTTGGGTTCAAAAATAGAGGGAGGGAAGTATTATCAAACTGCTTGTTATAATACCCATTGTACAACAAAAAATTCATAGTACACTGATCTGTCACCTTACCTTTGAAGAGGTTTTTAAGTCTGCTGAGGCTTGCTGACGGAGCAGTGAAGCTAGTAATTGCTCTTCTGGGCTCAATCTGGACCGAGATCGTGTACTCTGCAGACATTTTCAGTTCTTTACAGCTACTTTGTCATGAATTACAAATAACATGAAAATACACATAAAAACCAAATGATTGCTTTATTGTTACCTATTATGCATTTAAAAAAATAACCATATGTGACTGAGTCTAAGCTTCTTAAAAGTAGCTCATCCCACAGGAAATAAGATGCTAAAAGTATTACACAAGTTTTGATAACTGGGCAGCAAAATAACCGATGAAGCCAAAACCAAAGGTGGTTAAAAGTACAGATTGGAAACAGCAAGAAAATCTTATAGGAAAATAAAAGTTGTTATCATCAAATACAAATTAAAGTGTTACAAAATACTTTCTGAAAATAATTGTCTATAATGTTACATTATATGGAAATTAAAGGTGGATGATAAACTGAATAGACATGTTGAGAATACAAGTTTTTGCAATGTGGTATTACAGAAGAACGCTGAGGAATAAATCAGTAGACTGAGTATCTAATGAAGAGGTAGTGAACCAATTCAAATTTGTATGACACAACTTGACAAAAAAAGGCAAGTTGACAGCATATATACAAAGGCTCTAAGGAACACTTAATTGGGAAGGTCAAGGTTTGTATATAGTAAGCAGGTTCAGATAGGTGTCAGTTTCAGTAGTTAAGCAGTTCTACGAGACTTGCCTACGATAGACTAATGTGGAAAGCTGCACACCACCCATATGAATACTGAAAAATATTATCATAACAGTCGCTTGCATCATCATATATTTCTTATTTATCTACAATCAAACTGATCATGATGCAAATTTTAATTTAGTAATCAGAACTTTTATGTCTTGTATTTTATGTTGTCACTTTCATAGTTAGAATATTCTTGCAATGTTGTTCTTGACTAGCCTTGATAAACTTTTTGTATCATGTACAAAACAACCCCTTTGACAATTCTGACAATCTCTTTGACAATTTCAACACTAGCTACCATGATGACTCTTTCATCTGTACTGCCAACTACAAACATTTAACTTTCAAGGCTCAACAGTGTTCATCTCAAACTGTATCAACTAATCAACTAACTATTCAGCGTATAAAATTTATTTCTTTTTTTTCCCCTCATAGCCTACGGAATAATCCTTGAATCTGGTTACTTGAGAATTATCCAGTCATTATTTTATGTCTCTGTCAAGACTAATTATTTCAGATACCAGATATCTAAAGATATTTATATGAAGGAGCTATTTGTAAAATTCTATTGTATTTTATCAGAGTCACAAAACAGCTAAACATGTATGCATAGTATTTCTGCAAATAAAATAGAAAGGTGTGTTGATACTGATATCTAGGCAGAAACCATATGAAAAAAGGCATACAAAAATCCCATTGAAATTAAATTTACACTATGTAATTTGACTGAATCAAAACAATATGTCAATGACCGAATTATAATTATTTTTTCAAACTTTTATATTAGACATTACCTGAGATTTTGGCTGCTGAAGAGCACCTGAAATTTGATTTCCAAACAATGCTAAAAGAAGCTGCTCATCCTGAGGGCTCAGTTTTCCTGAAGTGACTGTTTCCTAAAAAAAATTATTATTAATAATATTCAAGAGCTTACATATCTACAAAATTCTCTAAACAGTTATTTGAAAAAAGAATTAGAAAACATACATCAAAAAGTTTGAACTGAAAAAACTACAATGTTAATATACAAAGAGAAATCAAATATGTACGAAAGCAAGAAGTCATTAATCCAGTTTTAAAATATGACAACCCTTAAGAATAAAAAAAAGTTACCATTTATCTTATTATTTATTTCTTCCATGAGTGATCTTAGTTTCTAGCCACTGAATTTGAGGAATTTGTTAGCATACTCAGTTCAAGTCTATCTAATAGAATGTTCATTTACACTTTTACAAATAAATACGTACAGCCCCTTACACATTATGCAATATAATAAACAGTCATCATAAGAAGCTTTAATGGTAAGTCTTAAATTGCTTTCTAACTTCTAGTTCATGGCTTATTGCTGAGCAACTGTTATGAAAATTTGACCCATGGAGGAATTTGCTTTGTAATGTGTGTCCTGCTTTTGCCACTTTGTTGACCACAAAGCACTCACAAAAAGAAAGTGCTGTTTGTGCCACATGCCAACCATCTCACACAACTAAGAGTAAAAAGATCATAGTTTTAAAATATAAAAAAAGACAAAAATTCTTCACTGCTACACATACTACCAAATGTGATGTCCAGAGTGTGTATCTTTGGGGCTTTTCATTCTATCTTTCTTGCTCCTTATATGTAATCCTGTGTAATACCTTTTGTATGTATGATTATGCTTCCCCTGTCTTCCAAACAATCATTCTAGCTCTACAGAATACTTTTACCTATTTCATTCCTAAATTTTTATGTTTTGAAGCTATATACATTGAGCACAGTTTCTATAAAGTGAGTCAATGTCTTGGGTCCTTAAAGAGACAATAACTGTGACTGCAGACAGGAGAATATAGATACTGATATCCATTGTACCCTCTAGATTATGATATAGATGAGAATTATATTAAGTAAGGAATGTAGTCGTCCTAAAGGTAACCACTGTAAGCAGAACATCGACAACTTATTGAAGTTTATACTTAATTCAGTTAAGTAAAAGTGAGCTCCTTTCAGATAAATTCATGGAAGATTGCAACTGATGTAGCATCCTTTGAACAGCTCATGACATTATGCAGATAAATATCACAGGTCAAACAAAAATAGTGTCCCAGAGTTATGGAAAGTGCACAATGTACAAGTCTTTCTTTGGCATTTGCTCATGCATAAGTATCTCTCATTGTGAATAATCTTAGATATAAAAATGCCAGAATCACACCTATTTGCTCCACTGGTTAATTTCATGCCTGTAAAGACTATCAATGCTGTGCGTAGTGGCACATAGGTTTAGGCTTTTGGCAAACAGAAGGGAGGAGCATGGTTTGAAACTCATTTAACCATCCTGGTTCTGGATTTCAGTTATTTACTTACAGTGATGATCACAATTGCCAGGATGATTCCTTTGAACGGAGCATGACTGGTTTCCTTCCCAATCCTTAACCTACTGGAACTTGTGCCACCATCTAATGATCCCTTCTGTACTAGTTATCCCTCAAGACTGACACAATCTGAAAGCTTAGCAACATTTTCAGTCTTGTTTATGTGCCTTTCAGCCACTCATTGCCGCAAACAAACAGCAAACTGTTACTCTTACTCCATTATTCTTATATATAAAAGATTCTGCTTTTTGCTTTTACGTGACATGCCCAAAACATAGTTTCAATGTGTGTGTGTGTGTGTGTGTGTGTGTGTGTGTGTGTGTGTGTCTGTGTGGGTGAGCCAGTTTCATTTTAGGTATTATATGTCTAAGAGTAGAAGTAGCCAGTCACAAATTGCTCCAGTCTCTTTTAAAATAATTTTGTACTGTCTGTTACACTCTTTAATTCAGTGCACATTATTATAAACAAATCTATGCTTACCACTGTAGGAGACTTGGAAGAAACTACAGGAGTATTCTTTGGAGTCTCCAGTTCCACTATGCTTGAGCTAACAGTTGGTTCATCAGTCACGTCATCTGCATTAATGTTTACACTTTGCTGTCCCAGCAGGTCCTACAAAATAATATTGGAATATCATTTATTAAGAGTATCAACTCATTGCCATTTGCATGTATTATAAAATTGTCCTTCTACAATAATGGAGAACATAGTGGAAAATTGAGTAGTAATTTATACAATATTTTTAAAAAAACTAGAAAACAATTTCTGTTCATTTGACAGCAGTCAGCATCAAAATTTCATGAAAATTTTATATTAATCAATGCACAGAAATAAACAATGTGTTTCAGGGGAAAGAGGCATTGTGAGGGTAAGTCACAATAAAAGATTTCATACGGATATATGATAGATTCTTAATGATTTCAGAATTTTTGCAACCATGAGGTAGGAGAAAACTGCAGGTGATGGAAAAATAACAGATTGTTACTCTAATATAAATTAAAATAAAATTTTAAAGAATGTCACCAACAATTGCAATGCATTTTGTGGCTTGTGTAGACAGATTGTGTGTTTATAATCTGAGACGGTGTCCACATTCTTCTTTTATTTGTGAACAGACAATTTATATGTGAACAAGTAATTCCTCCTCGTTTCATTTTTTGCTTATAGACTTCAGTATCCAACCAACATGCATATTAAGTTGGTGACTGGCAAGTGAATTGTGCTACATAAAGCTTGCTAGTTTATACAAAGTTTGAAGGTGTTCCATGGCAGTGCCACTGTTTCAAATTATATATAGATAATATAATGTAAATGGACAGATAAAAAAACCCACTCACCAAGCAGTGGCAAGGGAACACACATACAAAAGGATTTAACTTTTACAAGCTTTTGGAGCCAATGACTCCTACTTCTGGCAGAAGAAGTTACAGTTCAGAAAAGTCACCCAGAACCCCAGGTCATGGAGACTTACTGGATGGGATGCGAAAGAAAGACTTTCCTTCTCACCTGCCCGGTAAGCCTCCCTGAGCCGGGGTTCTGGGTGACTTTTCTGAATTGTACCCCTTTCTCTAAGCCCGTCCAGTCCTTTTCCTTCACCCCTTTTCCTTCCCCTTCACTCTTCTGTCATAAGAAGGGGCCACTCACTCTGAAAGTTTGTAAAATTTAAATCCTTTTGTGTGTTTGTTCCCCTACCACCACTTGTGAGTAGATTTTTTTATCTGTCCATTTACATTATATTATCAATAAATAATGTATTGAGCATTTCTAATCTATGCTACACTCCATTCTTTTGCACTCTTGGTTGTGTATCATTAAAGTAATAGCTAAAACATTGAGGAATATGCAGCGATTCCACCACCATTGATGATTTCAGCACTGGAGGTCAGCTGGCTCTGGCAGTAGTGGCCATGCTGGCCAGCATCCCAGGGGATATGAGCAAGCTCAACTGCACTCACATGATGGCCACACTGTAGCGTTCTGATATACTCAACGTCGTTATAAGATCCATCACTGATGCCATCTCCACTGGACTGCTTGAGTAAATCCAGAATGCAACAGAACTCAATGTGAACCATGTTAGTGCCCCACATAAGTCCCTTGCCAAAGCTGACAAGAAAAAGTATGTATGCTTGAAAAGCAGATCATTGAAAGATGAGATGAGATTCAACAGTACCAGTGACCTAATAATCTCAAAACCTTTGGAGTACCAGAAGAACCTGATGAAAACACAGATGAAGTGATCATCAAAATTGCCTGTAAAAAATTAGGTCCACAGATTCCAGAATCTGATATTAATAGGAGCCACAGGGCAGAATGCAAGATGGTAAATTCCGCAAAAATCAGACTTGTCATAATAAAATTCCTGTCCAATTCAAAATGCTCTGAAGTCTTTAAGGCAAAGAAGAAACTAGCAAAATCAAGAATGACTGTATGAGAGAGGCCTTACATCTGCAAGGATGAAAATGTTGAACATGGGGATCTTCCAGTTTGTTGCAGAATGTATGGATCAGTGATGGCAGAATAATAATAAAGACAACTGAAAAGAAAAAAAAAGAATCCATGAACAACAACACAGAACTTTAAAGCACAAACTGCATGAGCCCAAAATGTCTCTTTCATTAATAAACATTTTGTTGTGCATTATTTTTCCTTAAACAGTTTTCTGTTATTATGATTTGTTTGTTTAGGATTACTTTAACCACTAATTATTAATTTAGAGTTCAATTTTTGCACTTTCATTACTTGTATAATCTGAATTTCACTGTTTCTTCATTATTCGCGCAGGATTCTGATCCTGGTTGATAATTTACTGGCAAATTATCATTTTATTCATAAGTAATGCAATTTTAGACACACTCTTGCTCTGTTGTTCTTGCTGTGCCGTTTTAAGTTATTACTTTTTATTACCATTTGGTGTAATCACTACTATTATTGCTACTTTCTTATACATTTATACGCTGTTACTTAGCCACTGTGCTTTATCCATTTCATTAATGAATTATTCATTCTGTTCTCTAACACCTTCAACTATCACACACTCTGTTACAGCAAGTTTCACGACCTTGAGCTTCCCCTCTTTCTCTGGCCTTCTACCTGACTATTTCAGATTTGTGTGGACCTCCCTCCCACCCTCCTCTGATCCTCCTGCATTATGAAAGGCACAGAGGTATGCCCTTTTCCATGACAGGTGTTCTTACTACCTGCTGGCTTATCCCGAAAGTGACTCTCAATGGCTCTATACTACAACTCGGCACACAGATGTGCAGTTTTTATTACTAGTCAATTTGTTAGTGTCTGCTGCATATTTCAGGACATCAACTTTCATGCCATACTCCTGTCAGAGACATGGCTGAAGCCAAGAATACACTCCAGCTAAGTGTTGATATCCAAGTTTTTCTGAGGCATGACAGATTTCATAGACGAAGGTCAGATGGCAGCATATATACATGGAAACTTGTTTCACAATAGCATGCTCATGCCCAAAAATGAACCTCTACACAGAATATCTTATCTCTGTGTTATACAAGTCACCCAAAATTAGGCAGCTTTCTAGCTTTGAATTTGCACCTTCAGGCCTTGAATCTTTGTATGAACACCTTACTGTAATTCGAGATATGAACATAACTTTTCTATACATCAGTCGTTCATTTCAAAATTTAGTTGTACACTTTCCTGTTCAAACTGTGCACTGCTTCCACTTGGATAAAATCCACATACAGTAGACACTTGTATGTTTATCAATAAATTTGCAACCAAATATCCAAATACAATGATTGACATTGATCAGATTTCTGCACCTGACATATGTGCTCATGATACAATAATATTCACAACCTAATCACTGCAAGAAGCAAGAGGAGACATTTAGAGGTGATTGACATTGATCAGATTTCTGCACCTGACATATGTGGTCATGATATAATAATATTCACAACCTACTCATTGCAAGCAGCAAGAGGAGACATTTAGAGGTTTTAAGTGAATAAATATGTTGAGCTTACAGCTGCTGCCTATGATATTTCTTGCTAGGTAATTGCAGGATAACTATGATATAAATTATGAAGTATCTAATTTTACTAAAGAAATCAATAATTTACACTCCTGGAAATGGAAAAAAGAACACATTGACACCGGTGTGTCAGACCCACCATACTTGCTCCGGACACTGCGAGAGGGCTGTACAAGCAATGATCACACGCACGGCACAGCGGACACACCAGGACCCGCGGTGTTGGCCGTCGAATGGCGCTAGCTGCGCAGCATTTGTGCACCGCCGCCGTCAGTGTCAGCCAGTTTGCCGTGGCATACGGAGCTCCATCGCAGTCTTTAACACTGGTAGCATGCCGCGACAGCGTGGACGTGAACCGTATGTGCAGTTGACGGACTTTGAGCGAGGGCGTATAGTGGGCATGCGGGAGGCCGGGTGGACGTACCGCCGAATTGCTCAACACGTGGGGCGTGAGGTCTCCACAGTACATCGATGTTGTCGCCAGTGGTCGGCGGAAGGTGCATGTGCCCGTCGACCTGGGACCGGACCGCAGCGACGCACGGATGCATGCCAAGACCGTAGGATCCTACGCAGTGCCGTAGGGGACCGCACCGCCACTTCCCAGCAAATTAGGGACACTGTTGCTCCTGGGGTATCGGCGAGGACCATTCGCAACCATCTCCATGAAGCTGGGCTACGGTCCCGCACACCGTTAGACCGTCTTCCGCTCATGCCCCAACATCGTGCAGCCCGCCTCCAGTGGTGTCGTGACAGGCGTGAATGGAGGGACGAATGGAGACGTGTCGTCTTCAGTGATGAGAGTCGCTTCTGCCTTGGTGCCAATGATGGTCGTATGCATGTTTGGCGCCGTGCAGGTGAGCGCCACAATCAGGACTGCATACGACCGAGGCACACAGGGCCAACACCCGGCATCATGGTGTGGGGAGCGATCTCCTACACTGGCCGTACACCACTGGTGATCGTCGAGGGGACACTGAATAGTGCACGGTACATCCAAACCGTCATCGAACCCATCGTTCTACCATTCCTAGACCGGCAAGGGAACTTGCTGCTCCAACAGGACAATGCACGTCCGCATGTATCCCGTGCCACCCAACGTGCTCTAGAAGGTGTAAGTCAACTACCCTGGCCAGCAAGATCTCCGGATCTGTCCCCCATTGAGCATGTTTGGGACTGGATGAAGCGTCGTCTCACGCGGTCTGCACGTCCAGCACAAACGCTGGTCCAACTGAGGCGCCAGGTGGAAATGGCATGGCAAGCCGTTCCACAGGACTACATCCAGCATCTCTATGATCGTCTCCATGGGAGAATAGCAGCCTACATTGCTGCAAAAGGTGGATATACACTGTACTAGTGCCGACATTGTGCATGCTCTGTTGCCTGTGTCTATGTCCCTGTGGTTCTGTCAGTGTGATCATGTGATGTATCAGACCCCAGGAATGTGCCAATAAAGTTTCCCCTTCCTGGGACAATGAATTCACGGTGTTCTTATTTCAATTTCCAGGAGTGTATATTATAAGCATGCTCCTCTAAAACAGTAAGAGTAAAGAGAAAACCTGTAGCATGGTGGACAGATCACCTTAAACACCTTATGAGTATCAGAGATGCAGCATACAGGGCATATAAGTGGCACTTTACCCCTGATACTCAACTCAACTGCAAGCAACAATGCAGCCACAGCATCATCAGTTATCCATGAGAATGCAAAACTCAGGTTTGCCCACATGTTACTTTAGTATTTACACAAGCCCACTATCTTGTGGAAAAATCTATGAGGTTTAGAAACAGGTAAACCCAAAGCTACAGCTGAACCTCTAGTTCCTATTAGGGATCTGTAAAGTATTTCATCATGCCAACATCTTTACTTAACCAACACATGAAGGCACAAAATGTTGATTCCATTAAACAACTGTTGTTACAAAAGAAAAAAAATCTGCAGCCTGTAATATGATAATATGGTCAGAAGCCAACTGTACAAATTCGTTTGGCAACTACACTATACAATAATATTACACTGCAAATGATAAATTTGCTCATCGATCCACTACCACCCAAAATAATGGAATTTTTAACAAATCTCTGACCTCCAGAAACTCCTCATCAGCCTAAAATAACACGCTGATAAAACCATTACCAAAAAAGGAATCTGACAAAAAACTCTGTGACAACATGCCAATATGCATTCTACCAGCATTATTTCAGGCTTTACAACAGATATTTCATTATCAGCTAATTATGAACCTCGAATAAACTTTCAGATGAATACCAGTCAGGTTTCCACAAAAATGACAGTTGACTGTTCTTATAAAACTGACAGACAATCTGAAATAAGCTGTGGACAGACTAGAGGTGACTATTATGTGCTTTTAGGATTTCAGAAAAGCTTTCACTACTCTTCTAATTATATGTTAATGATGTGTCAACTATTCTCTTCACTGAAAATATAACATGTATGCTGATGACTTTCAGTTATACTTGAGTGCCAAGTCCAACAAACCTGTACCCAGGCATCCAGCATGTAAATGCTGGCTTACTTGCTTTATCAGAGTGGTCACAGAAAATTAGTTTTGAACTGAACTTGTATTGAAGTGACTTCTCATTTAGTATTCACTGAGTAAGTTTCTAGAGTCACTATTCTCCTTAGTTATGTTTAAACAGTATTGCCATTCATTTAATTTATTAGATTCAGTGGAGCCTCTGTGGAATGTTAACTTTGATGAACTTTAAAAACTGCAATCCAGTCTATGTGCATATTATTATGAAAAGTAAGTGTTCAGTCGCTGCACTTCAAGTGGCTGTCATGCCAGTTATTTAAAATATTTCATGCATCTGTTTAATCATCATCTGAACATGAGACTTTGAACGAGACATTTTAAGGTCAGTAACCTTACACTAGCTCAGACAATCTTCTTTCCTGTTAACTGCTTCTAGGTTTTATAAAAATTTATGGGCAATGTGGGCTTAGAAAAGCCAAAAACAGTGAGCAGTGAAAGAGATCTCAGTATTTTTGCAACTGACACCTCTGCTAACAATGAGAAGAAAAATCAGCTGTCATCTAAACATGTAAAAGAGGAGGAATAAATTCCATTCATAAAATAGCATTTTTAAGCAAAACTGTATTTAAGTTATAAGAATCAAGATGCAAAACGGTATCATTTATGTAAAATATAGAGAGTTGCATGAAACCAATCTTCGGACCAAAAACCACAACAACAACAACATAGAAAAAAATCATCACTTTGGGTGGTTTACTAAAAAAGCAAAGCATGTCTGATGAAAAACCTTCATAATTTAAAGTAACTTAAAGTATGAAAAGCCGAATGAAATTAGTATAGAACTCCCAGTCATTATGCCTCAAAGCAGTGCTTTATTTATGGGGACTGAATATTGTTTGCTTTTTAAAAACATTTCCCCATGACAAAGTATTCTAACAGCACTAGGAAAGTACATTAAAACTAAAACAAATGAAATAACTGTCTTGAACAACATTATTTGAAAGGAAATACAGAACCGAATATTGAGGAATTATGTGAAGTAAATTGTTACAGTCCACATCATGAGAACCCTAGCATTCTTATATAAACGGCTCAGGGTGTTCTTGTCATGGCAATCATGAATTATCATGTTATAATTTGAGAAATATTTCCACTCTCTTTTTAAGATTCAAAACTGACTATTGCCACCTCTGCATATAAGCCTTAACCCATATACTAAACCTGTGATATTTTCCCTTAACATCAGCATATTATCATCATGGTCATATCAGTTCCCAAAAGGTGCTTTGAGGCGTAATGTCTAGGAGTTCTGCAACTAATTTTATTTGGCTCTTCCAGCTTTAAGTGTACTTGAAATTAGGAAGGTTTTTCATTAGGCATCCTTTACTTTATTGGTAAAGTCTGACAAGATCCAGTGACATTATATCCACCAAGCAATGTAATCAAGTCAATGACATGTTCAGAAAACACTATTTTCCTATGTTAAAAATGTAGTTTGGATTGATACTTCATGGCACATTAAAACTGTGTGCCAAACCGAGACTAGAACTTTGGATCTTTGCCTTTCATGGGCAAGTGCTCTACCAACTCAGCTACCCAAGCACGACTCACGACCTGCCTTCAAAGCTTCAATTCTGCCAGCACCTCGTCTCCTACCTTCCAAACCTCAAAGAAGCTCGTCTGCAAACCTAGCACAACTACCACTCCAGGAAGAAAGGATATTGCGGAGACATGGCTTAGCCACAGCCTGGAGGATGTTTCCAGAAAGAGATTGTCACTCTACAGCAGAGTGTGCGCTGATATGAAACTTCCTGGTAGATTAAAACTGTGTGCTGGACTGAGACTCAAACTCAGGACTTTTGCCTTTCACGGGCAAGTACTCTACCAACTGAGCTACCCAAGCACAACTCACAACCTGCCCTCAGAGCTTCAGTTCTGCCAGTACTTCATCTCCTACCTTCCAAACTTCACACTGAAGGTTTGTATTGTTGTTATTCGAAGTGATTATAACATTCAAATTGCATTTATGGTCAATATTCTCACAAAATATCTCTTATTTTTATGTAATCAAAGCTTAAAAAGCCATTAAATATCAAGATTTGGTTATGTAATCGAAAGTCCTCTGTTATTGGCTGAAGCTCTGGTGATGTCGCAGTCTAGGAGTATGATGAAGCTATACATACAGGAGTGTTAGCCTGAAGTTAATAGGTTTTTATGCAATTTTTCTGCAAATAGTTTAGCTACTTGGTGACCAAAACACATTTACAACTTTTAAGTAATAATAGAAAGGAATTTTAAGAACACTGATAGTGGAAATCTAACTAAAATTGATGTGTTTATGCTCCACTCATTAAGAGTGGTGATATGTGCAAAGACTGACATTCTTTTACCTGCTTCCTGTAACAACATTAAACCCGCTCAAAACTAAGGAATTGTGGAACTTTTGCAAATGAGTCTCTATCCTATAAGTGGATTGTCAACTATCAGTCTTGAACCACAACCCAAAGCACAATAAAGTTATTCTTGGAATATCTTAGTGCTGATTTCCAGTATACAAGATACTCTGCAGAGATACCTGCAGAAGCATGTGCTCAGTTGTGCAATGGATACAACATGTAACTATGTATAAGAAGAACACAGGTTCAAATCCTGGAAGCATCATAATTTTTAAAAGTTTTACAGGAAATTTTAAAATAGCATTAGCAAGATTTCATTGTAGCGGTTGTTTTGATTGCAGTATTTATTGTATATATCTTCACATTAATCTTACTCTGAGAAATGGATGACTGAGGGTAAATGCATCTATTTTTCTTACAGACAATTACCTGTTTTTGGAAAGCATTACTAGTAGTGAAGATATCACCAAACTCCCACAGTACAATGAGGTGTAGGATAATGAGATTTTGTATGCGGAGAGATACAGGGTGATAATTACTGAACTGTATGAAACAAAACTGTCATAATTTCTGAATGGTTTGCGTTAGGACACTCAAACTACATGGTTGGCCACAAGCCCTGATGGGAATTAGTATTTGCATGTGCCCTGTTGTTATTGGCCATTTGCAAGTGAAAATGTCACGGTAAGTGTGCCTGAGCATATAGTGTCTGTGAAGTCCTACTGTGCAAGCAATAACAGACCGACTGTGGTTTAAAGTAAGTTTGTGACCGAGTTCAAGCTGAGGACAACCAGTCAAAGTGTGCTAACAATCAAGCATTTGATTCACAAGGCACGGATAGTTTTGTGATGACAGAGTTGGCAATGTCAGTCATCCAAAATGGGTGAAAATGCATGGAAACATCTAGAAAACATGTGCTCAAGAAAGCAAGTGCTGTGTTTCAAACCAGCCCCAGGAAATTGATCAGATGAGCTGTACAACAGGTGGGAATCAACTGGTAGAAACTGCGACAAATTGTTGTTGAACATCTGCATCTTTTCCCATACAAAATTCAAACCAATCAGCCATCAAGCCCCAGGGCCATGGAACAGCAGCTGTATTTCACCAACACTATTGTCCACAGGATTGACGAACAGAACTTTGATGTGAATATGGTTTGGTTTAGCAACAAAGCCCACTTTCATTTCGATGGGTTCATCAATAAGCAAAATTAGCACATTTGAGAGACTGAGAATCCGTATTTCGTGTTCGAGAAGTCTCTTCACCCTCAACGGGTGACTGTGTGGTGTGCAATGTTCAGTCACAGAATAATCAGTGTGATATTCCTTGATGGTACAGTGACTACCAAACAGTATGTGAAAGGCTGATAAGATGTGGTTCATGCAAAACACAGCTCAACCCCATGGAAGCAGAAGAGTATTTGATGTCCTGGAGGAACACTTCAGGGACCGCATTCTGGCTCTGGGGTATCTGGACAGCACTGGCATGGGCCTCAATTGGTTTCCGTATTCCCCAGACTTTTAAACAGAACTTTGAAGGGATGCAAGTCAAAAGGAAGAACGTGGCATACATAACCTATGCAAATGATGTTTATTTAATCAGCAGATCTGAAAAGGAATTGAAACAAATGATTATGGCACTGGAAATGGCTGTCAGCAAATGTGGTTATTCATAAATGAAGCCATGATGGATTACGTCATTATGGCTAGTCGACAAGGTCGAGATACTGAACAACTACATTCACTGTGGATGGCAGACCAGGCCTACAAAAGAGTCTATGAATTTAGATACCTGGGAGCAGTTTTCATAGAGATTTCATCATACGAAGTAGAGATCAATGCCAGGACACAGGCAGTGCACCGATTCCTCTACAGCCTAACACCACTGCTTCAGCCCAGGTGTCTCTTGAGACAGTTCAGTATTTGGCTATATAAAACCCATATCCAACCTGTAGTACTGAATGTCTGTGAGATGTGGAGTATCTGAAAGCATGGTTTTAATAAACTTCTGTTATTCAGAAAAAACGGTTGCAGAAGATCTTTGGTCCAGTGTTGAACACAAATTGCAGTAATTGGAAGAACAGACACAACAATGAGCTAGAAGAATTGCACCAAGACACCAGTATAGTAGGAATCAGAAGATGCAAGTGACTACTGTGGGCCAAACTTGGGGCTCAGATGGAAGGCACCAGGTGGCTAGGGAAGCTTCTGAATTTCATGCCCACAGGTAGAAGATCCCCCTGAGAAGACCAAGGAAGAAGTGTAGAAATGGTCTCCATGTAGACCTGAAACAATCAGTGATGGGTGTGGATGGATGGCAGATGGCAGCAATGGATAAAAGACAATGGAGGAGGAGATATGTAGAGTTCACAGTCCATTGAGCCGGCCTGCATAGAAGTAAAAGTACAGTAAAGTCAGTCTTTCCTCTGTAAATACCAACATGTCAACAGAAATGTCATAAAATCTGTACTTCCTTAGCCCTGATTTGTTATTTATAGGATGTATCACTTTTGAATATGTGGAGCTGCACCCCAGTAAATAAGGAATGTTGCTGAATTTTACACCATAGAAATGGAGGAGCTTAGGATGCTGATCATTTTCTACAGGCTGGGCAGAAACATGTTTACATATGCCCTTTTCTCCTTACAAGATGAACTCAAACTCTATCGACAAAACTGGAGATTACTGAGGTACATTTTCAGAATATTTTGGTACACAGGACCTGTGGTCTCTGGTGACTTCTTACAGACTAATTGCATTTGGTTTGATTCCTTATCCCCATTAAGCTGACAATTTTCTCATTTTTTATGAGGTCTTATGATTATTCATGATATACAGTGGCTCATAAAATACTTACCAAAGAGAAACGATTACTCTCTACACCATTTTCCAATGTCTGTAATACTTTTGTTTTCTGAAACAAGCAAACAAAATCACATATTAAATTACAAAATACTTAAAATATTTTACTGTTATGTCTGATCTAACAGTCACGAAGCAAGTTATTTTGTTTACTGATTAATAAACAAACAAATACATCTCAGAATACTAAATTTATGTATGATAGATTTAAATTGAACTTGGCAAAAATACCCATACTGGTGAGATGGCTGAGAAACACTTTGAAAACTCACTAACAAGATGTTGGCAACAAACTCATTTTATTGATTAAATAAATTCTTACATTATACCAAGCTGTCATCTGTACTAACATACCTTCAAGAATAACCTAAGTAAGCTAACAGCAGCAATGTAAAAAATAAGAAATGAAGTGAGTATATAATGCCACATGGGTATCTTTGTGTCTTTTGTTAACAGTTCTTTGTTTTGCGTAAGTTTTATCTCTTATATTACATACATTACATTACATTTTTCATTTTCCATGGATCCCTTGGAGAGGAGACTCTGCGATGTGGAAAGAGCCAACGTTTTCAATTATGAGCTATAATCCTTGTGAAGATATTCATTGATGGAGTAGAAGATGTTGGCCAACAGGAAGTTCTTTAATTCACTCTGAAACCGATCTTTATCACTTACAATACCTTTGATATGCCCTGGTAAGTTACTGAACATATGAGTACCCATGTATTTGACTCCTTTTTGTACTAATGTTAAGCTTTTATAATCCTTATACTGATTGTTTTTGGTTCTGGTATTATAATCATGTTTTGCACTATTTTGTGTAAAAAGAGACATGTCGGAAATGACAAAGGGCATCAATGAGTATATGCACTGAGAAATAGTAGTTAGAATACCAAGTTTCTTAAAGAGGTCACTGCATGATGATCTAGGACTGACACCAGATATAATTCTAATTTGAAAATGTTCTCTTTGTGAGAGGAGTTTCCCCAAAACATGATTCCGTAACTCATTAGTGAATGCAAATCGCCTATTTCTGCTATCACACATACAGCAAATGTAGCTGAACTAAGGCGTTTCTTTAAGTCTAGAGTGTGAGTTTTCCAATTTAGGTTGTGGTCAATTTGTAGCCCTAAAAATTTGACACTGTCTACAGCTTATAAGGTCAGGTATTCTTTGTGAGGTACTAAACTGTATGTACTGGGTTTGTCAAAATTCAGTGACAATCCATTTTCTGTGAACCACCCACTGATACTTACAAATATTTCATTAGGTGATTGCTCAGTGAGATCATGGGTGCTGTTTTTTATACCAATACTTGAATCATCTGCAAATAAGACAAAATTTGCATTTTGTAACACTGCATATGGAATGTCATTAATATATAATAGGAACAATAAAGGACCTAAAATAGAGCACTAAGACACCGCTTGTCTGATGGTTTCATGTTTTGAATGACTATTATTACGTGGTAAGCCTGATACAGACACACACTGTTTTCTATTAAAAAGACAGGATGAGAACCGTAAGCCTGCTACTCCTGTTATCATATAATATTTTAATTTTTGTATAAGGATATCATACTTAACACAATCAAAAGCTTTAGCCAGATCACAGAATATTCCAAGTGGTAATAACTTTTGATTTATTGATTCTAATATATCATCTGTAAAAGTGAATATAGCTTGATCAGTTGACAATCCTTTCTGAAATCCGAACTGATTGTAAATGAGAATATTTTTCTGTACTAAGTGTTTATAAAGTCTATTGTACATAACCCATTCAAACACTTTTCAAAATATTGGCAATAAACACTTTTGAAAATAATGCCAAAAATGAAATGGGATGGACATTTTCCACTGATGATCTGTCTCCTTTTTTGTGTAATGGTTTGACAATAGCATACTTAAGAGTATCTGGAAAAGTACCACTGTGGAGGGATTCATTACATAAGTAATCAGTACGTCACAAAGTTCTGAGGAGCAACTTTTAATTATGGTAGTGCTGATTTCGTCATAACCACTGGAACATTTGTTTTTAAGAGAGCTAATAACATTAGAAATCTCTTTTGGTGAGGTAGGATATAGCTGAATTTGTCAGAATTCTGCAGAAATGCATTTTTTAAATATTTGAAGCTGTCTTCTGAGGATCTATGCAAACCTAACTTGTCTGCTACTGGAAGTAAAAAGTTGTTGAAAGTTCCTACAATTTAGGAGATCTCTAATCAACTCTTTATTTACATTTAACATAATTTACTCATTTGCCTGATTAGTTTTTCCTGTATCACTTTTTACTATGTTCCATATAGTTTTTGTCTTGTTATTAGAGGCATTTATTTTTTCTTGAAAATAAATACATTTTGAGGTTCTGATTACTTTGTTTAGAATTTTACAATATAATTTGTAATGTGATTTACCTCTGTAGTCATCGTTTTCCCTTGATATTAAGTACAGGCTTACCCCCCCCCCCCCCCCCCCAAGATACTTTTATTCCATTTGTAATCCAAGGTTATGAAACATTTAAGCTATTTGTTTTGATTACTTTCTTAGGGCAGCAGTTTTCATTGTGACCTATGACCGTATTAAAGAAACAGTTATATTTTTCATTTATCCTGGGCGAATTGTATACATCTTTCCAGTCTGTAATCCTCAAACAGTTTTTTATACCTTCAATTCATTTTTCATTTATTATTCATATAGTTTCCCACTTCCTGTTATTAGTTGAATCAGACCTCACTATATTAAACATAAGCAACAGGGCATCATGATCTGAAAGGCGATTAAATATTGGATTTGTACTATGTGGTAGTATCTATGAAAATGTTATCAAAAGCAGTGCTGCTGGTACCCATAACCCTGGTTGGAAATGGTACTAAGGGGATGAGATTATAAGAAGTGGTAAGAGACTCTAGTATGGATCTTGAGTGACTATCCTCCAGAAAACTTAAATTAAATTTCCACTTAGTATGAGTTCATTATTTTTAGAAGTTAAGAAATTTAATACTGCGTCAAGCTGTTTAGTGAATAGTTGGAAATGACCAGTTGGAGCCCTGTATATCGTGACTATAACTATTTTTCTTTTGTGTGTTTCTACTTGTGTGGCACATTCTTCAACATGCTGATCACTACAGTATTTAAGAATGTCAGTGTTTTTATAATTGTGACCCTTTCTAATATAAGTGGAACTCTTCCTTTCTCCATCTCTTTTCTACAATACTTTGAAGCTAAGGTATACCCTTCCATATTAAGCATTTCAATTTCACTACTTAAATGATGTTCAGAAATACAAATAATATCAACAGGATTTGTAGACTGTAGCTCATCTAAACAGATCTGAACTTCATTAATTTTGTTTTTTAAACCTCTGATATTTTGATATAGTAAATTTACTGTTACTTTTTTTGTCTTCACAAGTAACATGCTTAACATTTTCAGATACATCTTGTTCCAATATTGAATGTGTAGATAATGAGCTTAACCTAAAAAAGAACTACTTCCATGAGTTGCAGTGTCCCCCCTTAAAGAATTTGCTATCAACCTAGCCAGTACATCCTTCCTTATTCTACTGAGATGCAGGCCATGAGAAGTAAAGCCCCACCTACCAATAGTGTCAACAGGAACCAAACCAATCCCTGACCCCGTACCAGCCCAAAGCACTCGATGCAACTCCAAATTGACCCTCTTCACAGAGCTGTTCAACTGGGGTCGATCTTACCACTTGAAAACAGGCACAAACTCAACATTAGAATGGTTTGCTGCTGATGCTATTTCTACCAGGTCACTCTCAATATTATAGCCCTAGTCCCTATCAATACTGTTCCCTGCTCCACCCACTATTACAACATGATCCTCCTTGGTGAAACATTTACACAAAGATCTTATGCCCTCTATCACTTGGCTGAGAGATGTACTGGGCTTGAAAAAGTTTGTGACCTGGTGGCTGTCACCTAATTTTCCCTGCAGAAGTTGGCCCACACCTCTCCCAAGACCAATACCTAACAGCAGAATTTTCTTCCTACTTTTTCTGAAGGAACAGGCTTCCTTACTGAATTCTGCCGAGCATCAGCTACACCTACATCTACATGAGGCTCTTCATTACTTAACTGTGGCAGCTGGGCAAATCAATTTTTTGTGCCAACAAAGAAACTCTCAGATACTGTTCTCTTTCTGTGGCCACTTCCCACTTCTCTTCACCCTTCTCCACCTTAACCTAATTAGTTCCTCCCTAGCTTTATCTAATTCAGCCTAAAGGGCTCTAATCCTCCCCACCTGTTCTACTATTTTCATATCCCGTGAACACAGTCTACAGTACCTAGGAAGAGTCTCATTTTGTTCCCCAATTTCCATGCCACTACATTCCCCCCAGTGAAATGATCTGTCACAACAGCTGCATAGCACCCCTGGCTGTTGCGAACTTGTCCCATTGTGACACAAGGCAGTGAATGGCTGTCTCATAAAATTCCCAGGGCTGTGATGTTAACCAGTTCTGCACGTACAGTTGGACGTCGTCATCAGGGGTGAATCTTTTGCCCCTCAGAGTAATCACAGGGAGAGACATCTCGACTGTACAAAAGGTGGCCAAGAATCTTCCATTTGAATTTCTGCAGGAGTGCCATGACTGTGTTGGCTGTATGAGGCTCTGCATGCCCTGGAGCAGAATGACCCCACAGGTAAAATTGCCTGGTTGTTTTGATTTGATCACTTGGCGATGGGTGGTCGAGGTTGTGAGTAACGCTGAGCATTCAGTGTTGTCCTGTGCTGCAGGGAGTGAATCAGAAGGGGGTCATCTTCGTCAACGAAGAACGTCAACATAGTAGCAAATGATCCATCTCGGACAACAATGTCCAGCTGTACATGCGGAACTGGTTAACATCGCAGCCCCGGGAATTTCATAAGACAGCCATTCACCACCTTGTGTCACACTGAGACAAGTGTCTCAACAGCCAGAGTTAATACTTCTAACATACAAGTACTGGTTTATGTAATTATGCCTCCAGCTTGTTTACAAGACAGCAGAGCAGTAAATATCTTTACAAATAAAGTTAAATTAAAATCAGTGCATAAAAATACACTTGGATCTGTCTATTTCATCCAAAAGCAGCATTGATCAAGAAAAATATTGCTCAAATCATGATGGTTTCATTTCTTTAAAAAAATTGCTCAATAATCTATCATTAGTAGCCCATATGGCAAAATATCACCCGGCCTCCTTACCCAAGCAGTACTCAGTTATGAAACCCCGCTCCAATATGGAGTGATGGAGAGGGGTTTGTGGAGAGCAAAAGGGGTAAGTGATGACAGCACATTCCATAGTTCATTTGGTCCCAACTACATCTTGCATCCTTTCCTCCCCATTTTGTCCAGAATCTATTTAGGCTCTTTCATATTATAATAACTTAAGACAGCAATTCCATGCACAATTAAATCTTAAAAAAATGCATACATTCATACACTATCTAATGAATAAACACGTAAAATTAAAGGAAAAATTGCAATGTCAGAATTGAATCCTTTGTTGTGATTCATTTTATATTATTTCAAAACAACATACAACAATCAGTTCTTCCAAAATCTCCACCAGCCTGGGGTAGCTCTGAGTGTTTAGCCACTGAGCTAGCAATCCCTGGATTCAGGAGGGGAGGTGGTTTGAATCCATCTGCTGATAAGCTTCAAAATGGTTTTCAGTGGCTTCCCAGTTTATGCAATTGCTGTGGTTGGTCCCTTTCTCCTTGCCACAGCCAATCCCTTCCAAATACATTTATATCCTGACAGTTATCAAGTCCTTTAAAGGTGCAGCCCCTCTCCTTAAATGCAAAGAGCTGCATCAAATGCGAGCCAAGCATCTCCTCAGAAGTTTCCAGCCATACGATAATTACATAATAATCCAAATTCTCTTCATTTAGGCTCATGCATTTGTCTGCTGAACATTCTTTAATGTAGAAAATGGTCTTTCTTACATTGTGAGACATGACAGATGCAAACATAAATGAGGAAAATTAGGAAAGTATTAGGTTGAGTAATCTCAGATCCTTTACCCTGCAAGTCTCCAATCCCGAATTTATCTACAAACTTATCAGTGGAATTGGGAGTAGGAGCTGTTTTTCTTTAGGAATAAAAAAGTGGTAATAAGGCAGCTTCATATGCCTCAAGGGCACTGAATGATTTAGAAGATAATTTGGTGGCTGGCCAGAGATGGTGTTTGCTCTCTCTGGGAAAAATGCTGATATCTCACTGCTCAGTGCCATGACAGGGTACTTCACTATAAACCAAATGGAGTTTACTCGTTTTGTAAATAAAACTGCCTTTTCTTGCTGAAACTTAATTTATTTTTCCCAACCGTGTTTTTATTGCTCTATGGCATCTTCAGTGGGGTCTATAACAATATAGTTTTGTTATTTTTAGATTATCAAATTCATTTAAATGTGCAATTCATGATCACAGCAAAATTTCCTTCATGCTACAATCACTGACTCACCATCTCCATAAAATTCTTGCACACAGACTGCGTGGTCCATTCCTAAGAAGTGCTGCATATTGACTGTATTCCTACTGACCAAGCAAGTGATGAACATAACCCCCATTCTCTTTTGATTTGCTGCACATGCACAGATAGCTCTTGAAATATGAACTTTCTTTTGAGATATCCTGTACTTTGATTGTAACTGTAACTTTCTATCACTGGAAAAGCCTATTCTACTGTACGTGGTCAATGACAAATAAAGAATCTGAATCTGAATTCTTTCATCCTACTGCCTAGTACTGCCATACTATTATACAGCCGTTTCACAATATGTAAACTCATTAATATCCTTCACCATTATCAGACTCCTCTTTACTAACAAAATATTACAAAACATGATAATACCAGAACACAAAACAAGTACACAAAGCCTCTGATGGTGTAACACCAGCTAAGAAAGGAGTCAGGCACATGCATGTATACTGTATGTTTTGATAACTTGTCAGACCATACTAAATACCCTAGAAGAAATACTGTGGTTGATTGTTTACTTGTTATTTCATTGCACCCATGTAAAAACTTACATTCAAGTGTTTGATACAATTAATATTAAACCTTTGTTTGGAAAAGAAAGGAAGAAGGAAGATTAGGATTTAATGATCCTTAGGATCATCAGAGACAGAGCACAAGCTTGGATTGTTTCAAGGGTGGCAAAGGAAAGGAGTCCTGTTATTTCAAAGGAATAAACCCAGCATTTGCCTGGAGCATATTGGGAAAACATAGAAAACCTAAATCTGGATGGCCAGATGTGGATTTCAACCGTCATCTCCCTGAGTGCAAGTTTAGTGTGCTAATAACTGCACCACCTCACTTGGTCTTTATTTGGAGTTGAGGAACACACATAAATGTTGTCACACTTAGGTGTATGTAAAATTCAGTTTTTTAACTGCTTCTCAAATAGTTCTTATCTTGTTGCTAATGGAGCTTATCATTTTTCATAGTACTTGCATTTTTATGCTCCTTATAACTATACAATACACTCTGTAATGTCATTTTAACCTGTAATCATTAGTGTTCCATGATATGAAGAATACCCATCTTTTAGTTTTAAGTTATATTCTGAAGTGTGCTAGATTCCCAACATCTACATATACAAACCTTACCACTGTGATTCCCGCATAGAATATCATTATGACCACTAGTAATTGCTCAACACACTATGTCCATCCCTAACCCTGTCATGTAATCAAGTTCCTTCATCACAGTGATAACCCCTATGCGCTAAGAAAATTTTATATGAGGATGCTGCTGAGGAAAATTTCACGGTTGCACTCATTTTCACTTCACCTGGACTTTCTCACCTAAATAAGCTACCTTCCCACATCAACTGTAGGTAAAACATGCACACACACATTCCCACATGAATAACTCACATGCACATGACCACTGCCATCTCCAGGTACTAAGGCCCAACTGCATCTAAGGCAGGCAGCCACCTCAGATGCAGTCTGCTGTTGCAGTCAGGCTTGAGCACCCGGAGATGCTAGTGACTGTGTATGTGAGTTATGGATGTGTGAATGTGTATGACTTTTTTCTACAAGTGGAAAAGGACTTAGTTCAACAGCTCATAATGTCTAGCAGTCTTTTTTCCAGGGTGGTTACTCAAACTTGAAAAGAAAATTCCCTGAGCATTCCAGGTGTGTGGAAGAAGATGGGAGTCCAAATGCTCCTGATAAATTAATGGTGAGCATAGGGAAGGGGGGCATGCCACAATAATGACTTTTCTTTAGGTGAGCTGTACTAGCCATTAGCAGTAGTTTAACTACAGCTGTTAAACACTGATAATTTATATGGAATAATATTCATATAATTAACACACTTTTAAATATTAATTATTTTAAAATTTGTGATTTGTAAAACTCAATTAAATTAAATTTCAGTGCTAGGTTAACAACACAGAATTCTCTGATATTTTATGAAACTCATGAAATTTCCTGAGAATTCCAAGTTTTCCAGAAGAACTGCCACTTTGTTTTCAATGTACCTGACTGTCATTCAATGTGGTGAGTAGCAATCTATCGAGTTCATATTGCTGTTATTCCAGCCTGGATTTTCCATTGTTTGATTGAGCTACATATGTTGATCTTCAACCCTCTAAGGACTCCATAAAAATCTCTGTCCATATCAAATGCAGAAGGCTGTCATTGTTCCATGCTGAAAACTTCCTCCCGTACAGTTTGGTACCTGTGAGAACTTCATTTGTTCTGAGATGCACTCCCTTTCCCCCACTCTTAACTGTTCTCTCATTTTCCAACATTTTCTCCACTGTCTTGACATTGAAATCTCCTTCCACACCTGTTTCTCTCTCTTTTATGGACCATCCCCTCAGTTTTGTGACAGTTACTTCTACTGATATTAATTTTGCCACAGTCACTGAGATCTGTAAGTCTTCCCTCCTTGCCCCATACCTCCAATTTTTTCCTCTCCTTCTCTCATATGTCTCCTCAGAAAATCAAGAGAATGGTACAAGAAGACTTCCAGTGGAAAAAGAGCAAAACCTCCAAAGCCAGTAGCACCATGACATTAAACATCAATAGCTGAGTATCATAATCTGAAAATCCATCAAGTATACAATTAGCACTGTGATTTTGCAGTGTGGATTTTGTGACTTAAATTTATATTATTAGCACTGTAGCTGATTCCTATATATCTAGATGCAAATAATTATATGAGAAGAGTTATATTCTTTACAACAGTCTAAAGCTAAGCTACACTCATCCACATCAGCATTCCCATCTCAGTGGTCAAATGATATTCAGCAAAATACCTACATGATTTGTCAACTGAAAGTCATCTATAGAGGTTATAGGTGTTGTTTAAACACTGATAGCTACATGGTACTCCCATGATTGACTTTGCCGCCTCTTAATGATTCCACAATTAAATAAAACATTTTCCCCTTTTGTTTCCTTCTGATCATTGCAACTGCCATTTTCTTTGCTCCGATAACATACAAAAAGGGATAATGCATGATAAATGTCAGAGAGAGAACATACTACTTACTGGAAGATTATTGTTGAAAAGGGGCAAAGAAGTTGTAGAAGACCGCTGCAAAGCTGCTTCAATGACCTAAACACACAGAAAAGCAATACCTTTTAATTACCTAAATGTTTTGCACACAATATTTGCTGATAAATTCAAACTTTTAATAAACAAATCAACTGCTGAAGAGAAAAAATATTAACTGGCATTGATTCACAGTAGTGGAAATATAGATTTGGAAAACAAAAGTTGCTTTTCCTAGGTTTTAAATACTGTTCCCAAACAGTAGATCCACACAACCCACACTCCAAGACTTCATTTTCAAGAAGAATACCAGGCACATAAGGCAAGAGGATATATGTTACCACAGAGATCAGCTACATCTATACTCTGAAAACCGCTGTGAGGTGTACGGTGGAGGGTATGTCCAACTGTACCAGTTATTAGAATTTCTTCCTGTTCCTTTCACGTATGGAGTATGGGAAAAATGACTGTTTGAATCCCTCTGAGTGCAGAAATTATTCTAATCTTATCCTCACGATCCCTATGTGAGTGATAAGAAGGGGATTGTAGTACATTCCGAGAGCCACCATTTAAAGCCTGTTCTTGAAACTTTATTAATAGACTTTCTCTGGACAGTTTACGTCTATCTTCAAGAGTCTTCCAGTTCAGTTCCTTCAGTATCTCTGTTACACTCTATCATGGGTTAGATAAACCTGTGACCATTCATGCTGCCCTTCTCTGTATACATTCAATATCATCTGTCAGTCCTTTACAGTATACATCCTCCACACATGAGCAATAATGTAGATCCAGTCTCAAGAGCGATTTGTAAGCAACCTCCTTTGTAGACTGACTGCACTTCCCTAGTATTGTACAAATAAACTGAAGTCTACCGCCTGCATTACCCACAAATGAGCCTATGTGATCATTCCATTTCATATCCCTACAGAGTGTTACATCCAGGTATGTATGAGTTGATTGATTCCAACAGCCACTCACTGATATTACCGTCACATGATACTATGGTTTTTTCCTTTGGGGGGGGGGGGGGGGGTGAAGTGTACAATTTTACATTTCTGAACATGTTAAGCAAGTTGCCAATCTTTGATCTTTGCACCACTTTGAAATCTTATCAAGATATGATTGAATATTTATGCAGCTTCTTTCAGACAGTACTGTGTTATGGATAACAGCATCATCTGCAAAACGCCTGAGGCTACTATTAATATTGTCTGCAATGCCATTAATATACAAAATAATTAGCAAGCGTCCCAACACACTTCTCTGTGGTGCACCTGAAGTTATTTCAACATGTGACGACGACTCTCCAACCAAGATAACACGCTGTGTCCTCCCTATATAAAAAGTCCTCGATACAGTCACAAATTTCACTTGATACCCCATATGATCAAACTTTTGACATTAAGCCTGGACGTGGTACTGAGTTAAATGATTTTTGAAAAATCAAGACATACTGCGTCTATCTGATTGCCCTGACTGAAAGATAGCCTTGACCCAAAGTTTTCAGAATGTCCAGTGAGAAAAGTGCAAGTTGGGTTTCACATGATCGAAGTTTTCAGAATCCATGCTGTTTGGGGTTGAGGATGTCATTCTATTCAAGATACCTCATTACGTTTGAACTCAGAATATGTTCTAAGATTCTACAACAAATTGTTGTCAAGGATATTGGATGGTAGTTTTGTGGATCACTTCTACTACCCTTCTTGTAGGTGGGTGTGACCAGTGTTTTTTCCAAGAAATGGGCACAGTATTTTGTTTACAGGATCTATGACAGATTATATAGTTAGAAGAGGGCTAACTCAGACACAAATCAGTATAGAATCTGACAGGAACGCCACCAGACCCTGGAGCTTTGATCAATTTTAACAATTTTAGCTGTTTCTCAACACCACTGGCACTAATAATTATTTCATTCATCTTTTCAGTGGTATGAAGATTAAAGCGGGTAATTCTCCTGGATTTTGCTTTGTAGTGGAACATTTGAAAACAGAGTTAATCATTAAAGTTATCACCCATTACTCTCTCAACAGTGAAACATATTTCATTCAGCATCTCTCTATCTACAGCCCTGTCCTTTGTTTTACGTCTATTATGCAGTAATCTCTGTTTATTTAGAAGTTTTACCTGTATACCATGGAGGCTTCCTCCCATTATGGACTGTTCTACTGGGTACATATCTGTCTAGTGCGTGGTCAACTATTCTTTTAAACTTGAGCCATAGTTCCTCTACTTGTTCCTGCCTGGTGCTGAAAGTTTTAAGTTCCTCAATGAGACATGATGTTACTGACTGTTTATTGAACATTTATATCTTTCTTCTCGGTTTAGTTGTCCTTTGTACTTTCATAATCATTGTTGCCACAACAGCATCATAGTCACTGATACCAGTTTCGATATGGACACCCTCAAAGAGATTAGGTCTGTCTGTTTCCATTAGATCCAATATGTTTCCATCATGAGCGGGGTTCCCAACTATCAGTTCTAGGTAGTTTTCAGAGAAGTCATTTAATATTTTTCCATAGGATGTCTTACCACACTCACCACTAACAAAACTGTAATTTTCCCAATTAATTGTTGGATGATTTAAGTCTCCAACAACGTTTACAGTATGACTGGGGAACTTACATACAAGTGAACTGAAGTTTTCTCTAAATTTTTGGTTATGTTAGGAGACAAGTCAGGTGGGCAATAGAAGGATCCAATTATCATTTTGGCCTACCCCTGAAACTGAGTCTTGCCTAAACAATCTTATATGCAGCTTCAATCTATCTTAGTGGGTCTGAGTTTCTTGTTTTGCAACAAATACACCACCCCCATTTGCCTACCCTTTCAATATACACTTAAATTTCCCCAAAAATCCCACTGCTATGAATTTCAGTACCAAGTATTATGTGAGCTTCACTGCTTTTCATGAGCATCTCAAAACACAGCACCCTGTTGCAAATGCTTCAGCAGGTTACCATTACAATTTTGATATGCTCACCTGGGGGAGTCATTTCTTTCGATCTTACACTGATACTTCTGGGTTTCCTACAGTTATCATTATCTGGATTGGTTGGAGAGTTGCCTAAGCTAAAAAAATCCTTGTACGCACACCACACATAGTCACCTACCTGAGTAACAGCCTCTGATGTGTAGTGCACACCTAACCCATTTAGGGTGTCCCTACAGTTCACAATCCTACGGCCAAGTCCAGAAAGACACGGGTTCCAAGGTAGATGCCATGTTTCTTGACTTCCGCAAGGCGTTCAATATAGTTCCCCACAGTCGTTTAATGAACAAAGTAAGAGCATATGGACTATCAGACCAATTGTGTGATTGGATTGAAGAGTTCCTAGATAACAGAACGCAGCATGTCATTCTCAATGGAAAGAAGTCTTCCAAAGTAAGAGTGATTTCAGGTGTGCTACAGGGGAGTGTCATAGGACCATAGCTATTCACAGTATACATAAATGACCTTGTGGATAACATCGGAAGTTCACTGATGCTTTTTGCGGATGATGCTGTGGTATATCAAGAGGTTGTAACAATGGAAAATTGTACTGAAATGCAGGAGGATCTGCAACGAATTGATGCATGGTGCATGGAATGGCAATTGAATCTCAATTTAGACAAGTGTAATGTGCTGCGAATACATAGAAAGAAAGATCCTTTATCATTTAGCTACAATAAAACAGGTCAGCAACTGGAAGCAGTTAACTCCATAAATTATCTTGGAGTAGGCATTAGGAGTGATTTAAAATGGAATGATCATATGAAGCTGATTGTCGGTAAAGCAGATGCCAGACAGATTCATTGGAAGAATCCTAAGGAAATGCAATCCGAAAACAAAGGAAGTAGGTTACAATACACTTGTTCGCCCACTGCTTGAATATTGCTCACCAGTGTGGGATCTGTACCAGATAGGGTTGATAGAAGAGATGGAGAAGATCCAATGGAGAACAGCGTGCTTCGTTACAGGATCATTTAGTAATCGCGAAAGCGTTACGGAGATGATAGATAAACTCAGTGGAAGACACTGCAGGAGAGACGTTCAGTAGCTCGGTACGGGCTTTTGTTGAAGTTTCAAGAACATACCTTCACCGAGGAGTCAAGCAGTATATTGCTCCCTCCTACATATACCTCGCGAAGAGACCATGAGGATAAAATCAGAGAGATTAAAGCCCACACAGAGGCATACGGACAATCTTTCTTTCCATGAACAATACGAGACTGGAATAGAAGGGAGAACCGATAGAGGTACTTAAAGTACCCTCCGCCACACACTGTCAGGTGGCTTGCGGAGTATGGATGTAGATGTAGATGTAGAAAGCCACTGCCTAGCTTGTCACAGAACCTTCAAGGTCTCTGGTTCACTCCCTGCACTTGACTCAGGACCAAAGGGCCATGATCAGTTCTGTGGACAATGCTACAAATTGCGAGCTTCATTGAAAC
Organism: Schistocerca nitens; assembly: GCF_023898315.1. Taxonomy (NCBI): domain Eukaryota; kingdom Metazoa; phylum Arthropoda; class Insecta; order Orthoptera; family Acrididae; genus Schistocerca; species Schistocerca nitens. The sequence continues at coordinate 331,874,742 of NC_064617.1, forward strand.
TCCATGCATAAGGCTGGTTTCTTCAAACGTCTCTGCCAGTCACTGGAATGACCTAAGTATGAGTCCCACTGACTCAGATTTAGTGAGAGAGAGCACCTCAAACTTGTTGGTTAGAGAGATCAAGCAACACCTTGAGTCCTCCTTGGTCCACATCCAAACTGTACAGGATGCCCAGATCTACCATTGAGACACCACTAGCAGTCAAGTGGATGAGTAATGACAGATCCTGTACTTTATGCAGAGGAGATAGAATCCACAGAGAGGATGGTACTTGAGGTAGCTCTGGTACCAGTATTACATGTATGTGACTCTTGAGAGATCTTCCAATACATCAATTTGCAGCAGCTGCCAGTCACTTGACAATAGTCAGGGTGTTTTCCAGCTGCTTACAAATGTCAACAAATCATCCCAAGTTCGAGAACAGCATTTGCAGTAGGTCTGCATTTTGGCTGGTGCAATGTACTGCAAGGCAGTGAAAAAGTAACTTTAAAATAAGCCCCCTGCTTATCTTTTAATCTGTTAGGCTAAATAGTTGCTAATTAACTATAAGAATTGAATCAAATACACAAAATGAGATTTATATTAAGGCAACACAAAAACCTGTGGTAAATTGTTATTAGTTTCCTAAAACGTTTTGAGGTTAATATTGCAACTGTTTGCAAACTCGAATATTGTAAACTGTTTCTGGAGGGTACTTTGACAAGTAATTATCACTGACAACACATGGTTTATGTTATAAAATCCTTATCTGCCGTCAATTTTTAAATAACAAAGGCTGGAAACTAGTATCATGTGTCATTAACACCAAAGCCAGTTCTTAGAAGAAATAACTGTTGACCTAGTACTGTAGAACTGATGGTATGGAGTTTGCACTATTGTGCTGAATGGGAGGTGCAGAGTCCTTTTATCAAAAACAGTTGTAATTGATTCAAAATGTTATGAATTCCAGTTACTTTAAGTTAGAGTTTCTACCTATGTGATGCATTACAGCATCATGCAGTGCCTCACTGCCTGGCATTGGTAGTGGAGTTGTGGTGGTGCCATTCACATGGTTCTCTGTGAACATTTATCTTAAGCTAAAACCAATATTTAAAGATTAAAGACACTTATTTTCTGAAGTTATCAGATTTTCTGTTCTTAATTTTGACAGTCTTGTTAGTGAATAACCACTCTGTAAAAATGGAAAGAGAATACATTTCTGTAAGCACTTGCCAACCCATGATATGCCATTAGTGAACAGAACAGCCCTCCCTCCATACAGCAGAGAAGTCACAGTCAATCAAAGTTTGAGTGACCTGCACTGCCCCTTCTCAGTTTACAGCCTTCCCCAACCAGTGCCTCTCTCCTCCCTGAAGAAGAAACATAAAATTTCAAAAAGTATGAGTATTACTTTCTGTGTCAAGTGTTTGTACCAGCAGTACTGGAAGCTGCACATCCTGAAGGTTTCTGTTGACCAGTCTTGCTGCTGCATCATAATTTGTAAATCCACACTAATAGATACATACCTATCACATACATTACCACCTCACCAGTTCCATTAATTTATGTCATTGTGAATTATTCACATCACCTGAGATTCATAAGATAACCTACATTTTTGGCACAGGTTGTCTTGTAGTCATCTTTGTTCATGGTGAGTATCTCCCTTTCTTAGGCATCTTAATAAGCAAGACCTACATTTGCATGCAGTGGTCTGTCATCACCTGACAATGGTATACAGTGTTAACCACCTTACTCTATGCCCCAGACCACATGTGGAAAGGACATAGTCAAGCTCACAAGGGTGACTGCAAAATGCAACATTAACACTTTCTCTTACATTCACAAAAGATGGAATAAGTATTCAACTCTCCAAGTGAAACTACTGAAATCAAGTATATGCAGTGTCTCACTGTATCTCATAGTGCTTTATGTAACAGTGACTACTAAGAGATGATCATAAAGAAATTATTCATAATGAACAGTAATCTCAATTTTAGAATATATTTGATTGGTCCTGTTGCCTACAAAGCAGCTTATGCATAAGACATTGGTCATATCAGTTTGAAAGTATGTAGGTGAAATTGATTTCTATGCATACTTATTTAAAATTACAAAAATACACATCATGCATTAAATATTTATAAAGTATAATTTATAAATTTAAATATTCTTCAATGGAGTACTAGCAGTTATACTGTAAACATGACTGTAAAGGTTTTCCAAATGTTTTGACCTAGGTAACTGTTCTGATATTTTGGGAAGTTTAACTCCCATGCGGAAAGTAACATTTTGGCACAGAGATGTGATGATTTGGGGCATATGTAAGTTTTTGTTTTGTCTGGAAAGGTGAGCAAATTTATTTGTAATCTGCAGTCCTTATACACTGCATCCATTTTAAAGAATATAACAGTTTCCATCGTGTAGAGAGATATACAGTAAAGGAGGAAGAGCAATAATCTTATACAGAGGTTTGCATGAGTCTCTAGGTTTCCATCTAAACATGGTTGTAATGGCCCTGTGAAAGTGCTGTTAGTTGTTTTAGAGTTTCCCCCAAAAGTAACTACCGTATTTACTCGAATCTAAGCCGCACTTTTTTTCCGGTTTTTGTAATCCAAAAAACCGCCTGCGGCTTAGAATCGAGTGCAAAGCAAGCGGAAGTTCTGAAAAATGTTGGTAGGTGCCGCAACAACTAACTTCTGCCGCCGAATATATGTAGCGCTACACAAGCATGCTTTGTGGGCACTGGCGCCAAAACCTCTGCATCAGTAAATAAATTTAAAAAAAAAAGGTAGAAGACGAGCTTTTTTTTTCTCCGCCCCGAGTTTCGACCACTGCACTTTCATACATTATCCAACGAAGTAAATACAAATTCCGTATTGTTCATCTTCGAATGTAGCAGAATTTCAATGTACTACGAAAATCCGACTGGCAAGACTGTTAGGGATGTTTGTCAATATGGCCAACTCTACGTTCCGAGTTTTTTCCTACCTGTGAGAAGAGATGGTTGCTAAATGTGAAATGTGAATCGCATGCACTATTCTCTTCACCATAAGAATAATACGAATATAAACATTTTGCCATGTATTCTTTCGTGTTTGCTGCTATCTCGTTAAATCCTGTCTGCCTAATAAACTACGAAACTAGAGTGAGACAACAGCAAACGCGGAAGAATATACGTATCGTGTCATGTTTATATTCGTATCATTCTTATGCCTAACAGTGATACAGTCAGAAATGAAGCACGGCAACTGACTAGATTTTAAATGTAAGATGACTAATTTCTGTGCAGAATTTGATGTACTAAAGAAGCGGCCGTAAAGATTTTCAAACGGAGAAAAATTTTCGCTAAACTCTCGTTCAGAACATGTTCTATCATATGCAGTCTATTATTTGGTTCTTGTTGATCATTATCAAAGAAAGCAGCAGTGTAAGTAACAACAAATAGCAGTCTCTTGCCATTGTTTCGCTAATGAGACGATTCCTCTTTTTTTTTTTTTAAGCGGCGGTAGCGCGCACAAAAGCAAGTCATGCGGCGACAGGCCGTAAACACGCACTATCAAAATGCGACAAACAATGCATGACACAGTACAGTAATGTATTTTCAGCTTAGAGTGAGAAACACCTATAACAAAGAAAACGGCACTTATCAGATCAAAGCAAAATAAGCAATCGATTCAAACCAGAGGAAGCACGTGAAAAAGGAAGGGGACCCGTATAAATACGGACGGAGCGCCTGACGCATAGCAATGGCTACATGGTAAAGCTTACCTGCTAAGCTTACGACTCGAACCAAACTACTGTAGCTGTATCGTCTTTCATTCGACCTAAATTGTGTTTCATATTACAATGGACCAACTTTGTTTCGATTTGGAGGTGCGGCCTAAACCTCCTCTCTCCCCTTGAATTTCGAGTCTCAAATTTCAGGTGCGGCTTAGATTCGGGAAATTTTTTTTTTCCTTTATTTCGAGTCTCATTTTTCAGATGCGGCTTAGATTCGAGTGCGGCTTAGATTCGAGTAAATACGGTACATATTTAAGGAGAGAGTGAAAGAGGGTGTGATGTGTGTTCATTATTGCTGCAGCAAGTTTTTAGTGGGAAAAGAAGGTAGCATGTCTCGCTTAGCTTTACATATTGGTATCCAATATGTTTATTACATTTCACATTACTGTGCAGTCATAGCCCTAAGAATTTCTTTTCTGTACTGATACCAACTAGTTCATAGTTGATAGAGCCAAATGGGATGTGCATTTCCTTGTTTTAAGCATTGTGGAATTTTAGTGTAATGTGTGTGGGTTTTTTTTTGTGCCCATTTGCTAAGCTGTTTCGTGACAGTGTTTACTGATTACAGTAATCCACATTTAAGCTTAGATCATTTATGTACATAAGGAACAGAAGGGATTCCATTATTGATCCTTGGTGTGTGCCAAATTTAATTAGTTTATAGCCTGACAAATATTCAGAATAGTTCTTAGGTTGACATTTGTTTGTTTGATGCACACTGATTGCTTACAATAATTCAGGAAGAAACAGATCAAATTGTTATACAGACATCAAATACCGTATTTTTCAAGCTTTGCCGGCCAGGGTGGCCGAGCGGTTCTAGGTGCTCCAATCTGGAACCGCGCGACCGCTGTGGTCGCAGGTTTGAATCCTGCCTCGGGCATGGATGTGTGTGATGTCTTTAGGTTAATTAGGTTTAAGTAATTCTAAGTTCTAGGGGACTGATGGCCTTAGAAGTGAAGAAGTCCCATAGTGCTCAGAGCCATTTGAACCATTTTTTTTTTTTTTTTTAACTTTGGCTGCAGAATCTTACGACCCACCACATCAAAAGTTTTTAGTAGGTCAATAAATTCTCCTGTTAATTCCTGTTTCTTGTTCATCATGCTTAGTATACAACTGAAGCACACATAAATGCAGTTGTTGTTAACCTTTTATTTCTGAATCTGTGTTGCTCATTACACAGGGTACCGTTTTTATTTATGAATTCCATAAGTTTGTCATATATACACTCCTGGAAATGGAAAAAAGAACACATTGACACCGGTGTGTCAGACCCACCATACTTGCTCTGGACACTGCGAGAGGGCAGTACAAGCAATGATCACACGCACGGCACAGCGGACACACCAGGAACCGCGGTGTTGGCCGTCGAATGGCGCTAGCTGCGCAGCATTTGTGCACCGCCGCCGTCAGTGTCAGCCAGTTTGCCATGGCATACGGAGCTCCATCGCAGTCTTTAACACTGGTAGCATGCCGCGACAGCGTGGACGTGAACCGTATGTGCAGTTGACAGACTTTGAGCGAGGGCGTATAGTGGGCATGCGGGAGGCCGGGTGGACGTACCGCCGAATTGCTCAACACGTGGGGCGTGAGGTCTCCACAGTACATCGATGTTGTCGCCAGTGGTCGGCGGAAGGTGCACGTGCCCGTCGACCTGGGACCGGACCGCAGCGACGCACGGATGCACGCCAAGACCGTAGGATCCTACGCAGTGCCGTAGGGGACCGCACCGCCACTTCCCAGCAAATTAGGGACACTGTTGCTCCTGGGGTATCGGCGAGGACCATTCGCAACCGTCTCCATGAAGCTGGGCTACGGTCCCGCACACCGTTAGGCCGTCTTCCGCTCACGCCCCAACATCGTGCAGCCCACCTCCAGTGGTGTCGCGACAGGCGTGAATGGAGGGATGAATGGAGACGTGTCGTCTTCAGCGATGAGAGTCGCTTCTGCCTTGGTGCCAATGATGGTCGTATGCGTGTTTGGCGCCGAGCAGGTGAGCGCCACAATCAGGACTGCATATGACCGAGGCACACAGGGCCAACACCCGGCATCATGGTGTGGGGAGCGATCTCCTACACTGGCCGTACACCACTGGTGATCGTCGAGGGGACACTGAATAGTGCACGGTACATCCAAACCGTCATCGAACCCATCGTTCTACCATTCCTAGACCGGCAAGGGAACTTGCTGTTCCAACAGGACAATGCACGTCCGCATGTATCCCGTGCCACCCAACGTGCTCTAGAAGGTGTAAGTCAACTACCCTGGCCAGCAAGATCTCCGGATCTGTCCCCCATTGAGCATGTTTGGGACTGGATGAAGCGTCGTCTCACGCGGTCTGCACGTCCAGCACGAACGCTGGTCCAACTGAGGCGCCAGGTGGAAATGGCATGGCAAGCCGTTCCACAGGACTACATCCAGCATCTCTACGATCGTCTCCATGGGAGAATAGCAGCCTGCATTGCTGCGAAAGGTGGATATACACTGTACTAGTGCCGACATTGTGCATGCTCTGTTGCCTGTGTCTATGTGCCTGTGGTTCTGTCAGTGTGATCATGTGATGTATCTGACCCCAGGAATGTGTCAATAAAGTTTCCCCTTCCTGGGACAATGAATTCACGGTGTTCTTATTTCAATTTCCAGGAGTGTAATAGAGGGAAACATTCCACGTGGGAAAAATATATCTAAAAACAAAGATGATGTGACTTACCGAACAAAAGCGCTGGCAGGTCGATAGACACACAAACAAACACAAACACACACACAAAATTCAAGCTTTCGCAACAAACTGTTGCCTCATCAGGAAAGAGGGAAGGAGAGGGAAAGACGAAAGGATGTGGGTTTTAAGGGAGAGGGTAAGGAGTCATTCCAATCCCGGGAGCGGAAAGACTTACCTTAGGGGGAAAAAAGGACGGGTATACACTCGCGCGCACACACACACATATCCATCCACACATATACAGACACAAGCAGACATCTCACAAGCAGACATATATGTCTGCTTGTGAGATGTCTGCTTGCGTCTGTATATGTGTGGATGGATATGTGTGTGTGTGCGTGCGCGCGAGTGTATACCCGTCCTTTTTTCCCCCTAAGGTAAGTCTTTCCGCTCCCGGGATTGGAATGACTCCTTACCCTCTCCCTTAAAACCCACATCCTTTCGTCTTTCCCTCTCCTTCCCTCTTTCCTGATGAGGCAATAGTTTGTTGTGAAAGCTTGAATTTTGTGTGTGTGTTTGTGTTTGTTTGTGTGTCTATCGACCTGCCAGCGCTTTCGTTCGGTAAGTCACATCATCTTTGTTTTTAGATATATAAGTTTGTCATACATATCTTTGTCTAATTACCATAAAGATGACATGTTAAGTTGCACACAGGCACAACTAAAAGGCACTTACACATTAGTCTTCATCAGTAAAGGAAAGACACACACATTGATTCACACAAGTAAGTACAACTCACGCACACATAACAGCCATCTCTGGCAGCTCGGACTGGAATGGCATTCTGGTCCAAGCTACCAGAGTTGGTGACCATGTATGTGTGATGTGTGCTTGCTTGTGTGAATGAATGTGTGTGTGTGTGTGTGTATGTGTTCCTTTATTGAGAAAGGCCATGACTGAAAGCTAATGTGTAAGTGTCTTTTAGTTATGCATGTCTGCAATTTAACACGCCATCTTTACAGTAAGTAGCAATCTATCTTTTCCTTATATTGTTTATATTACAACCTGGAGTTTCCATGGTTTGATAACGTTTTTCTAGCATTTTTGAAATGTAAGGGCAAACTGTAACAGGTCTGTAGCTATTCACATTATCTCTCTCAAAACAACACCAGTGAAAAAGTTGTTAAAAGTGTTGGCTACTTTTAAGGGGTTTGTTATCTTTTTATTTCCTTGTGATAAGTGTTGTATTTTTACATGCTGCTGTGTCCCCCAGATTATTTTTTTATAACACTCCACATAGCCTCCAATTTATTAGCCAAACTATAAATGTATTCATCATTAAGCATTATTTTTGCTGTTCTTATAATTTTTGTTGGTATTTTGGAATATTTTTTCTAGTATATGTGTAATTGAGTTGCGGAATTTTTAAAGCTACATATTTCATGAAGTAGTCTCTCTTTCTGCCATGGGAATAGGGCTATCAATTCAGCTTGGCATGGAATCCTGTGTTAGCAGCTCTAGGGCCTAAGCCAAGTGTATACCTGGTAGTGCGGAATGCACAAGCTAGGACAAGGATTCCTACCCCCCATAAAATTGATTTTAGATGCCACCAAAGAATATGAGACTATTGTGTCCACACCCAGGAGAAAGGGGACACCTACAATGTCTCTACAGTTCCTCTGAACATTTGTCATAACACTGCAGAATTTCAACACTACCATCAGCTGGATACATGAGATATTTCCATCAGCTTCATCACAGCTACTAGGCTATTATTATTTCCCACATCATTACTCTGCATTGTGCTCTCTTTGATACAATGTTTAAAATATTTTCCTGGTTCCAAGTTAACCTTAGAGATACTCACACTGATAGAAGATTTAAGATACTAAGTACCATGTGTTATTTAATGAGGGTGCTTGAAAACCGTTGTCAAAAGAACTGCCTCATGACTGTTTACTACGCTAATATACATTTGATTCTGAAGTATGGTATCATTTTCTGTGGTAACTTATCATCCCACCTAAAACTCTTCAGGACACAAAAAGAAATAGTGAGAATCATGACGGGAATAAAAAGGAACAAACTCCGCAGAGCACTATTTAAAAAGATGAGGATTCTCCCTCTTCCATGTATTTACACATTTGAAAGTTCAATGTTTATTAAGAAATATGCAATACTAAATTCTAGTGTCCGCCTCAAAAATGGAAGTCTGCATGAACATAACAGACGACCGAAAAAATCAATTTGTGCCGAAAAGGAGCACTATGCTATGGTAAAATTATTTACAATAGGTTTCCAAAAGAAATTAAAGTAATAAATGAGCTAAAAAAATTTAAAGCAGTATTGAAAGAATATCTATTAATACACTGCTTCTATAGTCTGGTAGAGTCTCCAAAAATCTTTGAGAGCCTAAGAAAGTTAATGTTAAGTGCAAAGCCACATTCTTTATCAAATACAAAAATATTGTGTAAATATGACTATCTGGGAAAGATGAAAGGATGTCTTTAAATATGTCTGCTTGTGTCTGTATATGTGTGGATGGATATGTGTGTGTATGCGAGTGTATACCTGTCCTTTTTTCCCCCTAAGGTAAGTCTTTCCGCTCCCGGGATTGGAATGACTCCTTACCCTCTCCCTTAAAACCCACATCCTTTCGTCTTTCCCTCTCCTTCCCCTCTTTCCTGATGAGGCAACAGTTTGTTGCGAAAGCTTGAATTTTGTGTGTATGTTTGTGTTTGTTTGTGTGTCTGTCGACCTGCCAGCACTTTCATTTGGTAAGTCACTTCATCTTTGTTTTTAGATATATTTTTCCTACGTGGAATGTTTCCCTCTATTATAATCATATCATGAAGATATATTTGCATTGACCTGTCCAATATCTGATCTGCTGTACTGTTTGTGTAAGATTTACTGGACCAAATAAACACAAATACATTTATTCCTTTTATTCACCACAATTATTATAATTCCATGAATCAGCAAGGTTTTAGAAAGCATTGCTCTTGCAAAACTCAGCTTGATGTTTCCTTACATGATATAAACAAACTATGGATGAAGGGGAACAAGCAGATTCCATATGTCTAGATTTCCAGAAAGCATTTGACATAGTGCCCCATTGCAGTCTTTTAACAACAAAGGTGGAATAGGTACACAGATATGTGACTAGCTCGAAGACTTCTTAAGTAATAGAACTCAGTATGTTGTCCTCAAAGGCGAATGTTCATCAGAGACAAGGTATTGTCAGTTCCCCAGGGGAGTGTGACAGGAGTGCTGCTGTTTTCTATATACATAAATGATTTGGCAGACAGACTGGGCAGCAATTTCTGGTTGTTTGCTGATGATACTGTGGTGCATAGTAAGGTTTCAAAGTCGAGTGACGAGGAAGATACAAGATGACTTAGACAGTGTTTCCAGTTAGTGTGATGAATGGCAGCTAGCTCTAAATATAGAAGAATGTTAGTTAATGTGGATGTGTAGGAAAAACAAACCTGTAATGTTTGGATACAGTATTACTAGTGTCCTGCTTGACACAGTCAAATTGTTTAAATATTTGGGCATAATGTAGCAAAGTGATACAATATGAAATGAGCATGTGAGAGCTGTGGTAGGGAAGGTGAATGATTGACTTCAGTTTATTGGGAGAATTTTAGGAAAGAGTGGTCTACCTGTAAAGAAGACTCTGTATAGGATGCTGGTGCAACCAGTTTTTGACTGCTTGAGTGTTTGCGATATTTACCAGGTCAGATTGAAGGAAGACATTAAAGCTATTCAAAGATGGGCTGCTAGATTTGTTACCAGCAGGTTCGAACAACATGTAAGTGTTATGGAAATGCTTCGGGAACTCAAATGGGAATTCCTGGAGGACAGGCAACATTCTTTTCAAGAAACACTATTGAGAAAAATCAAAGAACCGGCATTTGAAGTTGACTGCCGAACGATTATTCTGCAGGCAACATTCATGTAAGGACCATGAAGGCAAGATAAGAGACATTAGGGCTCATATGGAGGCATATAGACAATTGTTTTTCCCTCCTCTACTTGTGAGTGGAACAGGAAAGCAAATGACTAATAATGGTACAAGGTACCCTCCACCCAGCACCATATGGTGACTTGCGGAGTGTCAATCTGTGCCACTACTGACACAAATAAATGTTGAAAAATTTAAAGTTTGATATTCATGCTCTTTCTATTATTATTGTTATTTCTTTCCTTTCTCAGACATTATGTCTGTTAAAAATGGAAAGTGACGCGGACCTTGATCAAGCGTGACTTCCTTTTAACTGTACGGTATATCTTACATTGCATTTAGGAACTTTCGGGTAATTGAACATGTATCAATAATTACAGATTTCTGTAGTTGTACATATACGTTTGGATGTAGCTGTATTGCCTTGATGTACTGGTGGATATTGTGTGGTATGACTCCTGTAGTTGATAGTATAATTGGTATAATGTCAACTTTATCCTGATGCCACATGTCCTTGATTTCCTCAGCCAGTTGGATGTATTTTTCAATTTTTTTCTCCTGTTTCCTTCTGTATATTTGTTGTATTGGTTATGGATATTTCGATTAGTTGTGTTAATTTCTTCTTTTTATTGGTGAGTATGATGTCAGGTTTGTTATGTGGTGTTGTTTTATCTGTTATAATGGTTCTGTTCCAGTATAATTTGTATTCATCATTCTCCAGTACATTTTGTGGTGCATACCTTGTATGTGGGAACGTGTTGTTTTATTAGTTTATGTTGTATGGCAAGTTGTTATTATTATTATTATTATTATTATTTGTATATTTTTTAGCCTTGTCTTCGGCAGATGATGCACAGAAACTCCTCCCTCATCATAAATATAGGCATAAATACAAGTTCATAGTTTATGGTAAATATATGGAGCAAATCAAGTCAAGAACAGAAAAATTTCTCATGTGAAGCATATCAACTGATGATAATATTTCACAACAACATGCAATAGTGAAAGTAAATTAACTACAACAAATCACAGATTGCTTACCTTATCAGCCAGATTCACTTTCTTTTGTTCTTGCCTGCCATCAACATTTTGTGCCTAAAAAGAAAAATCAGATGTCAGTCGTTTTCTGGAGTCTGTTAACAGAAAATGGTATGCAACCGCACACCTGCAGATGAACAGTGCGAGGCACATAGAGATATAGATCTGTATAACTCTACAACATTTTGAGATTCCACTCTGCTGCCTCCGTGATTGTGGCATTACTGACTGTTAATGTATTGTCTCAGGGCAAGTAGATGGAGATGGAGGGTAAGGGGCTGGGGTAGGAGTGATTCAGCAGGACAGCATCCATTCCTCTAATTCCTCTGGACTCAACTGTCTCAGATATCCCCTCACCCGTTTACTCCCTTACCCTCCTCCTCTCATATCTTGTTCACTTGTAACATTGTATCTCTGTTCTCCTTTCATATCTTGTTCACTCCTAACATTGTACCTCTGTTCTCCTTTCCATTTTGCTCACACTCTACCCCTTCAATTTTACTACTGTTACCAAAACAGAACCCACTATCCACCTGAAAGTGAGTTTCTGCCTACACCCACTTCTAAGCATTTTCTTCATTCTGAAACTTCTGTTATCATTATGTTTCTGGAGCCTAAGTTAGAAACAACATGGCATTACATTATATGAAGGTGTTGGTTACAGTAACTTACAGTGGAAAACATTGTCACTTGTGATGTACGAATAATGAAATAACGATTACTTCTTCTAAAAACCTGGTACAACTGTTGACCACAGACTCAAATAAATGTATAAACAGTACCATACATGTTCTACGGCTAAAAATACTTGCTTTCTGAAATATAACAGAAAGTGATAGCAATGTGTATGAAGAAGAGCAAGGTTTAGTTATCGTATATGAAACATGTAAAAATAATCTGTATGCAGCTGACTGTAGCTAGTGTCATGAGTTGCTTACACATGAGAAAAAATAAGCATCATTTTTGTTGGTGCTAAAGACAATGTAAGTGTACAGAACTTGGCAATTCCAGACTCTTTGCTGGCTAGGATGGCTCTTTTTAGAATCGAGCTTTTCTGGAAAGTTACTGCATGGGTTATTTGACATTTATTTTTAAATATCACATTGTCAGCCACTTTCAGTAATTAATAGTAGTGGCTGGACAATACAGGGAATCACATTTACCCAGCTGTCATAAATAGTCGTGTATCAAGTACATTGCCTTGAGGAAACACATAGACCACCAGTTTTATGAAGCACTTGCCTGCACATTAACTGGTATGCATAATAGGAACTGTAGGCATAGGTAAATAAAACATTTCTAGAAACATAAGCATAGCCAGAAGTTGTGAACTTTGTCATTAGACTAAAGTAACATTTTAGCATCATAACAAGACTAAAATATGAATTACCACTTCTTAAGCAGTGAGACAATGATGTGGCTTATCCCAGAATGAAAAAAGGCTATAATAAAATTAAACAGTATAACAGTGTATGAACAACTAGGAATTATTTGATATGTGAATTTGATAATTGTAGTATTCATGCAAACTGTTTTCCTTTTTAGACAACCTGTCAAGTAATAATATGAACTGCATATCAGTACTAGGTTTATAATGGTATGGCATTAATACACAAGCAGAGATGACACACAATGAGTTTTGCTCTGCCATCTTGATAGCCTAGTGCCGATGTTGTGACTGTATAATCTGGTAAGTGCATTACTGGCTTAAAACACCTAGTATTTCACTAAGCAGTTTTTAATTTTAGTTGAATGGTTGCTTTTCTGCTGATGGAAGCTCTAAATCTCAAATAAAAGAAATGAACTGTACACAGAAGACTGTCAATTCAATCCACAATGCTTTCCTTCACACATTTTTGTCATCAGCCAAACTAGCCTATTGTTTACTAATCTTACAGTCATGCTACCTATGGTTTCTTGTGCAATATTTCTTTATTGTTTTATAAGATAATAAATTTGGCAATTTTACTATGTGCTCAGCATATCAAACAAAACTCCACATAAAACTGAAGTAGGTTTTTATGTAAATAACAACTATTTTTCAGTGGGCACAATGAGAAGGAAACCACCTGCACAACTGCACTCATAAACAAATGACAGTTCTACAATGAAACTATAGAGTAAAGCAGGCTGAACAAGTGTTGAAAATTTTCTACTGGTACTGTTATATAAATAAAGGGGAGATATTCATGTACAGAATATGGTATAAATTAACTTGGAATATTTGCTGTTTTTTCTATTTTAGCAAGTACATTATTAGTTTAGGAACAAAGAAAATTTATTTGACACAGTGATTTTCAGCCTTTACTGATGAATTAAACAATATATCTGATTAGATAAGTTTTAACTTTTAGTATAATTATTTCATTAAATTAAAAATTAATAACTGAATAATATATCACTTACCAGAATATTAAGAAGAGAGAGTTCTTCTAAACGACCTTGTCTGTTTAGCATCTGCCAGCTATTTCTTTCATGCACAGATTCACTTTCTACATGTTTGATGCCTGATTCTACAGTGTTCAGTGATGAGTATGCAAGTGAATTTCTAGGAGAAGTAACAGGAGGTGGAGTATAAGTTGCGGAAGTTGAGTCAGATGTAGTTTGAGCAACTGTGGATATGGTCTTTTCCAGTGGACGGGTAATTTTTTGTGTTGGTTTAGAAGTACTAGGATTTGGTGCTGCCGGCTGAGAAGTTGTTGCCTTTGGTGTGGTGGGTCTGGAATTTGTAGGCTTTGGTGTAGTGGGTTTAGAAGTCATTGGCTTTGCAGTGGTGAGTTTGGGAGTTGTTGGCTTTGGTGTGGTTGGTTTGGGAGTTGTAGGCTTTGGTGCTGTAGTTTTAGAAGTTGTTAACTTTGGTGCAGCAGGTTTGGAAGTTGTTGGCTTTGGAGTCATAGGTTTGGAAGTTGTGGGCTTTGGAGTGGTGGGTTTGGAAGTTGTTGGTTTTGGTGTGGTGGGTTTGAAAGTCGTTGGCTTTGCTGTGGTGGGTTTGGGAGTTGTTGGCTTTGGTGTGGTTGATTTGGGAGTTGTTGGCTTTGGTGTGGTAGGTTTGGGAGTTGTTGGCTTTGGTGTGGTAGGTTTGGGAGTTGTTGACTTTGGTGTGGTAGGTTTGGGAGTTGTTGGCTTTGATGTGGTTGGTTTGGGAGTTGTTGGCTTTGGCGTGGTTGGTTTGGGAGTTGTTGGCTTTGCTGTGGTAGGTTTGGGAGTTGTAGGCTTTGGTGTAGAGGGTTTAGAGGTTGATGACTTTTGGTTGGTAGGTTTCAAAGTTGTTGTCATGAGAGATGTGGCAATGGTCACAATAGCTGGTTTCACAGTTGTAGCTTTGGTTGTTGTCTTAATAGTTGTTACTGTGGCAGGTGCAGCCTTAGCAGTAGTCGGTTGTGAGGTTGCTGGTTTAGTGGTCGGAGCAACTGTTTTAGTTTCTACAGATGCAGATGATATGTCAACAGGTTTTGAAGATGAATTATTTGTCAGTGGAGCAACAGGGGTTACTGTCACCAGTCTTTCAGTTATGTAAGAACTTACTGGTAGTGATGTCATAGTTGTCAGCTGTCTTTTGGCTGTCACTGTCATTACTGGAGATGCAGTAGGCTTTCCAATAGTTGAAGCTGTTGACAAGTTTGGTGTAATATTTCCCTGCAAAAATGATAATTGTTAATTTACTATGATGGCAGAAGTCCAGGATAGAGTTAAAAAGTAAGAGTTTAGCATAAACACACATCTGCAGATGAATGGTGGATGATGTATAGGCATACTGAAAAAGTCGAAATTTGCTTTTGTATTCTTACTCTTTTCCCAGATTTAAAATAAATGTTCTTCCTCTCACATAATTACACAGACTACCAAATGCTTGCCTCTGCAGCCATTTCAGCACTCAGAGAGGGAGTCTTTGCACTAAATTTAGAAAAAGAGCAGCAGTGTGAATGCTAGTGTCTATGTCTCACCAATCATTCATCTGTACATGAGTCGTGGGTCTTACTCAATTTCATCCGTTTGTAGTTTCTGTTTATATCTTCTTACTAGTAGATTGTCAAAGGAAATAAACATAGTTTCAGGTTTCTTGTGAAATCAAACTTTTTGTAATATTGCAAGTAGAAACTATCCCTTTCATAATATTTTATAATTTCATGTGAGTGCTCAATGAAAAGTTAACAAATAAATAACTGACACATCACTATATTATTGAATGTATGGAGATGACAGGCACTGAACACATCACATGACAGAGAGTATCCCCATTGTCAATATTTGAAAGTTTATTGTCATCTTTGTTTCCCGTTATCCACCATCAAGGTGGTACTTCTCCACTTTCCACCGTCTTTCCACCATTCTTCTTCTGTAACTGTTTTGTTTCAGTCCAGATTTCTTCTTCTTATACTGGTCTTGATCAAATCAATCCACTTTGCTCTGGATTCCCTTCTTGTTCTCAAACTAGGTCTCCATCATTTGTTTTGACATTCCTTTCATTCTCTTTACATGTCCAAACCATTTTAACCTACTCTTCTCAAGTTTGTCATTCAACTTTCCTAATCCAGTTTCCTTCATTTCAACTTCATTTCTCACTCTGTCTCTCCTTATTTTTCCTAAAGTACATCTTTGTAATTTCATTTCACTAGTTTGGATGCATATATCAATATGGCTGTACAATACGTCTTGTACTTACGTACATTTCATTGGCAGCTTCCTTTCCCAGACTAAGGTCCTCATACCCTTGCAAAATGCATTGCTCTGTTACACCTTTGGCTAATTTCAGACTCCACCTTTGCATTCTGCATTATCTCATTTCCTAAATTACTCAAGCTGTCCACAATTTCAATTTCCTTCCTTTTAATGTTAATTGTTCATTTCCTTCCTGCATCTTCTCTGGTTACCATCAGAAGATGTTCATAGGTCATTTCATGCCTCATTTCCCAACTTTTTCATTTAGTATGTCCAGTTGCTCTTGTACATCCTTTCTGTTAATTTCCCACAACACAACATAAGCAGTAGGTAGCAGTAACTTCATCTCCCTTCTTCCATAAGCAACTTTTGTCTGTTTTACTATTTCATCCATCACCACGAAAACCAATAATGGAGACACCACACTTACTTGTCTACTCCCCACAAAATTCCTAAACCAATCAGTTCTTCCTACACAAGTCCTGTATGACTTCTGAATAATCTCTCTTGTTGGTGGTGGAGAGGGGGTGCAGGAGGGGGAATCAATTTCTTTGTTGTAAAATATGTACCAGGGAAGGTATGGCATTGGCTAATCTGGAATTGCTGTTGAACATAACATTTGTAAGCAGTAAAAAGCCACTATGACTGCCTCATCACCCATTCAACTAACAAAGTAAATTCTATACAGTCAAACACATGTAAAACGATGACACTAATGTACAAATCACAAGTGCAAAAACAATTTCCAGCCAGCATCTAGATTAATATGTTTCTGTACAATATCAACATTCACAGTCAGCACCAAATACCTACTGATCTGAGTACAGTAGAATTGTCCTTCAAAGCAAGAGGTATATGAAACTACTTTGCAGATTAAAACTGTGTGCCAGACTGAGACTCAGACTTGGAACCTTTGCCTCTGCCATGAAAGAAAAAAAGTCCCAAGTTTGTATCTGTCTGGCACATAATTTTAATCTGTAAGGAAGTTTCATATCAGCACACGTTATGGTGAAAAATTCATTCTGGAAGCATTACATTCTATTCACTGTTATGCAAAACAAGCAAACTTTCAGTACATTAACTTATAACTTCACAAGACACCTTTTATTTTGCATGTATTTATTTTAGTAATTTGTTTTTATTCATGATTTTATTGCAACAGTTAGTTGTTCCAGATTACCAATATACAGGTACTTACCAGAACTCTCGAAATCAAGCCTCTAATACTCAGTGGGGGTGATGGTGATGTTGCTGGTTGTGACAAGAATCTTTCTGTAGTTACTCTAGCACTAGTAGCTACTCTTTCTTTCATAGTTGGCACTGATGATAAAAGTGTGCTACCGGTCCTTTCAACTGTGGATAGTTTGCTTGTTGATTCACTTGCACTGATCACTGGGGTTGTCATCTCTTGTGGATTACTGATGCCGGATAGAATGGTAGCAGCAGTCTCAAGTTTAGGTACTCCACGTAATATGTTATCTGTGATCTGGGATATAGTCATGGTTGATGATGACAATGGTGATGTTGCTTCAGTACTGCTCACAGTTGATGAAGTGACTGTCTGAGCATTTGTTTGCATGGGCAACTGTGTAGCAATGTTCAGTTTTTCAGTTTTTGTTGAGGATATGCCATTGTCGGTTGTCTTTTCAACAAGATTTTGCTGTCAATATAATGAAGAGGATTTGTTTTAGAAAAATTAAAGATGCAGTTATACCTTTAGTAAAGTTAAATGATTTAATGTTTAAAGAGTATAAATTGTTTTAACTCATTCTTTTAGCTCTTTTTTTATAATTTTTTTTTCAATGTTTAATCCCCACTGAGCCAAAAGCAAAGTGTTATCTATCAGTACATCCTTATCACATATTTAAATCAGTACATCCCATGCTAAGGGAACAGTTTAACAGCCACTGTTTTATCACAAGTAGTGTTTTTTCTAAATGATGACTAGCTATTGTGTTAATAGTCACAGTAATATCTGAAGGTTATTCTAATCACACAGTTTTATATTAAACAGTATGGAAAGTATAGATTACTACTCACCATGTAAAGGAGGCACTTATTCAGAGACAGACACAATGAAAGAGACTGCCAAAATATTAAAACTTCTAGGCAAAGTCCTTCTTCTGCAGTAGAAAACACACACACACACATTCACACAAGCACACCTCACACACACACACACACACACACACACACACACACACACACACACACACATGGCCACTATGTCAGGGAGCGAGAACTGGGATCCCAGTGGACAGTGGATTGCTGCTTTCTCAGATGCAGTCACAGTCAGGTCCTAGCACTTTGAGACAGTGGTCGTGTGTTTGTGAGCTGTGTTTGTGTGAATTTCTGTGTGCGTTTTTCTACTGTAGAAAAAAGACCTTATCCAAAAGTTTTAATATTTTAGCAGTCTTCTCCATTGTGCCTTTCTGCAAATCAACACCTCCTCTACATGGTGAGTAGCGATCTATCCATTCACATTGTTGTTGTTCGATCCTGGACTTCCCAATGTTTAATAAATTCAAACAAACATGAACTGCTGTCATGTGAGTTTTGGCCATCACCAGATGTATATTAAAAATGTGAGATGCTTTCTTTTGAATGCCACATTGATTTTTTCTTATCTTCCTACAAATTCTTGTACATAAAGCTTCATGCTGATGATAAATTCCACCATTATCTCACCTCTTTTACAGAATCATTTACCAATTCAATGAGTTATTTTATTTGAAAACATTGTCTTTAAACTTTCCTTCCGTTCACATCTGACACTTAACACATAACAGACTGCAACGGAATATGAGTACACTGTGCCATACTGGTATGTTTTCTGTTGTTTTATTAAATTTGATCAAAGGCAATGTCAGCTGGATGTTCACTTAAATAATTGCAGTGAAATCAGCTCTCATAAACATACTTGTTTACTTGCTAGTTTTTTCAAACAAACCCTCCTGGCTCTCCTTATCTCAGGGTCTACAATATGACAACCACACAAATTGTATTATAAAAGATGCTCATTCACTGTATTCAGAAAGCAGACACTAAACACATATTTGTTGTCACACTTGCAGTTTGGCTTCAGGAAAGTTTCAGTAACATGAAATTAATTTATTCTTTATAAATGCAGCACTTACACCATTCAGTGAAAAAAAGCATCTCAATGTACGTAAAATGGTATATTCTTGCTTAATTGTAGCTCTGTAGAATTAAATGAAAGTTTATCAAATGTTCCATTCAAATTAAAAATATTTGAACAACATGTTTTCCCAGTATTAACAAACTGTAAACAAATAAGAACCTAAGTGAACTGCTGAAAAGCTTGGGTTAATGCAATGTTACGTTCTTGATTCACTGTGTTTCTTATTATATGTATCAATGATATCCCACAAATGGAAAGTCCACAATGGAATAACAACAAAATGAAAATGAAATAACAACCAAATGAAAAGGATAGCCACTACATAGAGGAGGTGCCAGGACACAGATGGGCATAATGAAAAAGACTGCTAAGTATTTAAGTTTCTGGACAAAAAAAGTCTTTAAAAACACACACACACACACAGAGCCATGAAAACATAACACACACACATGGCCACTGTCTCTGAATGCTGTGGCCCAAGTGACTGGGGACAGTGGCTGTATCTGTTTAAGTTATGCTTTTGGGGATGCATGTGTGTGTTTTCTGTTTCAGAAAAAGGACTTTTTTTTAGCAAAACCTTAAATGTTCAGCAGTCTTTTCCACTGCACACACCTGTGAGTTGGCACCTCCTCTATGTGGTGAGTAGCAATTATCCTTTTTATTTTGTTGATCTTCCACTAAGCAATATACTTTTTTGAATTCCTGTGTTGCCTGAGATTTTAGATAATTCAGATTTTTCCTACATTATGCTACAAACTGGAATCTAGTTTGCAACTAATGGGATACATAAGAAGCATTTAAACTTTTTTTCTATCTCACTTACTTGTTACAAGGCACTCACATTGTACATGTGACTTTCCCTACAGTGATCAGTTACATACAGGATAATTTTCTGAGTTTTTATGCTAACATTTGTACTTCTCATCAGCAGACATGTCACTGGCACAAATGCAAAGCATTGGCAAAGTGTAGTAGGCAACATGATGATGTTACCACAGACAAGTACAGTATTAACATGTAGGTTGACTATCAACAATTTCTGTGTTAATGTTTAGATACAAATATCATTAATTTGGTTTCTTTGATATTTTAGTTATGAGAAATGGAGAGTATGTAAGTAATACAGTTTACATTGAATTCATACAGGTCACCATACCAGCAACAGTAAATGTATGTATGGCTGAGGATAAATGAATAGTGGCATTTAAGGTTAAATGGATACCAGCTATGAACGATATTCTGCTTGGCAAATCTTGCCTAAGGGAATCAGATGACAATCAGCATGCGTCTGATAACAGCCAAAGGTGAACAAGATCCACTTTTGTATGTGTCAAAGTAACACTTGGGGTTCTGTAAAAATTTGGAATCAAAAGAACAAAACACAATGCTAACAGGGACAGCAGCTGAATTAGAATTGTGAACTGCGCTTCACGTTATACATTTCAGTCAGTAGTTCTGGCTCATAATGTTACTACATGCTAACACAACTCCCATCTCTTGTGACAGTATAATTCTGGTAATGGTTATACGCCTGTTGCAGATCACTATTCTTTGATAATGCAGGTCACTGGTGCCAGGAAAAAATTATACAATGAAAAGTCAATTTGTTAGCCAAAATTACTAGAAAATTATCCACAGCTATGAAAATCTGCATAATTGACTATATTAGAACTTCTTCATTATAAATTTTTCTTGAAATAATATCACGAAGAAAAAAATTACCAGTAGTACTATTGGCTCACTTTTAGTTGGTAATTAAGGAATTTATTCCATCAAAGAAACTGCATTTACATGAAATTCTCATGTTGGTGTGTTTCTACAAAATTGCTATGTGGTCTCATATAACTTTAATGCTTCAAATGTGAGTCACTCATATTTAAAACTTATTCCTGACAAATACAACACAGTCATATGCTCTCATAATTGTATTTGTTACACATGAAAGTAGACAGTTAACTTTGTGTTTATAGCATAACTTTAAACCCATAGTTCCTGTGGTACTCATGCAAAAATTATCACAAGAAGTAAAATATCAAGCAGTTAACATCATTCTCTTCATTTTGTACCATACTCATGCACAAACATGCATTACTCTGAAATTAATAACAATGAAAATGAAACTCACCTTATCAGTCACTGGTTTCCATTTATATACTATCTTTGTCGTGCTGGGAGTTGCTGGTTCAGGTGTAACAATGAACAGGGGGATAGATGTTGATGTTGAAATTTCCTACAGTAATTTAAGACTGTTACTCAACAAATTAGTTACATCACATAACAAAAAGAAATTAGAAAGCAGATGAAATAAGAGGAAAGACAGCAGTTGGTCAAAGTACAGAAACATAAAAACACTTTAATCATTTTTTAATTATTTCAGTATTTCAGTGGAATCTGATACGTGTGTCCTACCCTTTCAGCACTTCTGCTTATTACTTTGTTTTTGAGCCATGAAGAATTTTTGAAATGCACAATATACCATATTATTCCAGATGATGAGCCACCAACAGAGCACTTCAGAAGGATCCCAAGTGCAATCTGAGATTTTTAAAGCTAAAGCGATCAGTTATGACAAAGAGTTATCAGCAAAAATATCCAATCTGATCTTTGTAGGAATCAACTTGCTTCTTACACTGGCCACGGTGTGCAAAAGAAGAAAATTTCTAATTTTTTCACCACTAAATATATAAATAAAGTAGATTTGGATATCAGTATAAATGTAACATAGTTAGAAATAATGAAATACTGATAGAACAATGAGACACTGCAGATTGTCTATAAAATAAATTGTATACAAACATTCTGTAATACACAAACATTCTATAATGCTGTTATGAAAGTTACTGAAATGAGCAAGCTTCCTACAAAACTGAATTCACTGGCCATATACAGTATTTGCAAAATGAAGTGGACGGTCATATGTATGACTGTTGGTTTCTGTGCCATGATCTTCAACTCATGATTAACAATTTTCCTAATTTTTTTGTCTGCTTGAGTATATGGTATTGTCAAAGATCCACCCTACATTGCTGGTGGCAGACAAGAGTTGAGCTTATGTAAAAAGATTAGCCTATATGTGCCTGTTGCATCTGGTTATAATGCCATGGATCTCTCCTTCTTACCTGTGACGGTCATTCACTGTAGCACGGGAATCCAGGATCAATTTACCTCGAGGCTTTCTTTTTTCTTGTTGAAGCTTTTGCCATGTTTGTGAATTTCTCTGGCTTCTCTAAACTGATGTGTATGGTAGCTGGAATGAGATTTTCACTCTGCAGCGGAGTGTGCGCTGATATGAAACTTCCTGGCAGATTAAAACTGTGTGCCCGACTAAGACTCGAACTCGGGACCTTTGCCTTTCGCGGGCAAGTGCTCTACCAACTGAGCTACCGAAGCACGACTCACACCTGGTACTCACAGCTTTACTTCTGCTAGTATCTCGTCTCCTACCTTCCAAACTTTACAGAAGCTCTCCTGCGAACCTTGCAGAAATAGCACTCCTGAAAGAAAGGATATAGCAGAGACATGGCTTAGCCACAGCCTGGGGGCTGTTTCCAGAATCATATTTCCACTCAGCAGCGGAGTGTGCGCTGATATGAAACTTCCAGGCAGATTAAAACTGTGTGCGCGACTGAGACTCGAACTCGGGACCTTTGCCTTTCGCGGGCAAGTGCTCTTCTTCACAGTGAGAACCTGTATGACAGCAGATTTTAATATGTGGTTGGTTTCACACAGTGTGTGCTCTGCAACTGCCAATTTCTCCACTTGCCCCAACCAGCAATACCATTTTTGTTTGATAATTCTGGTACTGACGGATCATCCAGTCATTGCAACAGTCTTTCCTAAATGTACAAGGTATGTGGCATATTCCCAACATTACAAGAGGGTCCCTTTTATCCTTTTACTCTCTGATTTTCTGGGTCAATTTTGGTATTATTTTACATGCTCTGTTCACACAATATATGGACAATTCTGCCCATAAGCCCAAGAATGTATGGCAGAAAAACTGTACCCAACATTTCTCCTACTGTTGTGTCACTTTGAAAAGTGTTAGGTTCTGTGAAACTTCTTATGCAACTGGTGGAGTACTCACTGCTCCTTAGAACAAACTCCAGATGTTGTCCCTCATGTCTGGGGTGCACCTTAATTTTTAAGCAATTTTTTAAAGAAATAACATTTTTACCAATTTTATTATTAGATTGCAAAGCCAGACTAAAAAAATCTTAGTTTATAAAACTGAACTGACATTTAAAATCCTGAAAGCTATCATCTTCTAGTTTTGGTCATCTTGTATTCAGTCCTCTAATTACACATTTAGTCTTCCTTATTTTTTGCAGTCTTCTTTACTAGGCCTCCAATCACAAACGGTTTTTTCTGGTGGTGGAGAGCTGAAATGTTGCTCAGCTGCTCTGTTTCCACGTTCTTCTGCACAAGCTATTACTTTCAATTTATAGCCCATACAATATTAATACCTTTCATTTTTTTTTCAGTCATAAAACTAGTTACTAACAAAAATATTTTACTGTTACTGATAACACAAATCACTTTAAATTCAAGTTCACTGGCACTGGAGACTGCAAAGACACATCATAGGCCAGACAGTGTTCTTTTGTGATGGCACAGTGGGAGAAGACAGTGTTAGCAAGCTTGTGAATCACCGCGACTCATGTTCATTGCAAACATTGTGTGAGACTGATCACATAATAAAATTTACTGACACAGAAGTTCTCACTGTGAAGAGGAGCTATAATGCCCACTTCTTCAGGGCAGCCACAGAAATTCACAAACATGGCAACAGTTTCAGCAAGAAAGAAGAAAGCCTCGAGACAAACAGATCCTGAATCTCCATGCTGCTGCAAACGGCAGTTGCAGGTAGTAAGAGGAGAACCATAGTGATACTGACCAGGGGAAAGCCCTCAGACTTTAGCGCAATAGGTTCATATCTCAGCCCATTGTATCGACTCCAGTCTGCCACTGGCAATGGAGGGTGAACCTTTCACAACATCAACCACGCGTGCTGGCAAAACATAAGAAAATTTGCTAACAAATGTTGGCTGAAGATCCTGAAATATAAGCCAACAGGCAATACATAAATGAGCGCCACAAAAGCCTCAATAATTTAGTCATATGTATGTTCAGTTCAGAAAAAATATTACATAAACATGAAATAGGAAACATTCTGAGTAAGATCTTGCACATCTTACAAAAATGTACCCTCTAGTTACTTAATGTGACCAAAAGCCTGAATAACCATCTTTTGCAGCATAGACCACTGTGAGATGTACAGAAAAAGAGTCAGTGAGGTTCTGAAAAGTACCAACAGGCATGTGGAGTGATGCCAACTCCACTGCTGTGGCCAGTTGTGCTAGGTTTCTTGACTGAGAATCCACTGCAGGAACAGCCCAATCAAGCTGGCCCCACAAATTCTAGATTCGGTTTAACTCTGGGGAGTTTGGTGGCCAGGGAATTTTGGTAAATTCATCCTAGTGCTCATCAAACCATGCAATGCAAGCAGTGTGACACTTTGCACTGTCCTGCTGGTAGAAGCCATTGCACTGAGAAAAACCAAACTGCATGTAGAGGTGGTAATGGTCCCCAAGGATAGATGCATACTTGTGTTTATCACTGTACCATCCGAAATGATATGAACAGTTTATAAACTCAGCCATTTTAGAAAAAATTCCATCCCTGGCCCAAAAGCCAATGACAGTACCATTTTTAACATCAGATAAATCGCCCCACTCCCAAATTACAACAACAACTGCACTGTTTTCTGCATCCCACAGACATTCTTTGTATATCATCCACTACTACTGCTGCTGCCACCTTTTTCTGTGAGGAGTTACTGTACACTGATGTCAAACATAGGTAGTGGTCACATTAATGTGACTGGACGATGTACTTAAATATTTCAAGAACTTAGTCCCAATAAAGAATATAGCTATTCCTTTCTCGTTTCTCTTTTCATTCAGTTACACTTCATTCTATAAATAACAATAAGGGGAAGAACATTAACATATACAGAACTAATTAAAAAATTTTGAATTGTGTATTGCATTTTATTCTGAATTCGAGTAAAATAGCTTTAAAAGTGTGTCATTAATCAAAGTACTGGTTTTACTTTATTTACACTTAAAAGAGGTGTGAATGAACTTCTTTTCTAAGAGACAAAAGGGATATTGCCTGAAAAAACTGCTTGTTCATCTCTTATATTGTTCTTTTGTGATTTTTTAATTGTAAGAATACTTGTAAAAGGGAAAAAAATGTGTATATGATTTTACATACAATGCTGTGATATATAGCACCAAATAATTTCTGCATATTTGGCTTCACCAAACACTAATTTTTGCCATGACAGACTGGTGCCTTGTCTTGAAGAAAAAATGAAGTGTATACTTTTGCGACAGCAGTCGATTTTTATAAATTTCTTTTGGGTCAAAGACAGCTATAAAATGATATACCAACATTTCAGCCACTACTGTTAGTGCTAGTACAATTGTACATCATTTTAAAACATGCTGCAGTCTTCAAACAAGAAGAAATTTGTGGATACATGAGTAATTAATAACTGCCTTCAGATAAAATAAATAAATTTAAAAAATAATCAAAGCATGATACACTACATGCTCCAAGAAAATTTGAAACTATGAAAATAATCCATACTAAAGCCACTACTTTCTTCTAACTTTAAGTTCTCAGCAAATATTCTCTCAATACGACACCTAAAACTACTTTTGCAAACACAATTTAACCTCTTTCCTTCCTTTCTACAAAGTGTCTATATTTGCAAGGCTGCGTATGTTCAGTACATCATCTTGCATCCAGTCATATCACCCTACACTGTTCTCTAAATACTGGGTTGCATATATTGGTAATGTCAAACAATGATTTCCACAAGGGAAGAAAAAAATTTCTTTGCTTCTCACAGAAACTTCATTAACTAAATTGCAATTTTGCTTTCATTATGTCGGTACTGTTGCACAATGACATAAGTGATATGATAACCTTATTCATTAAATAATTTTTGTCGAGATAGCTTTCAACAGTTAACATGTTATGTATGTTTCAATCAATAATAAACTGGATGACCATGATATTGAACAATTCATTTTTCAATAGCAAATCACAAATGTAAATTCATCCAAAGTTGGACAATATTTAT
This sequence comes from Schistocerca nitens, assembly GCF_023898315.1. Classification (NCBI taxonomy): domain Eukaryota; kingdom Metazoa; phylum Arthropoda; class Insecta; order Orthoptera; family Acrididae; genus Schistocerca; species Schistocerca nitens. The sequence goes on from NC_064617.1 coordinate 331,901,128, forward strand.
GAGGAAGCTGCTACATCATTTTCACCACTTATGAAATGGATGGTCCTGCTGAACATTGTGCACATGAATGAAATCTCAAAACTGCAATCACAGATAATAACATTAATAAAATTCACAATATTATATTGAAACGTCTAGAACTAAATGTGTGTGAAACAGCTGAGGCCATATCAGCACAAAGAAAAGTACATTTTATGTGAAGATTTAACTATGAGAAAGCTTTGTGTGACCAAAAGCAAATATGAAAATAATGTACTTGGCAATGTATGGACCATTTTAAAAAGATTTCTGTAGATTTTATGTTTCACTTTGACACTATGGATGGATTCACCAATTAAGACATCAAAGAAGTGCTGGAAGCCTGTATCCTTGCACCAAAGAAGACAAAATTTATTTTATCTGCCAGAATAGTTATGACCACTTTTATATGGAATGCAAAAGGGGTCTTTTTATTGATTACCTTACAAAAGGTAAAACAGTAGCTGGTGAACACTACAAGTCTTCTGGACTAACTTAACAAAAAATATGAGTAGAGGCCCTGATCACAAAGGAAAAATAACTATCTTTCCTCAGGAGAATGGATCTGCTCACAAAAGTACTTTGGAAATGAGACACTGGGTTTCCGCAAGGATTGTTTCATCAACCATGGCGTCCTCAGACCCCCTATCTAACTTCACATCTGGAGAAATTGGTAGCTGGGAAATATCTGTTGTCTGATGGCAGCAGTAGGTAAGTATTTTGTGGAACTTACTGAGAAGCATTAGAGTTGTGGATGTTGCACAGTAGAAAGAGTTGATCCACAATTGGCTATAAAGAGCAGTATATCAGAAAATAAGTGCATATTTCATCTCAAACACATTGTCTTTCACTTACAGGCTGACCATTTTCTCTCTCTCATATCACTCAACCTTCGGTATATTGTACAGTACCTATAACTTTCATTTTCTTTCAGATTAAACAAATAAGATATCTGGGCCCAAACTCTGTCTGCTATTTGATCTGGATGACAAAAGGTCACAGAAAAAAAGAAATAAAAAGAAAAATGGAGAAGCTAAGAAAAGAAATAGAACTTTCATTGGTGTGATCAACAGAAAAAAACACATCAATGGCCAGGAATCAGTGACCAACAATGTAATCCTTTCACTGACAAAACTGTAAACAAAATAAACTAAACTGCAAGAAAAGACACATAATAAAAGAACTAAACAACTGCTATTTCATTCTTATTAAATTTGATCATCTCTGGTCAGTGTATCTGCTAAGAACTTTAAAAGCAGAACAGAAAGTTGTAATTTAATGGTCCATTTATTACACTGTCAATCTTTCGTTTACTAAAAGACTGCATTACAACCTGCCAGATTTCAATATTTGTGACAGTTATCACAAACAACAGAAGGAGAAGGATCTTGGCACAAAGTCAATTCTCAAGTTGAGTTAATATCGTAGTTTAAAATTTTACTGAGATCATCATACTGAAGGAATTTATAAAATGCAGTAACTGTGACAATAAAATATGGTAGGAGAATAAATGTTCATGAGTGTGTGTAATTACACATTCAGTACTGTGTGCGATAGACCAGTTGAAACAAATTCTTGAACAGAACTTCTCTCTGTGTAATTATTTAATCAATTCAAGAGTCCCAAATGTGTATTTACTTTCAGTTTCATTATTTACGTGAATTGTCTTCTCTAGTAGTCCCTTAAGGATCATCACACTCTGGCAATAAATGTAGCAGAAAAAAAAATTCTTGTTACATACATCTTCTTAAGCTGGCCAGATACAGACCAACAATTATTCAGACTCACTGTAATATATTAATGTCAAACACTGGTACTTAATATGCACATACAATAATGTTAGTAAAATAACTCACAGCAAAAAGAGGGTTGCTGGTAATGTAGTGGAACTTGGGCTTCTCACTCGTGGAGCTGGACCAATAGTTGCTGTATTTGGAGCCCTGTATAAATCATAGCTTGGTAATTTATCATGCAGTGTTTACTGCTTCTTTTCAAAAAGTTGAAGTAAAAGTAGAGAAAGTAATATTAAAACACTTGAGATGGAATGGCATCACCTACTTACCTATGCCCAGAATAAAAGTAACACTTACATGGCTTTTGATACAAGTTTCCCTTTCCCCAAGCACCTACTCTTATCAAACTTTCTGTTGCCTGGTTCTTACTTTTTATTTTGTTTAAGTAACTTAATTTTTCCCTTTGACGTTTCATCTATGTTATCTTCACTGCACTCTGATTTCAACTATTGATTATTAGCTTTAATATAAAAAAGGTCCAAAACATTTTTGCACCACCTACATATTTGCAAATGGCAGTGACCTTGTATTCAAGGTGAGCAGGTAATGAAAGAGTAATCAAAACCTGCTACTGTATGACATTCCATACCACATTTCTCTACCCCATGCATTGTAACACACGAGTTCTCCTTGATATGCTGTCCACACAGTAGTCAAGATGTTGCTGCCCAAGCCTAAGCCACTCATTGACAGATGCCATACTGAGGTCATCCAGAGTGTGAGGAGGGTTGGTTCCTGCAATGATGCACTGCAGGTTTCAGCTAGTCCCAATAATACTCAGTTGGGTCCATATTAGCAGATACTTCAGGCCATTCCATTTGACTGATTCCTGTTTCCTGGAGGAAGGTGTTCATGGGGTGGTTGCAGTGTTCTCATGCACTGACAAAAATCTTCTCAGTTTTCAAGCTGTGTCAGTTTGAATAAAATGCTCAGCTTTCAACAGCTGTCACCATCATCAGAAGTAGAAAACGCACTGAACACCAGTGCAGTCACAGTGCTCCATTTATACAGGTATGATAGCAGCAACTGGGACTTACACAGAGGGTCAGGAGGGTTAATAGGTGGGTAACAGCAACTCCTGTCTGCTGCAGGACTGGGTAACAGCAGGTGGCAGAAGGTGCTGGCACCACATTCGAATTGACACCCTCACCTTCCAAGAAGTGTCAAGCATCTGTCTCTGCTTCTACTAAATATTCAAAGCCTGCAAACATGCCCTACTAAGTGGTTACCCCTGGTCTCAGTTAAAACTGTTGTTGTTTATTCTAATCTCAGTCACCTCCTATAACGAAACCACAACATGATGACGCATGAGGCAGGACTCTTGCCTTTTTAAATTCACAAGAATATTCAACCACAGCTGATTTTTCAAGCACCCTTTGTTTAATGTGATGTATTTTCTCAGCACAGCATACATCAACAGTGCAAATAGATTGGCCTATGTAGATACATCTGCATTTTCAAGAATACCATACACACCAGGAATTCACAGGCCTACGTTTTCTTTAACGTACCATAAAATATCTTGTCTTGGAGGTGGCCCAGAATACTGGTAATACTGGTCTCAGTCCATGTCTCTACAGCACACATTGCATCTTGCTTGTCACTGGCCCGTGGTATGGAAAGAACATAGATGCGTTGGACTTTTCTGCCAATTCATGAGGCATCTTTTGTGAAAAGTACCTTAAAGCACCAGCAATGTCTCCCATTCCGTAATTCAGACAGTAGCTGGTCATTGTCAAAAATAATCTTTGCTCTGTGTACCTATGTGTTCATGATCATTTTCTTGTGTACCAGATGGTGAAAACTATTTGCCTTCAAATACCAGTCAGTCTGTATTCATTTTCTGTTGGTTTCCAATCTTGACAGTAAATGTAATGTTGGGATGGGCATCATTAATGTGATCAACACACTGCTGCAGTGGATTTTCACAGTGTGGCCCTACCAGGAAAGTACTGCCAACACACTGTAGGAAGCAAACTGCATGCACTGTCATAGAGTCAGAATTTTCTCCATGAAGATGTCTGCAACAGCCAGAGACAGTGGGGATCTCGTCATTGTACCACATGTCATCTTATTACATTCATCATAGTACAGGCAGTACATTGTCATTAAGGTGTGGAGGAACGACCTGATGATCAAAAATGGAAACTTTAGGGACACTAAGGTCTTATACTGGCACCCTTTTAAAAAGAAACACTACAGTCAAACTAACCTTTATGTTGTTCTAGTCTACCTTCACTTTCTTGAGTTTATCAACAAACATTTGCAAATTAACAGCATGCTGTCTGCAATGTTCTAGTTTGGGTGTTAATAATGCTGCTAGATGTTTTGCAGGTTTATAGGAAGATGAACTGACTGCACTAACAATGGGCCTAAGAGGACATCTTCCCTGTGTATCTGGGACGTCTGGCAGCATGTGGCATTAGTTTCTTCACCACACACTCGTGCGTCTTCATTTTCAAAGACAAGCCTGTCACCAAAACATTAACTACAAGGATGGACAGCAGACAGGAAGATCCTGTCCTCCATATCGCACAGCCCTCAAATTGCCCTTAACAGCAATGAGAGGTGTCCAACGCATATACATGATATCAGCACAAAACATGAGTGACCCTCTTCTCTCCTACAACAGGAGTGACCCACCTCTCTGATGAACATATGGGCTGCATGCTTGAGATGCATAATGGTAGCTGGTTGTTTCCGTACACTTCTACAATTTTTTTATGTCATATGACTAGGGCCTCCCGTCAGCTAAACCGTTCGCTGGGTGCAAGTCTTCCGATTCGACACCACTTCAGCGACTTACGTGTCAAACTTCTACAATTATTACCAGGCATTAGCCAAGTTCTACACTGCTTGATGATGAAAACCAACACCATTAATCCGGTGTTCTCTTGGCCACATTCTTCACATAAAACAGTGCTTTGGGGTTTGTACAGTTATTTGTAAAGCACATCTATAGGCTTCATTGGCTGTGTGGCAATGGTTGAGCACTGCCTGAGTCAACAGTCCTGCCAGATAACTCCAAAAAGGTAGCGTGCAGTTCTACTGCAATTCATTGTGGGGTGCTCACAAGCCATAATTTGTGTGTAGCAGTCACCAGCTGTTATTGTTAACCACAAGCCACCACTATAAGACGCATCTTAAATGTGACATGTATCGCAATAGTGGTTGCCATGTTGTATGGAAATTCGGTGATCAACTTTTCCTAATGAATGTTCTTGCCAGCAAGTGACAATGTGAGCATATCCCAAGTTTGAAAAGACCCTTTGAGGAACACTGTACACAAGCTGCATTGCTCCATTCACAACTGGAGACATGCAACTGCACTGAGAATACAGGTTTAGCTTTACCTCCATTGCATAGGATTTCTTGTGCTCAAAAACTATTGAAAAAGTGGTCATAAGGATGGTGCAAAATGTTTTTTTAACTACTTTTTTTGCTATGAGAAAAGGAGTTTCACATGTAAATGTACCTTTTCACTAAAAAATAAAAATAAGAAGAGAGAATGATAAGCAATGAAATGAGCAATGTGAAATTGAATGTTAGAAGTGTGCATTTACATCTTTGTACTGCATGGGCTTTAAACATATTAGGAAAAGTGGAATGGGGAGCCAAGCTAACTAAATGAATTACACAGGCCTGCTAAGAATGAGCTAGAGTAAAATTGTTAGTACTCAAGATGTGTTTATGAGGACAATATAAAACAAAATTGACAATATAAAACAAAATTCTAAAACCACATGAATGGGTTATTTGCTATAGTAGAATTACTTGGGAACAATCAACTAATATCACAAGGCTAAAAAGGAATAAAGAGAGAGAAAGAAAGTAAAGGCATGTATATTGCCCAACAAAGAAAGTCACAAAGTCTGCGACTAATGAGCATTTCTTACTTGTAAATTTTTAAATTATTAATTCCTCTACAACAGCTGGCACACACTAGAAAACTTCCATTTACTGCACAATTGCAAAACTTTTTACCAAAAAGTATTAATCACACCATAAATTGCTAAAAAAACTTTGTAACTAAACACTCCATTTTACACAGCCAAAAATTTATAATAAGCTGAAAGGTAGGAGTGTATTGGTTCATTAACAATACTTATAGTGGAGAAGTGGTACTATTCCATTAAAGAGTCCATGGAGGAAAAATTTGCTATTTTAGCTATGTAAGTATGTATTTATCTGTAGAGTGTCAAAACTACAAGTAGTACTTCATATTGTGACAATTTTACTCCTTTTTTAAAATAAAAGATAAATAATGGTCACTCATTAAAACTCTTGACAGATCTATTGTATGATAGACCATATGACATAAAAGCTGGACATTATGAAACAAATGATTCATATTTCTCATCGAAAGCAGCCTATTTTCTTTCAAAAATGTACATTAAAACATTGAGTTCTGTACTAGAGTCACTGATTGAAAGGAACACGTACAATGCTGAAAACAGAGAAATGGAGGTTTCAAAAGAAGAGTAAAGAGGTATAATGCATTTCTTTATGTTGGGAGGGGTTTAGGGAACAGAAAATCATCAAAGAATGGTACAAGATGGAGAGCAATGAAAATCTGTTGCAGTTCTGATGCTGAATCCAACCTCTAGGGCAATTGTTGCCATTGTAACTTGCCATGCTTCAACAATGAGGGCATTCACCTGCTGGAGAATCTATCAGTAATGCAGTGTGACATTCTAGATTGTGGATCATCAGCCAATGATGTCTGTCCTTCCTTGACTCACTTGTGCCAAGTGGTACTATTGCAATTGACATGCAGTGCTCTTTGTATGCATGTTCCATTCTTTGATGAATTTCCATTTTCCACGCTCCTTCTGCTGAGAGGAAATGCACTACATCCCTTTACCGTTCTTCTGAAGCTCCCATTGCTCTGTTTTCACCACAACTGTGTGCAGTGGACAGCTGACATGTGCTCGTGCTCATTCATGTCATCATGTGGGTATGCACTCATTACTTCTAGCAGCAAGGTCGGGACCTCAGCACTCTTCTTCCACAGATAATGACATTACCGTCCTTTCAGTTGTTTTCATTTTACAGCCTGTGGTTCAATTCTTTTTAAACAACTCTAATATGTGCAAGCAAGTTAGTCGATAAAAGGTTCAGTGATATGTTTCTAAATTGGAGTCTCTTGTTCACTGACACACTTAAATGGAAATCTGGCACTTATTCATGACCCCTGCAGTTACACTATTATGGTGTTGAGAACCCATTAGTGCGCAAAATAATAAAGTGCAATAAATCCTGAGGCACACCACACTAGCAGCTGTCTGAAATTGCAGGATCCAAATGTTCAGATAATTTGCAGTTCGTTTGGTTAATGAGACTGTGGTTCATTAACTTCTCTTTTTTAATTGTCGGAATAGTGACCTCCAATGTACAAGGTGCAATGGTTCATCTTTTCCTTGAACATCCAATGTATCTTAGCTTGTACAGCTTCTGATACAGTTTAATTTTGTGCATCCTTTAACTTTTTCAAATAATTTCAGTTCATTCATTTTGAGTATGCTTCTTCACTTGAATTTTCTTATTCATTAATTTGATACATAATGTCTGTGGCTCATTTATTGATCATAATTAAGAAGATATTTAAAATACAGTCCACATGTTTTTCAAATAAATGTTAGAAGTTTAACTTTAACACCCAGGTTCACTTCCATCATTTTGAGAAATGTAATGCTTCATGAAAAGTAACAGTAAATTTCAAATCATTGTTGTTGTCATCAGCCATTTAACATCCACTGCTGAAATTCATGCCTTCTCTAGACTTTTTCATGAATCACAATCTTCAGTGGTATGTACCCATGTTGCATCTGCATTTTTTTTAATACAGGCTATTCACTTTCCATTAGACCACTCTCTCAGTGTTTTCTTATCTTTTTGAGTCCAGTAAACAGTTTCCTTAGTCCATGTTCCTTCCTTTCACATGACTAAATGAGCCACTTGCTTCCATTCCATTTTCATTAGCACCATAATTACATCTTCCACTCCAGTAGGTTGCTTGGGCTACTCCCAGTTTCTACCAGTAATTCCCAATGTCCATTCCATTTCTCCATCGTTCACCTTGAACAGCTTTTAATATAAAATTATATGACACTGCCACAAGTGAAAACTGATACTCACTGGTAATAGACTTTGTAGGAAAAGATAGACTGTTACTCACCGTAAAGATGAGACATTAAGTTGCACACAGGCCCTAGCTGCCAGAGTTGGCAGTCATGTGTGCATTATATGCAGTTGCTTGTGTGAATGAATGGTGTGTGTTTCTCTCTTTCTGATGAAGGCTGTGGCTGAAAGCTTTGCGTAAGTGTCTTTTACTTGTCAAACAATGGAAAATCCAGGATAGAACATAACAATATTATGAAAAGGCAAGTTTCCACTCACCATATAGCGGAGATGCTGAGTCACATATAGGCACAACAAAAAGACTGTCACACACACACACATATACACACACACTCAAGCAAATGCAACTCACACACACATGACTGCAGTCTTAGGCTACAGTTGCAGTGTGGCTATAGTTGCCTGAGACTGCAGTCGTGTGTGTGAGCTGTGTTTGCGAATGTGTGTGTGTGTGTGTGTGTGTGTGTGTGTGTGTGTGTGTGTCTGCTTGTCATCTATTTTTGACAAAGGCTTCATGAGCCAGAAGCTTTATTTGTGAGAGTCTTTTTGTTGTGCCAATCTCGACTCAGCATCTCCGCTACATGGTGAGAGGCATCTTTCCTTTTCATAATTTTGTTTTTTACTTGTGCCTGTCGAAATTAAATGTGTCATCTTCATGGTAAGTAGCAATATATTTTCAGTCTTAGACACATAGGAAGCTTAGTTTTAAAAACTATGGTATTCTTAATGTACCAAAAGCACTGCAGGACATTTATACTCTTCTATTTATTTATTTTTCTTGTCCATCCAGTAGTTGCTTCAACTGCCCTAGAAACAAAAATTCATCAACTGGTTCTATGATTTTGGCCAAAATTTGTACTATTTTTTCTTGATTTCATGACCACACATTATTTTAGACTCAGAATAATAAATTTTCAAGTCTGTTATAAAACTTGCTCTATTAGGTTCTCCCATTCAGTGCTGCCGTTCACCTGCACTGGATTCAAAAACTTCAGTGACATCAACATATGGATTAACCGAGATTTCCACATTAACACAAATTCATTCTACTTTTTACCAGTTTAAGGATCTGAAAATTGCATCTAGAGTTGCTGAGAACGGTTTTGGCAGTGGAGAAACTCCTTGCCATATCACCACTTTCAATTCGAAACTCCACATAATCCTGATGGAGTCTAAGGGAAGCTGTAACACTGATGCAGATATTTTTTTGTTTACAAAAGGAACTTCAAGTAATGCCATGTTTCTCAAAATTTGCTAGTACAGAAATGTCTTAAAATCTATAAAACTGGTACTTTGTACATACATTACAAATAGAACTTGAAAATTAACATAAAAGATGAGTAACAGGCTGTAAGACATTTCTTATCAGATAAGCCATTTACACACTTGTTACTGGTAATGTCCAGGGTGCAAATAATTCACAATCTCAATAAATATTGTACATTATGTATTTGTCGTCAGATTGTTTCTACGCTGATAAACTGTTGAAATAGGCAAAAAAGTAACTGCTTGATTTGTACAAGGCATTAGCATACAATACTATTTATGCACAGTTAAGTACAAGTTGGCTACACTACTGCATTTACTATAGCCTCTATTTCTATGTGTTCTGGTTTATTCATGCACTACAAATGCCATATTTGACATGTTGTGTTTAAACTATTTTTTTAACAGAAGCAGCCTTTACAAAGGTTATACAAATTAGTATTATAAAGATATACAGGTCCAACTAATATACAATATGGGGATATGTCTTTGTGGCATTTGTCCAATGTGAAATTTACATACAGAGTACACTTCATAGAAGTTATCACACAAGTGAAGTGATTATGAAAAGAGTACACAGCTTATAGGTCAATCAAAAAAGGAATGATGTTTAAATAGTAAGGAAAAAAATGGAAATGAGCATACAGCATTGTGGGCCAGGAGTCCCCCATTCGGGGATGTTCAGCCGCTGAGGGCAAGTACTTATTGCATTCAACGCCACATTGGGCAACTTGCACATTGGAGGTGGGGATGTAATGATAATGAGAACAACGCAACACCCAGTCCCTGCTCCAGCCGGGAATCAAACCCAGGCCCTTTGGCTTGGCATTCCGCCATGCTGACCATTCAGCTAATGGGGGCATATTAAATAGTAAGAATTAAATAGTGATAGGATGTGTACAAAATGAGCAACAACTTCTTAGAAGGCATTGGGCGATGGAACAAGGGATCCGAATGTAATGAATATTCCTTTCCTGTGGATTGATGGTTGAAGGCTCTCCACATCACCCACTCAAACACCATAATGTGGTCATATAGTGTATTCTGATATGGCAGGATCTCAATTGACTAATTCAGTCAGCTCAATGGTTGGAGGAAAGCACTGGCATATCATTTGCAACAAGACCATGTCTTGTAAAGTGTTGCAGTGCTCAAACTATTCTTTGGATTGTGGAAGATTTATGTTTTTACACAATAAAGATTTATGAACTTTAAAATGGCTACGATGGTAAACTATCTGTCTGAGGATAAGAAATAAAGAGTGGAAGATTAGGTTGGGACAGTATAAAGAATCACTTCCAACTGTGTTACAGTGCTTCAAGTGTTAACACAGAGAACTCATCCTTGAGATGTATCAACACTGAAGCATTTAACTAGCAATATCTGTTTTTCCAGTAGTGCTAGTCATGCATGACATGCAGGAGAACTTTGATGAAGTTTGGAATATAGGAGATGAGGTACTGGCAGAAGTAAAGCTGTGATTGAAGGTTGTGAGCTGTGCTTGGACAGCTCAATTGGTAGAGCACTTGCTCACAAAAAGCAAAGGTCCCAGGTTTCACTCCCAGTCCAGCATACAATTTTAATCTTCCAGGAAATTTTAAATCAGCACACACTCCACTGAAGACTAAAAATTCATTGTGGAAATTTAGCTAGGTGGCAGATGATTTTCTCCATTAATATAATGGTTGATCATGAAGTTTGTTCACATCAAGTTTAGCATAATATGATACTTGACTATATTTTTTGATTATGAATAACTTTCATGTTTTGGTTTATTTGATCTACACTGAGTAAACCTGCAACTAATGGTACTGCTGCAACCGGCTTATTACACAAATTCTTAGATTAAAACTAGATAATAAATCAGCTGCCTAGTGATACTGAAGAAAAAAGTTATTGTTTTAGCCATTGGTAAATTCCTACAGATGGTAACAGTTTTTAATCTTGCTTGTTATCACAGGTATACAGAAGGAAATACAAAAATCATTTTACAAACTAATTAACAAATGTTACTCACACTGGATCATAAGCTGCATCTACACTTTGGGGAAAAAATTTCTTGAAGCAAAAATGTTACTCACTTTGGTTGATAAGCTGCCAGTTGTCTATGAAATACTGTGTTTAATCAACATGCTAACATGCATCTGAACCTCAAACACCCATGCAATAATTTATAAAGCAGGCAATAAAAAAATGGTACTTTCAGGTTCCCATAATAAATCTTCACCTTATTTGAATTAATGAAAACAAATTAACTCAAAAAAATGTTTACGTATCACCATACTAGTATTTAACTCTCATTCAAAGACTAACGAAACATATTTTCATATATTTGCTGTGTTCCACAGACAAAAACATATTTATTTATCTCGTGTTAAAATGCACATGTACCACCTATTCCTTATTCACTAGTCAAGGGTCAATTTTTGGAGGAGTACTACACATTTTGGATCTGTGGGATAATATTTTTCAAAAAAGGACTTAATGTGCATAACCTGGTAATGTTACAGAATTTCTTTCTCCATAATTATACCATCCTACAATTCCTCCTCAAATATTATTGTCTGAACAAGATGACATGATTCCCAGAGTAGTGTGCTATATCCGCAGCAGACGGACATCGGAGCACACATTGCTGAATTCAGAATTACAGGGAGCTGCCAGGTGGGAGAGTAACCCAACCCTCCAGTATAGAGAACAAAACGTGACGGATGGACTATGGACAAGACAATAGACCAGGACACAGACAAACAATCTTATTGCAATGAGGTGCCACACAAAGCAGTTGCCACAATGATGACACCAAAACCAAAAGCAGCAGAGAGACAAATCCAAGATTCCACCAGAGAGAATAACTGGGTGACACACAAGGTAATTATTCAACAGTTCTGATACAACAAAGATCAATCCATAAGTATCAAGTGTGAGCACTTAACTGACTGGCTGTGCATTGTACAGCTGCCTGAATACTGGCAGTGTGGAACGGTACTGGCTTGCACACTAAAGAGGCAAGAGAGTGACAGGCTCACCATGCAAGTGCAGTGCCGCCACAGTGTCCTCTATCAGCTATCAAGGTCCGTCTCCTCCAGTGGACATTCAACCTCTGTGGTACTCAATACCAGATCCCTCCCCACCATCCCCACCCCCACCCCCTTCACAATAGGCACGAACAGTTGGGAGCACCCCAGATGGTGCCATAGGGGTGGAAAGCAGGTATGGGTGATGACCCAAACCCATCAACAGCAGGATAGCAAAGAAATGGTGATTGGCGTGCCCATCATGATGTCACTAGAAGTGAGTGCACCGCAGGGTTCCTTTGATTCCCGCTTAAGCAGAAGGCGGTCCTGGAGCCCTCGGGGGGGTCGCTGGCCCTGGGGCATCATTATTAACAGAAGGTAGAGAGGGAGGGGGAGATGGCAATGATGAGTATTCCATATCAGCTCATGGTCGGAGCTGGTTGTGGTGGTGGCACTCAAGCCCCGTCCATGTTTGGACAGATATAACCCAACACCCACAGTTCTCTACTGCCGTTGCTGGTGTCCAAGCCACAGGACTTCCATAGGAGTGGACCCATAGCCATGCCAGGTGCCTAATGCCCAGACAGCTGACAGCACGATGCAGGAGAGAGCAATGTCTGAAGATGAAGCAGTGTCTGTGGTTGCTGCCTGTAGACCAGCTAACAGGGATATGACCATCAATCAGCATGGTGTGACAGGTGCTCAAAAACAGAGTGAGGGCAGAGGTGGTGACAGAGGATTCAACAACCTTCTTCATTTGTTGCAAGATGTTCTGCTTGACCATTTGAGGAAGGATGGAATGGAGGGCTGACAATATGTTTTATGCCATTTGCCACACAGAACTCTTTGACAACAGACACCACGAATGGGGCCATTATCTGAAAACAAAGTGTGAGGTAATGCTTCGATGGCTAAAACCTGGGCCAAGGCAGTGAGAGTGGCATTGGTCATGGTGGTGCCATGCATAACACATATGGGTAATTGGAGTAGGCATCCACAATGAGCAACCACATCGACCCCAAAAACAGGCCCACAAAATTGAGGTGGATGCAGTCCCACGGATGGTGCATATAGGCCAGGGTGGAAATGATGATGGATGTGCTGTTTGGTGCTGGGCACATACCATGTAAACACAAACCATTCTCTTGATGTCACTACTGATATCCAGACAATACATGTGTCGGTGAATCAAACCCCTAATGCAGGACATCCCCCAATGTCTCTGGTAGAGCAAGCACAGGACTCGCTGCAATCCGGCGGGAATCACCACCTGATGCATGTCAGTCCCAGTATCCAAGAGAAGAACATCATTGACAACTGAGAACCTGTGAGAAAGTAGTTTCCATGGGCTGAGCTCCGTCGCCAGCTGATGGGTGAGGTAGGGCAGCCAGCCACAGGTCACATATCAGAGGACCTGTCACAGTGTGGGGTTGCAGTGTGTGATGGCAGCGAAACATGTGGCCATAATGGGGAAAGTATTCAATGTATGTTGCCATGCAGTATCAGTGTGGAAGCAGAGGACCTCCTGTTTTCAAAATCAGGGTCCAGTCCAGCGGGTAGACATGAAAAGGTTTCGGCATTAGCATAATGCACCATGGGCTTAAACAAGATGGTATAATTGTAAGCGCTAAGGAACTGTGCACTATAAACGATGAGCCATTCACACTGGGATGTCTGACTGTGGCCCAATTAAGGTAACCAATGGCTTGCAATCTGTAATGAGAGATTTTTGCACCAAAATGGTAGACATGAAATTTTTTAATGGCAAACACTATCACCTATGTCTCTTGTTCGATCTGTGAGTAGTTGTGTTGTGCAGGGGTCAATGTCTTAGAAGCATAAGCAACTGGCTGTTCAGAGCCATCCTCATTTCTGTGCACCAGAACCGCCCCAATGCCACAGGTAAATGATTCGGCTTCCACAAGCAATAGACATCTGGGAGAGGAAGGTGTGAGACAAGGAGCAGATTTCAGCAGGTTTTTAATTGCTTAAAAGCCTGGTCACAGGCAGGGGTCCAGTCATAGGGCATTGCTTTCTTATGCAAATGACTGAGGGATTGTGAAAAGTGGGCTACTTGGAGTAATAGTTGACTTTCCGTAAAAAACACCTGGAGTTCAGTTAAGTTCTTCAGGCAGGGAAGAGAACAAATGGTGGCAACATTCTGATCAGTAGGCCTGATTCCCTCTTTAGTGAGCCAATTCCCCAAATACTGTACTTCTGGTTGAAAAAAATTGACACTTCTCCTATGACAATGCAGACCTGCATCCTGCAGGCTGGTAAAGAGGGTGCAGAGATCTTGCAAATGCTTCTGACGGGAGGGTTCCATAACAATGAGATCATCCAGATAATTCACACAAGCTTGAATGTGCTGCATTAGTTGTCCCAGATACCTTCAGAAAATTGTTGGAGCTAAGGTAATGTCACCGGCCGGAGTGGCCGGAGTGGTTCTAGGCGCTACAGTCTGGAACCGCGGGACCGCTACGGTTGCATGTTCGAATCCTGCCTCGGGCTTGGATGTGTGTGATGTCCTTAGGTTAGTTAGGTTTAAGTAGTTCTTAGTTCTAGCGGACTGATGACCTCAGAAATTAAGTCACGTAGTGCTCAGAGCCATTTGAACCATTTTTTTAAGGTAATGTCAAATGGGAGTCACTTGTCCTTATACGAGGGTTGAAACTTAAATAGTGGCAACTATTTATTCACAACCGATACAAAAGAGTTACATGTTTGCACCTGTTGCTGTCCTTCAAGATAGTCACCAGCGTTGTGTAGCACCCATTGCCAGCAATGTGGAAGGTGTAGTATACTGTTAGCAGAGCCTGTTCTGTTGATGATGCGAATGGAGCAGTCTACTGCCTGTCAGATCTCTGGAACAGTTCTGAAGTGAATGCCATGAAGTGGTTCCTTCATCTTCAGGATCATATCAAAGTCACAAGGTCTTAAGTTGTATTACTGTTTGTTTTTGGAGCATCATCTGCAACCAGCTTTGCAAAAGAAGTGGTGACACTTTCTGTTCAACCCAGCCATCATTTTGCATGACAATGCATGGGACCATACAGTGCAAGCTGTTGCTGCTCTGTTCGGTCGATGGGACTGGGAAGTACTGTACCATCCACCATACTCCCCAGGCTTAAGTCCTTGTGACTTTGATTTGATTCCAAAGATGAAGGAACCACTTCGTAGCATTCACTTCAGAACTGTTCCAGAGATTCGGCAGGCAGTAGACCGCTTCATTCACACCATCAACAGAACAGGCTCTGCTAATGGTATACTATGCCTTCCACATCACTGGCAATGGGTTCTACACAATGCTGGTGACTACTTTGAAGGACAGTAACTGGTGCAAACATGTAACTTTTTAATATTGGTTGTGAATAAACAGTTGCCACTATTTAAGTTCCAACCTTCGTATAATCCAAAGGGTGTGTTGACGACAACAAGTTTTTGAGATTCCTCATCCAAAGGCAACTGAAGATAATCATCAGCAAGGTCAATCTTACAGTAGTATTCCGCATCAGCAAGTTTGTTAAGAAGGTCTTCTGTCCACAATATAGAATAAGTTTCATCTAGTGATTGAGCATTGATGGTAACTTGAAATCCCCACATAATTGAAGAGAATCATTGGGCTTCTTGAGTATGACAAGGAGGATGGCCCATGAGCTAATTTCATAGCTTTAATAAATCAGGCAGCCTGGAGATGATCCAGCTCCTGCTTCACTGCAAGATGTAAAGCCACTGGAATGAGACCAGCATGGTAAAAATGAGGTGTGGCGTCTGGCTGAAGGGTCATATGTGCCTCAAAATTCATGGCACACCCTAAATCCAGCTCAAATAGAAATGCAGACGCCAAGCAAAGATCACTCAGTTCCTGGAAAGTGACTGCAGTGGATACAACTTTTACTTTGTCGGAGACAGAAAAACCAAACCGTGTAAAGGCATCATGGGCAAAAGTGTTAGTAGCTTGTGGGTGTTTGACAACAAATAGCATAATGGGCTATGTAAAGTGTTTGTAGACTGCTGTGACTATGACAGGGGATGAACTATGCCCATACATCGCCAAACACTGTGAGGGAAGAGACATCCTCAGGCAAGCCCAGTTGTGGATATGTTGCCAGATTCATCAGAGAAATGGTGGCTCCACTATCAACCTGAAAATAGACGTCCTTGTTGCTTGGCAGAACATGATAATAATATTAAATTGAAAATATTAGGAAGTGTTTCCCATTTAACGGTACTAATCAGAGATTATTCACTTCATAATGAAGTACATTAATCATGAGGCTATTGAAGAATATCTTTATTCATTTATCATAAGAGAGTGGACTGGAAAGTAATGAACAACACATTTCGCCACCACATTACTGTGGTTAGGAAGCAGTAAAATTGACATTGAAATGTGTATGTGAGTGAGATACATTTTCTTTGCCTTGGGCCTTGTCAACTTTGCTGATGAATTATATCACAGGTGATCAGCAAGTGCAAAAACAATGCTGAATGTTTTAGGCAATGAACAAGGGATTGTGATTGGTCACAGGAATATCAGTGAACCACGATATAAAGAAATTACATACTTCATGTTTTACTGTGCTTCA
Source organism: Schistocerca nitens (assembly GCF_023898315.1). Lineage (NCBI taxonomy): Eukaryota > Metazoa > Arthropoda > Insecta > Orthoptera > Acrididae > Schistocerca > Schistocerca nitens. Next base: position 331,917,952 of record NC_064617.1, read on the forward strand.
TAGTCAACTGCACTTTGCAAAAGTCAGAACTCACAATGGACAAAGAATGGGACAAATTACTACAAGAGCAAGTGGGTGCTGATTTGCCTCAACCACTTAAGAGCATAATATGGCACATGGTTATGACAATGGGAAGGGTGATGAATCCTGGGTATCCCACTACTTCCCTGTATCAATTCAGGCATCCAGTGTCCCTTACCTCAGTTACCAATGAAATACAAAGTGTCACCATCCACAAAGGAGATCATCACTATCATGTTCTAGGGCATCCATGGCGTACTGTTGCTGAATTCCATCTAATCTGGATAACTGACAATGCCAAAATGTACACTGAGACTCCCAGTCGCAGTCTCGAAGGCTGCAAGTGTCTTACTACTCCACAATAATGTGTGGTCCAAAGTTGTGGCTTCTGTTTACAGAAAATTGCAGATTTTTCCTAAACTCCTGCACCCACAATACAATCCTGTCCTTACAGAGTCAGCTTTTTTCCCTCTTTTTGGTCCCACTAACGAATGTACTGGGTATATGATGATTACTGAAGTCTAAATGCAAGGTCACATCAGTGAAGTTTACCAAATGCCGACCCACCATTCTTGTCTAGAAGTCCCTCTAAATTGCTTACTGTAAATGCCAAGTTTAAAGTGACACAAGTATTCTCTCCCACCTGTGGTCAAACTAAGGATGTGATTCATACCTACGAGGGGTAGTCATAAAGTCTTAATTATCACCTGGAATCTCTATGAAATCTGGTATTATTATTAGTTCTTCTCTTCTTGTTCATCCTTTAATGCAAAAATTTTTTTCCAAAAAAAAAAAAAAAATCTCCTTCTGCTCCTCTGAACAGTCCATGAAGGCCCAATGGTACCAACCAGATGCTGTGTCATCCTGAGCCATTAGGCATCACTGGATGTGGATACAGAGGAGTATGTGGTTAGCACACCACTCTCATGGCCATTGTCAGTTTTTGCGACTAGTAGTCAGCAGTGTGGCTATGTGGGAAATGTTCTACCTCAAAAATTCTGTAAACATCTGCCACATAATGTTTCCTTCAGCCAAGGAAGATGGCAGAAGTCACTGGGTGCCTGCTCAGCAGGAGACTATAAGACAAAATTTGACTAGAAGCAATATGTGTGAGTATGTCCCACAAAAAAAAGAACACCTTGGACAGCTTTTCATGAAACTCCATCTTCACCTCATCAGGAGATGTCCAGTGTGTCCTGTTGGAAATTAATCCATCACTGATTTTCACTTTATCCACTATCTCCTTGATTGTGATACACCAACCTTCTTGCACCAGAGGTCTCACTTCTCTTGTGATTCCTAGTTCTTGTTTGTCTTCAAATGCAAAAATTGCATGATTGCACAATACCCTGCTTTACCAATGGGCACTGCCATTTTGTTTTGCCTCCTCTACAGTACTTTTGCATGAGTATATTTCAATATGTACCAGGACTGCAGACATGTACCAATGTACAAACAAAAAATTAACAACATGGCTTTACTTTTTGAGGTGAAGATTAAGGCTTTACATACACCCCTGGTAATGAGCCTGTTAACAGGGTGTTAAACCACTGTGTATAGATGGCTGTATGTGAAGTTGCTGAAGTTTAATGAAGGGAAAGTTTGAAGCCCATTCCCTTTTAGGTCAAATTTAGGGTTGAGAGACATGACACACAAGCTGGAATACAGCTAAAGAAATGTAGTATCCATTTATATTCATTTCTCTTATCCACTTCCAATATGTACGAAGCTTACTGAAGCTGTTGAGAACATAGTTTAGAGACATAAGCTCAACATAATCTATTTGGGCTATGTACAAGCAGTAAGCATTTCATTCCATGCCACACAAAACCACAAATCCTGCTCTAGCCTCTAACTACACCTCAATTGTAGATAACTACCATGCTTCCATTACACATAAGACATGCATTTACTGCAAGACATGCAGAACAAATATCCAATTCAAGTAATGTGAAAATAAGCATATTATGTGTTCATACCTGAACATTATAGACAGAATTTGATACCTCAGATGGAAGAGCAAATGTCACTTGAGGCTGTATACGCTGAGTAACCTGAAAAATAATTTTTATAATTCTTTCATTCAGTCTTCTTTATTAATAGAGTTGTAGGAATCTTTTTCCCCTGTAAGTGATTTTGATGTGTTTGGAACAGAAAAAACATTAAAACATTTAAATCTAATTATGTTTAAATAGTGAGTTCCAATACAACTCAAGTATCACTTGTGTGCTTTTACTTTGAATAATATCCTAGGTTAAGTCTGAGCATATAGATTTTTTATTGAAAATATAATAGTCCTGAATGGTTACACTGCTCTGCATTCCTATAAGAGCCTATGTATATAAGTCCCTTTTTTTAACTCTTTTAATGATCTATGAAAGCTAAGTAAGAAACTCATTACTTATGTGTTTTATTTTGTTATTCTGATAAGTCTAATTTTATGAATACAATGAATATTAATTTGGCAGTATGTAGCATTCCCTTCAACTGCCATGAAAATAGCAACCCACTGCAGTGTGGATTTCACAAGCTACAGTTTCACAGCTCCTAATGTGTTGTTAACTTGTTCATGCCAGAAATTCTCCTCTGGTTCCTGACATGTTAACTCATTTGTGCCAGATGTTTCCTGCATGCTCCTCACTTGTTACGCTGATCAAGGGAGTAACTTTCATTTAGTGTTTGCTGCCACAGTTGTGTAATATTACTCACCTGCCATACATTCTCATAGGGGCTGAGAATATTATCTGCTAGGTTAACTTACCAAATACACTGACAAAGCAGCACAGACATGAACACACTTCCCACAAAAAGTTACTAATGTCAGCTCATGGCTTGGTTTTTCTGTGCTGTGTCACAGGAAGAAAGTGAGTGAAATATGAGATTCAAAATAATATATAGAAATTAAAAGACATTCATAATGCACAAAGAGAGTGACATTGCCATTTCTTCCAAATCTGAAGTAGACAAAATGTCATGAGGACTGAAACTAAAGCAACCAGATATCCTCATCCAACATTACTGAGTGAATTCTGCTTTCATAACTTCAGTTCATCCCCCTGCTCTGTGTCTGAAAAATTCATCTGAAGAGGAACAGTGACAGTCTAAAGGAAAAGACTATTCATTCATGCCCCTCAAATGTAGTGAATTGTTATTTTTAAGGACGTGCAAACGATAAACTATTTTTGTCATTTTTTGATGAGACTTTCAAGAGTGAAATGTCCATTTTAACCACATAAAATATTTTCTTCATTTTCTATTTTCAGTAAATAAATTCCTTTTACAAATGTTTTGTTCAGTAATGTAATCCCAGAAACATAAAAAAGATTTGGAGAAAAACCATGAGAAATATTGATGAACTCTAAAACAGAGAACATAAGAACATAAGTGGGCATGCAGAACAATTGGGCCTCCGGGGTACGCTGTTTATTGACCTGAGTTTTAGGCAGGCAAGTGGTCTCCTCTCTCTTCTCTTCTCTTCTCTCTCTCTCTCTCTCTCTCTCTCTCTCTCTCTCTCTTTCTCTCCTCTCCCAGTGTTACAAAGGTTGAATATTCATCCTAACTGTTATAAAGTAATAATCACCTTAATGTCAATACGATATTTTTATAGCCAAGAAACGTATCTATCAGTTTTATGACCCTTGATTCGTGTTCTTGTGCAATTCCTGTTATGTACACATGTCTAACTAAAATAGTATTTTCAGCTATGAATATGCTAATTTAATAATAGTATCCACTTACAGTAGGAATCACTGATCTGTCAGAAGCACTCACTACTATTGACTCAGACCCTGTGAAGAACTTTTTGGAATCACTGATCTGAAAAAGATTTTTAAAAGTTCACAGCATTATTCCACAATGCCAATTTGGAAACAAAACAATGTGTAAGTCAACATAATATCTGTTAGTCAATTTATCAGGAATACCATGCACTAAACAGACACACATTTGATACCCAATGTAAATATTAACATAATATTGCCTGTCATCAGCAGCACTCTGTGTAATATCAGATCACTTGGGCCAAATAAATAAATAAATAAAACTTCCTAATGAAATGAAAGGCACATGTGCTTGAACAAATGTAAATTTCATTATTGATTTCTTACCATTGAATCATCACAGATAAGACCTTAGTAATTACAGTTCTCAGTAAAACATACATATATAAATAAATCATTTTTTTATGAGACATCGATTACCAAGAAGAAATCTTACTGCTTACTCAAACAACCCAAAAATGATAACTGTAATGACAATTATCAAATCACATAATTATCCAAAATGTTCTCCAACATTATGATGCTATTTATATATGCATCTCTAATGATGCTATTTATATACGCATCTCTACCTCTCTTAAACGGTACCAGTATCTTCTGCACAATACATCCAATACTCAGTTAACTCTTGCCTCTGTGTCAAAACATTTCCTACCACTGCCACTGCTTTAATTACAATGCATACTTTCTAGTGTTGCTGTTACATGGATTATTGCAATCAGTAGTAGCAGTAGTAGTGTTAGTATTAGTATTAGCTGTAACTTGTTCATCATCTTGAGTGTGCCATGCAATGTTGGTTAGAAAAGGTCCTAATGTTGACAGTAAAACAATTACAAATTATAAATAATAAGCTATGTATCATCTCTATGTTGGTTCAATTCATTCACACATTTTGCCTTCATTCTTCTATTCCTGTTATTCTATTAAAATTGTCATTTGTACTATACACTGTATGTGAGCATTTAATCAAAAATTCTTGAAATAGAGGTCTAAATTTTTTCAATTCACATTTTACTGAATGAGTTTACAAAGGTTACAAACTAGTTGCAATGTTCTAAATACCTTTACATTTTCATTATATCATATCACATTTAAATCATTTTGTAATAGTCTCTTCATACCCTAAGTCCATTTTTAACAGTTACAAGATCAGTTGTATTTTTTATTGAATTTTCACTTTTATTTTGTACTGTAATTGTGTACAAATAACTTCCTGAATGGTTAAAGTATTTCAAATCTATCAATAGCCAAATTCTGTCACTTACTGCACCGAGCTTATCATCTGTAAAATGAATTCTTCATTCTTTAATGAAATGCGTGCTGATATGAAACTTCTTGGCCAATTAAAAACATGTACCAGACTGAGGCTCAAACTTGCACCTTTGACTTTCACAGACAAGTTCTCTACCTATTGAGCTAACCAAGCATGACTCAAAACCATCCTCACAGCTTTACTTCTGCCAATACCTCATCTCTTATAAGCAGAGTATAGAAAAATGACAAATTTAGAAATTTTATGAACAGCTGAAAGCAAGGGGAAACTACGTCCGTAATTTTTCCCGAGGGCATGCAGCTTTACTGTATGGATAAATGATGATGGAGTCCTCTTGGGTAAACTATTCCATTCGGATCTCCGGGCAGGGACTACTCAAGAGGACGTCGTTATCAGGAAAAAGAAAACTGCCGTTCTACGGATCGGAGCGTGGAATGTCGGATCCCTTAACCGGGCAGGTAGATTAGAAAATTTAAAAAGGGAAATGGATAGGTTAAAGATAGATATAGTGGGAATTAGTGAAGTTCGGTAGCAGGAGGAACAAGACTTTTGGTCAGGTGAATACAGGGTTATAAACACAAATTCAAATAGGGGTAATGCAGGAGTAGGTTTAATAATGAATAAAAAAATAGGAGTGCGGGTAAGCTACTACAAACAGCATAGTGAACGCATTATTGTGGCCAAAATAGACACGAATCCCATGCCTACTACAGTAGTACAAGTTTATATGCCAACTACCTCTGCAGATGATGAAGAAATTGAAGAAAAGTATGATGAGATAAAAGAAATTATTCAGGTAGTGAAGGGAGACGAAAATGTAATAGTCACGGGTGACTGGAATTCGAGAGTAGGAAAAAGGAGAGAAGGAAACATAGTAGGTGAATATGGATTGGGGCTAAGAAATGAAAGAGGCAGCCACCTGGTAGAGCTTTGCACAGAGCATAACTTAATCATAGCTAACACTTCGTTCAAGAAACATGAAAGAAGGTTGTATACATGGAAGAATCCTGGAGATACTAGAAGGTAACAGATAGATTATATAATGGTAAGACAGAGATATAGGAACCAGGTTTTAAATTCTAAGACATTTCCAGGGGCAGATGTGGACTATGACCACAATCTATTGGTTATGAACTGTAGATTAAAACTGAAGAAACTGCAAAAAGGTGGGAATTTAAGTAGATGGGACCTGGATAAACTGAAAGAACCAGAGGTTGTACAGAATTTCAGGGAGAGCATAAGGGAACAATTGACAGGAATGTGGGAAAGAAGTACAGTAGAAGAAGAATGGGTAGATCTGAGGGATGAAGTAGTGAAGGCAGCAGAGGATCAAGTAGGTAAAAAGACGAGGGCTAGTAGAACTCCTTGGGTAACAGAAGAAATATTGAACTTAATTGACGAAAGGAAAAAATATAAAAATGCAGTAAGAGAAGCAGGCAAAAAGGAATACAGACGTCTCAACAATGAGAACGACAGGAAGTGCAAAATGGCTCAGCAGGGATGGCTAGAGGACAAATGTAAGGATGTAGAGGCTTATCTCACTAGGGGTAAGATAGACATTGCCTACAGGAAAATTAAAGAGACCTTTGGAGAAAAGAGAACCACTTGTATGAATATCAAGAGCTCAGATGGAAACCCAGTTCTAAGCAAAGAAGGGAAAGCAGAAAGGTGGAAGGAGTATATAGATGGTCTATACAGGGGCGATGTTCTTGAGGACAATATTATGGAAATGGAAGAGGAGGTAGGTGAAGATGAAATGGGAGATATGATACTGCGTGAAGAGTTTGACAGAGCACTGAAAGACCTAAGTCGAAACAAGGCCCCGGGAGTAGACAACATTCCATTAGAACTACTGACAGCCTTGGGAGAGCCAGTCCTGACAAAACTCTACCATCTGGTGAGCAAAATTTATGAGACAGGTGAAACACCCTCAGACTTCAAGAAGAATATAATAATTCCAATTCCAAAGAAAGCAGGTGTTGACAGATGTGAAAATTACCGAACTATCAGTTTAATAAGTCACGGCTGCAAAATACTAACACGAATTCTTTACAGACGAATGGAAAAATTGGTAGAAGCCGACCTCGGGGAAGATCAGTTTGGATTTCGCAGAAATATTGGAACACGTGAGGCAATACTGACCCTACGACTTATCTTAGAAGCTAGATTAAGAAAAGACAAACCTACACTTATAGCATTTGTAGACTTAGAGAAAGCTTTTGACAATGTTGACTGGAATACTCTCTTTCAAATCCTGAAGGTGACAGGGGTAAAATGCAGGGAGTGAAAGGCTATTTACAATTTGTACAGAAACCAGCTGGCAGTTATAAGAGTCGAGGGACATGAAAGGGAAGCAGTGGTTGGGAAGGGAGTGAGACAGGGTTGTAGCCTCTCCCCGATGTAATTCAATCTGTGTATTGAGCAAGCAGTAAAGGAAACAAAAGAAAAATTCAGGGTAGGTATTAAAATCCATGGAGAAGAAATAAAAACTTTGAGGTTCGCCGATGACATTGTAATTCTGTCAGAGACAGCAAAGGACTTGGAAGAGCAATTGAACGGAATGGACAGTGTCTGGAAAGGAGGATATAAGATGAACATCAACAAAAGCAAAACGAGGATAATGGAATGTAGTCGAATTAAATCGGGTGATGCTGAGGGAATTCGATTAGGAAATGAGGCACTTAAAGTAGTAAAGGAGTTTTGCTATTTGGGTAGCAAAATAACTGATGATGGCCGAAGTAGAGAAGATATAAAATGTAGACTGGCAATGGCAAGGAAAGCATTTCTGAAGAAGAGAAATTTGTTAACATCGAGTATAGATTTAAGTGTCAGGAAGTCGTTTCTGAAAGTATTTGTATGGAGTGCAGCCATGTATGGAAGTGAAACATGGACGATAAATAGTTTGGACAAGAAGAGAATAGAAGCTTTTGAAATGTGGTGCTACAGAAGAATGCTGAAGATTAGATGGGTAGATCACATAACTAATGATGAAGTATTGAATAGAATTGGGGAGAAGAGGAGTATGTTCAAAAATGGCTCTGAGCACTATGGGACTCAACTTCTCAGGTCATTAGTCCCCTAGAACTTAGAACTAGTTAAACCTAACTAACCTAAGGACATCACACACATCCACGCCCGAGGCAGGATTCGAACCTGCGACCGTAGCAGCCGCACGGTTCCGGACTGAGCGCCTAGAAACGCTAGACCATCGCGGCCGGCGAGGAGTATGTGGCACGACTTGACAAGAAGAAGGGACCGGTTAGTAGGACATGTTCTGAGGCATCAAGGGATCACAAATTTAGCATTGGAGGGCAGTGTGGAGGGTAAAAATCGTAGAGGGAGACCAAGAGATGAATACACCAAGCAGATTCAGAAGGATGTGGGTTGCAGTAAGTACTGGGAGATGAAGAAGCATGCACAGGATAGGGTAGCATGGAGAGCTGCATCAAACCAGTCTCAGGACTGAAGACCACAACAACAACAACAACATTATATCCGTAGTTTTTCACAAGGTTGGATTTAGGAAAATGCAGTACCATAATTGAATGAGAATGGCATAAAATGTGTGCCACCTGTGGCTGTCTGTTTCAAAAGCCATTTAATACCTCAGGAATTGAAACCAAACTTTCACTGTTACTCAATTTTAGTAATGTAGTAAACAGAAACAATTTGTGTACAATGCCTTCCATCTGAGTAATTAAATTATTATTGTGGAAACTGAAGCACTTTCACAAGAGGAAGAACCAAAAGACTAATATCAGTAATACATATATCAATGGCATCATGAAGAAATCATTGAAGGAACAGCAATCAGGTTGAATATGACTGTTTTCATCACATGTAATAAAACAGTTCATTTTATTTTAGACAAACTTGATATCATAACTTCTACTCAAGTAGTTAAAATGCATTCACATGAGAACTGACTCATCGCAGACAACTGTCTCAGTGTCAGGTGAAATTTTACAGTTTTAGAGTTGGATAAAAATGACAAAAAAAGGAACAAAATTTAGCCCTTACATTTACTTGAACACATATTTGCTTCTTTAAATGGAAGCCACTTAATTAAGCTGCAAAGGAAGTAGAGAAGTATAACATAAAATGGGTAGCATTTAGTAACCTGTTAACAGAAAAATTGCAAATATTTATCACTGTTATTAAACCAGTCAGTGTATGTAGATCATGGTATAAAATGCAATTAAAAACTAAAAAACATGTCAACTCCATAATTCAGTTAAATGAAGTTAAGACAAAAGCAGAGGAAAGAAAGAATCCAAAGGCCTCAGATGACTTAAATTGTATTTCAAAAACAAACTAATACCCTAATTTACTTTAGAACGACAACAATAAGTATGAGGAAAGTACAGTTATTATAATCTCGCAAGACATGAAGCTCTGCACATTGCTTAATGATGATGACATCATTTTGGATAAAATATTCTGGAGATAAGCAGTCCCCCATTTTGGTCTCTGGGTGGGGCCTATTCAGGGGGACTTCGTTAGAAGAAAAGACAATTCCAGCATTCTATGTGTTGGAACAAAGAACGTTAGAACCCTCACTTGTGTTGACAGGTTTCAGAATTTGAAAGGAAATGGATAAACTGAAGTCAGATACAGTGAGAATTAGTGAACCGCAGTTGCAGGAAGAACATAATTTCTCTTGACTGATTAGTGTTACTAACATTAAATAAAAACAGGGATAATTCAGGAATAAGTCTCAGAATAAATAAGAAGGTAAGAATTCAGATGACCTGTTATGAACAGCAAAATGAACAGATTATCATTGTCAAGACAGATGCAAAAGTATGACACCCCACTGCAGTACATGTATACAAATTATGTAGTACATTAAGGGCAATGAAATTTTAAATGTGATGGGAAACTGGATATTGATAGTGGGAAAAGGAAGAGAAGGAAAAACACTAGGTGAACATGGACTGAGGAATAGGAATGAAAGCAACCCAGCAGAGCACAGTTTAGTTATTGTTAACATTTAATTTAAAAATCATGAAAGAAGGTTGTGTATGTGGCAGAAACCTAGGTTTTAAACTATAAAACATTTCTAAGGAATGTGGAGTCTGACTATGTTTCATTATTTATGAAATATAGATTACCGTTGAAGAAACTGTGAAAGGTCAGAAAACTTAGAAGATAGGACCTGGAAAACTTGATAAGACATTTATGAGCGATAAGAATGCAATATAAGAACAATACGTAACTTTAAAAGATGAAATAATTAAGGTAGCAAAAGAAAAAAACTGAGTAAAAGACAAGACCCAGCAAAAATACCTTAATAATACAACAGATACTAAATTTGTACTAAGAGGAAAATTTTCTTGAGAAAACTATAAAATTATGAAACAGAATTGCTAACTTTTATTTACCTCAAGAAGTTGAAATGTTAGTGCTGTTAACAGGCATATATGGGGAAGAGTCAAATGAAAACCTTAAAAAAATAAACATTTGATTCCCTGTGTCACTGTTCTGTAAGTTGGAAGTACAGTTACAGACATTTACAGAATGGCCAGAAGGTAGTAACATACTGCAGAAAAATTAAACACAGCCACAATACCAGTTTACAATGGCTGCTACACTTGCAATATGCAACAACAAACAACAATGTTCTGTCATATATTTCCGAGCCATGAAGGTGAAAAACCTATCAAAATACATTGGCAAAAAGAAGTCCTGTATGGTGAGGCATTTCTAAAACTGCAGAAAATTTATGAGTGAAGTAGTAACTTCAGAAATGACATGACTTCTGCGGCATATGCTCCCTGCCCAAGCCAACCACACCACATAATGACACCACAATCGGATGCTCAAGTCATTGTGAAGGATAATGAATGAGTGATGGTGGATGAAACACCTGCAGATCTGAACATGGCTCAAAACATCATATTATTCAAAATGTGACTAGGTTTTGCAAGGTGGGTGCTGTGGCATCTCACTCCAGAATTGAAAGAATGACATGTTGCTGTATGTGAAGAACTTTTGCAGCATTCTGAGGGCTTCTTTGTGAAGATCATTACAGGAGATGAAATCTTAGAATCCCCCTACAACCTAAAATCAAGAGTACAAACAGGGAATAGTGTAATTCCTCAACAACAAATCTGAGTGCCCAGACATGTGCAAAGAGTTTGTGCTGATTCTCTTTTGGGGTGCATGGGGTGTAATCCTGTAATACTATAATCCTAGCGGAAACACCATCTCCAGTGTGTCATACTCTGGCCTGTTGAAAAATAATCTTTAGGCTACAATCAGAACAAATTGACATGGACATTCTGAAATTAGATGTCATTTTGCAACATGACAATGCTGAACCTCATTCTGCCTGTACAAGATCGTAACTGTTACAGACAACAGACATTCACTTTAATACTCTTCCACATGCACCTTACTCAGAAAATGTCACCCCAAGTGATTACCACATGTTTGTACTACTCAAAGGGGTGAATGGAGGAAACAAAATTGTTCCAAAGATGATGTGCACCACACAGTGCAGAGTGGTTGCATAAGCAACAAGAATTTTTCTCCATAACAAAAAAGGAAGTGCATTCACTGTCAGGAAAACTATGTCAAAAAGTGATACACTTGTGTTCCACTTCTGTTCAACTAGTCACATGTAAAAAATTATTTAACGCTTTCATTTGATTTATCCTTTATACTTGTATGAGGGGCAGTCATATGAAAACTGAATACCTACCACAATGGAACCATGGAATGGTCCATTCAAAAGTAATCACTACACGCATTTAAACATTTATCCTACTGGGGTAAATTTCTGTTTCATAGAACAAGGTTAACCAATGACAAATCCACTATCACACTTATTCTTGCACTTCCCCGTTCGATTGAAACTGATATCCATGCATGGTTTTCTTCAGGTTGCCAAAGATGTGAAATCCATGTAGTGAAAGATTGGGGCTGTACAGAGGACATTGCAGTGTTTCCAACCAAATCACTGAAGCATAGCCTTTATCCAATTGGCAGTGTGGAGCCAGGTGCCATCATGCAACAGGATGATTCCATACAACAGCTTTCCTGGGCATTTTGGCTTTACGGAGCATCAAAGTTAGTGCAAAGTGTCTTCATAGTACTGTGCAATGATTTTGACTCCATGCTCAAGGCCGCTGCAATTGAAGAAGAATATCATCATGACCTTAGCAGAACTTGTGTGAACAGCTTTGGACTTCTTTGGTGCAGGAGACGTGGGATGTTTCCAATGTTGGCTTTGCCATTTGCCCTGCTGTTGGACAGTGACTGAATCTCTCATTTAAAATCCACTTAGTAGAGCATTAATCTCCCACAACCAAATAAAACATTGGTCTGGTTTCTGAATCAGCTAATGTTTTTAGAAGAGTAAAATTCCTGATTTTGGTTGTTATGTTTACTTAAAAAGCAGCATTAATGTTTGTATATGGTATCCATACATGCACGAGAACATTTATTGAAAACCTGTTTAAATACAACAAAAGTTTGTATGATGATAGAATTTAATGATATTTCCTCCTGTGTTTCACAAAACTTTCAAATTTTTATCAGGGTAATAGACTTTTGTAGTGGCTAGTTGTTAGTTTCTCGCATATCCCTTGCACTAGCACTGTGCAAGTCAGTTTCACATGATTGTTCAATCAATGTCAATTCTATATCAAATGCTTCAGTATATGGGAAATCTCAAGCCCTACCCTTTCAAATTCTTCAAAATAAATCTCCGCGTGACCTCAACAGCCAATGCTTCACCTCCAAATGTAAGATGACCCCTAGAAATGTGAGACCCCTATGTACTCTACTAAACAATATAAAAATATAATAGAGGGAAACATTCCACGTGGGAAAAATATATCTAAAAACAAAGATGTGTGACTTACCGAATGAAAGCGCTGGCAGGTCGATAGACACACAAACAAACACAAACACACACACAAAATTCAAGCTTTCGCAACAACCTGTTGCCTCATCAGGAAAGAGGGAAGGAGAGGGAAAGACGAAAGATGAAAGGATGTGGGTTTTAGGGAGAGGGTAAGGAGTCATTCCATTCCCGGGAGCGGAAAGACTTACCTTAGGGGGAAAAAAGGACAGGTATACACTCGCACACACACACATATCCATCCACACATATACAGACACAAGCAGACATATTTAGAGACAAAGAGTTTGGGCAGAGATGTCAGTCGAAGCAGAAGTGAAGAGGCAAAGATGATGTTGAATGACAGGTGAGGTATAAGTGGCGGCAACTTGAAATTAGCGGAGACTGAAGCCTGGTGGGTAACAGGAAGAGGGGATATATTGAAGAGCAAGTTCCCATCTCCGGAGTTCGGATAGGTTGGTGTTGGTGGGAAGTATCCAGATAACCCGGACGGTGTAACACTGTGCCAAGATGTGCTGGCCGTGCACCAAGGCATGTTTAGCCACAGGGTGATCCTCATTACCAACAAACACTGTCTGCCTGTGTCCATTCATGCGAATGGACAGTTTGTTGCTGGTCATTCCCACATAGAATGCATCACAGTGTAGGCAGGTCAGTTGGTAAATCACGTGGGTGCTTTCACATGTGGCTCTGCCTTTGATCGTGTACACCTTCCGGGTTACAGGACTGGAGTAGGTGGTGGTGGGAGGGTGCATGGGACAGGTTTTACACCGGGGGCGGTTACAAGGATAGGAGCCAGAGGGTAGGGAAGGTGGTTTGGGGATTTCATAGGGAAACCACCTTCCCTACCCTCTGGCTCCTATCCTTGTAACCGCCCCCGGTGTAAAACCTGTCCCATGCACCCTCCCACCACCACCTACTCCAGTCCTGTAACCCGGAAGGTGTACACGATCAAAGGCAGAGCCACATGTGAAAGCACCCATGTGATTTACCAACTGACCTGCCTACACTGTGATGCATTCTATGTGGGAATGACCAGCAACAAACTGTCCATTCGCATGAATGGACACAGGCAGACAGTGTTTGTTGGTAATGAGGATCACCCTGTGGCTAAACATGCCTTGGTGCACTGCCAGCACATCTTGGCACAGTGTTACACCGTCCGGGTTATCTGGATACTTCCCACCAACACCAACCTATCCGAACTCCGGAGATGGGAACTTGCTCTTCAGTATATCCCCTCTTCCCGTTACCCACCAGGCCTCAGCTCCGCTAATTTCAAGTTGCTGCCACTCATACCTCACCTGTCATTCAACATCATCTTTGCCTCTTCACTTCTGCTTCGACTGACATCTCTGCCCAAACTCTTTGTCTCTAAATATGTCTGCTTGTGTCTGTATATGTGTGGATGGATATGTGTGTGTGTGCGAGTGTATACCTGTCCTTTTTTCTCCCTAAGGTAAGTCTTTCCGCTCCCGGGATTGGAATGACTCCTTACCCTCTCCCTAAAACCCACATCCTTTCGTCTTTCGTCTTTCCCTCTCCTTCTCTCTTTCCTGATGAGGCAACAGTTTGTTGCGAAAGCTTGAACTTTGTGTGTGTGTTTCTGTCTGTTTGTGTGTCTATTGTCCTGCCAGCGCTTTCGTTCGGTAAGTCACACATCTTTGTTTTTAGATAAACAATATAAAAACATTGACTTCATTAGAAATAGTTTAATCTATGAATATAAGATGACCCCATATTTTTTGAATGATGAATTAAAGAAAAAACCTCACCTTATGATCGGGTAAATATGGTAACAGCATAAAAAACTAGGATAGTGTTTATTTTTATTTGTGGCAATTGGTGTTGCTAATATTTTGCCTCCTGAATGTCAATATTGACAAGTAGATCCACGATATTAAATTTCAATGATAAAGGAGAAAATATAAAAATATAACAAATGAGGTAAGTAAAGGGAACACATCCACCAATAAAATGATGTTGGCAGAAAATGTAAACTGGCAAAATAGGAATTACTAGAGGACAAAATACGAAGTTGTAGAAGAATGCATGATTATATGAAACATAGAAACCACTTAAAGCAAAGTTAAAGAAACCTTTGGAGAAAAGAGAAGTAGCTTTATGAACATGAAGAACACACATACTTTGCCAGTATTAAGCAAAGAAGAGATTGCTGAAAGATGGAAGGAATTTAAATACAGGCTATACAAAAGAAAGAAACTTGGAGACAAAGTTATGGAAAGGGAAGAGTAAGTGAAGAAAAATAACACTGGTGATGTCGTACTGAGAGAAGAACTTGACAGAGCACTGAGAGACTTAAGTCAAAATAAAGTACCTGGAGTACATGACATTCCTTCAGAATTATTACAGTACTTGGGAGAACCATCCATGACAAAACTGTTCCAACTGATATGCACAATATATGACAGATGAAATACTCTCATACTTCATGAACAATGTAATAATACTGTGCATATTATAGAGCCACTTGTTTAATGAGCCATGGCTGCAAAACACTAAGATGAATTATCTACAGAAAGTTGGAACAACTGGTAGAAGCCAAACTGAAGGAAGATCAGTTTGGGATAAATGTAGACAGTACTAATCTGGAGTCTTATCTTAAAAGATAGACTGAAGAAAGACAAGTCCACATTTATAGCATTTGTAAATAGAGGGAGTGAAAGATTATCTCTATTGCTGAAATCAAAATGCATGAGTTAAAGGCCATGAAAGGAAAGCAGTAACTGAGAAAAGTCTGAGATAAGATTGTAGTCAGTCCCCACATTATTCAGTCTCTATAGAGCAGTGAAGGAAACAAAGGAGAAATTTGGAAAAAATAAAGTTAATGGGGAAAAAATAAAAACTTTCAAGACCCTCTAATGACACTGTAATCTATCAGAGACAGTAAAGGACTTGAAAGGTCAACTGAACAGAACCCAAGAAATTATAAGATAAACATTAATAAAGTAAAGCAACAGTAGTAGTCAAATAGGAAGTAATATATTGTAAGCAGCAGATGACTTTTTACTATTTGGGAGTAAAATAAAAGAAGATGACAGAAATAAAGAGGACATCTAACGCATACTGGCAATGGCAGGAAAAATATTTATGAAAATGAATAACTTGTTAAGATCAAATTTAAACTGAAGATTTACGAAGCCTTTTCTGAAGTTATTTGTCTAAAGTGTGGCATAATAAGGAAGTGAAATGTAGACAATAATCTGTACAGACAAGATGTTAGAGATGCTTTTGAAATGTGTTGTCATGGAATTATACTGAAGACTGGATGGGGAGCTCAGGTACCTAACAAATAGGTACTCAGTTAAATTGGGCAGAAAAGAAATTTATGGCACAGCTTGACTGAATGGGAAAATGGAACCGATGTGCTCCAGAGAGTCACTAAGTGGCACTTTGGTAAACAAGAAAACAACATCAAAGCTGACCAGGATGTCTTTTGGTGCATGTTCCCCACAAGACATCACCAGGCACTTTCAAGCATGTCTCTCCACAAGCTATTTCACATGGAATGGTAACTTCTATGAACAGCTGGAAGGTGTCACCATGGGCAGACCTCCTAGTCCAGTGGTGGCCAACTTCTTCATGGAAGATTTTGAAGCACAGGCACTGGACTTGACACCTTGTGAACATAAGGTGTGGTACAGATTTGTCAATGATACCTTCGTTGTGTGGAGCTGTGGTGAGGAACAGCTTGGTGACTTCCTAAGACACCTGAACAGCATCCATGCCAACATAAAATTATTTACCATGGAAGTAGAAAAGGATGAACAACTACCATTTCTAGATGTGCTAGTCACAAGGGATGATGAAAACCAGGGACACACCATGTATCAAAAACCAACATGCATGGACAGATATCTGCACAAATGCAAAATCACCACCTGAGCCAGAAAGAGACGTGATTAATACACTCATAATGCAAGTAAGACAAATATGTGAATCATAGCACCTGAGATGCAAAATGCAATGCCTGGAAAGTATTCTAAGGAGCAATGGGTACTCAACCATTTATATTAGAAGTATAACAGAGTCAAACACTCAGCGAAGTGACACACTGGGAAAAAGAAATGTTGGGTACAGCCTTTATGCCATACATTCCTAGAGTGATGGACAGAATCAGCCGTATACTGCACAAACATGGTGTAAAGACCATTTACTAACTGACAAAGAAGATCAAAGAATGTCTCAGATTGGCAAAGGAGAAAAGGCACCCACTTGCAATGTTGGGAATATACCATATACCATGCACATGCAGAAAAGTTTATGTTGTAATGACTGGACAATCATTCAACACCAAGATCACAGAACATAAACGACATTGCAATTTGTGGAGAAATTGGCCATGGCAGAGCACGCACTGTGTGAGGCTGACCACATAGTAAAATTCACTGACACCACAGTTCTGGCTGTAGAGAAGAGCTATCACACTTACTGTTCACAGAAGCTATAGAAATACACAAACACGAGAATAGCCCCAACAAGAAAGAAGAAAGCCTCAAGATAACAGATCCTGGATTCCCAGTGGTTGGTTGCTGTGTAGACTTTAATGAAGTCTGTGCACAAGCTGCAACAGAGTTTATAAATGACATGACTTCTTTCACACATAACTCTCCCTCTGATGTGGTAGGATAGACTTACGACACACCTAGAATAGGATGTGTTCATTTGAATCTATAGGACACATATTATACATGTGTCTTCCACAGGGAAATGACACATGTGGCAAGGTGCTGAGTGTAGTTGTGGCAGAGGATAGTCCAAGATACCTTGTAGATTAGGTGGGTGACAGAATATCACTTTGGGAGAGGTGAGAAAGGTTTTGAGAAGGGATCCTTTCAGGTAGTCATAATCACAACAGAGAATGTGCTTAGCTTGTTCCAGACCACAGTACTATTGGATAATAAGGGAGGTGCCCTTCAGTACCTAGTTAGTTAGTTAGTTAGTTGTTCCATAGATAATATTCACAATAAATATTGTGATGCAGAATGTCTCAATAAAACAAATTTAGGACACACACACACCCATGAAAAAATATTTATAAGGCTACTTACTGATCATTTACAGCTTTTTATGTAAAAACATCTGCAGCTGCAGAATTTTGCCACTTGCCAGCCACTTCACCCGTAGCAAGATGGGAATTAAATGGTGGGAGTCACAGTGCTATGGGCCATGAGAATAAACTGAGCAATTCACATGGGCAGCGTGACAGGTGTGTAAAGAGGGGCCAGCTGATGGCAGTCAGTACTGGGAGTGGACTGGCCAATTGAAAGCACACGGTGTTGCATTCTCCATTCTGTGTTTTCCATTATGTTTCCTCAGGGTACAGAGAAACTTGACACAAAAACATTAATAATGAAGGTAGAGAAAAGGCCTTGTATTTGGGACATATAGACTGCTGAATTCAAGGATTTAATCATGAAAGATACGGCATGACACAACATCTGCTGTGAATTGTTCACATAGAGAGAGAAAATTTGTTGGTAAGTAATTCTTTTCACCTCTTTTATTGCAATAATATTGTGGGTTACACAGTTTGTCAGGATTGCAACACGTTTAGTGATATAGTAAACCCAAATGTGCTGTTCAGAGACTTATCAATAGTGACAAATTGAGAGAAACCCCTATATTCTTATGTTGTTGACATCTCGCTTCTTCCGATACAATATAGTAAATAGACTAACTCAACTGTAGTTAATATGGAATCCAATAACAGGTTTTTTCACATGCAACTAAAGATGAGACAGGTAAATTATTTATGAAAATTCAAAATGATATGATTTCTGAAATCTTCATGGCGTGACTGAGCTATGACTAGATACTGGAAACATGTATAAAATACTCACCACTGATATACAGATAAATGCATAATTTGTTAACCAAAAAACAGAATATCCAGGCTGGAATACAAACAGTATTATGGAAAGTACAGATTGCTACTCACTGTAAATAGGACTCATTGAGCTGCAGGCAAGCACAACAAAAAGACTGTTACATTGAGCTTTCATTCAAAGCCTTTTTCAGCTTCGTTTCTGAGTACATCTTTGGTTGAAAGCTCAATGTGTGACAGTCTTTTCACAATACTGCTAATATATATATATATATATATATATATATATATATATATATATATATATATATATATATATATATTTTTTTTTTTTTTTTTTTTTTTTTTTTTTTTTATGTGTGATCAATGAGAATGAAGCACTGGCGGCAGCATTTGTCACGATTTGTAAGAAATAATTTCTTACAAATCGTGACAAATGATACTGTTCCTACACTCATTTTGTGAAGAAGTGGCAATAATGGCATTGATTCCTTTGCATCATATGATATAAGCCACATGATTGCCTTGGACAGTTTAGTTAGTGGAAAGAGTGATAGCTTACATCAATGAAAATAGAACACTAAACAAATGACATTCAGTAATCACAGCTGTAAAAAGGATTTCTGGATAGTATGACAGAGTCAACAGTAACAGATTAGTTTGTAAGGTACAAGCACTGAAAATAACAATCAAGACAGAAAAATAAAAGTTCAAAAATATAGTGGAAAGGGAAAGTGATATTACAGCACAAAAAATTCTGCCTTAGGTAACACTTTAGGTTTTTATGTCCTGCCAAGTACTTTACCACATACACTTACAAAATAATTAGCCTTTGTATCTCTGTTTCTTATCACTGACTCGTTCTTTTTCTTTTGACCCAGTTTGTGGTACACTCAAATCCTTTCACAGTGAATGTGTCTTCAAGTTGGTGATCATCTCTCTCACTTAAATAATTATGCAGAACACAGCATACTTCAATTATATCAATAGTAGAATCCACTGGACACATTCCATGAACAAAAACAATTAAATGTAGGAAACTGTTAGTGCAGACAAGAAAAAATTCAGTAGATGACTAACTCTATTGCTGGATCTGTGACCATCTAACTCCAGTTTTAAAATTTAAAAAACTCTTAATGCTATGTTCACTTTGAGTATGGCTGTAGCTGACTTCATAAACCACATACAAAAGGGAAATATGAGCCACAACACCACATAGTGCATGACCATAATCTTGGCAAGGTGTGTCATAACCCATAGCGGAAAACTATCAATATATATTATCTATATCTAAAAACAAAGATGATGTGCCTTACCAAATGAAAGTGCTGGCAGGTCGACAGACACACAAACAAACACAAACATACACACAAAATTCAAGCTTTCGCAACAAACTGTTGCCTCATCAGGAAAGAGGGAAGGAGAGGGAAAGACGAAAGGATGTGGGTTTTAAGGGAGAGGGTAAGGAGTCATTAGATATATTTTTCCTACGTGGAATGTTTCCCTCTATTATAAATATATATTATCTGTTTAATAGAAACCAGAAATAAGCATGGCTCTCCCTCCAGCTTTAAAAACAGTTTTGATATTTTGGCAACATTTCATTAACAACAATGTTTGCCATAAAATGTACCAAATGTAAACAGGCCAGCGACTATTTAAGCACTACATGCTTTTTTTAAATATATGCAGTGGGTTACTTAATTTCGAAGTAACATAATAACTATATGCAACAACAAAAATAGAGCAAGTTTACTATCAAGCTGTGATGTGAGACCAAAAGACACAAATGAATCACATTTCCTTATCAAATAATTTCCTCATAGTCAAATGAGATGGACTATATAGTGGAGAACACATGTGAATCCCAAAATGCTGGTTACACAAAAAGCAGAATCACATTTCCTTATCAAATAATTTTCTCATAATCAAATGAGATGGACTGTATAGTGGAGAACACATGTGAATCCCAAAATGCTGGTTACACAAAAAACAGAAGTTTTTATGAGAAACAGACTGCAGAGCTGGATGCAGCTTTGCTTCATTTAAATAAAACAAAAATTTTAGAAGCACAGCAGAATACTCATATTTGGCTCTCTGCATGCCATTTTACAGCTAGCCGCATAGCTGCAGGACTCAGCATCTCACTGCAGTATGTGTTCCATTGTGGAAACATTCTGCTCATGAGGCACCAGCCTTAAAGTGATGCTTGCAGGATGTACTTATGTGAACCCTACACATAATTCTAATTATTTTCTTATGTGTAATGAATATTTCTTGTCTAAGTGAGGACTGCCCAAGAATATTATCCCATAACACATCGGTGAATGAAAATATCCAGAACATGTTTGCTTACTGACTGTTATATTCCCAAAGTTGACAATTATTCTTATGACAAAAGTAGTCAAACCTAGTTTATGAGGATGGTTGGAAAATTAAAGGCATGCGTGAGTATGGCACAGGAGATATTTTCTGTTCTGGATTTGAACAGTTGTGCCCATCTGCCAAAGCTTTAGCTAGAACTGCATCATACTGGGCAAAGGATTGTTTCTTATTCTTTTTATCAAGTCACCTGAGAAGTGGAAGTTAACATCCAGGAAGACGGTATTCTGGGTCGAAGAGGAACAGGTGAAACAGATAGGCAAAAAGATGTTATTGCTGAGGAATGAGGGTAAAGTGTCTTGCCCCTGGGTCCACATGAGTTCAAACTTTGTTATATATATGAAGAAATATTACTGCCCACCAAATTGAGAAGCCACTGAGCAGCAGATAGGCACATAGAAAAGACAGAAAAATCACTTAGCTTTCAGAAAGAGTCTTTATAGAAGTTCACACATGCACACACACACACACACACACACACACACACACACACTAAATGATGTATTAGATTAGGAGACAATGGCAGCTTAGTGGTTCTGTCTGTGTGTGTGTGTGTGTGTGTGTGTGTGTGTGTGTGTGTGTGCTTTAGTAAAGAAATTTTATATCTGTTATGCAAGTTTGTTTGCTACTCAACAAGTCTTTTATTTAATGAAAAGCAGTGTGTCCTCATAAACACATTATATGCAAATCTTACAATGGAAAATCCAGGATGGAATGTAACAATATTAGAGAAGGAAAGTTGCGACTCACAATAGATCAGAGATGCTGAGTCACGATAGGCACATCAAAAAGATTCACACAATTATAGCTTTTGGCCATTAAGGCCTTTGTCCATAATAGACACACACACACACACAGATGCTCACGCAAATGCAACTCACACACACGTCTACAGTCTCAGACAACGGTATGTGGTTTCAGTTGCTTGAGACTGCAGATGTGTGTGTGAGTTGCATTTGTGTGAGTGTTTGTGTTTGTATGTGTGTCCATTGTTGACAAAGGCCTTAATGGCCAAAAGCTATAATTGTGAGAATCTTTTTGTTGTGCCTATCGTGACTCATCATCTCCACTATATGGTGAGTAGCAACTTTCCTTGTCTAATATTGTTATACTCAATCTTCAATTTTACATCAATGCACTGTTTTATTAAACTTTAAACAATGGAAAATTCAGGATGGGATAATGACAATATTATGAAAAGGAAAGATTGCTGCTCCCTATATGTTGAGTCATAGACAGACATACATGTTGAGCTTTCAGATAACAGGCCTTTTTCTAAAGTAGACAACACACACACAGTCACGCAAGCACAATTCATGCACACATGACCACTGTCTCTAGCCACTGAGGCTGGCTCAGTGGACACAGTGGTCATGTGTGTGTTGTTGCGCTTGTGTGAAAGTGTGTGTGTAAGGGGGCAGGGGGAGGGGGGGGGGGCACGTGCATTTGTGTATGTTGTCTACTTTAGAAAATGGCCTTTTTATTGAAAGCTCAACATTTACAGCAACCTTTTTGTTGACCCAGTCTGTGACCCAACATCTCCGCTATATGGTTAGTAACAATCTTTTCAATTTTAATGCTGAAAATATCCAAATAGTTTTATTTCTCCCCTTTCATTTGCAGATGATCAAATTATTCTCTTACAAACTATCCTCTTAGACCAACGGAATCTAGGCTGAATGAGTATTTTTTTTTTTTCGATTATAGTTTTTCCAGAATAGAAAGAGCAAGAAGAAATGTGCATAATTGCTGCAGCTTAACATCAGGAGCATAGAAGAAAAGGTAGTGAACAACAGGAATTATTGTTCAAAGGGTGTCCAATGAAAATTTATCCAAACAAGTACTTCATTAGTAAATTGAAGAAAGAAGAAATATTAGCAAACCAAATAGGAGATTGATCCAACAGAATCAAAGCTGAGCAGCAACACATCATAAGGGCTACAACATGACTGAAAGTGAAAAGGAAGAAGAGATCAGAGAAATCTCAGAATGCCAACATAACATGCAAATGACTGTCACTTAAAAGGAGGAAAAAAATGAAATAATGAGTTAACTTTGAACACACTTCTATTTTTTTAACTGCTTCTGTCCTTTACCCCAGCAGCAATGTTTTACATCCAAACACACCTTTACTCCATTGTGCACTTCAAAACTGTATCTTCTGCCCCCGTTACTGTTTGATATTGAAAATGTTTTTTTAGAAATGACTTAAAAGATTTGTTTTACTGATCTCCCTTTTATGTTTACTGTTGCTAGAGTATATATGAAACTTAGCACCTAAAAATTAAAGCACTGATATTACATTCCAGGGTGTGGAGAGAGAGGATGGCTGAATTGCAGCAGGTTAGATAACAGAAGTGATCAGTAAAAGATGAAGGGGTAATAGATGGTGAGAACTAATCACATGCTTCTTAATTATAGTTTTATTTCAGTGACAAGTTTCCCTTGAGGTGAAACAAGTGCTGTATCATTGTAGGAGATACAGAGGTGAGCGACTGTGCTGGGACTTATCCCACAATAATGCACCTGTGCTTAACATACAAAGGATTGCACTGTAATCTAAGAGTGAAATTGAAAATTAAAATGACTTTTCCAAACTTTGTCAGTGTATGCTTCAGTATATTAACTGAGTCTGCCTGTGTCTGTATATGTGCAGATGGATATGTGTGTGTGTGCAAGTGTATACCTGTCCTTTTTTCCCCCTAAGGTAAGTCTTTCTGCTCCCGGGATTGGAATGACTCCTTACCCTCTCCCTTAAAACTCACATCCTTTCGTCTTTCCCTCTCCTTCCCTCTTTCCTGATGAAGCAACTTTGGGTTGCGACAGCTTAAAATTTGTGTGTGTGTTTGTGTTTGTTAGTGTCTCTATCAACATACCAATGCTTTCGTTTGGTAAGCTACATCATCTTTGTTTATATATATATATATATATATATATATATATATATATATATATATATATATATATATATATATATATGGTTATAATAGAGGAAAACATTCCACGTAGGAAAAATATATCTAAAAACAAAGATGATGTGACTTACCAAATGAAAGTGCTGGCAGGTCGACAGACACACAAACAAACACAAACATACACACAAAATTCAAGCTTTCGCAACAAACTGTTGCCTCATCAGGAAAGAGGGAAGGAGAGGGAAAGACGAAAGGATGTGGGTTTTAAGGGAGAGGATAAGGAGTCATTCCAATCCCGGGAGCAGAAAGACTTACCTTAGGGGGAAAAAAGGACAGGTATACACTCGCACACACACACATATCCATCCACACATATACAGACACAAGTTTCTCGGCTTTTGGCAAGATCAAAGTTTGTAGTATTTGTGGCCCTTAAAAGGGCTGTTTATTAACAACTGCTTTCAATGATTATATAGAGTACAATCACCCACAATGAGACAATCTTCCAAAGAAGAAGGACCACTTGCCTTCACCCATACGTGAACACTACAATCAGAATTTATCTTACAACGTCTACGACAAGACAAAGACAAACTCCCGTGCGGAAGTAGGTAGGAACCCTCACTAGCAATAATAATCTCAGAAACCGGTATAGTACGGTAAGCTAAGATTTCCCGACATTCAAAGGATTCCAAACCAGCTCTCCCTGCATTGTTGCAAGCAACGAAAGCTACAGTTAACCATCCATTACCCAAAGTGGATGAAGAAGAAACTTTCATTATAGAAAAGTTTAACCTCGCACCACAAAATAGAGTAGGTCCATGAATAAGAACAAATTGAGAAGTTTTACCAACTCCTCTTATTTCGTTCTTTTTACCCTTCGCAGAAGATGTCGAAGCACCAAGTGTGCTGTCCACATTGACAAGTGATTTGTAAATCAGCATTGTCTTTAAATATGTCTGCTTGTGTCTGTATATATGTGGATGGATATGTGTGTGTGTGCGAGTGTATACCCGACCTTTTTTCCCCCTAAGGTAAGTCTTTCCGCTCCCGGGATTGGAATGACTCCTTACCCTCTCCCTTAAAACCCACATCCTTTCGTCTTTCCCTCTCTTTCCCTCTTTCCTGATGAGGCAACAGTTTGTTGCGAAAGCTTGAATTTTGTGTGTATGTTTGTGTTTGTTTGTGTGTCTGTCGACCTGCCAGCACTTTCATTTGGTAAGTCACATCATCTTTGTTTTTATATATATATATTGGTCTAAATTGGCATTTTTACAAAAAAAATGAAGGCACTAAATATTAGACTCAAAAAGATGAAAATTCATATATAGCCTCAGTTTGGTCTAACAATAGAGGGAAACATTCCACGTGGGAAAAATATATCTAAAAACAAAGATGATGTAACTTACCAAACGAAAGCATTGGTATGTTGATAGACACACAAACAAACACAAACACACACACAAAATTCAAGCTTTCGCAACCCACGGTTGCTTCATCAGAAAAGAGGGAAGGAGGGAAGGAGAGGGAAAGACGATAGGATGTGGGTTTTAAGGGAGAGGGTAAGGAGTCATTCCAATCCCGGGAGTGGAAAGGAAGGAGAGGGAAAGACGAAAGGATGTGGGTTTTAAGGGAGAGGGTAAGGAGTCATTCCAATTCCGGGAGCGGAAAGACTTACCTTAGGGGGAAAAAAGGACAGGTATACACTCGCGCGAGCACGCGCGCGCACACACACACACACACACACACACACACACACACACACATATCCATCTGCACATATACAGACACAAGCAGACATTTGTAAAGGCAAAGAGTTTGGACAGAGATGTCAGTCGAGGCGGAAGTACAGAGGCAAAGATGTAGTTGAATGACAGGTGAGGTATGAGCAGCGGCAACTTGAAATTAGCGGAGGTTGAGGCCTGGTGGGTAACGGGAAGAGAGGATATACTGAAGGGCAAGTTCCCATCTCCGGAGTTCGGATAGGTTGGTGTTAGTGGGAAGTATCCAGAGAACCTGGACGGTGTAACACTGTGCCAAGATGTGCTGGCCGTGCACCAAGGCAAGTTTAGCCACAGGGTGATCCTCATTACCAACAAACACTGTCTGCCTGTGTCCATTCATGCGAATGGACAGTTTGTTGCTGGTCATTCCCACATAGAAAGCTTCACAGTGTAGGCAGGTCAGTTGGTAAATCACGTGAGTGCTTTCACACGTGGCTCTGCCTTTGTTCGTGTACACCTTCCATGTTACAGGACTGGAGTAGGTGGTGGTGGGAAGGTGCGTGGGACCTCCCACAGAAGAACCCCAAAAGTGCCCCACTTGTGACAGGATACTTTCCGGGACTGGATCAGGCTCTGAATGTGGCTCTCCAGCAGGGATACGACTTCCTCAAATCCCGCCCTGAAATGAGATCCATCCTTCATGAAATCCTCCCCACTCCATCAAGAGTGTCTTTCCGCCGTCCTCCTAACCTTTGTAACCTCTTAGCTCATCCCTATGAAATCCCCAAACCACCTTCCCTACCCTCTGGCTCCTACCCTTATAACTGCCCCTGGTGTAAAACCTGTCCCATGCAGCCTCCCACCACCACCTACTCCAGTCCTGTAACCCGGAAGGTGTACACGATCAAAGGCAGAGCCACGTGTGAAAGCATCCACGTGATTTACCAACTGACCTGCCTACACTGTGAAGCTTTCTATGTGGGAATGGCCAGCAACAAACTGTCCATTCACATGAATGGACACAGGCAGACAGTGTTTGTTGGTAATGAGGATCACCCTGTGGCTAAACATGCCTTGGTGCACGGCCAGCACATCTTGACATAGTGTTACACCATCCGGATTATCCGGATACTTCCCACTAACACCAACCTGTCAGAACTACGGAGATGGGAACTTGCCCTTCAGTATATCCTCTCTTCCTGTTACCCACCAGGCCTCAACCTCTGCTAATTTCAAGTTGCTGCCGCTCATACCTCACCTGTCATTCAACAACATCTTTGCCTCTGTACTTCCGCCTCGACTGACATCTCTGCCCAAACTCTTTGCCTTTACAAATGTCTGCTTGTGTCTGTATATGTGCGGATGGATATGTGTGTGTGTGTGTGTGTGTGTGTGTGTGTGCGAGTGTGCGCGCGCGCGTGCGCGCGAGTGTATACGTGTCCTTTTTTCCCCCTAAGGTAAGTCTTTCCGCTCCCGGGATTGGAATGACTCCTTACCCTCTCCCTTAAAACCCACATCCTTTCGTCTTTCCCTCTCCTTCCCTCCTTCCCTCATTTCTGATGAAGCAACTGTGGGTTGCGAAAGCTTGAATTTTGTGTGTGTGTTTGTGTTTGTTTGTGTGTCTATCAACAAACCAACACTTTCGTTTGGTAAGTTCCATCATAGGAAAAAAAAGAAGTGGCACTAAACAACACAGTTGGAAAGCTAAAAACAGTTCAGAATGCACAAATGTATGACACAATAAAAAGTTACACATCTCAACTTGCTTGGAACAACATTTTGGTCTAAATTGGCATTTTTACAAAAAAATGAAGGCACTAAATATTAGACTCAAAAAGATGAAAATTCATATGTAGCCTCAGTTTGGTCTAACAATATATCATTGACACCAATAACAGTTTTCAAGTTATTTACTAAAAACCAAATTTGGAATGAAAATGTCCTTACTGATAATTGATTAAGTATAACCTGTACCAGGTTTCAAAGCTGTATTGCAAATAACAGTCATTACAAGGAGGAGGAGGATATTAGTATTTAACGTCCCGTCGACAACGAGGTCATTAGAGACGGAGCGCAAGCTCGGGTGAGGGAAGGATGGGAAAGGAAATCGGCCGTGCCCTTTCAAAGGAACCATTTGCATGAAGCGATTTAGGGAAATCACGGAAAACCTAAATCAGGATGGCCGGAGACGGGATTGAACCGTCGTCCTCCCGAATGCGAGTCCAGTGTGCTAACCACTGCACCACCTCGCTCGGTAACAGTCATTACAAGGGATCTTAAAGACACAGTTCAGAAGTCATTCTACTGTCGGTTCAATTCTACAAATTCTAGCCGGCCAAGTTTCAATGCAGTCGAGTAACAACTATTTCCGTAACTGGAGCAAACTTAACTCCAATTGTATAAAAATTAATAAGATTGTAAATTGTTACACAACTGAGATATTAATTAATGTGTATCCAACAAAGGGGCCATTTAGATGCTGCTATCTTTGCCTAGGGCAGTTGATAGCAGACTTTCTGTTTGGCAGTCTGCTGCACTGATATATAAATTCGGCAGAGAGGCAGTGGGAAGAGACACTTCGCACCGAGATATCACTCTGTCAGCGTCAATCAAACACCTGTGTGCACTGTGCCTCAGATGATGTATGAGCTAGTCACTTACCAATAGTGTTTTCAGTGAAAGTAGGTAGTGAACTCTTGAGGGCTGTACACCAAAATGGATCGCTTAGATTTCACGGAAGTAACTAATTGCCTGACAAAACCGTATGGCAAGTGGCGAGATTATTTTCCACTTTTAAGGTGAGCAATTAACTTTGGCAATTAGAAGTCAAGGTGATAGACCATTTTACTTGGAACTTCCCATAGAGGTCACCTTGGAACTGTTAATAGCACTGTTTCCAATAGGGATATTAGTAATAATAGAATATTTTGTGCATGTGAACCTTTCACAGAACATATCAATCAGTTCAAACACAAAACTTTTACTTGTAGTCATTATTCCTGATCCCACTGAGTAAATAGCAAGTTTTACAGGTTTTGTTCATGTGAGAGCATGACAAGTTTCAAAAAGTACTTCTTCAGCTGCTTCAGGTGGAAGCTGTGCAACTGCATTGATGATCTATGTGATGCGTGCACTTTTAGGAGTGGGTGCAAAATTGACCCCTTTCTTAAGAAACAAAACCAGGTCCTCCTCCAGTTACTTGGCTATGAGATTGATAGTCTTGGAGGTAGCATCAGAAGGTTGTGACTTCCAATGGTATAGACACACACACACACACACACACACACACACACACACACACACACACACACACACACACACATAAACAAACAAATTCAATTAAATCATAAATTAACCAAGATTCTGACTGCATAGAGCATAAATAACTACATACATTCCATTTTTCACTGAACACAGCAATTTCATACAAACTGAAATGAGTTACTGGTATAGTATTTATTTCAGTTGAAGCTTCCAGGCTGAAAGGCCATGGTCAATACACAAAACTTTTCCCTGACATTTCATTTATATTCCCTGTGATAGTCATCTAAAGCTCTTTTTATGAATAAACTCTGAGGGTAATGATGCCAACCAGAAATAATCATTGGCATCATGTGACAATGGTGGTGCCTCTCTACAGCTCTTTTAAATTTTGCGGGCACTTTGAGCCTTTGACGTAGTTGCTTTCTCCTAAGAGATGAAACATCAAGGAACAGTGTTATGCATCAACCAAGGCCTCTTAGCTCAGAAGTTTTAACTGAAGGAAACTTAGTGCAGTCTCATGTTATGACATTACACTGCAATAAAAGTCATTCAGTAATCTAGCTGTTACACATTCACCACACAGAAATGTGGCAACCCTTCATAACTTGTACATAACACATCATGCCATTGACTTTTGCATCCAAATCAAATCAGCAGCTCTTCCTGAGCTCTCAACACACAAATCAAATGTAATCTGTTTTTTTTTCTGAAACTGAATACATTTAAATACTGATCTAAACAGACAAAGAGGAACTGCTATGTCATCCACACATGTGCTCGCGAGATATACTTAACCTGTATGGAAGAAACAGTAACAAGTTAGTGGACTGATGGGTATTGTAAACATCACGGTAAATAAGATATATTTGTAAAAAGCACAATTTACTTCTCACTACATTCTGTGACAAGCTCAGTGCTCACAGATATGCCAGAATAAATTACTTTTCAGTTTCATTAAAAATTATAACCAAATAATTCAACAAATGTACTCCACCCCAACCATTTTCCAGGATTGCAAAATAAAAAAGAGGCATATGGTACTCGAAAGGATGCTTAGGGAACAGCTTTATAGCCCAGCTTGTGCCCTTTTGCCACTGTAATTGCTAGTGTATAATCATACATATTGTCATGTCACAGCTCCTCTTCACACATAAATGATTGAACTCACTATGACAATAGCCCAATAACATGGCATAAAATGAGCTAGCCACTCTTTTAGCATTTTGTACGTAGTCAATAATGACGATGACTTGTGAGTCTCTAAATAAAATTTGCCATTGGTTTTACTGCCAATAAAATGATAATCACCTACTGAGGTGCTTTCGCCTTCATCTACCCACCACTGTTACTGCACTGTTAACTCTGGGTTACAATGGTGCATTCACATTTTATTCAGCTAAATAATTACACTTCAAATTCACCAGAGGTTGCATCAATTTCTTCAAACACACTTTGCAGATATCTTTACATTAGTGTTTTTGGTATGGAGTTAATAAATACAGCACCAGTACACACAGTTTCTTCTTATGCAGTACTTCATTCAGGGTATCTTATGCCTAATTAGATAAAATACCCACCATCTCAATAATCTCATGAATCTTAATTTGTATGTTTGCACTCACAATATCATGGTTTTTATTCAGTGTTTATTTGCAAGTAATCTCAATAACACATCTGAAGCAAGTTTAATTCAGTAATTGCGTGAGCACTTTGAATTCACTTATTCAGTACTGCATTGTCCGGAGTATTCATGCAGAGTCCTCATCAGTTTCTCTCATCTTTATTTATCAGTCACAAACCCTCTTGAAATTTTCTTTTTTTAAATATGTTCACTGCTTGATACTCATTAGTATCCATTGGTCTACACCTTGTGGTATAGTCTGTGGAGTCTGGGTTTGATTCCAGGCTGGGCAAGAGATTTTCTTTGCCCTGGGCTGCGCATTTGTGTTGTGCTTATCATTTCATGTCATCTTCATCAACACTCAAATCACTGAAGTGGTGTCAAATAGAAATACTTTCTCCAGACAGCTGAAGAAGCACAGACAGTGTCTCTTGGCCAATAATGCCATACAATCATTTCATTTCATCCATTGCTAAAAAATTTGTGACACCATTTACTTAACAAAGTTGCCAGTTTTGTGTTGCATGTACTTCAAAATATGAACAAAACCCACACGAGAAACATATATCCCTGGTCACAATGCTTAATAATAATTATTTCATAGAAATTTGTCAGAGTTATCATTTCACCCTCATACTGCTGTACCAATCTGTAATTCACAGTTAAATATATGACCAGTACTTGAATAAACTAAAGGTGCCAAATATAAATCATAAAACACACTTCAACAGCAGTACTTTTACATTCATAGGATGAAAATTTATGTCAGAAAAGTAAGAAATTTATTTACTGGACAACAAAGGCCCAAAAACTTGAATGTCACAACAAGCCTCATAAAACTTATTTGTCAAAATAGGTTATTCACAATTAATAACTGCTAATAAGATAAAAGTGTAACTGGAACATTCCTTATAATTAAAACAGATTGATAGTAAGTACTACATTAGTTGTGATTTTTGAGTTAATAATATCACATACAACCTTATACTGAGAGTAATTAATTCCACCCAACAGTAAGAGACAGTAAGTTCATGTAGCTTATTTATACACATGAAGTATTAAATATGGCATCCATCCACCACAAAGAGTAACATTACTGTAAGTGTGAACACAACAATATGAACTGTGTATAATGCAATACTATTATTATTACAGACTAGTTAATGCAACACTGCAGGTTTTTTTTATTCATGCATTGCCATAAATAACAAGCCATGCTTTAATAAGTCTAGTCTTAAATGAAGGATAAATTTACAGTGGAATTTGTGAGTGATTACTTTTAAGTTTGTGACAGACCCAAATTTATTGCTAATTGAATTAATTGAAGTGTGTAAATTTTATATGAGGTTTTAAAGAAGCCTGAAGTAAGTATATTAGAAACAAAGATTACTGCAATGTACAAAGGACCCTAAACATAAAGGAAAAAACGTAAATGTTCATGTAGATTTGAAACATAGTTACCTATTAACAATGCACAGAATGTGAAACTAAGAGAGTATTTCCTGAACTGTATGCATTTATATACATGTGTGTGTGTGTGTGTGTGTGTGTGTGTGTGTGTGTGTGTGTGTGATCCACCATCATTCATCTGCGGGTGAGTGATTGCCTGTCCTCACTAATTATTTAAAGGTACAACTGGATTACCCACAATATTTGTACACTTTTGTGTAAAGCTACATTGTTTTCACATTTTTGTCAATTATTCATACTATCTGTATATTCTAAATGTATTGTATTCAGATTAGACTTTTGTGAAAGTCTATAAGCAGTAAAATAATTGAAGGGTGCTTCACTTGTTTTAATAAATTCACTTAGCTTTTAAGAAATAGATGGAAACTGTAGGTCTATGCTATTAGACTAGAACTATCACTTCCCATAGCAATAAGAATGCAGTTGTCTCTAGTGCCATCTCTCAGACAGTCAAAATCTCTGACTTGATTTATTCCTCTTTTATTAATAATGGCAACTCCAACAGTTATATGAAAACTTGTAAAGACTGAAATTTGTTAGTAGGCATTTTTTCATCAATTATAGATTTTAATGTATTTCTATGAAACAACCAGTTTCTAAAGATCAAAACCCATAAATTCAAATATGTCAGAAGACATTCATAACTTGTCCCTTTCTTTATTTGAAAAGGGTATACCAGTATTTGGTGATTGTGTTTCAGTGGTACAAAATTCATTATTGACAAATCATTTGTCACACATAATCCAAAGATTTAATATGTAATATTTAGTAATGGTAAATTTAGGTATTATGGGATGAAAAGTGCAAGTTAAAACTTTCTGTCCATTACTTTAACACAGACACTTGGCAAGACTCTAGATTGGTGTAAGACCTATAGCAGTAGGTCTAAATCCTACCATTGGAAAGATACTAGTAATCATATCCATATTAGTTTCATTGTCATCTAGAGTCTCACAGTAAGTAATACCATTTTATAACTTTGAACATTACAATTTGGCCCAGAAAACTTTGTCTTTTTCCTAGAACCTTCCATTATTCGTGGTTTTGTCATTCTCAATTAAGCCTTTCCTCACGCTATGCTGCTATTCACCAACATCATTTGCTCAAACTGGTGTTTATCCATTACTTCCTTTCACTTACTTCCTTTTTTTCACTTTTCCAGCCCTCAGCTCATGGCTATATCTGGAATCAATACTTCTAAACATTACTGCCTTTTTTTTTTCTTCAACATCCTCTTCTCTTCTCAGTTTCTTAGTTTTGGTGTCTAATTTCCTTTTTCTGTCCATCAAAACTCTTATCAATGCTAGTACTCCACATAAATTATAATATTACTATTAGCAACAAAATCATCATCATTACATGCACTACCTTGAGGTATGCTTACAGTCTATGACTTCCTATTACCAAATGCATTTAATGAAGTTATTGCAGATTCTGAATGTGAAATGATTGGGTGAAGTTGAGTGGCCTTGGCGAGTCAGACATGGTAATCAGATCCTTCATCTCTCTCAGCAGCCTTAATAAAAAAGTTCAAGAATTTGCATGAAAATTTCCTGACATGCTATGGTAATAGTGAGAAAGTTTAAGTTACCAGTTTTAATGACAGAACATTTCAAAACTACCAGCTGTGGTCTGGGGGATGCATAAGATTGCAACAACTGGCAGGGAAGTGAAGTCATATGATATTGCACTAAACATTGTATCTAAAGTTTATCTTCAGCAATTAGCTAAAGAACTGACTCATGTGGGTAACATCTCAGATTTTCTCTCACACAGATTTCAACACCTTTCAATTCAATTAAGAGTGACCATAATGCTGCAATAGTATAATTTACCAAAAGAAATATTAAAAAAGGAAATTTTTGTCTTAGTTGAAGTTAGGAAACAGATCAATGACATCTAACCCACCACTCACTGCAATACAAGCATGCAAACAGATGAGGACATAGGGAAAGCTGAAATTCCAAAATAGAATACTATATTCTGGTTTTCAATTGTTGCCGAAATGGCAATATGACAACATGAAAATAATGACCACAGAATAGAAAAATCGCCAAAAATTATTTAATAGAATAAATGCAGTGGGCTTTAATAGGATATATCACATGAATAAGTTGCTTCTAGCATTTTTTACCATAGATCAATGAAGCATTCAAAACAGATGAAGAAAAAGTACATGTCATTCCTGTATTCAAGAAGGATCATCAGACAGATTCAAGCAACTGCAGACTTTTATTGCTGATGTCAGTCTTTTGTAAAATTATAGAATACATTTTATACTCATGTATTATGATTTTTTTTCTTTTGGAAACAAGAAATATACTTCGCAATAAGAATCAATAAAGGTGATGAGATGAGATTCAAAAAGCTGTAAATAGTGGAACACAGGTTGATATCACATTCTATTACTTCTGGCAGGCATTCATCACAGTTCCACACTATTATCTACTGAATAAAATATGACCTTACAGAATACTGGATCAGCTTTGTAAGTGACCTGAAGGCTTTCTAGGATATAGAACTCTACGCATTGTTTTTAACTAAAAGAAGTCATGAGATGTGAAAGCAGCTTCAGGCATACTCCAAGCGAATGTTATAGGGCCATTACAGTTCATAATACCTATAAATGATCTGGTGGCTAATGCTGGAATCTTTGTAATGTTGTTCACAGTTGATGCTATCACACATAGGAAAGCTACTAAGCCAGGAAACTACAGTAAAATCTACAGAGGACTCTTGGTGCACAGGCTATCAGTTAACTACCAACCCCATTTTTGAAATAAATTTTTATAAGATCCCATTATTTTTTATCAGACAGTTTGGAATCAGTCACTGAAAACAGTTACAATTGTTGCATATCTGGTGATTTTGAGTAAAATGACCACAAAAAGCTAGTTTTTGGAATGGCAGATGCAAGACAGATTCACTGCAAGAATACTAAGGAAACATAATTAACATATGAAGGATGTGGCACACAAAATCCTTATTAAACATGTTCTTGAGTACTGCCTGTTAGTTCAAGAGCCCCACTAGGTAGAATTGATAAACGAGATGAACAAGGTCAAAGCGTTTTTTCATGCATTAGTTTAATAAACAAGAGAGTGCCACAGAGATTCTCAAGCAATTCTGGATTCAATTACTACATGAGAGAAGTTTACTGCTAAAATTCCTACCTATAGAATGTATAGATTCCAATCCAAGAGGAGTCAAACAACATATTACTTCCTCCCACAAATCAGTAGTACAGAAAAATCTTACAGGGAACAAACTAAACTCCATGAAATTCAGCATGAGTTCCAAAAAATCCAACTTGCATGTTTCACTCATGACAAGCTCAGTGTCAGGCATAGAGGAAACTTCACTAAATAGTATTTCTAGAGTTTTGGAAAACCTTCGATTCATTATCACATGAACACCTTCAAACAAATTATATTTCTGTGCATGGGCATCCACAGTAACTTGACCAAGAGGAGCTAATTGTGAATTTTTATATAACAGAATTCAGCGAGTTTGAGAATGTGACATGACCCAAAAACTAAATGTGGCAAGCAATACACAAAACTTATTGAATCGCAAAAGACCCATAGTTATCTGTGTAGTATTTTTAATGGAGATAACTTTGATACCTAAATGGTAAACAAATTTCAATGACATTTGAAAAACACGTCTTTTATGTTATGAATACGAATATGGATACCACCTTTTTGGTTCAGTGATCTGAACTTCCATCCTCATATGATTAAACCCAGGGTATCCAACATTACAGAATTAAGCTAGAAAACATTCACAAAAACATTGATTCTCACTCCTGTAATGTAGGGTTGAAAGTGGAAAATTAAAAACAGGGAATAGGAAAAGAGTTAGCATGACTGACAAAATGCCACACTGATTTTTCTCAATGTGGAAAAACAGGGAATAGACTTAGAAAACAGGATTATTTAACTGTGATACAATCTAGAAAACTTTGTTGACTCATAAAATTTCACATCTAATCACATTAATGAATCTATGGGATTACTTTCATGCTTTATAATTTTTACTGTTAGTGGCATAAAACAAAATGTATTTTACAAGCTACATTTTTTTGTCAATTAGATAAAGTGTCACCCAGTGTCAGTAAATGATGTGAATGTGTGAAGCCTTCCAAACCCACCATCGAATTGGCTGGCAGAATCAACTTTTAACATCCTAGGACTAAACCAAGGTAATCCTTGTCTTCCCAGTTTGTCACATTACCATCCAGTCAAGCCAACTGAACTGCACAATTTGTAGCTCTGACTGACTGTGGTATTGTGGTGGACCCACAGACTGAGAAGATTCCAATCCTCAGAAGCCATATTTTTGACCCTGAAAGTTCACATTATTTTCCCTCTTTTCTAGTGCAGGAAATGGTATTGTATTTTTCTGGCTGCATATTTGGTATTAAGTATACATGAATAAATGTATAGTAAGGGATAGCTATGTTTTCATGAGTGTATTACAATAGCTCTGTCATGTAAACCTGGATAAAGAACCAGCAAGCAGTCATAGGTATTCCTTATCCATAGACAAATGTTGTGATTCCATTGTGGTGCAAAGAGGGACATCCTTATGAGAATTGTGCAGGAATGACTGCCATGTATACTGCAACTGTGCTTTTGATGCATTCCAAATTGACATTATAATCCATATACCATGGAGTTGGACCAGTTGCTTTCTGCAGCTTGGTAAAGGTTGAGTGAAGAAGTGAAAGAAAAAGATCAAAGCTCCTACTTCAGCACTGGTCTGTACAGGTTTGCACCCAGCTTAACTGTGATAAAACCACAGCATAATTTCCCATGAACTAACAATATATACTGATTGCTAAAACTGTAGTATTTTCTGTCACAGTCAGCAATGTTAAATTTGCATTTTGTTAGAGTCACTCACAATGATTGCTATAAATTTCAGAGAATTCTTTGATGAGTAGAAAGCCTTTACCCAGATTCCAGGAGGGGGCAAGTGCCCCCTCTTGCCTCCCTTGTGGAAGCCTATGTTTCTGTGTTCTGGACTGAGAATCATCTACAGGCATTGAAGTAACACCTACTCTGTTTCAGGGAAGTGAACTATGATTATTATTGTTCATAATATATATTAATAACTTAGTGGATAGTACAGTATTTGTTGAAATCTCAGATCTTTTGTAGATAATGAAGTAATAAATGAGGACATTCTGTTCAGTAAAAATTGTAGATCCTGACAAAATAACAGCTAATTGCAAAGACTTTCAAGTAGCTCTGGTGTAGAGAAATACAAAGCTGCATATTTCATAAAACATAAAACCATGATATCCTTTGACTATAGTATTAACCTGTTATAACCAAATTCAGTCATATCACACAAATATTTGGGAGTAACGGTGTTTAGAGATAAAAACAGAACAACTACACTGGCTCATTTGCAGGTAAAACAAATGACAACATCAAATTCATTGGTAGAATACTAGGAAACTGCAGTTCATTTACAAATAGGATTGCATACTAAATACTTATACATACATTTTAATATTGCTAGAGTGTATGTCACCATATCAGGTCAAAATGACAGGCAACATCAAGTGTATATAAAGAAGGGCAGCACAAATTGTCACAGGCTTTCTACTGATGAGTAGTGTGTAACATAAATGAACATCAAGGACTGTCTTCCAGGGCAGAAACTATGAATATTTTCCATCTATCTACATGCTGACATTGTAGAGACTGTGTAGATAAAATTAAGCAAATATTGGCTATCAGAGAAGCAAGTAAGAAATCGCTCTTCCCTCACCACATTTGTGAATGGAATGGGAAGAAACCTTGGTACAATAAGTACTATTCTCTGCCTCGCACTTCATAACGATCTGCATTGTTGATGCAGAAGTTTTAACTATATCAGAATGCCTAGAACTTTAATGATAGTCAACTACCAAACAAGACAAAAGGGAATGAGAAAGTTGAATGTGTACACAGAGGTACACAATCACAAGAAAATGAAATTGACAATAGTAGGTCCTGCATAATTGTCAAGAGCAAGGATAGAAGCTTGGGTTTTGCAGTGAAAGGACTATGTACTAACAGTGGATGACTACAGAATGCCAGGATTTTAGAGTAACTTACTGACTCTGAAGTAATAGAACACAAACAGTCAGCTACCAAACCAAATGTAAAAGTTTTTTGAAGCATAAAAATTGCAGAAGTATCATCAGGAATGATAAGTACCCTTTGCCACCCACTTGGAACGCTTTACTGCTCCAAAGAGTAATAATACAGTAATGCCAGAAGCAAGAAGCAAGTTATTATGTATAATGTAACCTGTGAAATCTCATTTCATAACTCTCTTTGGAACATAGGCTCTAGGAACTTTAGGAGTAGTGTCTGCCAGTAGAGTTTGATACAATATTCTCTCACACTTACTAAACTAACTTGAGATAATATTCACTGCTCTTCTTTGGATCTTCTCTATGTCCTCTACTAATCCTACTTGTACTGTTCCAAATGACAGGTAATTCTCAAGTATCAGTTGAATAATGGTTTTGTAAGTCACCTCTTGTGTAAGTAAATTACATTTCCTTAGGACACTTCTGAAGAGTCTCAGTCAGACTTTATTACAATACATTTATTTAGTCATTCCACATGTGGTGATCCAGACAATTACTTTCTGATGTTTTATAGTTGTTCTCATTTCCAGTTAATTGTGGATAATAGTGTAATCAAATAAGAAAGGGTCTTTCCACCTACTTGCACACAATATGTTGAGGTCAACTGCCACGTGCTGTATCAAGCACTTACCCTCTGCAGTTTTCCTGCATTTTATTACAATTTTCTGCTATTGCAACTATCTTATACATAACAGCATCATCTGTGAACAGGCTTCCAGATGTTGTATTGTTTACAGTTAGTAGAGTGGCAAATCATTTTCATGAAGTGATATATTGCACAAGCATTTTTTGTACTGATGAGTGATGATTGCGACTATAAAAAGTTTACTACGACAATGTATTAGATAATCTACTGTTTGGATGTAAGTTTTATTTATGCATTTGTATTGTGAGATGGATGGACCATGTGTATCTGCAAGTCAGGACAATGATAAACGTTGTAGCTCATTCGCGGTACCTGCTGATCAGGTTTATTCCGTGTCATTGGCAGTTCTGGCCTTGGACCCACCATACAGCAAGAGCAGCATGACAATGCCTGTGATGTCACATGGGCAAGAGAAAGCTTGTCACACAGATACATTTAATTGACTTACGTTAATGAAGACAGAACACTTTTGGACTTCATCCTCATCAATGTTTTTGTGATCTTCTGCATAATGCAACAACTTTGTAATGCACAGATACTGTAAATATGAATACAGTATATGAGACAATGTTAATGAGGAGCCTCACATTTATTTTGAGAGTTAGACCTTGTATTTGTGCTCTTAACTTCCAGGAGGGACTACAGCACTTTGAGAAAAGAAGTTTGATCGGAAGAGGGTGGCGAGTGTGCTGAAATAATAAGGGGATCAACACTAAATAACTGGAAGTCTTAGCCCTCAACCAGACTTTACTTTGCCATTTGATATAATGGTAAAGAACCAGAACCATATTGCAAGTTTCTCTGCTGTTCTTCCACGAATGTCATAAAAAATGCTGGAGGCACAAATACTATCCCTCCCTTCTCATATGAAGAATATTTATGAATTATTTAGTTCAAGAATATTGATTGTTAGTAAAAGCCTGTTGTAAAAATTTGTAAATCTTGTTTTGCTATCAGATTCACCTTAATTCAGATTATTTAGAAAGTGACACTTAAATATCTGATAATTTTGTTTAATTATTAAATACACAAATGTCTCCATGAAAACATTTTCTGAAGTGGAAGTGTGACATTAACAAACTGCCTCTGTGTGACAAGATCCCCTTCATGAACCAGTGCATCCCTGTCACCCAAAATGACAATGCGTTCTGCTACAGTTGGGAAAAAGGGCGCATTGTGAAAGCCAACAACACCAGTGACTGAATCTCACAACAGGCTGCACCTGTTTATTTGAGACTAGTTATTGTTAATACAAAGTACAGTCAGTGATGACAAAGGGAGATGATGAGCCACTGACACAGCAGTGGAGAACAGCAGAAGCATAAAAGTCAAGTGAAACACTGAGAATGGCAACTGGAAAACTCCACACTGAGTATGGCAACTGGAAAACTCCAATAGGTACAGTATTGTCAAGAAGATTCTCCTCAGAGTAAAAGTCAACCCAATAATATTTTCCTAATGAATGCATCACATACTCATATATAGGTGTTATTTCATCAGATATCTACTATGTTACCTATACCTCAAATAATCTTGTCTGAGATAAGAAAATGATAGAAATTCTGAGCTTTCTGAACCAATCTTCTGGTTGAATCCTCTTTAAAATACCTTTTCACAAAACATTTTGATCCTTATTATAGTGGTGCCACCGTTCAGTATGGAAACACAGTGGTTGGTACAACATTACTGTTGACCACCGTAGCACGACCAACCAGATGGTATTTCTCATCAAGAGTACCCTCGACAAGACCATATCAGACTCGTGCATATAAATGACTACTAGAGTGAAAGGAATGGAAAGGAAACAGGATAAGGAAGAGACAGGATGGAAATAATGACTTCTAGGTGCACAGGGCATTGCAACAATGCAATGGTGAAAGTTCAAAATTTGTGCTGGACCAGAACTCAAACCTAGTAGTTCCCTTTCTTTAAAAATGTTGACTTTACTGCTACTGAAGCAGTGTTCCCAGTCTGAGTCCTGGAAGCTCTGTTTCTCTCTAATACAACTACCTTAACTGCTAGAAAAGTGGAATGACCCAGTTCGACTCCCAGTCAGGCACAAATTTTCAACTCTCCTCATTGTATTCCCGCAGTGCTCTGTTCACCTGGAAGTCATTATTTCCTTCATATCTCTTTCCGTTACATTTTGTTTTCCATTCCTTTCACCCCAATTATTCATTTATATGTCTCAGCTGCTTCATTACAAGTGGTGTCTATACTGCTGGACATGTCCAACAGAATAGACGCCACCCATATCTATAATCCTATATATAAGCCAGTCCAGGGTTGGTCTGAGGCAGTTGTAATTTGGTCAGTGAAGCGCACACCAGTTGGTAATTATTGCAGTTCTTTTATGGACATGAGACCATGGTCCAAGGCATGATTCAGCATAATTCTCTGTCTAACATTTCATCTTCCAATGATGGAGACATTATCAAAGGCTTTAATGACTCAGAAAGCAGTTACAGTCTCAAACAAGCTCAGCAGACTGAACTGTTAATTTGTATCCAAGCAATGGTCAATACATGCAATCAGCAGACCCCTGCTTGAGATTGCAGAGTCACACTGACATGTGTTATGCAGCTTGTAGTGTGGAAGAGTTGGCACTGTTTGTTTTATTTATCACTATGACCCACAACTTGTCTAATTTGGAACCATCAGATTTGTTTATCTGACAATGGGATTTTGGTATG
Organism: Schistocerca nitens; assembly: GCF_023898315.1. NCBI lineage: Eukaryota > Metazoa > Arthropoda > Insecta > Orthoptera > Acrididae > Schistocerca > Schistocerca nitens. The sequence goes on from NC_064617.1 coordinate 331,959,612, forward strand.
ATGTAATCTTTACTATGCCAGAATGTACAGGGAGGCCATACAAATGCAAAAGCACATAAACAGCTTTAATAGAAAAGTATGATTGAAATTAAGCAAATTGTGGGCCCTAGTGCTAAATAAAACAGAACAGCATCAACTCTTCCCCGATACAAGCCCCATAACACATGTAAGTGCAACTCTGAGATCTTAGGCAGTGGTCTGATGATGTCATGTACTGACCATTGCAAGGATACATAAAACAGTGTGGCATGCTATGCTTGTTACAGAATGTATCTGCTTTCTGAGTCATTAAAGCCTCTGATGATGTCTTCAGCACTGAAAGACTAAACAGTAGGCAGAGAATTATGCCTTGGACAATGACCTTTATGCCCATAAAACAAATACCAGCAATAATGCAAATACTGGCAATGAAAGTCTGCATTATGAGACAGGTACATTGCTTGGTTTACAGTGTTTACATTTCAGACTCTGTACTTGGAGAAAACCAGTTACTGTGCAAACTGGACTTTGGTTAATGCTTACCTAAAATTACTTTGCAGTTCACTCTGAGTGTTCTGTAACACATATCAAACTATTTGAACATTTTTGGAAGGTAACTATTAACAGCTGTCAAGTAATGTATAAAATGTGTATTTGATCATCAGCTGCTTTTTTATTTAAAACCCAAGTATCGACCACCTTCACGGGTTCTGTTCAAAGATACAAAAAAATACATGTAGTATACAGGACATGTTGCAAATTCTTTCCCAAGGAAGCACAAAATATACATGAATACAGAGTTAAAACAGTTTAGGCCACAACATCACATCTGTCATTACTTAAATAATGGCCACATTTCATATGTAGAGCAGGCCATGAATTCCAGTATAACACACAGGACTTTTAAAGGTAAATGTACTAAAGTCCGCATCATAAAGGAAGGCAGCCCAATTTTCAGCCATTCTGTGCATCCTCCTCCACTACCCACAGGCAGCCAATCATATTCATTCTCTTTCCGAGCAGCTAACAACAATTTACAGCTAGACAGCAAGAATATTGCTCCTACATACTGCACTGTTGCCATACTTCATGACAACCAAATAATTCATTCAACTGTCAGTTTTTTTTTCTTGTAGCAGTGTAGCTGTGAATGTGTATCTGCAAATATTTAAGTGTGATTTAAAATAATAGTCAGGTGATGGCAATAAATGTGAAGTACTTCACAAGCAGGAGAGGGAGATTATTTACTACATTTATAACTTTTCCAAATGTGGATTTGAAAGTAGGTCTACTGTTGACATTTGAATACACAAGAATGGACTCCAGAACCATGTGGTGTATTAAGATTTGTTCCTAGCAATATCATTTTAGCATTCAGTAACAAAGGACAACCGTTAGCCATGATAGGTGTGATGCCATCCATCACTATTTCTGATAAGAAAAATGGTAATGATGCGTAAATTCTCCTGGTTGCACTCTGTCTGCAGTCACGCTGACAGTTTGGTCATGGGATTGTATCACAGACTTTAACCTTTTTACTTCCACTTATCTGCCTTAATTATATACAGTGATCATTGAGTAAAGGTCTATAAAATCTTAAGAGCAATCTTCAAAGATCTGAAAGACACTTTGGGTCAGTAACAAAGTTTTCTGCCAAGGCCTTATAAGTTACATTTACGATGGTATAATCCCACACACAGAGTGTGCATAATTAAACAGTGCAAGCCTCCATGGGCAGTTTAAAGAGGCAACCTCACAGCAGCACAAATGGCACAGCAAGCACTGTGCCATGTGTAAAAAGCTGCATATAAGCTGGCTCCTCAGGCCTTCGGTGTTCTATAAGTTACATTGTTCATTAATATAAACCCTGATTTCATGTGTTGTACTTACTACATCATTCAATGTGGCTGTATTTTCCTTTATGTGGAAATGAATTAAAAGTTAGTTGATGGGAGTTCTAATATTGTGTTTGTGCAACATTAAAATAATTTGCCTGGAATTTTTAGATGTTTAGAGAATACCTTTCAACTTTATGTCACAAAAAATCAGCCCTCTCCAAAAGAGGCGCAACCTCTTCTAAGGAAACATAAATGGAGTAATGTAAAGAATGACATTTTATGAATCACTGATCTGCATTTATATTCAGAAAAGTCAAACACCATCATCACTATTGCATGAAATTATCTTGCATGTACATTTGCTAGCATTAATTCATGGCTACAAAATGCAAATCACACAACTGGTGCATGGACTGAAACATCATATATTGAATGTATGGAAAGGACAGCATTCAAAGGACCACAACTGTTAAACACAATTGAGAAGAAAAAAACTGTGCATAGATTTCAGCTGAATAAGAACCCTAACATCATTGAAATTAACATCCTTCAGTTCTGAATTGTATACAGTTTGGGGCAATGTTTTTGAAACTCAAAGATGATAGTTGATGAAATCATGACAATAATATAGCAGGAAATATCAGTAATTAATCAGGGTAAATTTTCTTGAGGCACAAAAAATAATTTTTTTATGCATCAACAGATGTGATACAACTTCAGTATAGGGGCATTTTACATGGCTATTAACTTTACAGAATAAAATAAATTTTACTGTCTGATCTACTACACAGCGAAAAAAGTAATCCTGAATTAAAATAACTTGGATGTTATGTAGTGACTGAGATAAAATCACCTACAGAAAGTTTTGTTTTTTTACAAAAAAATATTGTCTCCATAATGAAGAAATAATGTCAAAAATCATCAGATTCAACAAGGAAGCTAATTTATAAAGATGATTTTTTATAGCAGTCACATCAAACTTCTTCATAGAGGTTTACAACTGCAAATAGAGGACTAGTGATAGCAGTGATATTTCCGTTTATGCATATCCACTGTACACACCAATACTATCAAATAATGTTAGATTTGGTTACTATTCAAGACAGTCACCTACAATATGTACAGAGAGCAACAATTGCAGAAATTTTTCGATACAGTTATGTACTTGTAGATGCACCTGGAGATTTAAAGACAACCATAGTAGAAGTCTGTATTTCTTACTGCATGCAGTAAAAATAAACTTATTTCATAGGACACTGATATTACTAGCAGTTCTGTACATGAATACATGTTCCTAAAATACTTTACTTCAATCTGAAGTACGACAGAATCATGTATGTGCCTGTCTGCAGTTGTCATTAAAACAACGTTTTCCACTGTCACAGAAATCTACAAGTAATGAATTCATTAATTAAAGAAGAATGATCAGAATTAAGAAAATCATCTTAAAGCATCTTCACAACAGAAAGAGAGAGTCCTAAGCACAACTGGTATACCATACAGAACTGCTAATAATCTGGATCCTAAAGAGGGACTTGATAAACAAAGTGATGTTTCAGTATCTACCATTTCAGTCTGCTGCCCGCTGTCTATTTCACTTTGTGCTGGTGGAATAGGGATGCTTGTTCTGGTGCCAAGAGCCCATGCTACTTCATTCTCTGATGGATTTCTTCCTGCAGGCAGCCTTGTATTCACTGTAGCACGAGGCAGACTTGTTTGAACTGAATTTCTCATTGCATTCCTGTATAATATTTCATTTCCTATTGGGTCACCAGTTACTGAGGTAGTATAACTGGTCTGTGATGTCTGCTCTTCAGGATAATACTCTTGATGTCTAGCAATCTCATTTTCACTGACTTGTTCTGTCTTTCCAGAATGAGGGTATTTGCGGAACACAGTGTTATTAGGGAATATTCCAAAGATAACAAAGGGAAGAGGAGTGCGGACTGTAGTTGTAGTTTGATAATGAGATGTAGTGGCTAAATACTGAGTCTCGTCATTAACATTATCTACCATCCTCCTTTGGGCAACTGGATCACTATTGCTTTTTCCTTTTACAAGTGGAGGTATAGTAGTGGTACTAGCAGTACCTCTTGGTGCAATAGTAATTCTCACTGGGAAGCGTGTTCTAACTAAGGAGTCAGTCTCTGTAGACAATGGTACAGATTGCGTCACAGAGTCTATAATGAGCTTTGATGCTTCTGTCACTGGCAAGGAAATGCTGGATGTGTTAGATGAAGCAGAAGGTATTAGACTGATTGGTTGATTTGCATCAAGGGTATCATTGTTTTGAAGAGCTCTGTCAACTGAAACAGCCATTGTTGATGTATTTATCATTTTCAGCATCTCTACAGAAGCAAACTCACTGCCACTTGTTGTACTAGAAGAGGCAGGAATTTGTACAGTAGAAGATGCTGAAATTTTTTCAGTATTTGAATAAGTTGCTGTTGATTGCTCCGTAACTACAGACTCTTTTACTGAAGAACTTAAGTCAGGTGACGATTCAGTAACAAGATTGTCACTTTCCAGAGGTGGTCTGTCAACAGAAACAAATCTGATTTTAGAATTCCTAATTTTCATTGCTTCCTGAGAAGATGAGTTGCTGGTATGTACAATTTTATTGGAATAACTGGTCTGTATTTCATCAGTAATATTTTCTGTAAAGACAGCTACAGACTTATTTGCAGCAAGATTGTTTACAGCTTCTGTGCTTGTAGGAGGCTTTATTTCGGAAACTGTTGACATGAGAGTTTCTGTATTGGAAACAACAGTGACAGTTTCTGATAAAGTAGTTTCAGTAATGGGAACTGCTACAGTTGCAGTTGGAGTTTCTGTGGTAGAATTTATTGCATCAGAAGAAAGGCTAAGTAATGGTGAAGACAGTGGTGCAAATGTAGATGTGGATTTAAACAAGTCAGATGTAGTGAAAACTTCTGGCATTTTCTGTGTCACCGAATTAATGGAAGTGGCTTTTAGTTTAGCAGTGGAACTATGTGGTGTGGTTCCCACAGTGGCAGAAGAAACAACCTTCGGAGAATATGTTACAGCTCTTGTTGTAATCTTTTTTGCCAATGATGTGACATATGGGGAGAAGGTAGTGACGTCTTGTTGAGAGAGCTCTGAAATCATTTCAGCCGCTGAAGTAACAGGTAGTGAGTATGGTACTGTAGAATCTTCATTTAAATTAGAAGTGACAGTTGTAACATAGAATGGTACAGTAGGGCGATTCACACGGGAAACTATTTTTAAGAGTGCAATAGCAAAATCCTTTCTCAAAGGCAATCTTCTCTTCCGAGTGCTAGGAGAAAGTCGAGAACTTGTAGATGTGCTGCCAAATGTGGTACTTTGCATCTCTGGTACCTCTGATACCGTTTCAGTCATCATAGGCACTTCAGTGCTTTCTTTTCCATATGACTGAGAGGGGGAAGAGATAATGCTGGTTGTGGTTTGTACCAAGGGGCTGTTTGGTATACTGGTCCCGGGGTTAAGAGTAGTGAAAACAGAGTCAGTAATTTCTGATGTCGTTGATGTCGTCATTGTCTCCTGGGCATTTACATCATTGTTATCAGATGCAGGGGATAAACTGCTCACTGTTGTAGGTGGAACTGAACTACTACTTGTAGAATGAGATTTCACTGTTTCCTCGTCTATGTAATTAATTTCTGTAGAGTTGTCCAAGAGAAAACTAACATCATTATCCACTGTTACTTTGTCCTGGAAGGAGTCATCAAGTAAATTGTCCTCAGTCATTGTCAAACTACTCTCGTCCAATGTCAAACCTTCAGATGGACTTTCCTGAAATTAAAAATCATTCAGAGACTATGTAAAGAAATGCAATTTTAATTTAAGAAAATTATTTTAATGGCTTTGAAACAAATGCCAAACATTCATTACAATGAAAATAGTCTTTATTTCTTTGCACCATACATGTCTGTCTCCTAGATGAAGGATTTTTAACAAACAGTAATTAACAGTGCAGGTGCTTTAATGTGGGATGATGTTAGAACAATGAATTTACAAGTTATCATGGAGATACAAATACTATCTTAATTATGAATGGACAGCTCTCTTTAGGTCATGATGTTTAATGTTGCTACTTGTTTCTACAGGCATCCAGTTCCACTGACACAGACCACAATGAAAAAAGTACCAATGTATATTATGAATAAATGATGTCTACTGAAATGGAGATTGAGTAAACTACATCACTTAAATACAATTTTACAGCTACTATATACAACAGTGAAGATCACATATCCTGTGCAAAATATTTACAGCACATTCTAAACACATAATAGATAATATATTACAAAAAGAACATTACAAGTGGAACTCCCCTAATAAATCATGCTTCAAAATGTTCATGGATGAAACACGCTCAGTAATCACAAAGAATAAAACTACTTATTTCCACTATCTACTGGCTCTACAGTACAAAAAGAAAGAAACTGATACAAAATTAAATTTTGTCATTACTATGCCAACTGTGCAGGCTGTGAGATCCAAACAAATGCTAGCAGCAAGACTACTGAAAGTTACATATATTCCACTACATTTGGTTAATCTCCAAAAAATTTGCTTCCAGTGCTACCACAGTTAAGCAAAGTTAGAGGAAATAATTGTTAAAAAATGATAAAATGATAATGATTAATTTCCCTTCAGTCACCTGAAGTTAAAATACACAATTTCAAAATAAAATGAGATAGTGTTGTATAAACTTTGATGGACAACATCTTTCAGGATATCAAAAACACTAGAGATCAATCTCTAGTTCTGTCGTATGTAATTTCTCGGAGCTAGAAAAGGTGAATTGCACCAAGCAGCTCAGAGTGACTATGCATTCTTTAAAAAGAAAATTTCTGTGGGAAATAGCTGCATTTGTGCTTACGCTCTCACCAGCCTGCACATTTGTTTTTTATAGAAAAACTCAAAGTTTGCACTTTGCATACTGAATACTGGAACAATAGTGAAATAGTGATCCTATGAATGGCCTCCAGTAGTACGACGTCACAAGAGGTTCACACGAGCAGAGCGAGAGCGTGTATCTGCTCGTCCACGATTAGTCGACCATTTCCCAGATCCCTTCAGAAACAAGAAACATTATGAACAGCCTATTCTGTACAAACCAAATTGTAGTTTTTGTTATACATTATTATACTACAGAGAAAATGTGTGATTTATATTGAGAAAACGTCTGTGCAGGAAAAACGGGAACAGTGAAGTTTATTTGTGCAAACTGAAGACAGTACACCATCAGGTGCCATTTTATTGAAGAAGATATATTTTGAAGAATATTTTCAAGCATGTTTAATCTGTAAATCTCACATTTAATATTTTCACAGGAAACAGGGAATTTCATCAGATTTAGCCATTAATGAAATGGCATTTTTGTCTCCACTGATGTATTGTGATCTCCAACTCAATGATTGATCAATGCAGCCATCAGCATTAATATCCCCATTTTTGGCTGTCAATTTTCAGATAAAAATAATAAAAGATTCTACAGATGCTGTGGCCAATTCTGTTCCTGTTCAACAGTTATTACAAAAAACACAAAGTTCATCTTTGTCAATGCTTCTGATAAGAAAAGATAAGACTTCTTTATTTTTTATGTCATATAATCTATCTATGCACCTGAGCCTACTGCAAAGCACTAAAAGTGTTAAATTCACTTTTCCCCTTTATTGGCTACACTACTGCAAATTACAACTGATTTATGAAACAATAATACTTAACTCACACAAATTTAAAATTTGAAAACTAAAGGGGCCATCATTCACTTGACATGTGAAATTTTATCACTAGTATCGTTGTTATCATTATTATTAACCTCATCACTGCAAACTGAAATTATTTACATTCAAGTTCACCATCAATGTACACTTTGAACAGTTCTTTGTTCTCTCAATTCATACTAAAAATTAAATTGTTCAATTCTGCATCTCTCCAGTTTTTATAAACAGCAAACTATTCTTCATCCAGAAGTGTCAATTAAAAACACTTTTGGACAAAGTCCAGTTTTCTCGCCTTACATGTGATGCCTGAGCTTGCACTAACTTCTCATGAAACCTTCCTATCCCAGCTGTAATAGTTTCTCTATACAGCATCACAGATTAGTTTGGTCACCAAAGGTGGCAGACTGCATTTTTTGCACTTGATCAGGCAAGAGCTTCTTGTTTAGGTCTTTTGTCAAAAGTTACTGTTCTAAATAAATTCTTACACTGTTTAACAGCACTCCTGGCCTATTTTCCCAGTTACTTAATTTTCTGAGAGAAGCCTTTTCCACACAGAATGCTACTCCTTTACTTCCAGGATAAAAGGTCCAGCAAAATAATTTGTTATACTTGTCATCCATCATCTGACAAAGTTGTCCTTGTTCTAATCTACATTAAAACATTAATTCCTTGTTTAGCAGCCCACTAAAATATAAATTGTTTGCTTCATCTTTCCAAATGCCAATTAAAATGTCTTTGTGGAATATTGGCTTTAATATGTGTATTGTATCAATAGTGGCATGTCGTATTACAGACAACTGAACATCAGTTATTTTATCATAAAAATCTGAGGTGGAGAAATACAGAATTATCTTTAAATGTCTAAGTCTCCTATTCTTTATCAAAATTGTGAAACACTAAAGTAAGAAATGGATACAGAAAATATCTTCAAAATCAACTGTTAGGTATATATTTTTCCCACATCAAGTGAATGATATCCCAAATATTACCTGAGGGGTTAGAATTGATAACAGTTTAAATATGAAACTTAAACCTTTGTGTAATTAATGACCACAAATTCATGACAGTAAATTACATTGGAAAACTGAAACCAGTACAAGGAAAATGTAAAACAATGTGCATGCAACATGCTAACACAGATAAGATACTAAACAAAAGCAGATTTGTTAAATATATTGAAACTAAGATTGCAGACCAGATATGGCTTGTTGTACAAATACTACAACATCAGATTTCAAACAGACACACAGATAAAGCCTATGGGAGTGTGATTACAAGGATGTCGTCATTAACATTAAAAGAAGGAAAGTTTGTTATTAACAAGTCATGCAAAAGAAGAGACTAGTGACGAGACTGAACATGCAACTATTTTTTTTTTTTTTTTTTTTTTTTTTTTTTTTTTTTTTTTTTTTTTTACATATTAGCTGCACAGGAGTTTAATATACAAGAATGATTCAAAAATGTTCTGCACTTCATACCAAATGTAAAGGGACATGAATATGAACATGAGAAGGGGCTACTTAAATATGTCATACTTGCTTCATACTAGTAGATGCAGTGCTGAGAAATAAGGGTGAGAGTCTTCTTACAGAGCATGGATCAAGAAAATTAAGCATTATTATTTCAACAGCTGGGTTTTTATCATAACATTAACAACATTTAGCAACAGCATGAGCATTAAAGATGGATCACTCGCTCAAATGAGCAAGGATGAGAAAGGAAACTGGCTACAGCCATTAGAAGGAATCATTATGGCATTTGTATAAACCAATAAAAACCCTATGATTAGGTACCCAAATGGGAATTTGAACTTGAACTTTTTTTAGTTAAGATTGCATTAATAAATATTTATTATTGATGACTGATTTCAACAGCTTAAACTGTCATCTTCGGGTTTTTTTTTTTTTTTTTTTTTTTTTTTTTTTTTTTTTTTTTTTTTTTTTTTTCTACAAATCTGCCGGTCAATCGAGAATTAATGTCAAACAGCACTATCCACAATTCAAAACATCCCAGTGCCCTATCAAATCCATGCAGCAGCAGATGTCAAAGCATCAACTCATGACAAGTGAAAATAACAAAACATTTCAATTTTAATTTATGTTAGTTGACATATTTGTCAGTGGTTGAGCCTTTCTGTTGGCAGAATTATGAACATGAAAGAAAGCAGGAAAGTAAACAACAAAATATGAACAATATAAGATGCAAAAAAATTTTGTAGAAAACTGTTAATTGGAAAAGTGTTGATTTTTATCTCTAATGTCCAAATTTCTGCAATTATATCTACCAGAAAAGCAGAGGAATCGTCATAACTGTCAACTATTGTGATTTACAGCTGCAAGAACTAAATCCCTTGCTGGTTCAAAGGAAGAAAGAGAACTTTAAAGGACATTTTCTTCAGTAATATAATGCTTGCCACTATGGTGCAGTGTAAAAACATCAAAATATGAAGTGGAAACACTGGAACACCAAGTCTACTAAGAAGACTTAATACCATCAGATATCTAACTGTTGTGATCACTGTGTGACAGACAGTAGATATCTATTATAATAATCGACGAGAGAAAGCACAACCCATCACAAGCTTTTTTGTAAGCATTGGCTTTAAGCAGTTGGGAGAAGGATGTTTAAAACCAATTGCAAACTGAAGTGAATACCTGAATAATGAAGGAATCTTTATTGGGCCACTCATGATTCATACAAAACACAGTGCAAAACCATTTTGAATCACCCTTAAAGAATGCTATTAGTAATCTGTTACTGCACACTGCACTGGGCAAAATCATTTACGAAAGAATAGTTATCATTTTTTGCCAGATATCTGTCATACAATAAATCATATATCTAACAATGAAACAAAATTTTCTTTGTAATGAATGTTTGGCACAATATTAATAAAAGCTCATGTTTAAATGAAATAATTTAACTATTGACACATGTTTACTAGTGCTTTTAGCAGAGTTTTTTTATACTTATAAAATTTTTGTTTTATGTGTATTGTACAAATACAAAGAATGAGGTGCACTTCTGTGTTATCTACATAATGTTTGAAGCAATTTTTTTTACATTTAACTGATTGTGCAACTACATAAAATTACATCAAGTTATAAAAAGCCTTGTATTACTATAGATAGTTTTGATCTTAAGCTTGTTGTATTCTTTAAGGCTGCTTTAAGGTTTTCATTATGACGTAAATTCTACGTAACATGTATATAGAATTTCAAACAATGAATTTAACACCAGAATGATTTCTAGTGAAATTATAAGCTGCAATTTTATATAAATTAATGAAATCAAAGAAGCTCTCTTGGTTAGGCAACTCTTAAATGAGATATTAATTAATGCTTTGTTACATAGCCTATCAGCTGAAAGTTAAAAGCTGGAGTCTGGCTGCCAGTTGCAATTCAGTCAGCCATGGAAAAGTCGAAGCAACATGCACAGCTGCAGGTCATGTGCAACAGAACTTACTGCTGATGTTTCTGTGGTTGTTGTGCTTGCTGCCCTGATGAGAGGCACAGTAGGTATATAAGCTGGAGTAGTAGTAGTAGATCTTAATCCTCCTGTGGCTAACAGCAGATCACTACGGAAACGTGCACTGAATCTCTGTGTTCCAACTAATGAGCGTGGGGTAGCAGGCTATAAAAACAGATAAATGGTAAGTAGAAACAACTGAAGGGCTTACAACTTTTTTCAGTAGCATAAAAGAGTAAAACATTAATACTATCTACAGAACATGAATACAGCATATTCACCAAACACTTGACATTTTTCCATTAGGATGTAAAGAGAAAATAAAGAAAGGAAAAAGAGTAACGCAATGGCAGAACTGAAGTTCAGATTTGTGTAAAGATGAGTCTAATAATACAAATATTTGACAATTCATTGAAAAAGTTGCATCCTGTAGATTAAGTAAAAATTACTGTTAGAAGATGTATATTAACCAACTGCTAAACTATCCAGATATAAGGTTCAAATCTAAGAGAGTCCTATGCTCCACTTCAAAAGAAAGTGCAATGGAAGTCTACTGTACAATCAGTTTTCATGCCTCATTTCTATTCCACATGCTACACTTTCTCATATTCCTTTCTTCATTTCATATTCCTTTCTTCGTTTACTTCCCAATGACTTTGTCATTTCTTCTTCATTATTCTTTCCTTATGTTTATTGCTGATTTTTTCTTTGACATATTCTTTTGTAGTTGTGTTACTCTCTCTCTCTCTTTGTCTCTTTCAAGGAAGTTTTGTTCTGTGTCTTAATTGTTGGCTTCATCTGCTCTATTATCAAAATTATCCATCTCTATTTAGTTCCTACCATTATTCAATCTCTTATCTGCATTTTCCAATCTGCTAATTACTTTCTCTATTATTTGTTTGAAGAATATATGGAATGTGACACTCAGGTCAGACTCAGTCAACTAAACTGAGCTACTTTTTACATTCCGTACCTCAACTATACCTCACCTGAGAAACTATCTATTAATCTATTTTCTTAAAACATCTAATGTTTTACTTTGCATCCAGCTCTAGGGAAAGTTTCAGAAATGTGAGAACAAATTTTTCATATATCTGCATCACCTAAACATTGTGTCTTATGATGAAGCACTGTTGCATTACACTTCCACTGGTTCAGTATGGGTTGTTGCAGTGTTGTTCCTCTCCAAATACAGAAAACCAACTACCACACAATATTCCAATACGTCCATGGGATGCACCAGTTTGTTTTGGCTCCTCTATCAGCATGTTGTGATACTGTGGCACAGGGATAATAAATAGGAAGACTGAACAATTCCCCTGATCCTCTTTATACACACAGGAATCTGAATTTGTTGACTGAAGTTCATATTCTTCCAGAGTTCCATTTAACTTGACATGTTACTGTTAACCTGTCTGATGTGTCCTTCATTCTTTAAGACTTTGATGAATGAGTCTATGCAGAGATGATATCCAACTGCAAGATATAAAAATTGAATTTGGCTAACATCAGTCTTGTATAGTTAAAAAGTCTCAATACTTGTAGCTGTATTTCCATTAATTCAACTCAGGTTCATTGGTACAATATTTGAACATGCTTTTCTGGCTTTTCTCCAAAGAACAGATGTGTCTCTAACATACTCATTTCTCAAAGCTGCCCATGATCAGTTATTTTTCTATTTTCTTCTCCGTCAACAATGTCTCAGGCACTGCTTTTGACTAGTGACTTGAGTTTATTGCATATAATCTCAAACCAGTCGACGATCTGGTCCCACTATATCCTTGGTGATCTCAGTTTTATGGGCATTAGGCTGTGGCTCAAGACATGCTTCTGTGCCTAATGTTTTCTCTCCTACTGTAGGAGACATCGTCAAAGTCTATACTGATATAGTAATTTAATTTTGAAAGTTAAAAATGCTCAGTAAGCCATCATTGCCAAACTGTCCACATGTGAGAACATCACAGTTTGTCCACGGTGTCATCCAGAAGCCACCAAAGATCGCAGAGTCATGTCAAAGTGTTTTATGGATTTTTTTACAGCAGAATGGTTGATGTTGTTTGCTTTTTCTAGCACTAAGGCTGACAACTTGTCTAATTTTAGTCCTTTATCTATTCCATTACAGGTGTTTTTATGGTTCTGAATTTCTAAGGGCTCTCTGTACATCTTAACATAGTACAGATTTAAAATTATACCATCAGAGAATTGGCTTTTGTGGTTGTCTGGTCCCAATGCATGATTGATTACTGGAAATTTATCTATGTTGCTTAGAAGGGATTTTTTTAAAGCCAAGTGTTGCTGCTTCTTTTAGTAGTTCATATGTACACCTGGCTACATGGGCAAGGAATTTTATTTACTCCTGCTGTGGCAAGTGGTGGGCATAAGTTCTTTGCAATATTCAGATATTCATCTACATTTATTTTCAGTTTAAACACTATCAATATCATGTCTTCTTAGCTCTCTGCTGATACAAAGGAACCAAAGGAAAACTTTTCCTTTAGCTGTTTCTTTTTTGCGAGAAGATACAGATCTTTTACTATATTGTAGTACACTTGACAGGTTAGCCATGCGGTCTAACGCACTGCTTTCTGGGCGGGAAGGCATGCTGCTCTCCGGCACTAATCCGCCTGGTGGATTAGTGTCGAGGTCCGGTGTGCAGGCCAGTCTGTGGATGGTTTTTAAGGCAGTTTTCCATCTTCCTCAGCAAATGTGGGCTGGTTCCCCTTATTCCGTCTCAGTTACACTTTCCCCACGTACGCATACACGATAATTACTCTACCATGCAAACATTGGGGTTACAATTGTCTGGTGTGAGACATTCCTGGGTGAGTCCACTGGGGGCCGAACTGTGCAATAACCCTGGGTTCGGTGTGGGGCAGCGGAGGGGTTAGTGGACTGCTGTAGCCTGTTGTGGGGTTGTGTACCACTGAGGCTACAGCGGGGACGAAGCCTCTCCATCGTTTCTAGGTCCCCAGTTCAATACAATACAATATTGTAGTACCCTATTTCTCTCTTTTTCAGAGCAACTGATTCATTTGACATTGGTTCTTAAATGACTGAACTATTCCTCCAAGTTCTGTGGCTCACGTATTATTTTAGCCTGCTCTACTGATGTCTCGATTACTCCACTTTTCTGCTTGGGATAGTTACTGGAGTTTTTTTTGCTAAGATTTTGAATTCAATAACCTTGTTAACCATCTCTCCTTTACCAAAAAGAAGAAAGACTTGACACCACCAGTCATAGTTCTATATTAAGGTATTGAAACATCTTGTACACCTTGAGATATGTCTCTCATTGGTCCTCATATATCAGAGTGGATTCACAAAAATTAAATAATCAGCTTCACCAGTTTTTCACAGGTTATTCAATATGTTTCGTCTTGTGAAATATATAGCAGTAATAATTTGAATTTTAACATCCAGACTGGAAGCTTTAATTTTATATATAGTTGTCAGATGATAAACATATAATAGTACAGACCACAAAAATGTGTCAAAAACTGTAAAAGAAACATCCACACTCCACAAAGCATCACTCTTCTGACTGGTTGGATGCAGTCCACCATGACTTCCTCTCCTGTGTCAGTCTCTTCAACTCAGAGCACCATTTGCACCCAATGTCCTCCCAGCATCCAATCTCTGTCTTCCCCTACAGAGTTTACCCTCTACAGCTCCCTCTAGCACCATGAAAGTTATTCCCTGATAGCACATGTCGTATCACCCTGTTCTTCTTCTTATCACTGTGCTTCATATTTTCCTTTCCTCACAAATTCTGCAGAAGATACCCTCTTTTCTTATCCTATCAGTCTAGCTAATTTTCAACATCCTTCTGTAGTAACATGTCTCAAACATTTTCTGGTTTTCCCACCATCCCTGACACCTTTCTATAAAATGTTGCACTTAAAACATTCTTACACATTTATTTCTCAAATTAATATCAGTGTTTGATGCAATAGTAGGTGGTGGTGGTGGTTAGTGTTTAATGTCCCGTCGACAACGAGGTCATTAGAGACGGAGCGCAAACTCGGGTTAGGGAAGGATTGGGAAGGAAATCGGCCGTGCCCTTTCAAAGGAACCATCCCGGCATTTGCCTGAAACGATTTAGGGAAATCACGGAAAACCTAAATCAGGATGGCCGGAGACGGGATTGAACCGTCGTCCTCCCGAATGCGAGTCCAGTGTGCTAACCACTGCGCCACCTCGCTCGGTGCAATAGTAGGAGTCATTGTTCTGCACACTTATGTCATGCATTCTCCAATAACTAGTGAGAGTTCAGTAGTGTTCTGAGCTTTCTGCTGTGAATTTCATAGCTAATGCATGTATTAAATGTGATGGTAGGGAGTTATTTAGTGAATTTTTATTCCATTTGCTGTGAGTTGTCAATGCTGATGGTGGTGGCAAGTAATAAATTCTACATAAGCAATCTGAGAGACAAAATTTGTAGGATACATACTTTCTTCAAGAGCAAAGCAAGTGCATGCACATACCACAACTGACATTTGCAGCAGGCAACAATGCAATCCCCATCCACGGATTGACCTGCACAAACTGCCATCTGTCATGAATCAGACTACAGTAGACTTCCTTGGCCAGGAGTACACTCTTAGGCTGTTCTCCTGACTTTATCTATCATGTGTTATTTTGCTTCCAAAGTAGCAGAATTCCTTCACTTCATTTACTCTGTGGTCCTCTATTTTAATGTTATGTTTCCACATTACTTTTGTCTCCCTTCCATTTCCACTCAATTCATATCATGTGCTCAGTACACTGTTCCTTCTCTTCAGTCACGCAATTCTTCCTTACTTTCAATGAGTACAGCAAAATCATCAGGAAATCTTTCATTGATATTATTACATGCTGAATTTTAATTCCATTCCTGAACCTATCTTTTATTTGTGTTATGCTTCTTAAAAGTGATGACTGAATTGTAGGGGAGAAAGGCTGCATCCCTTTCTTACATCATTTTTAATCCAAGTACTTCATTATTGGTCTTCCATTCTTATTGCTCCTTCTTGGTTCTTAAACATATTGTATATTACCCATCATTTCCTACAGTTTACATATTTTTTCTGAGAATTTTGAACATCTTGTATCATTTTACATTACTGAATGCTTTTTCTATGGCAGAAAATCCTGTACAGAGAGCCTTGATTTTTCTTAAGTCTTCCTTCCATTATCAAGCACAATGCCTGAATTGCCTCTCAAGTGCCTTTGTATCTCAAGCCAAACTGACTGTCACCTAACAAATCCTCAGTTTTCTTTTCCATCCTTCTGCATATTATTTTTGAATGATTGTACTGTTAAGCTGATTGTCAAAAATTCTCGCACTTTTATGCCCATGCTATCTTTGAGATGAAGTGTTGATATTTTTCTAAAAGCCTGATGGTATGTCTCCAGTCTCATAGATTCTACACACCAACTTGTAGAACCATTTTGTTGCCACTGTCCCCTAATGACTTTAGAAATTTCAAAGGACTTTTACATACACCTTACACCTTTTTTGACTGCAAGTCTTCCAAAGCTCTGTTAAATGCTGACTCTACTATTGGATCACCTATGTCTTCCAAATCAATCCCCATTTCTTCTTCTGTCATCATCAAACAAGTCTTTCTGCTTGTAGAGGCCTTCAACGTATTCTTTCCAACAATGCACTCTTTGCTCTGGATGTAACACTAGAACTGCACTAACACTCTTAATTCTGACATTTTTACTTTTAAATTCACTGAAAGTTGTTTTGACTTTTCTATATGCTGAATCTGTCCTTCTGATGAGCACTTATTTTTTGATGTGTTCACATTTTCTCCGCAACCACTTAGCTTTAGTGTTGTGACTCGCCGATCATTCAAAGCGCCGCCACGCAATTACGCGCGACCTCTACGTGTGGCGCTGTCTGTCAGCCATGCAGCAGCTGCGCCACCTAAGCGGCCAGCCAAGCAGCGGCCACTAGACTAGGACTCAGTGCTCATTCGAATGCTAACGTGTACACATCTCTTGCTTGTCAACTTACTCTGTGACTTATATGTGCTGCGTCGTTCTGTAATATATTTGTTAAACTTGACGTTATAACAATTGGCGACGAGGATGGGATTTTTTCTTTTCACCGTTGACCCACAGGATTCCATGGCTACTGTCGAGCAACTATTACAAAATCTCCTTGAACAGCAAATGCTTCTAACAGCGGCGATTCGCGATTTTGTCGCGGCGTCAAATGCGGGGCGTTTCTCATCGTTGGCTGCACCTCCGTTTCCTCCTTATGACGAGACGGCGGAAGACTGGTCTGATTATGAAAAACATCTTCGACAGCACTTCTTGGCATTTCATATCACGGGCGAACAACCATGTAAGTCTCTGGTCCTTTCCTGGATTTCACCTCAAATGTATCGGTTGTTGTCGCAATTGGCTCCTTTGAAAGATCCTGCATCTTTGTCCTTTGCTGAAATGTGCTCACTTCTGTCTGTCTATTTCCAGAAATTGAAGACTACGCTGAAACAGGCCCCGTGCCTGGCTACTTATCGACCTGGCCAACATCTTGTTCTTGCCACAGACGCCTCTCAATACAGGGTCGGTACAGTCCTTGCGCACCGTTTTTCTGACGGTTCGGAACAACCCATTGCTTATGCCTCCAAAACGCTCACAGATGCCCAACAAAAGTATTCTCAAATTGAAAAAGAAGCTTTGGTCATTATTTATGATCTTCATAAGTTTGGTGTTTTTCTCTATGGCTCAAAATTTCATCTTGTTACGAATCACAAACCACTTGTTTCCTTGTTTCATCCATCAACGTCACTTCCCGACAAGGCTGCACACCACCTCCAGCGTTGGGCTCTTTACTTGTCTCGTTTCAATTATGAGCTTCATTTCCGGCCGACGGCTCAACATGCAAATGCTGATGCTCTGTCTCTCCTTCCCATGGGTCCTGATCAGGCATTCGATAGGGACGAACTTTTGTGTTTCCACCTGGATGTTGCTGAGCAGCGGGTTGTGGACGGGTTCCCCATCACTGGAGACAGGTTGTCGGCTTCTAAGAGTTCTGACCCTACCCTCTCCCAGGTTTTACACTGTATTCAGAAGGGTTGGCCAGATCGCCAGTCCGCTAAGACTTCTGATCCGTTGCGGAACAACTACGCTTTGCGCTACCGCCTCACTGCTAGGGATGGTGTTATCCTACTCTCCACTGACAATGCTTCGCCGCGTGTCGTGGTACCTGCGTCTTTGCGTGCTTCGGTCTTGCGCCTCCTTCACCAAGGGCACTGGGGTGTGTCTCGCACAAAATCTCTGGTGCACCGTCATGTGTACTGGCCTGGCATCGACTCTGAAATAGCACACATGGTCACTGCCTGCGGCCCTTGTGCGTCACAGGCCGCTGCCCCGAAGTCATCTTTGTCACTGTGGTCTTCACCTGAGAAGCTTTGGGAGCGCATTCATGCTGACTTTGCGGGACCCTTTTTAGGTACTTATTGGCTCCTCGTAATTGACGCCTACTCTAACTTTCCTTTCATTGTCCGTTGCACGTCGCCTACCACCGCTGCAACCACCAGTGCTCTCGCCCGCATTTTTTCTTTGGAAGGCCTCCCCTCTACTCTTGTTACTGATAATGGTCCGCAATTTGCCTCTTCCGAATTTGCGGATTTTTGTGCTCGTCACGGCGTAATGCATGTCACGGCCCCGCCGTTCCATCCACAATCCAACAGTGAGGCTGAACGACTGGTCCACACATTTAAGGCTCAGATGCGGAAACTTCTGACTTCTTCTGCTGCTGATGATGTGCTTCTCCAGTTTCTGGCTTCTTACCGTTTCACCCCAATGGGCGACCACAGCCCAGCTGAGCTCTTAAATGGCCGACAGCCCCGCACGCTACTTCATCTTCTGCGGCCTCCCACCTCACGGCCGCGGGTGCCTTCCCTTGGCCGGTTCACCGCCGACGACCTCGTCTGGGTACGGGGATATAGCAGGCGGCCAAAATGGAGCCCGGGCCACATCTTAAGACACCGTGGCAGACACCTGTATGATATCCAGACGGACACGGGTGTTGCAGTGCATCATTCGGGCCAGCTTCCGCCTCGGGTGCCAGCAACGCCTGTTCCGAATGCCACTACACCACTTTTGGCCCTACCTGACGCTCGGGATCTTGGCATCTCTCAATACTCACAATGCAGCCCTCTCACTGTCATCACGATGCCAGCACAAGAACGGATGCCGCCAGGAGACGTGCCCATGCAGGAACCGGATAACCATCCTCTGTCAGAGCAAATCTACTCGCCTCCTCCTCCAACGAACACCAACACATTGCCCATGTCTCCTGTCATATCAACTGGACTTGCCGCAATGGGCAGATTGGTGCAGATTCGACCCCTACGTCTCCTGTCATCTCGACCCGTTATCATCGGGGACACTTCCGTCCTTACGGGAAGCCTCCTCCTTGAGACTTAACGGCGAGTCAAACAACGCCTATGGACGTTAGCCATCTCCAGGACACCTCCATCAAGACCAGTGCAACAATTTCAAAGGGGGAAAAGTGTTGTGACTCGCCGATCATTCAAAGCGCCACCGCGCAATTACGGGCGTCCTCTACGTGCGGCGCTGTCTGCCAGCCATGCAGCAGCTGCGCCACCTAAGCGGCCAGCCGAGCAGCGGCCGCTAGACTGGAACTCAGTGCTCATTCAAATGCTAACGTGTACACATGTCTTGCTTGTCAACTTACTCTGTGACTTATATGTGTTGTGTCGTTCTGAAATATATTTGTTAAACTTGACGTTATAACATTTAGCTTCCCTGCACTTCCTATTTATTTCATTCCCAAGTGACTTGCATTGTTATATTCCAGTCTTTTCCTGTGCTTGTTTGTACAGTATTTCCTTCTTTTGTCATTCAATTGAAGTATCTACTCTGTTACTGAAGGTTTCTCTCTGGTTGTCTTCCTTGTATTTATATTTATCAGTCCATCTTTTGTGATTGCACTTCTTGGAGATGTCCATTCCTCTTCACCAGAAATGCTTGATGTGGTATTCATTATTGTTTTATCTACAGCCTTACAGAACTCCAAACGCACATCATACTTCCTCAGTAGTTCAGTATCCCATATCTTTCCAGACTGATTCTTCCAGGCAATCCTCTCAAACTTCAGTCTTCTCCTCAACATCACATCATCTGCATGGGGATAGTTGTAAGATGATAACTGGAGTTTACACTGAATAAGGGCAGAGTTCAAAATTACACATTTACAGCACTGGCCACTGAATTATCACAACTCATCACACTGCAACTCAGAGAAAAAATTATTAATCACTACCACCTTTTTTTCATCTAATTTTGACCTAGTGACATATGATAGGTAGAAATGCCTTGATCTGAGGTAAATTTATTTATTTATTTATTTATCTGTCCAAGAACCATTTTTGCACATTGTTAGGACGGTGATAAGTCTAGTTAATTTACAATACAATAGTCATTTTGTCTACATTGTTGACATAATCAAATTCATAATAATGTAGGTTGGTGTACTACATTGCTTCTACATGTCATAATAGCAATTATAAAGTGTGATGACATGATAAGCACAACGCAAAACTATATTATGAACTGACATTTAGTAAAATTTGGTAAATGATGTATACTTATTACGATGTTCCATAAATTCAAACAAAGACTAGAAGCAGTGATCAAGAAAGAATTGTTTTATCTTTATTTGAAATTCATTTAATGTTGGTATGCATTTTAGGTAAGAAGGTAAATAGTTATATAATATAGCTCCAGTAAGATACACTTCTCTTTTGCATAAGTTTGTATTTACTGTGTTCATGTGTAGGTTCGTCTTCTGCCTAATTTCTTATGTGTGTATATCACAGTTGTGTCTGAAGAGTTTTTTCTTTTATAAGATGCTCCCTTCTGTGAAAATTAGTATTTCGTATACATACAAGCAAGGCAGTGGCAATATGTTGAGAGTTTTAAAAAGGGGTCAGCATGAATCCTTGCATTTAGATTTGTTTATCACTCTGATAATCGTTTTCTGTATTTTAAATGTTTTTGTAGAATTTATTCCATATATAAGTAGTGACTGTATACTACATTGGTACACTGTCAGCACTAATGAGCAGCTTGTATTCTGAGTGAGGATCATAACAGCATATGCTAGTCAATTCAGTCTCTTATTTAAATTGTTTAGGTGCACCTCTCACTTCAGATCTGCCTAAACATGAATACCTAGAAATTTTGTATGACTGACCTTCGACACATTTTTTCCTTCAATGGTGAAAACAGGGTTTGCAGGATGGAGGTTTCGTGTGGTGTGCAAGTTAACTGCCACATTTTTTTTCCTTTTTTTCAGAATTTGTGAGGAGTCTATTAGTCCTGCACCAGTGTATTAAGGTATGCATAACTGATATTGCAGCCTCCTGCAGATTTTCCTCATTCTGTGATTTAATTAGAATAGTAGTGTCATCTGCAAAGAGTACAGTGGTTTCATCATGTATTTTATTAGCCAAGTTATTTATATACAGCAGAATTAGGACAGGTCCCAGAACTGACCCTTGTGGGACTCCATACTTTATTTTCTTCTTATCACTGTAAAAGCTAGAAATTTTTTGTGTTTCACTGTCTTTGTCTTTTATTTCTGTAATCTGCTGATGATTACTGAGGTACGACTGGAGCAACCTTTCAGACTGGCCTCTAATTCCATAATTAATTTATGCAAGATAATGCCATGATCAATAACATCAAAGGCTTTACTTTGATCCAGAAATATCCCAGAAACACATTGCTTATCATCTACTGCTTTTAATAGTTCATTTAAGAAGGCAATATTTGCTGTCTCAGTTGACTTTCCAGCTCTGAACCCATGTTGGGAGCCCCTCTTTATTTAAGAAAACTGTTAATCTTCTATGGAACATTTTTTCCATAATTTCGCTGAAGCCTGACAATACTGACTCTGGTCTATAATTAGAAATGTCATTTTTTGCACCCTTCTTATGCAAAGTAGTTATTTTTGCAGTTTTTGGATTATGTGGAAACACACCACTCTCAAAAGATGAATTTACTATGTCTATTGGTGGTTTCACAATAAATGTTGAGCTAAATTTGATAATAGCATCTGGTATCTCATCAACACCCACTGAATACTTATTAGGCAATTCTTTTAGGATTCTTGACAGTTCCTCAGGTGTTGCTGGATACATGAATAATGTGTTTTGGTGAGTTTTTTGATCTGAATGACAGCTGGCTGTTTGTCAAGGTGTGTATTTATTAGCAGCTGTGCTATATTAGAGAAATAATTGTTGAAAGCACTAGCCACGTGTTTGGGGTCAGTTAGTTTATTTTTACTCATAATCAGCTCTATATTACTGTGATTAACTAGTTTGGTGCCCATGTCTTTCCTTATGATTTGCCAGGTTGCTTTAGTTTTATTCTTGGAATCACACAATATTTTGTCATTTTCTAGGTTTTTTTTAAAAATAATTAATGTCAGTATTCTTTTGTATCTTTTGAAATATGTAATAAAGTCAGGATTAGTGTTTTGCTTGGAGTATTCATATAATCTCCTTTTATTTTGACATGATATCCTTCTCCCTTTTGTAATCCACTTATTTGTTTTTTGAGTAGATTTAAATGTAGTCATTTTCTTGGGAAAAGCCATTTCAAAAAAATGTTTGAATATAGCCATAAACCTATGATATTTCTCAATGGTGTCATTACAGTCACATACATTTCCAACTTTCACCCTTTAGGAGAGAACAAAAATATTCCACATTTTTTGTGCTGAAATTCCTTACAGTGTATTGTATTCTACTGAGAATTGAGTGTCCTAAAATATTCATTGCAAGAATTTGAGCATTGTGATTACTAAAACCCGTGTTTACAACTTCTATGTTACAGGCATATTTGCACGTATATATCAAGATATGATCAATAATAGATGCAGAGGTTGGTGTTTCTCGAGTTGGTTTAGTTTCCACTGCACTGATGTTGAATGATGGTAGTAGATTTATAATGTCATCTCTGACTTTATTGGATTTTGAGAAATCAATATTAAAGTCACCACATATAATTATATTTTTCTTGGGAGAGTGAATTTCTTCCAAGAGTCCCCCATGTGATTGTAAAACACTTTTTTGTCTCCATCTGGTGAGCTGTATACACAAATAATAACTGTATTTTACCTTTGTAGTTCAGGTATAGAGAGTTCCATATTTTTTTTTTCCCAGGATAGTTTTCGGTGTTTAGTTACACTACTGAATTCAATATTTTCTCTAACATGTACACAGGTACCCCCATGACTGGATATTTTCCTACAAAATATGCTTGCAAGTTTGAACTGAGGAATGTATGTTTGCTCTAACATATCTGTAAAGCATAGTACAGAAATATCATTTAGGTCATTTAACATTACTTCTATTTCATTTAGTTCATTCGAGAGTGATTGAACATTTTGAAGGAAGAATTCAAAATTAGGTACGGGGAGTAAATCAGTTCCTGCTTGACCACTTACCTCACTATTTGAACTAGTATACCTAGTAGGATAAAATCCTAATGTTTTCCAGGGATGGCATTCATGGTGTTTGACATATGGCTTGCTGGTTCACCGTATGTGAGTTCCGGACTTTCTTCTGTTGAAATGTTCCCAATTTCCACTTTTTTTCGTCCTTTTTCACCCATCTGCCTATTAAACTGCCTTGTTACTGCATTTGATGACTTGAAATTTAACCTAGTAAGTGTGTTGCTGAGACTTTCTTTGAGCTCATTTTTTTGTTATGTACTGGTCCATAACTGTCTGTTTTTTTATGTGTGGTACTTTCACTTCAAGACTGGTACTTTTTATCTGACTGTCCATCTGCGTACGCTTTTCCCCTGTACCGGTACTGGTTTTTCAGTTTCCTCCATGTGTATGAAAGAAGGAAGCCTATTACAAATGTGAATCTTTCCTTGTTTGTTTAGATGTAAGCCATGAGTTGTATAGTCATTTCTTTTCAGGCATGTAATCTCGAAATTCACAGATAATCTCTTGCTACATACGCCTGTGGCAGTGTTGATTTTTTTAAACATAATGAGATATACAGATCTGATTTTTTTCATTTGTCTAAGCAGTATTGGATGAATTATTAAATTCATTCTGTCTGTGAGTTTAAGTATGTATTCCAAAGAATATATCACATTCTTCCAAATTCCTTCCAGAGGTTTTTCAGTGTCATTTGTGCCACCAATAACGATTAATAAATCACCTCACCTGAATATGTTTTTCATTCTACATGACCTATCTGAATTTAATTGTGATAGCACTACAAAAATAACAATAACTATAAAAAAATCTATATCAATGTGCATTTACAGGGCATATATGTGGACAAGGAATAAAAAGTTCCTGTATTTTCTATTTTGAATACAATAAAACTTTTCCCAGGTGGAAAGACACTATATTCCAAGTGCAAGTACATTTTACATTTTTTTCTGTGTTAGGTGACAATATACTTTCCCTCAGAACTGTAAAACTTACCAATCTGGCATTTTAGGAAATGAAAACCAGCAAAAAAACAACATGTTTTGCAAAGATTTTTGATGCATGACACCATGTACACTGTATATTTTCATACTACTGAAGTATAAATACAAATCCAACCAAATTAGCATTGTAGCTTTTGCATTGAAATACAAACTGTGCTGCATGATGCACTTTTGTCCCATGACCTTGCCGGACAATGGCAGCGGATATTCAGAGCATAGGACATGTGATGTAGTCATCCAATAACATCACTGTCAAGTAGCGCAAACACACAAATTTGAAAAGAAAAAAATTGTTTTAGAAATTGACAAAATATTTTGCAGAAGAAAATCTACTGTTCTAAAATGAAAGCTGGGCCAAAAAACATGGGTAATTGAGACACTTTTTAGTGTCGATTCAAGTGTAAATCAAAATTTTTTGTATTCAAATAAAAAAATAACAATGAAGATAAGAAAAATTGGGGAGAGAAAGACCTTAATGACAAACTTGTCCTGACTGAAAGCAAATTTCAGAGCAATAAGTATGGAAGCTGCACTTGACACATATGTTTTTGTTTTATGCTTAACACTTAGGAAACGAAGCATAAGTATACCACGGGCTGCAATTTTCTCGAAAACTGGACTCATCTTGTATGAGAGCAAGGTACAGACGTCCTGCTACCTGTCACTTGATAGGTGCTGCCTTCTGCTGCCTATTTAGAGAATTACTTCAAAAGAAGCAGTAGCAAATGTTAGAGCTGTTTCCTCTTTCACATTATTCTTCCCAAAAGTTTATTAATGACTTTGACAGTTAATCATTAAACAGTTAGACTCATAGCACTCTGTAGTAGAACACAGACTCTTGTGTTCTATTACAGAGATAATATAGAGGACAGTATTTGGATCACAACCAAATTATGACACAAGAGTTAAGAATTCTACACACATCAAAAAAGTTTTGCACCACCCCAGTTCCCAGAACCCCTGAAGATAAGGCATTGACTGTGGATATTGTATCACAGACACAGTCCCTTTGACTGTTCAGAGATGTCACTAAACCCGTCCAAAGATGTAAACAACCATGCATGAGCAGCACCTATTAGATGGAGGGGGTCCGCCAGCTGATGAGTTTCAGTCATTCCACCAGGAAGGAGGTACACGGCTCATGTTGTCTGTAGTTCAACCATGCCTAGACGGTCAATACTACAGTTTGATCATGTACACATTGTTACTTTGTGCCAGGAAGGGCTCTCAACAAGGGAAGTGTCCAGGCATCTCGGAGGGAATCAAACCGATGTTGTTCGGACATGGAGGAGATACAGAGAGACAGGAACAGTCGATGGCATGCCTTGCTCAGGCCGCCCAAGGGCTACTACTGCAGTGGATGACTGCTACTTACAGATTATGGCTCGGAGGAACCCTGACAGCAATGCCACCAAGAAACAGGATATCGTGCGCAACAGGCTGCATGATGAGCAACTTCACTCCCGACGTCCATGGCAAAGTACATCTTTGCCACCACGACACCATGCAGTGCGGTACAGATACACCTCACAACATGCCCAATGGATCGCTCAGGATTGGCATCACGTTCTTTTCACTGATGAGTGTCGCATATACCTTCAACCATACAATTGTCGGAGACGTGTTGGCATCCCGATCAGGCTGAATGCCTTAGACACACTGTCCAGCAAATGCAGCAATGTGGAGGTACCCTGCTGTTTTGGGGTGGCATTATATGGGGCCAATGTATGCCACTGGTGGTCATGGAAGGCACCGTAATGGTTGTACAATATGTGAATACCATCCTCCGACCAATAGTGCAACCATATCAGCAGCATATTGGTGAGGCATTGGTTTTCATGGGCGACAATTCACGCCCCCATCGTGCACATCTTGTGAATGGCTTCCTTCAGGATAATGACATCGCTTGACTAGAGTGGCCAGCATGTTCTCCAGACATGAACCCTATCAAACATGCCTGGGATAGATTGAAAAGGGCTGTTCATGGATGACGGGACCCACCAACCACACTGAGGGATCTACGCCGAATCGCTGTTGAGGTGTGAGACAATCTGAACCAACAGTGGCTTGATGAACTTGTGGATAGTATGCCACAACGAATACAGGCATGCATCACTGTAAGCGGACGTGTTTCTGGGTATTAGAGGTACCAGTGTGTACAGCAATCTGGACCACCACGTCCGAAGGTCTCGCTGTATGGTGGTACAAAATGCAACATTTAACATTGTCAGTGAGCATCTGAACTGGAAAACTGTATTTAATGTTTCAGGATTTGCTTTTAGCCACTGAAGTCAATAAAAATTGTATTTTCATTGCTACTAAACATACACACATTTTATTATTTATTAATGTGCACCTCAAAAACTTTTACTATATTCTCTGATCTGTAGATGTTTTTTTGTACATAAATATGATTTTATGAGGGACTGTGTGGAATTTGTGCCTCCTTGTAACTACTGAATGTATTTATGGGAAAACAATAAGGCTCCTTCATCAATAATTAAAAATCATAATTATTCACACCACTTTATCTGTAATCTAGAATATCTAGCAGATTACAACTGTACAAAAATTTCCTGATTTAAAATATAATTTTACCTGTTGAAGTGAAAATATCACTAACAAAACACAAGTAAAGATAATAATGTACATACCGGTTGGGCAGAAGTTTGGATCTCATTTTGAATGTCATCTGTTGTAGCTGCAATACTTCTGCGAAAACTTGAGGTAGTTCTTGTTTTGCTAGATGTAGATCTCGGTGTGTAGCTCCTGCTTGAAATAATGTTATCTTCTGTTGAAGCAGTGACCTGTTCATTTCTTGATGAATGGCTTTTATAAGACGCTGATCTTGATCTTGTAGGAAATGCTCTTCTGAATGATGGCCGAGGAGATGAATCCTGAGTTTCAGTACCACCTGGAGCAGTTACAATGTTTTCTGCTTCTGGCTTTGAAATGTGATGACTTCTGAAGTTTGACTTACTACGAAATGCTGCTCTGGTGCTCTGTGTAGGGGAAGTAATAGGAGTGTCCAGCTGCAGAGTGTCAGGTGTTGGTGGAGAAGGAGTCTCAACCTATAATAGGAACCAAATATTAGCAAAGGAAAACAGTTGTAACAGGCTTATAAAGTGCTGTCGAGCAAGGTCATCAAAAACTGAGGAACAAACACAATATTTAAGAGAAACTGTCAAAAACCCCTTCATAGGCATACCTCACCTTCAGCCTTTCATTTTTAATGATATCAACATTTGAAGAACTAGCTTTTGTATGTTGCAGTTGATTTATTTTTCTTGAATGTGGTAGTTACTGCATGCCAGATGCTTCAGTATACTATCAAACAAATTTAATGTAAGTTACAAACATCATCATCCCTCTTTAATCACTTATCTTTAAGAAACAAGAAAAGATTGAATACAAAAATTACTACAGAGAGGTAGTGGAAAGCTAAACGCTGACATTCCAATGAAAGAAGATTGTATCCATGACTGTGATTTTTGGGCACAATGAAAAAGTGAAAAGCATGCTGTCGTAATTAGGGCTGTTACTCAAGTGTCATCTAGCCAATCTGTTGGAGTTCTTCTATAATTTTCCCACATTAATTTCAAAAATATATCCAAATGATTCCCAGAATATGACCTGGCTGGCTTTTTCCCTATTTTTTTTTTTTTTTCCAAACCTGTACACATATTCTATCTCTTTTGACCTAAATATCAATGAAAATTACAACTCTAATGAAAATAAATGAATATCTACCTTGTTTATCTCTTCAGTAGCAGTGTCTTTCTTGCTGTCAAGTGGTCTACTGCCTCGCAAGGAGTAGCCATTGGAAGATTTATGTGGGCTCCGTGATGAGGAACGGACTGTTGGCTTTGTCACTTCCCTCTCAGATGGTGGCGAGGGTGCCAACTGAAACAGAATATTAATGTACACTGAAAAGACATCTGAATGGAAACCCAGACAGTGATTTTTAGTAACTAAGTATGACATAATACCTTTGTAAACCAAAATGGACATCATGTGCTTTCAGCACACCAGAATGTAACTGAACAAGTAAGTTTGCAGCTATAAGTAATCTAATTTTACTTCATTTACTCATATCAGATGATCTACCACAGATATATGAAGTGTAAGTCAAAAATGATATAAAATAACAAAACTAATAACAAATATAACAAACTATTGCAAATTGTAAATTATTATAAATGATTAAACAATAGATCAGATGTATTAGGAAAACTAATACAGTTAACAAACTTCACCCAGCACCAGGCAAATCATTCATCTTGAAACAATGGTCAGAATTTAATGTCTCATCAACAACAAGATTATTGGAGGCAGAGGAAAGTGTCCGTTGCTTGTTGCAAGGATCCTTCTGGTATCATCTGGAGTGATTTATTAAAACTAAATGTCTGTACAAAATTATGAACCAATGAAGAAATAACACAGCCAACTGTTTGCAAATATTACCATTACTATTTTTTTATATACATTGACCTAGGTTTTTAGGATGTCTCCATTAGAACGAAATTTTAACAACTGTAAAGTTACATTGTGAGAAGTCAATAGTCAAAAGTTTCGAACAGACATGCTCAAGACAAAAATTAAAAATTACAAATGTTCCAGCCTTTTGTACATATACTTCACAATGAACAGCAGCAGACTGTTGCAGTCTGTATTGTTTACTGCAAGTTATACGTACCAAAGGCTGGAACATTTTTCATTTTTAATTTCTGACTTGAGCATGTTTGCTCGAAACTTTGACTATTGCCTTCTCGCAATGCAACTTTACAGTTGTTAAAATTTCATTCTGACGAAGACATCCTTAGAGGTGTTGAAATCTGGGTCAATGCATTAAAAAAATTATTTGCAAACCAGTTGGCTGGTATCTCAAGCAATAGCATACTTCATCTCTGAACAATATCTTCCCACTGCATTGTCTCAAGCAGCATGAACAATGGTGCACATATATTGCCTATTCTTCTCCAGAGTATTTTTGTACTAGCTTATCAAACCACTCAGAGACTGAAATATGCCACTGTCAAACACCTCCATAAGAAAGGTGATAGGAGAGATGTCAATAACTACCATCACTCCTGACAACATTTTCCAAAATTTTTGAGAAGGTGTTATATTCTACAATAGTATCTCATCTGAGCAACAACAATATCCTCAGTAAATCACAGTTGGAATTTCAGAAAAGTTGTTCTATTGAGAATGCCATTCACCAAATTTTATACACATTAAAAAACAAATTAGTGCCAGTTGATGTTTCCTGTGAACTATCTAATGCATTTGTGTGAATCACAATATTCTCCTAGGCACATTGAAGTTTTATGGGACTGATGGTATGGCCAGCCAGTCAATAATGTCATATCTAACCTAAATAATGCAGAAAGAATGGTCTTCTGCCTAATATGTAGCAAACAGAATTAGTTGTTTTTGCAGACAACACTAGTATTTTAATCAATCCAGGCATACAAACAGAAACAGAATAAATAGTAAGCAATGTTCTTAGAAGTATCAATGGCTGGTTTTCTATGAATGATCTCACCCTCAGTTTTTAAAAGACACAACACATTCATTTCTGCACATTTAGGGGTACAACACCAATGAAAAGCATAATACATGCTGAGCAAATAATAAATAGTTTCGAAACTTCAAAGATGCCAACCACTTCCTTCACCAACTCTCCAACAACATCCCCACCCCCAGACCCTACTCGTCACTGTTGACTCCACCTCCAACAGCCCTCATGCCCAGGTCTTACTGCTATTGAACGATACCTTTCCCAACATCCTTCAGACTCCAAACCCACTACCTCATTTCTCATACAACTTACTAACTTTATGCTAACCCACATCTATATAAACAAATCTGCAGCACAGCCATGGGCACCTGCATGGCATCCTCCTATGCCAACTTTTTTATGGGACATATGGGGGTGACCTTCCTGGCATACCAAAACCCTAGTTTGGTTCAGGTTCACTGATGATATCTTAATGATCTGAACTCAGGGCCAAGACACTGTATCTTCATTCCTTCACAACCTCAACACCTCTCCCACATGCTTCACATGGTCCTCTTCAACACAGAGTGCCACCTTCCTAGATGTTGACCTCCTCCTCTCTGATGGCTCCATCTGCACCTCTGTCCACATTAAACCCACCAACCACCAACAGTACCTGCATTTTGACAGCTGTCATTCCTTTCACACCAAAAAATCCCTCCCATACAGCATATCCACCTGGGGACGATGTATCTGCAGTGATAAAAATTCCTTTGCTCAGTATACTGAGGGCCTCACCAAGGGCTTCACAGACAGGCACTATCCCCCAGAACTAGTCCACAAACAGATCTCCTGTGTCATTTCCCCTCACACCCCCAATCCTCCCACCACCATCAAAAACCAGCTACAAAGGAGTGTCCCCTTCATCACCCAGTACCATCCCAGACTGGAATAACAAAACCACATCCTTTGCCAGGGCTCTGATTACCTATCACCATGTCCTGAAATGAGGGACATTCTAGCTGAGATGCTTACCAAAACCCCTAAAGTGCTGTGCTGTCACCCACCCAATCTCCACAACATCCTAGTCCATCCCTATGCCACCCCCAATCCTAACCCCTTCCCACAAGGATCATATCCCTGTGGAAAACCCAGATGCAAAACCTGCCCAATCTACCCACTCAGGGCTTCCTATTCCTGTCCTGTCACAAGTTTCTTCTACCCCCATCAGGGTCCGGACCACCTGTGAATGCAGACATGTCATGTATCAGCTCTGCTGCTATCACTGCACAGCTTTTTATATTGGTACGACTACCAACCAGCTGTCCACCAAGATGAATGGACACTGCCAAACTATGGCCAAGAGCAAAGTAAACTACCCTGTGGCACAACATGCAGCTGAACATACTTGACTTCAATGGCTGCTTCACTACCTGAGCCATATGAGTCCTTCCCTCCACCACCAGCTTTTCTGAACTGCACAGATGGAAGTTATCCTTACAAAACATTATAAACTCCTGCAATTATTCTGGCCTTAACCAATAGTAACTACTGTCCCCACACCTTCCACCCTACAGTTTCCACACCCTCTGTCCATCATCCCCCCCCCCCCCCCCATTCTCATCTCTCAACACGTCCATTTGCTGCCCTCTGACAATGCATCTGCCCATCTTTCTCCGCTCCTCTCCTTTCACCTCCCTGCCCCACAATCTCCTTACACTGCACCTCTTGACGTTCTAGTCCCTGCACACTCCACCAGGCAGTGTTCGTCTCTCTCCCTGCCTGCACACTGCTATCCCTTCCCCTCCCCTGCCCCCTCCAGATTGTTGCTTGAATCCCACGTGATAGTTGCATTACAACCCGAGATGCTGGAGTTGGTGGTTATGTGTGCATTAGGTGCGCTTGCTTGTGTATGTGAATACTTACAGAGACAGTAATATTTTAAGATACGCTTAATTTTAATTGAAATTGGTGAATTTGTCCGTGAGCTATGTAAAGTTTCCACTTACAGTACATCAGATTTTGCTATGATATGAATGTCAAATGGAAGCGACATGGATTTGTGAACGTGCATTATAGAGACGATCATGTTCAAATGTGATATATGTTTCTAGCAAATAATATAAAATCAAATCAAAGCTGCTGTAATACAATGCAATGAGTACAAGAAAAATAACATTCAAAACATTCACTAACATTTGTGGTCATGTCTCATATTGCAGTTGTGTTATTAAATAATAAGATACTAATTTATGTATTTTACCAATTAATAGTAAGGTGTGGTAAAGTGACCAGGATGGGAGAAGGGGGCCATTGCATACTTTTTGCCCTCAAAAACAGTGCTGCCTGCTGAGAAGAGGTAAGGCTAGGTCTAATATACACAGCCATTGATCTCAGCATGTTTGACAGAGGAAGACTGTCCTGTTATTTTTAACAGGTTTGCTTATAAATAACTTTCCTGCTACCATTCATGGTTTTCTTTTATTTATATTTTAGATGACGTGCTTTGGGAAATGATTCACATTTTCAAGTGCATTTATCTCTGTACTACCCCATTTTTATGTAATAATTTTGATGAGTAAGGTTCTGCTCTGTTCTGTTGACTCTACTGCAATATAAAAAAACTGGCGATTTTTAGTTGGTTATTGATCTGTATATGTAGTTAGTGGTGAAATTTGGAAGGACTTGTACTTACAGTTTTCTTACTGTCCTTTCTGCAGAGGCTCACACTTGTTAAACATCAAAAAACTATAAGTACAAGTTCTTCCAAATTTTGCCACTAACTACATACAGTACACAAATTGATAACCAACTAAAAATGGCACATTTTTATATACTGCAGTAAAGTGAACAGAACAATGCAGAACCTCACACATCAAAAACATTACTCATAGTATACGGAGAAAAATGCACTTAATGTGGGGATCATTTCTTGAAACATGCCATGTAAAGTATTGTTGTTGTGGTCTTCAGTCCTGAGACTGGTCTGATGCAGCTCTCCATGCTACTCTATCCCGTGCAAGCTGCTTCATCTCCCAGTACCTACTGCAACCTACATCCTTCTGAATCTGCTTAGTGTATTCATTTCTTGGTCTACGACTTTTACCCTCCACGCTGCCCTCCAATACTAAACTGGTGATCCCTTGATACCTCAGAACATGTCCTACCAACCGATCCCTTCTTCTAGTCAAGTTGTGCCACAAACTCCTCTTTTCCCCAATTCTATTCAATACCTCCTCATTAGTTATGTGATTTACCCATCTAATCTTCAGCATTCTTCTGTAGCACCACATTTCGAAAGCTTCTATTCTCTTCTTATCCAAACTATTTATCGTCCATGTTTCACTTCCATACATGGCTACACTCCATACAAATACTTGCAGAAACGACTTCCTGACACTTAAATCTATACTCGATGTTAACAAATTTCTCTTCTTCAGAAATGCTTTCCTTGCCATTGCCAGTCTATATTTTATATCCTCTCTACTTCGACAATCATCAGTTATTTTGCTACCCAAATAGCAAAACTCCTTTACTACTTTAAGTGTCTCATTTCCTAATCTAATTCCCTCAGCATCACCCGATTTAATTCAACTACATTCCATTATCCTCGTTTTGCTTTTGTTGATGTTCATCTTATAACCTCCTTTCCAGACACTGTCCATTCCGTTCAATTGCTCTTCCAAGTCCTTTGCTGTCTCTGACAGAATTACAATGTCATCGGCGAACCTCAAAGTTTTTATTTCTTCTCCATGGATTTTAATACCTACCCTGAATTTTTCTTTTGTTTCCTTTACTGCTTGCTCAATACACAGATTGAATTACATCGGGGAGAGGCTACAACCCTGTCTCACTCCCTTCCCAACCACTGCTTCCCTTTCATGTCCCTCGACTCTTATAACTGCCAGCTGGTTTCTGTACAAATTGTAAATAGCCTTTCACTCCCTGCATTTTACCCCTGTCACCTTCAGGATTTGAAAGAGAGTATTCCAGTCAACATTGTCAAAAGCTTTCTCTAAGTCTACAAATGCTATAAGTGTAGGTTTGTCTTTTCTTAATCTAGCTTCTAAGATAAGTCGTAGGGTCAGTATTGCCTCACGTGTTCCAATATTTCTGCGAAATCCAAACTGATCTTCCCCGAGGTCGGCTTCTACCAATTTTTCCATTCGTCTGTAAAGAATTCGTGTTAGTATTTTGCAGCCGTGACTTATTAAACTGATAGTTTGGTAATTGTCACATCTGTCAACACCTGCTTTCTTTGGGATTGGAATTATTATATTCTTCTTGAAGTCTGAGGGTGTTTCACCTGTCTCATAAATTTTGCTCACCAGATGGTAGAGTTTTGTCAGGACTGGCTCTCCCAAGGCTGTCAGTAGTTCTAATGGAATGTTGTCTACACCCGGGGCCTTGTTTCGACTCAGGTCTTTCAGTACTCTGTCAAACTCTTCACGCAGTATCATTATCTCCCCAAAAGTGGCCAAGTTCTCCAACCCAATAAGAGTTAGTTAGTTAAAAAAAAAAACATGCGTAACACAACGGATAAAAAAGATGAAGCTATCAGCCATCATTCTATTCCTTTGTGACAATTTTCAATTAATTAAGTTACATTATTTAAAATCATCTCTGTTCTATATGGCCTAGTACAAAAGTGCGATTGAAAATGATCTGCTGGAGCCACTGTTGTTCTTTCTGATACTAGGTTGTGAAGATGCATAGAAAATGTGCCTGGAAATCAGAAAAACATGGAATACTGTTGCCATGGCACTGAAAGCATTTAGATATGGAAAATTTGTCACTATGTAAGCATTCAGAAAAAGGCATGTAGTACCGATAGCTTATAATTTACATAGATTCAAAATGCAAAATGCGTAGGTTGTATGCTTCTATCAGTAAGCATGATTTGCTGAAAACTAAATTTCTCTTTGTGTGGTCACTTAAGTATTTCCGCCCCCCTTCCCCCCCCCCCCCCCCCCCCACTTTCCCCATTCCTATGCAGCCTGGGTTGGATCTTAAGCAAAAAATTTAGCAAGCACTGCTGTAATGTGTAAAAGATGGTGGGTATGAATTACAAACTCTCATCTTTAGGTATTTAAAAAAAAAATACTTTATAAATGCTCAGAATTTAGCCGTATTTAAAAATTATTTTGTGATGTGTACGTAAAATAGTTCATTCCATATCATTACAATTTATCAGGCAAATGATCCATAAAACATGAAACTAACTAACTAACTCTACTTTCCAAGCCTATTTCTGTTCTTAATCCCTTTCCAAATTGTTAAAAAGTATGGTACAAGAACCATTCCCAGTGTCCCATACCATGTAGGTACTCTTGTGGTTATGTTACATCACGTGCTACATTTGTTTCAACCTTTCCAATTTCAACAACAACAGGTGCATTTCATCATATAAGGAAAATACTAAAGTGATTTACACGCAGTTTTGGGACAAGAGAGAAGGAAGATTTTCTGTATAGTTGCAACTATCTCAACCCAATCTGCCAATGCATGAGTTTTGTAGAGTCCACTCTTGGTGAGATAGCTGGTCACATATATTATTACCGTATTTACTCGAATCTAAGCCGCACTTTTTTTCCGGTTTTTGTAATCCAAAAAACCGCCTGCGGCTTAGAATCGAGAGCAAAGCAAGCGAAAGTTCTGTAAAATGTTGGTAGGTGCCGCCACAACTAACTTCTGCCGTCGAATATATGTAGCGCTACACAGGCATGCTTTGTAACGTAGAGATGGGTCGAACTCGTTCATTCCCGTGAACTACTTCATTCGTTTCACTCTGCCGTGAAGCGTTCAAATGAAGTAGTTCTTTCATGAAGTACGGAAGCCTGGCGAAGTTGCCCAGTTTGCCGCTCAGCCGCGGCTACGCTCGCTTCGCCTCGCTCGTACAATAAAGCTTCGTAATACTTCCTAATTTTACCAACAGATGGCCGAACTATGCACTAACGTGCACGCAACGTTTTACGCTCTTACAGTGTATTACATTTAATCTTGCTCGACATTTTCTCATGAAGCGCCCAAAAAAGTCTTTATCTGCCAAGTGAAACCTTATTTGTTGTATTCATGGACTGAAAACTAGGGCTACCAACGAAATGCAGTCCAATTTTATGTTCCTTTTAAAATTTAACGCAAAATAGAATGAGTATATTTACCACTGTTACAAAGTCTATATACCTACGTTAAGTAATTATTCAGAAGTTTTCCTGTAGATTTTATTTTTGTTAAGAATAATAACCCTCCAAATTCAAAACGTAAACTGTCACCTGTACGATTTCAGGTAAAATCTCTCTTTATTTTCTTTGGAAAGCAGTTTTTGTGTCTTTTCACTCTCATACAATGGCAAGCAACTCGCGATCGCGTGAAAGTAGTGAAATTTGGGGTTTCTTCGCCGATTTAGGTGATGGGAAAGCAAAGTCTAATTGTTGTTCTAAGTGTATTTCATATAAAGGAGGAAGGAAGGAATCTAGCGCGTCATGTTCGAGTGCTGCATCCAACAGTGTCAATGTCAGTCAGGCGCTTAACGCCCCCTGCTCCTGCATCTTCCGATATTTCTTGGACAAAAAACCCGGACAATCCGGAACCAACATCAGCAAATGCCAGAAGCGAACAGCAGTTGGTGCCAGAAAATAACAGTATCACTTCACTATCAGACAGCAGACATCAATATCACGGAACGTTACCTATGTATTTTCCGAAACCTCTTTCTAACAAAAGAAATCAGGAGATAGATTTCGCACTTCTGCAGACTGTTGTAAAGGATTATTTGCCCTTCAACATAGCGGAAAGCAAACATTTCCAAAGTTTTGTAGGCAAACTGAATGGTGCTTACAGACTGTCATCTCGGAAGACCATTTCCAACACACTGCTACAACAGTGCGCCATGATGAAAGAAATTGTGAGAGTCAAAATTAATTCTGCGGAAGCGGTTGTGCTGACAATGGATGGGTGGACCTCAACTACAAATGAGAGTTATTTGTCGGTGACAGCACACTACATTAAAGACCTGGAGCTGGCGCCTTCCCTCCTAGAGTGCTTTAAATACGACGAAAGGCACACGTCAGAAAAACTCTCGGAAG
This sequence comes from Schistocerca nitens, assembly GCF_023898315.1. NCBI lineage: Eukaryota > Metazoa > Arthropoda > Insecta > Orthoptera > Acrididae > Schistocerca > Schistocerca nitens. The sequence continues at coordinate 331,996,708 of NC_064617.1, forward strand.
AACTGCTACGTGTCACAAGGGAATAGGGCATTCAAGAAAAAGTCGTGTGTGTTGTCAGCGACAATGCTGCTAATATTGTGGCAGCTGTAAGACTCAGCCTGGAAACACATCCCCTGCTTTGCGCACACACTCAATTTAATTGTTCAGAATGGGCTTCCGCACATTCAACCCATTCTGAATAAAGTAAAAAAAAAATTGGTGATTTTTTTAAAAGAAGTTCGCAGGCCTGCACGAAACTGAAAAAGATACAGGAACATTTAAAAGAGCCAGTTCTGACACTAAAACAGGACACTGTTACAAGATGGAATTCAACCTATGATATGCTGCGAAGAATAATCGAGGTTAAGAATTCCCTAATGACAGTTATCACTCTGAATTATCCGGATCTTCCAAATCTGACCGCAAAGGACATTGCAAGTGTAACACAAGCCTGTGACCTGTTGAAAGTTTTCAAAGACTGCACTGAGGAAATGTCAAGTGAAAATGTTGTCTGTCAGTTGTACTCCTTAGTCGCTCGTTGAAAAAATGGTGTTGCAGGTTTGTTAATAACACTGAAATTCATGTAGACGTGCAACAGATGGCCGGAAAGTTAGCTGAAGACCTAAAACGACGATTTAGAAATATAGAGGAAAATTCAATTTTCGAGGAAGCAACTGCATTGGATCCCGGTTCAAATTACATGGTTTTTCTGATAAAAATTCTGCTGAGAAGGTGAAATTAAACCTGATCAGGCACTGTGAGAAATTTGTGAGGAACACATCCACTGCTACTGCAACAATCTCAGTTCCAACCACTGAACCTACGCAAAAATACGACTGTGTTTTGTCGCAACCTCGACGCCGTGTGTAAGAGTGTTCTCGAAGGCAGGATACCTTATAACTGACAGAAGAAATCGCCTGACAGGAAAAAAAGTGGAACAAGTCATGTTTTTAAACGGAAATCTCTGAACATTCACCAAATCCGTTGATGTTTATTCATAAATATATATATGTGTGTGTATTTTTTAAAAATTTAATTAGGACAATCGTCAAATTGACATTTAGTGTAATTATTTCAATAATGTGTACGAGATAAACATTTCTACATGAACGATTATCTTTCAAGCGTGGATTCCACGCATGCTTCAGTTCCAGACTCACAAGGTAAGCATTTTATTTTCGTGTTGGCTGTGGGTGCTCACACAGCACTGCAGGAAGCAGCTGACGCTGCCTTCCCCTCGCCCCTCACCACCACTACCCATCCTAACCCAATCGTTCCGAAACAAACACCGCGCGATTCGTCGAGAGGCAGTACAGGGAGGACTGAAGTGAAGGGAGATTGAGTGACGTAGCGCCGATGTACTATGGGAGGGAGAGGGGAAGAGAGTGAGTGAACTAGAAAAAAGTGTGGAGTGTGCTATCTGTGAACAGTTTGAAGTACCAGTTCATTGAAATTGAGTGGTTAGTTCACACTTCACTGGAGTGAAGCGTTCATTTGAACGACTCATTCACGAGCTCCCCATCACTACTTTGTAGGCACAAAGATAAATACTGGTGCCAAAACCTCTGCGTCAGTAAATAAATTTAAAAAAAGATGGAAGACGAGTTTTTTTCTCCGCCCCGAGTTTCAATCACTACATTTTCATACATTATCCAACGAAGTAAATACAAATTCCGTATTGTTCATCTTCGAATGTAGCAGAATTTCAATATACTACGAAAATCCGACTGGCAAGACTGTTTGGAATGTTTGTCAATATGGCCAACTCTACGTTCTGAATTTTTTCCTACCTGTGAGAAGAGATGGTTGCTAATAGGAACCTGATGAAATGTGAATCACATACAATATTCTCTTCACCATAAGAATAATACGAATATAAACATTTTGCCATGTATTCTTTCGTGTTTGCTGCTATCTCATTTAAATCCTGTCTGCCTAATAAACTACGAAACTAGAGTGAGAAAACAGCAAACGCAGAAGAATATACATATCGTGTCATGTTTATATTCGTATTATTCTTATGCCTCATAGTGATACAGTCAGAAATGAAGCACGGCAACTGGCTAGAGTTTTAAATCTAAGATGACTCTAATTTCTGTGCAGACTTTGATGTACGAAAGAAGCGGCCGCAAAGATTTTCAAACGGAGAAAAATTTTCGCCTAACTCTCGTTCAGAACATGTTCTATCATACGCAGTCTATTATTTGGTTCTTGATGATCATCATCAAAGAAAGCAGCAGTGTAAGTAACAACAAATAGCAGTCTCTTGCCACTGTTTCGCTAATGAGACGATTCCTCTTTTTTTTCCAAGCGGCGGTAGCGCGCATAAAAGCAAGCCATGCCGTGAGCGGCGACAGGCCGTGAACACACACTATCAGAATGCGACAAACAATGCATGACACAGTACAGTAATGCATTTTCAGCTTAGAGTGACGTAAACACCTATAACAAAGAAAACGGCACTTATCAGATCAAAGCAAAATAAGCAATCGATTCAAACCAGACGAAGCACGTGAAATGCGGACGAAGCGCCTGACGCATAGCAAGGGCTACCTGGCAAAGCTTAACTGCTAAGCTTACGACTCGAACCAAACTACTGTAGGTGTATCATCATTCATTCGACCTAAATTGTGTCTCATATTACAATGGACCAACTTTGTTTCGATTTGGAGGTGCGGCCTAAAACTTTTCTCTCTCCTTGAATTTCGAGTCTCAAATTTCAGGTGCGGCTTAGATTCGAGTAAATACGGTACATTACTACAATCACAATTGCCAAGAGTTTTCTGCATTGCCCAAAACAGGTAACAATCAAGCAGGCTCATGTCTGGTGAATATTGGGAATATAGCCATATCTAACAGCCTATCTGGGTGAGCACTACAGAAACTTCTCAGTTCATATTGAAACAGGCCATGTTATTGTGCATGAGCAGACTTTTCCTCAATGTTTCTTGTTCTTTTGTAACAGGCCACCTCACACACTTGCCGCCTTCAACAGTTCCTGCTTCAGAACACTAAATGCAACCAAAACTTTGCTTGAGGTCTGAGGATGTCATCCAGAATTTCTTCTGCTTTGATGTTGAGTACATGCATTGCTACTTGGTCTCCATGATAATGGAGGCATGACTCATTGCCAGTGACAAGTTGGTATGGAAGCCCCTTGGCCTCAATACAGTGCAGCATGATATTCCAATTACTGCTCTAATATACTCCTTCCTGAGTTTTCTTTTTTTAATGCTTTTCTCCATATCTGTCATTTGTCAACAATCTTCTTCAGTTGAGCACGATTACTGTGCCCCACATCTTCAAGAAGCTCCTATATATAAACATACTTAGGCCTCCTCTAGCAGTTCATTCTTTATATCGTCCCTGCAGATACAGTTTTCAGCAAAGGCTCAGGTACTGAAATACACCCAATCATTCCATCTCTCTGATTCATTACATTAGTTTTTCAGCATTTTTTTTCTCATTCACTCATTGTGGGGCATTTTCTTTATTTGATCAATTCATCCAAACTTCAGCAGTTCCTTGCAATGCCACATTTAAAATGCCTCTGACTATTTCATTTCTATCTTCACCACTGTTCATGTTTATCACCCATATAGAGTTATATTCTGAATATAGCTTTTCAGGTAACTTTTTCTGGTCTCAAGATTTATCTTTTCGGGTGTCAACAACTGTTATTCTTATACCGAGAGTGTTTGAATTGTCCAACACAATGTCTTTCTTCTCTTTTACATCTGCATCTACCCTACCTTCAAGATAGCACAATTTTCCACATTTTTCCATCTTGTTCAAGTTCCCTGTGCTACTGTTGCACATTTTTGAAGAGGCATAACAGTAGCGGTCTATACTTAAGGTGTTCATGCATTATGTTCTTGAGTGTGAACTGGGAAAATTCCATAGCTGCTTCTCTACCTGAGAAGTTGATGATATTAGGGAAGGAAATTTGCTACTCACCAGCACAGCAATAAGATTCACACAATTATAGCTTTCGGCCATTAAGGCCTTTGTCAGAAACAGACACACACACACACACACACAACTTGCACACACGTCTGCTGTCTCAGACAACTGAAACCACACTGCCAGAGAAGTTAATGAGCCAGCTGTCCACAATAATCTGTTTCATCTGCTTGATGTTGGCCAACATTTCAACATTTATCAACCATTCAAAACACAATAATTTTTTAACAATTTGTAAATCGTTTTCTAGGCTGAAGTATGCTCTCCAAACATTGTCATCAGTTTCTGTATATCTCAGCCCCCATAGAAACATTTTCTCCACAACTGCCCATGTTGGTCATTACCCATGTTGCATAAGCAATTATTGGAACAGGTTAAAAAAGAGTTTAACAGTGGACAAAAACAGCACATCTTCTGGTGCCCAGAGAGAGTATAATTTTAACTTATGGCAAATGTACATCTCTTCCAAATTCTTTCTGTTCTTGTGTCTATCGCAAGATCATTTTTACCATCAATGATACAGTTAACGTATCATTTCCAGCACTACTTTACAGAATTCATCTTATAATAAGGTTTTAACAACAATTTTAATATCTCATAATCTCACTAATTTCAAAGATGGACTGCTATGTCCAAAGTTTTTAACAGAGTGTGTCTTGGGATTTTCTGAAGTTTATATAGTTGACACTGTGTTTCGTCATATGTTATTCCGCAGTATAACTTCCTATGATATCCCCATACTAACAATCAATTCACACACAGCTTCCCACACATTATTTAAAACACTCCTGTAGCTGGGTACAGTCCTTTGTTCATTCTTATCTCTACATAAAAAGAAACCTAATTTTCAAAGTCTCATTTTACCCATTAGCAACTCCAATTGTCATTTAGCTTCCCGGGTATAGGTAACAGAAATTAGACAGTGAGCATTGTAGAATGTAGATCTACACATAGGCTAGTTTTTCAGGATGTTACACTTGTGTGTTTATACATTGTATCCCACCATTAAGAAAAACGTTCATGGATTTGAAAGGAGTCAATGTCAACATTAGCAGAGAGACACAGCTATTCTGAATTACTTCTGTTATTAACAGTTAACAAAAGTTGAATTGTTATGTTATTTGCACATAGAAATTATATAAATTAATGTAGGCCTAATATAATCAGCAGCATTTCCACTTCTTAGGTAACTCGATAATTGTACGAGTCGAACTAATACTTGTGAAAGACTAACAGTTATCCACATTTTGTGCAGTGAAAGCGGCACTCTTGCCACTACTGGCAAACTGCACTTGCATATATATGGCTCTGAGCACTATGGGACTTAAAATCTGAGGTCATCAGCCCCTAGAACTTAAAACTATTTAAACCTAACTAATCTAAGGACATCACACACATCCATGCCCGAGGCAGGATTCGATCTGCGACCATAGCGGTCATGCGGTTCCAGACTGAAGCACCTAGAACCGCTCGGCCACGCCAGCCAGCAAACTGCACTTGCAGCACTAGATCTGATGATGATCTGCTAGTCATCTACATCTACATCCATACTCCGCAAGCCACCTAACGGTGTGTGGCGGAGGGTACCTTGAGTACCTCTATCGGTTCTCCCTTCTATTGCAGTCTCATATTGTTCGTGGAAAGAAGGATTGTCAGTATGTTTCTGTGTGGGCTCTAATCTCTCTGATTTTATCCTCATGGTCTCTTTGCGAGATATACGTAGGAGGGAGCAATATACTGCTTGACTCTTCGGTGATGGTATGTTCTCGAAACTTTAACAAAAGCCCATACCGAGCTACTGAGCATCTCTCCTGCAGAGTCTTCCACTGGAGTTTATATATCATCTCCGTAACGCTTTCGCGATTACTAAATGATCCTGTAACAAAGCGCGCTGCTCTCCATTGGATCTTCTCTATCTTTTCTATCAACCCTATCTGGTACAGATCCCACACCGCTGAGCAGTATTCAAGCAGTGGGCGAACAAGCATACTGTAACCTACTTCCTTTGTCAGATGAGAACCAGTCATCATTAATATCAAAGAAGGTGTTTCTCATTGAAATATATGTATATGCTCCCTCTCTCAGCAATGCAATTTATTGAAGTAATTAATATTTAACAATCTCTTAGAATACAACAAAAAATGCTGAAATATGCTGCTAACTAGGAACATAGAATTTCTTATGTAGCACTTTGTAGTTCTCATTAAAACTAAAATTTTAGTTTACTTACCAGAAGATCTACTTTGCGTTGCTTTCCTGTTTCATCTGATCCTGTTTTATAAGATCTTGCCCTACCAGTATACTTATTTGATCGCCTCCTTGTCTCCAGTTTATTCAGATGAACTTCATTGTTCTGATTTTCTTTATCTTCATCAGCATTTATCTCATCCTGCAGAAATATATAATAAGTGATATGTTGAAGTTCAGATGATAATCTGTTCAATGTAATTCACCAATAAGAAAAATAGTGAATTTTACCTCAGGTAAAGAGGGTGTAAAAACAGAAACCACTTTATCCGAACTTTTAGTAATGAATGTGTCCTCGGGAGAACTAGACAACAGTGAAGGCTGTGTGGTTTTCTCATCCTGAAAATAAAATACACAAGTTGAATGCCAGAAAATATATAACAAGTAAGTTGCTTCATACAACAGTGGCAATATAAGTGCACTAATGGGGCCAGTGTTTTTCCACTGTGTGCAGCTGTTGCTAACAGTTCACATGATGAATCCAGGTGAGTAGACACAATGAATGATAACTCAGATGTAGGCTGCAAATGAGATCCTATTTTGTAATTTCCTATGGTCTGTAAATACAGTTAGCTAGTATTTTGTTTTACTAGGTTAGACTTGAACAACATTATCAGAAGTTTTGTCACACTCAGAAATATGACATGTATGAGTAGCTTACTGCAATGAAAAATGTCATCTCAGGTTTTGCAGAGCACTTGGCCATAAAAAGCAAAGGTCCCAAGTCCCAGTATCAGTACGGCATACAGTTTTAATCTGCCAGGAAGTTTCATACAAGTGCATACTCCACTGCAGAGTGAAAATTTCATTCTGAAAATGTCCCACAGGCTGTGGTGAAGCCATAACTCTGCAACGTCCTATTTTGCAGGAGTGTTAGACCTTGAAGTTTCACAGGAGAGCTTCTGTAAAGTTCAGAAGGCAGGAGGTGAGGTACTTGGTGAAGTAAGGCTGTGAGGACACAACTGGGTAGCTCAGTCACTAGAGTACTTGCCCACAAAAGGCAAAGGCCCTGAGTTCGAGTCCCCTGTCTGGCACAGAGTTTTAATTTGTCAGGAAGTGTCATATCAGTACAAACTCCACTGAAGAGTGAAAACTTCATTCTGCAAACATCCCACCCACTGTGGCCAAGCTCTGTCACCATAATATCCTTTCTTCCATTAGTGCTAGTACTGCAGACTTCACATGAGGGCTTCTATGAAATTCAGAAGATAGGAGATGAGGCACTGGGTGAAGTAAAGCTGTGACGAGAGGTCGTGAGTTGTACTTGGATCGTCCTGTTGTCTGAGCACTTGTTTGTGAAAGGCATATGTCCCAAGTTCGAGTCTCAATCTGGCACATAGTTTTAATCTGGTGGGAAGTTTCACAACCAAATTGTCACATTTCAAATTAATATGGCCTTAGACTTCACTAAAGGTCAGTCTATTCTGTCAGCACAGCTAGCTTTTTCCAGTCATCAAACGAATATAAAAAGTTGTAAGCAACCTTAAAATTCATAATAAAGAGACCAGTAAAAGTTATTCTGGGACTCACTGTGTTGAAAAGGAATGTAATCATTTCGTATCTTATACTAAAATAAATCATTACATTCAGTGATTGTCACTGGCTACTGTACATTACCACCCAATTGGCTGCAACCAACATCAACAAATGGCCAACATCACCACAAGACACCATAAGTGCACTATAACCACATCCTCTTTTGCATTGTTATAATGTAATAATTACTTTATGATGTGCTGCAGTAATTATTTACATGCTAAATTGACTTCCTCTGCAAAAATAAGGGTATCTTGCACAGAAATGTGATATGTTTTGTCTAATATATTTTATACAATTAATTAGAAGTTAAATCTCTGCACTTACCTTTGTATCAACAGAAGACTTTATCTTGTGTATGAACTCAGGAGGATAGTTCTCAGACTCATCAATTTCCTCTTTTACTGAAGTAGTTTCAGTTGTTAATTTTTTATTGGAAGTGCCTCTTCTTGTGTTCTGGAAGGTGAAATGGAGGAAAACTCTGGTGTCAGTACCAAGTACAGGGAAACCTGTTATTCATTTTCACAACATTCATTTGCAAATACCAGTCTTAAGATTATAAAACTGTCTTATGAACTCATTAAGAAATTTATTTCTATCCCTACTAAAAGTTCAAACTAAACTCAGTTGTTTTCTGCTGGAGCTGCATTTTGTAATATACTAAACGGGCTATAATTATTCATTAATACACACTTTGTTGATGAATTTTAAATATTTATGTGAGCAGTTAGATAACTGGATATCAACTGTTTCTAAATTTCAAAGTAGGTTGGAGTAAACAAAGCACAACCCTTGGGCTATGAGGGTAGCAGCCTAACATAGAGGGATTCCTTGAAAAATAAAAATCTGGTTTCATGATGAAGCATGCTACATAAAACAACCTGCAAATGACATGGGTTAGCAGAGAGTGTCTGTATTACACTAGGAGCTGTTCTGTATTATGCTAGTAACTGTTCCATAGTACAAAGAACTGTTTAACTTCAGTAAAAGTTCATAGTGTAGTTAAATGTATAACGGAATTGATATGGGGGAAAATACTCAGAATAAATAGGGAGTATTATTTTATATAAAAAAATATGATACCAATAGATTGTTAGGCCTGTAATAAATAATGATTCTATGAGCTGATTTATAAGGTTAGTTCCACTTTATATAACTTGATGACACACAGACTGGAAAGAGATTGAATATTGCCTAGGACAGCCCTAAACTATTATCTGAAAGAACATGATAATTAAAGTTTTGCATGATGTTACAGTGATAACACTGTAAAAAAAGAGCAAGGAAATTATAATAGTACTGATATGTACTGGGAAAATACAAATAAAATCAACAAGTTACATTATATGAGAAACAACACATGTGAAAAACCTGGACGTATCTGCGACTACAATTCGTCACAACAACAGTTTGACAGATGAATGGAAACTCAGTGAGGAAATTCAGTAGTCCAAGAGGCACTCCATGGTGCAATCTTGCTGAAGCAACTCATGTAATCCTTCCATTTCAGTCTCTCACAAACATAACACTGTCATTTTGGATACACCCATGGAAACACCTACTTTAACTTTTTATTTCATATTGCACGGCATAGTCTGACACCTATCTGTAAGATTATTCTGCAGATGGCAGATAATTAATACAGCAGTGTCTAGGCAAACTAGTAATATCGTGAGTCAAGGACTGTACTATTTTGGCACATACACTCACTTTCATAAAATCTTATGCGGGGGGTTATGAAAAACTCCCAATGTCCCTCTGTAAACAAATGTGACTTCCCTTCTACTTTGTGGGGAGCCACTCTGCTTCAGCTCTGCCACTACTTTTTGCCATCCGTGAGCAAACATGACAGAAAAATATGAACTTATGGCAGTTCTTCCTATCTTTTTCAATAAACAGTGTGACCAGACTTTGAGAAATGAGTTGTACTGAGACTTTGTTGCCAGAGTTCAATCTATCATATATAAAAGATTCATTCAAAGACAGGATGGAATTTGAAAAACTTGGGCTAAGGAAGTGGTTATGCATTTGCTACAGATTTTACACCACTGTACCTTAAAGCTGGGTCGTGCATTCGTTTCAGCATTGATCTTGCGGCTCGTTCTCTGCACAGAGGCACCTGCTGCAGAGTTCCCACTAGCATCCACATCTGATGTGGCAGAGCCTCTGCGATTTGTCCTCCTGCTGTTGCTGCTGCTAGGGACACTGTCTCCATGGTTACGGCCTCTTGTGGATGAGCGAGGTTGGACATCATTTTGTGATGTGTCAGCAGTAGTTAAGTCCACTGCTGTGGGCCTGGAAACAACAGACACATAATTAAGCTCTGTACAATCCAAACTTTCAAGAGTCATCTCCTACTTCATTTCTGATGACAACCGAGAGGTCTGTCAAACAACATTCAAACATCTACTAGACCTATAGTAACGTTTCAAATGAGACTAATAATGTTTACATTTTACTGCAGAGACAAATTTCTGAAACGCTATATTCTTCAGGCAGCTGGTAGAAATGTTTGGTGTAATCAGTTTCTGCAAAATATTACTATATTATTCCAAATTTTCTGTTACACATACCTTATGATTTATGTTAACTGTCTCCTACTCTTGGTCTGATCACCATGTAATTTGGTCCCTTTCTCTCTAAACTAACCAATCTCCTACTCTGAAGACCTCTACCAGGAAGTCTACTAATCCCAGAAATGTGAGCTCATTCAAACAGGGTCAGCCTAGACACTTGGAACAGAACTGATTAACAGAACAACACATGTACTAAATTAAGGCCAACAATGTTGTTGCTGCTGTGGTCTTCAGTCCTGGGACTGGTTTGATGCAGCTCTCCATGCTACTCTATCCTGTGCAAGCTTCTTCATCTCCCAGTACCCACTGCAACCTACATCATTTTGAATCTGCCTAGTGTATTGATCCCTTGGTCTCCCTCTACGATTTTTACCCTCCACACTGCCCTCCAATGCTAAATTTGTGATCCCTTGATGCCTCAAAACATGTCCTACCAACCGATCCCTTCTTCTAGTCAAGTTGTGCCACAAACTTCTCTTCTCCCCAATCCTATTCAATACCTCCTCATTAGTTACGTGATCTACCCACCTTATCTTCAGCATTCTTCTGTAGCACCACATTTTGAAAGCTTCGATTCTCTTCTTGTCCAAACTATTTATCGTGCATGTTTCACTTCCATACATGGCTACACTCCATACAAATACTTTCAGAAAAGACTTCCTTACACTTAAATCTATACTCGATGTTAACACATTTCTCTTCTTCAGAAACGATTTCCTTGCCATTGCCAGTCTACATTTTATATCCTCTCTACTTCGACCATCATCAGTTATTTTGCTCCCTAAATAGCAAAACTCCTTTACTACTTTAAGTGTCTCATTTCCTAATCTAATCCCCTCAGCATCACCCGATTTAATTTGACTACATTCCATTATCCTCGTTTTGCTTTTGTTGATGTTCATCTTATATCCTCCTTTCAAGGCACTGTCCATTCCGTTCAGCTGCTCTTCCAAGTCCTTTGCTGTCTCTGACAGAATTACAATGTCATCGGCGAACCTCAAAGTTTTTACTTCTTCTCCATGAATTTTAATACCTACTCCGAATTTTTCTTTTGTTTCCTTTACTGCTTGCCCAATATACAGATTGAATAACATCGGGGAGAGGCTACAACCCTCTCTCACTCCTTTCCCAACCACTGCTACCCCTTTCATGCCCCTCGACTCTTATAACTGCCATCTGGTTTCCGTACAAATTGTAAATAGCCTTTCGCTCCTTGTATTTTACCCCTGTCACCTTCAGGATGTGAAAGAGAGTATTCCAGTCAACATTGTCAAAAGCTTTCTCTAAGTCTACAAATGCTATAAGTGTAGGTTTGTCTTTTCTTAATCTAGCTTCTAAAATAAGTCGTAGGGTCAGTATTGCCTCACGTGTTCCAATATTTCTACGGAATCCAAACTGATCTTCCCCGAGGTCAGCTTCTACCAGTTTTTCCATTGGTCTGTAAAGAATTCGCGTTAGTGTTTTGCAGCTGTGACTTATTAAACTGATAGTTCGGCAATTTTCACATCTGTCAACACCTGCTTTCTTTGGGATTGGAATTATTATATTTTTCTTGAAGTCTGTGGGTATTTCGCCTGTCTCATACATCTTGCTCACCAGATGGTAGAGTTTTGTCATGACTGGCTCTCCCAAGGCCATCAGTAGTTCTAATGGAATGTTGTCTACTCCCGGGGCCTTGTTTCGACTCAGGTCTTTCAGTGCTCTGTCAAACTCTTCACGCAGTATCTTATCTCCCATTTCATCTTCATCTACATCCTCTTCCATTTCCATAATATTGTCCTCAAGTACATCGCCCTTGCATATAACTCCTTCCGCCTTTCTGCCTTCCCTTCTTTGCTTAGAACTGGTTTGCCATCTGAGCTCTTGATATTCATACAAGTGGTTCTCTTCTCTCCAAAGGTCTCTTTAATTTTCCTGTAGGCAGTATCTATCTTACCCCTAGTGAGACAAGCCTCTACATCCTTACATTTGTCCTCTAGCCATCCCAGCTTAGCCATTTTGCACTTCCTGTCGATCTCATTTTTGAGACGTTTGTATTCCTTTTTGCCTGCTTCATTTACTGCATTTTTATATTTTCTCCTTTCATCAATTAAATTCAATATTTCTTCTGTTACCCAAGGATTTCTATTAGCCCTCGTCTTTTTACCTACTTGATCCTCTGCTGCCTTCACTACTTCATCCCTCAGAGCTACCCATTCTTCTTCTACTGTATTTCTTTCCCCCATTCCTGTCAATTGTTCCCTTATGCTCTTCCTGAAACTCTCTACAACCTCTCGTTCTTTCAGTTTATCCAGGTCCCATCTCCTTAAATTCCCACCTTTTTGCAGTTTCTTCAGTTTCAATCTGCAGTTCATAACCAATAGATTGTGGTCAGAATCCACATCTGCCCCTGGAAATGTCTTACAATTTAAAACCTGGTTCCTAAATCTCTGTCTTACCATTATATAATCTATCTGATACCTTTTAGTATCTCCAGGATTCTTCCAGGTATACAACCTTCTTTTATGATTCTAGAACCAAGTGTTAGCTATGATTAAGTTATGCTCTGTGCAAAATTCTACAAGGCGGCTTCCTCTTTCATTTCTTCCCCCCAATCCATATTCACCTACTATGTTTCCTTCTCTCCCTTTACCTACTGAAGAATTCCAGTCACCCATGACTATTAAATTTTCGTCTCCCTTCACTACCTGAATAATTTCTTTTATCTCGCCATACATTTCATCAATTTCTTCATCATCTGCAGAGCTAGTTGGCATATAAACTTGTACTACTGTAGTAGGCATGGGCTTTGTATCTATCTTGGCCACAATAATGCGTTCACTCTGCTGTTTGTATTAGCTAACCCGCACTCCTATTTTTTTATTCATTATTAAACCTACTCCTGCATTACCCCTATTTGATTTTGTATTTATAACCCTGTAATCACCTGACCAAAAGACTTGTTCCTCCTGCCACCGAACTTCACTAATTCCCACTATATCTAACTTTAACCTATCCATTTCCCTTTTTAAATTTTCTAACCTACCTGCCCGATTAAGGGATCTGACATTCCACGCTCCGATTCGTAGAATGCCAGTTTTCTTTCTCCTGATAACGACGTCCTCTTGAGTAGTCCCCGCCCGGAGATCCGAATGGGGGACTATTTTACCTCCGGAATATTTTACCCAAGAGGACGCCATCATCATTTAATCATACAGTAAAGCTGCATGTCCTCGGGAAAAATTACGGCTGTAGTTTCCCCTTGCTTTCAGTCGTTCGCAGTACCTGCACAGCAAGGCCGTTTTGGTTAATGTTACAAGGCCAGATCAGTCAATCATCCAGACTGTTGCTCCTGCAACTACTGAAAAGGCTGCTGCCCCTCTTCAGGAACCACATGTTTGTCTGGCCTCTCAACAGATACCCCTCCGTTGTGGTTGCACCTACGGTACGGCCATCTGTATCGCTGAGGCACGCAAGCCTCCCCACCAACGGCAAGGTCCATGGTTCATGGGGGAAGGGCCAACAATATCTTGCTTAAAGTAGATATGGGTGATTAGACGATATTGCTATCAATATATCGAGAGTTTAAATTTATCGAAGGCCTCTTTACTATCGATAACGCGTAAATCATTTTGGTCGTATGACTGAAAATCAGAATATCTTTCAGTTTGTCTAAACGGCGGCGCTTAGGGTCATGCGTAATTTGATTTAGGAGATATTGGTGTGGGGGGCGGGGCGGTCCCGATCTCTCTTCCCCCCCCCCCCCCCTCCCGGCGCCACCATGACACGCCTTTGGGAACTTCCTTGCTAAAAGCAGACGATATCCTAACAATATACGGATATTTTTGATATGTTTCTCACACAACAACGGAAATATCGCGTGAATTGGACTAACAACATGAGAAACTACAAAATTTCCTTACTTTTTGATCACGCGTTGTAGGTTGACTTTCTGAGAATAAGGTAGTAGCATGACTGAATTTAAAAAAAAAAAAAAAAAAGAATTCACAGGAACAACCTGCAAACGATGGAAAATTGAGTAAGGAAAGACTCCCAAAAAAGTGACTTCGCAAACGCTTGCGGAAACGATCGAAAAAAGCCGCGTTCCTCACATTCAAACACTCGTACTACTATTGTTTGCAGACCAGTTCACAGAGCTTAGTGAAATACTGTTAATTTACGAGTGTGCATTTGATTTTATATCGTGCAAATTATGGCGTTATCAAAGTTACGATAGTGTGTTGCTATTATAATTCCGGTTTTTAAATTAACTGCATAACATGTATATATAAATTTTTTGAATGTGCTTTGAATGTGCTTTGCAAAGGCTCTATTTTTCCGATTGAAATGTCTTGGACACCATGCTAAAGCAAAGTTCCGTTAACTAATGTAAACAAACTATTCCGATCGGTGCACCAAAATAACTTATATATATATTTTATGACAATTAAATTTTTCATTATTGGTAACGGTACATTAAAATATTTTATGTATTTTAGTATTATTATTATGAATCTCGCACCCATCCGTGGCACGTTAAAAATGGTACTTATATTTGGTGAAGAGGGTCGAAGCGACAAACTGATCCCCGTCCACGAACCGAACGCTGGTACTGTTCCGCAGATATTAGTGGACTGACAGTGATAATCGCTATTTTTGTGGTAAGTGCTACGAAATCTGTCTGCAAAACCAAGAGTAGACGCACACGAAATCTTGTTATATTTGTAATCACGCTTCTGTTAATAAATTATCCACTAGTCCTTTTCGTTCGGATAATCAAAAACGTTTATTATGCGTACGAAAATCATCGTTTAATTCGGTATGTAACAGCGCCTAAGCCTACAGCATGCACTAAAAACCCGTCCATGATAAATTTTTCTTGTTGGTAACGCGAATTTCACGTCTGACTATCTTTGTGGAACAAAGCGAAACACCGTATTTTGGATTCCGTACCACCTCAAACTGCATGTCTCCTGAAATTAATGACGGGAACTTGTTTGCCGTTCAGGGGAATGAAAGACTGTGACATCTTCAACAGAAATTGTTGGTTTATGACGACGTTTACACGCCACAATAACGATGTATCTCGACGGTACAACAGGAACAAAGAAAGCAACTTAACATTTCAAATCAAGTAGTTCCATTAACCTTCAAACTACCAAGCGGGGTTCACGAGATTCCAGAGCTACACTTGTCCCTTATTTTGACGTCAAATGAACAGTTGTACTTAATGAAACTTTTCATTACGGTCAGATTTGCTTGTTACCTCATGTCTCTCGGGTTGGTTACACAACGAAGCGAATATGATGAAAATAATATTTATTTTTATTTAATGGGTTCTTTATTGAACCCACTTGGCAATCAGCATGATACAAAAATTTCTTTTTCTGTAAATGATTTCGTTCCACTGGCAATAATGATGCACCTAATAAACATTTCAGTATGTTCATTGTTGGGAGCATGAGCAGCCATTGCTGTTTTGTCTGTTTTCATTTAGTTTTATTATTTAGCCATAAGTGCTGTTTGACAGAAATATATCATGGCAGATATGAGCATCTTTATTAAGTAATTTCCGTGGTACAGAATGATAGTAACTGTTAGGAACCAAATAGCGAAAGCGACTCAAAAAATGAGACTGTGTAAGAGTTAGAAGAAGAAACTGCAGATGAAATAGAAAACAATGTAAATGAAAATTATGTCAGCAAAAATGGAATATTTCGGTTTAGAAATTCACCGATATATGTTTTGAACAGTTCATAATGTTACTGAAGTCTTTCCAGAGTTACAGATGCGACTAGTGGCATTGAATCGGTAAGTGATGCTTTCAAATTGTTCTTTGATGACGGCATTACAAAAAATTGTGGGCAGTATCAACATAAAGGCCCAGACGTATTATGAGGAATGGGGCGCAAGATATCCAGAAAAGCAGAAACAATGGTTGCTGACGAAATTCTCATTTCTAGGTGTGTGACAACTATGAGTGTTGAAAACCTAAATGGAAGCCTGTGGAGTTGTGGACCCCAAATTCTATATTCAAAAGAAATATTTTCCTTGCTTCTATGTCTCGAACTCGATTTAAGCTGTTATCTACGTTCATCAGATTTGATGACACCACTACAGGAAACAAAAGGAGAAAGAATGAGACACTCCCTGCTGTCTGAGATGTCTTCACATTGTTTGCCAACCACTGAAAGTCTAATTACAATTCTCATTCACACCTTACAGTAGATGAACCACTTTGTTCTTTCCAAAGGCATTGTCTGTTTGTTATTTACATGATTTCAGAAACTGCCAAGGACAGATGAAAGTATGGGCTTTGGTTGATGCCAAATCAAACTGTTCACTGAACTTACAAGTGTGTACTGAAAAAAAGGGAATGCCCTAGAAAAAAAATCAAGAACAAAGAGTAGTGTTGGATCGAACTAGCTGCTTAGAGAAGATTATGGAATCACCACTGATAATTTTTTTTAGGTCTCTTCCACTTACAATTGAAGTTCACAAGAGAAATGAACCCTTTGTGAAACAATGAGGAGGCATAAGCAAGAAATACTTAAAGATTTGTTGCCAAACACAATGAAGAAAGTAGTGTCATCTTTCTTCATTTCTCATAATGATGTTATGTTGGAGTCCTATTTCCTGAAGAAGAATCGTGCTGCGATTTTGCTGTACCTTGCTCATGACACAAATGTAGGAGGTGATACTGAAAAGTGCAAACCAGGCTTTGCATTAAAACACCACCACGGATGCAACAGGCATGTTCCACATCAAAATGGTTCAAATGGCTCTGAGCACTATGGGACTCAACTGCTGAGGTCATTAGTCCCCTAGAACTTAGAACTAGTTAAACCTAACTAACCTAAGGACATCACAAACATCCATGCCCGAGGCAGGATTCGAACCTGCGACCGTAACGGTCTTGCGGTTCCAGACTGCAGCGCCTTTAACCGCACGGCCACTTCGGCCGGCTGTTCCACATCCACAAGGATCTCCTCAGCACGGATCTATGGAACGAAAACTAATCTAATCTAATCTAGGCAAGATCATCAATGAATATTCTGCGAAAAGAGCCACCACAAGATGGCCTTATGTCTTATTTCTCAACATCGGCAACATACGGTGTTTGGATGCTTGTATTTATAGAAGACAGAAAGTCGGCATCTGTGTTCTGTTTTTGACAGTAATCCACTGGGACATTTTACCACTAAATCTGAGGGAGGTGCGACAGGGAGTTTCCCGTGTATGTATCCTCTGCCACACAACATGATATAAAACACCCTCAGCCACACAAAATTGGTACGAAGCACCCGCCGCTACGTAATATTAAAACGAAGCAACTTCTGGCACATTACATCAGTACAAAACACCCTCTGCCTCGGAACATCCGTACAAATCACCCTCTCTACCAAGCAGCAATGGTACAGCAGCCTGTCGCTGCTTGATACCTATTTGGATGATTCCAAACAGTTCTACCTTTCACCACTAGATGTCAATGGCGTTGCTTTAACGTTTCTCGTGAATCATTCTATATGTTACCGAAAACTGTATCATAATGCATACAGTAGTTCAAATACTAGCCCTAACATACAGAGAGAAACCGTACTAGGACATTGTTATTTATATATGTACTAGCTGACAACCCCAGTATTGCCCAGATATTCGTTTAGGCAGTTGTCTGTTAGAAACGAAAACAAATGAACTGTGTTTGTAGCGAAGCGTCGAAAAAGTTTCATTTCCATATATTCGCGGAAACACCTTTGAAATTATGAAACAGTCGTGCAAAGAAGTATGCATAATGCACAAGTGTATAACTGCAGTACCCAAATTAAGAAACATGATCCCGTATGGTTTCGGTATGCAAGGCGCAGCTGCATGGCGTGTACAGCGCGATTCTGTAAACCTCTCTATAAAACGTCTCTTCGTAGCTCCACAGACTGCTAACCCCCCCCCCCCTTCCGTCCTCTTTTTTCCCCACCTATCCTCTTGCCTCTCCCCTCTCTCTGCCCCCCCTTCTCTCCCCTGAGTCCTTATGCATTACCCTCGTCTGCCTTTTCCCATTCCTCCTCGCGTCTACCCTGCCCCTGCCCCCCCTTATGAGTCCTCTCACTCCTTTGGTTCCCCCCCCCCCCATTTCGTTTTTCCTCTCCTCCCTCCTTGTTTTCCCCCTCATCTGTCCAGGTCCACCCCCCCCCCCATCTGCCCTTGGCTATGGTGTGTCCTCTTTGTGCCAACATTGTTCAAAGTGAGTGTTCACTGTTGTGTGTCTTTTCCGAAATGTTGCGAACGGACATCATACTGTCACTGGGTGTGAATTTATATCTCTTGTGAACAGAAACCAGACTGTCGCCATGTTTTTTAATTGTCTGTCTACTATGTTACCTGTCTGCTTCCTGTGTCTTTTATTCGCTTCGCCAACCCTTTGCTTTCTGTTTTAGCTTTCCACAATTTTCCGCCGTTTTACAATTTAAGTCACCGTTTTATCGCCTGCTTTTATTGTTTCTTATCTTCTTCTTACGTTTTAAAAAGTCTGTAGGCTGCAGAGCAGCGTAATAAGCTGCTGCCAGCCCGCCGCCTTCGGGGGGGGGGGGGGGGAATCGAAATTCAATAAAGGAAAACAAAAAAAGCTCTACAGACTGCTACTGTTTCCACCTACAGCCGTTTGCGCTTCGCAGTTGAAAGCTGTCAAAAGCGTTGCCAGGTGTCAGGTTTTTCCTTAAGTTGATTCGACCATAGGAGCGCTTTAGTAGTAAAGAATAAAGGTATTAAAACTTCATGCATCATGTGGCATTATTTCAGGTGTTCAGTGTTTATGAGGTCGTATCTCCTGATCTATGAGTCATACAATTATACAGGACTGTACATAACATTCAGGGGTACAGGAGGACACTGTCTGCGAAATATATTGCTAGTAGAGTTAGAAGAAAATGTATCTTAACGTCATGTACAATGCGTCAGTTTCTCACGCATCTCAGTGTTTGTGACGTCATGTCTCCTGAAGTATGTTAGGTAGATGGTTATTGTCGCCACAGCGATGGTTGCCTGACAGTAAGGGATATGTGTACTATGCGTGCCATACAAAGAAACTGGTATAGGCCTGCGTATTCAAATACAGAGGTACATAAACAGGCAGACTATATATAAGACAACAAGTGTCTGGCGCAGTTGATAGATCATTTACTGTTGATACAATGGCAGGTTACCAAGATTTAAGTGAGTTTGAAAGTTCTGTTATTGTCAGCGCATGAGTGATGGGGGACAGCATCTCCGAGGCAGCGATGAAGTGGGAATTTTCCCGTACGACCATTTCACGAGTGTACCGTGAACATCAGGAATCCGGTAAAACATCAAATCTCCGATATTGCCGCGGCCGGAGAAAGATGCTGCAAGAACGGGACCAACGACGAATGAAGAGAATCGTTCAACGTGACAGAAGCGCAACCCTTCCACAAACTGCTGCAGATCTCAATGCTGGGCCATCAACGTCAGCGTGCGAACCATTCAACGAAATATCATCGATATGGGCTTTACGAGCCGAAGGCCCACTTGTGTGCTCTTGATGACTGCACGACACGAAGCTTTACGCCTCGCCTGGGCCCATGAACACCGACAATGGACTGTTGGTGACTGGAAACATGTTGCCTGGTCGGACGAGTGACAATTCAAATTGTATCGAGTAGATGGACGTGTACGGGTATGAGGACAACCTCATGACTCCATGGACGCTGCATGTCAGCAGGGGACTGTTCAAGATGGTATAGGCTCTGTAATGGAGTGGGGTGTGTGCAGTTGGAGTGATGTGAGACCCCTGATGCGTCTATAAACGACTGTGACAGGTGACACGTACGTAAGCATCCGGTCTGATCACCTGCATCCATTGATG
This sequence comes from Schistocerca nitens, assembly GCF_023898315.1. Lineage (NCBI taxonomy): Eukaryota > Metazoa > Arthropoda > Insecta > Orthoptera > Acrididae > Schistocerca > Schistocerca nitens. The sequence continues at coordinate 332,016,865 of NC_064617.1, forward strand.
TCCATTGTGCATTCCGACGACTTGGGCAATTCTAGCAGGACAATGCGACACGCCACACATCCAGAATTGCTACAGAGTGGCTCCAGGGACACTCTTCTGAGTTTTGAACACTTCCGCTGGCCACCAACCTCCTCTGACATGAACATTATTTAGCATATTTGGGCAGCCTTGCAACGTGCTGTCCAGAAGAGATCTCCACCCCTTCGTACTCTTAGGGGGCTTATGGACAGCCCCGCAGGATTCATAGTGTCAATTTCCCTCCAGCACTACTTCAGACATAAGTCGAGTCCATACCATGTCGTGTAGCGGCACTTCTGCGTGCTCGCGGGGCCCTACACGATATGCCTAACATCGTATATATATATATATATATATATATATATATATATATATATATATATATATATATATATATATGGTGGTCCATTGATCGTGAACAGGCCAAATATCTCACGAAATAAGCGTCAAACGAAAAAACTACAAAGAACGAAATTTGTCTAGCTTGAAGGGGGAAACCAGATGGCGCTATGGCTGGCCCGCTAGATGGCGCTTCCATAGGTCAAACGGATATCAACTGCGTTTTTTTTAAATAGGAACACCCATTTTTTTTATTACATATTCGTGTAGTAAGTAAAGAAGTATGAATGTTTTAGTTGGACCACGTTTTTCGCTTTGTGATAGATGGCGCTGTAATAGTCACAAGCATATGGCTCACAATTTTAGACGAACAGTTGGTAACAGGTAGGTTTTTTAAATTAAAATGCAGAACGTACGTACGCTTGAACATTTTATTTCGGTTGTTCCAATGTGATACATGTACCTTCGTGAACTTATCATTTCTGAGAACGCATGCTGTTAGAGCGTGATTACCTGTAAATACCACATTAATGCAATAAATGCTCAAAATGATGTCCGTCAACCTCAATGCATTTGGCAATACGTTCAAAATGGTTCAAATGGCTCTGAGCACTATGGGACTCAACTGCTGTGGTCATAAGTCCCCGAGAACTTAGAACTACTTAAACCTAACTAACCTAAGGACAGCACACAACACCCAGCCATCACGAGGCAGAGAAAATCCCTGACCCCGCCGGGAATCGAACCCGGGAACCCGGCTGGCAATACGTGTAACGACATTCCTCTCAACAGCGAGTAGTTCGCCTTCCGTAATGTTCGCACATGCATTGACAATGCGCTGACGCATGTTGTCAGGCGTTGTCAAAAAAATGGTTCAAATGGCTCTGAGCACTATGGGACTTAACATCTGAAGTCATCAGTCCCCTAGAACTTAGAACTACTTAAACCTAACTAACCTAAGGACATCACACACATCCATGCCCGAGGCAGGATTCGAACCTGCGACCGTAGCAGTCGCGCGGTTCCGGACTCAAGCGCCTTAAACCGCTCGACCACCGCGACCGGCGTCAGGCGTTGTCGGTGGATCACGATAGCAAATATCCTTCAACTTTCCCCACAGAAAGAAATCCGGGGACGTCAGATCCGGTGAACGTGCGGGCCATGGCATGGTGCTTCGACGACCAATCCACCTGTCATGAAAATATGCTATTCAATACCGCTTCAACCGCACGCGAGCTAGGTGCCGGACATCCATCATGTTGGAAGTATATCGCCATTCTGTCGTGCAGTGAAACATTTTGTAGTAACATTGGTAGAACATTACGTAGGAAATCAGCATACATTGCACCATTTAGATTGCCATCGATAAAATGGGGGCCAATTATCCTTCCTCCCATAATGCCGCACCATACACTAACCCGCCAAGGTCGCTATGTTCCACTTGTCGCAGCCATCGTGGATTTTCCGTTGCCCAATAGTGCATATTATGCCGGTTTACGGTACCGCTGTTGGTGAATGGCGCTTCGTCGCTAAATGGAACACGTGCAAGAAATCTGTCATCGTCCCGTAATTTCTCTTGTGCCCAGTGGGAGAACTGTACACGACGTTCAAAGTATTCGCCATGCAATTCCTGGTGCAGAGAAATATGGTACGGGTGCAGTCGATGTTGATGTAGTTTTCTCAACACCGCCGTTTTTGAGATTCCCGATTCTCGCGCAATTTGTCTGCTACTGATGTGCGGATTAGCCGCCACAGCAACTAAAACACCTACTTGGGCATCATCATTTGTTGCAGGTCGTGGTTGACGTTTCACATGTGGCTGAACACGTCCTGTTTCCTTAAATAACGTAACTATCCGGCGAACGGTCTGTCGTCCAAGATACCGAGCAGCATACATAGCACACGCCCGTTTTGCATTTTGATCACGATAGCCATACATCAACACGATATCGACCTTTTCCGCAATTGGTAAACGGTCCATTTTAACACGGATAATGTATCACGAAGCAAATACCGTCCGCACTGGCGGAATGTTACGTGATACCTACGTACTTACACGTTTGTGACTATTACAGCGCCATCTATCACAAAGCGAAAAAAGTGGTCCAATTAAAACATTCATATTTCTTTACGTTGTTGTTGTTGCTGTTGTTGTTGTTGTTGTTGTGGTCTTCAGTCCTGAGACTGGTTTGATGCAGCTCTCCATGCTACTCTATCCTGTGCAAGCTTCTTCATCTCCCAGTACCTGCTGCAGCCTACATCCTTCTGAATCTGCTTAGTGTATTCATCTCTTGGTCTCCCTCTACGATTTTTACCCTCCACGTTGCCCTCCAGTACTAAATTGGTGCCGGCCGGGGTGGCCGAGCGGTTCTAGGCGCTCCAGTCTGGAACCGCGCGACCGCTACGGTCGCAGGTTCGAATCCTGCCTCGGGCATGGATGTGTGTGATGTCCTTAGGTTAGTTAGGTTTAGGTAGTTCTAAGTTCTAGGGGACTGATAACCTCAGAAGTTAAGTCCCATAGTGCTCAGAGCCATTTGAACCATTTGAACTATATTGGTGATCTCTTGATGCCTCAGAACATGTCCTACCAACCGATCCCTTCTTCTAGTCAAGTTGTGCCACAAACTTCTCTTCTCCCCAATTCTATTTAATACCTCTTCATTAGTTATGTGATCTACCCATCTAATCTTCAGCATTCTTCTGTAGCACCACATTTCGAAAGCTTCTATTCTCTTCTTGCTAAAATATTTATCGTCCACGTTTCACTTCCATACATGGCTACACTCCATACAAATACTTTCAGAAACGACTTCCTGACACTTAAATCTATACTCGATGTTAACAAATTTCTCTTCTTCAGAAACGCTTTCCTTGCCATTGACAGTCTACATTTTATGTCCTCTCTACTTCGACCATCATCAGTTATTTCGCTCCCCAAATAGCAAAACTCCTTTACTACTTTAAGTGTCTCATTTCCTAATCTAATTCCCTCAGCATCATCTGACTTAATTCGACTACATTCCATTATCCTCGTTTTGCCTTTGTTGATGTTCATCTTATACCCTCATTTCAAGACACTGTCCATTCCGTTCAACTGCTCTTTCAAGTACTTTGCTGTTTCTGACAGAATTACAAGGTCATCGGCGAACCTCAAAGTTTTTATTTCTTCTCCATGGATTTTAATACCTACTCCGAATTTTTCTTTAGTTTCCTTCACTGCTTGCTCAATATACAGATTTAATAACATCGGGGAGAGGCTACAACCCTGTCTCACTCCCTTCCCAACCACTGCTTCCCTTTCATGTCCCTCGACTCTTATAACTGCCATCTGGTTTTTGTACAAATTGTAAATAGCCTTTCGCTCTCTGTATTTTACCCCTGCCACCTTCACAATTTGAAAGAGAGTATTCCAGTCACTACACGAATATGTAATAAAAAATGGGGGATCCTATTTAAAAAAAAAACGCAGTTGATATCTGTTTGACCTTAGGAGCGCCGTGGTCCCGTGGTTAACGTGAGCAGTTGCGGAGCGAGAGGTCCTTGGTTCAAGTCTTCCCCCGAGTGAATAGTTTAATTTTTCGGGCACGGTAGCTCAGCGTGTTTGGTCAGAGGGTTAGCCCCCTCTGTAATAAAAAAAACTGAGTTAATCGATCAACAACGAACTTAAACGGATGTCTTACGACGTCCGCCCCGAGCAGACGCAACGAACAAAATCGAACAAAATGAGTAAAAAAAAAAAAACCTTTTAGTCGCCTGTTCGCGTCCAACTGTATTTTTATGTGCTTTGGTAGCTCAGATGGTAGAGCACTTTCCCGCGATAGGCAAAGGTCCCGAGTTCGAGTGTCGGTCCGGCACACACAATACGCCGGCACGGTAGCTCAGCGTGTTCGGTCAGAGGGTTAGCTGCCCTCTGTAATAAAAAAAACTGAGTTAATGGATCAACGACGAACTGACAAGGGTGTCTTGCGACGTCCGCCCCGAGCAGGTACAACGAACAAAATGAGATTTTTTTTAAAAAAAAAAAAAAAGACCTATGGCAGCGCCATCTAGCGGGCCAACCATAGCGCCATCTGGTTTCCCCCTTCACGCCTTCAAGCTAGACGAGTTTCGTTCTTTGTAGTTTTTTAGTTTGATGCTTATTCCGTGAGATACTTGGCCTGGTCACTATCAACGGACCACCCTGTATATATTGAAGGCAGAGAGAAGAAGGTAGATATCAATGAACAGTGAGAGAAATTTTGTTACTTGCTATGCTCGCTGGTGCGCAGTTTGAGTGGCCAGCAGTGTGCCGTTGTGTCTTACCGGCTTCTGGGGGAAGGCCGACGTGAGCCCGTCCTGGCGAAGGCTGCGGGTGCTCCCGCCCCCGTGGGCAGCACGTCGTCTGCGGGGGCGGATGGAGCCGCTGCGGCCGCAGGCTGAGCGGCGCCGCCCCTGGTGCTGCTGCCACCACGAGAGCCGGACCGCCGGCTGTTCACGGCTGCTGTGGCGCTCCTGCCTTCGTCGCCGGCGCCGGCGCTGGACCCGCCCCGCGACCTGCGGTGAACAGTCATACTTGGCACATTCCCTATGAAAAGTGAAACTGTAAGGTGCGATTCCGAACACGGCGACAGCGACCGACTGCGGCTGCAGAAGACAGATGGCAACGCTGCCGTCTGCAGTCGGTGCGTTGCGGAACGCAGCGACAGAGAAGCTATGCAGTTGCCGGGAACAACTGCGCGAGGCGAGATGTCTGTTAACACCACCGCTGTTATTGCGCTGTTGTTAGAAGACGAAGACGATGACATTTTATTGTTGCATTCCAGGAAAAGATGAAAGGTGGTAATGCCTTTATATAAAAGCAGAACTGCAGAAGGTAGTTACACAGCACTGATAAAAAGACATTTGCTAGGTGATGAAAATATATTCAGGAGCTACTGTCATTTAAATAAAAGACACTTTAGTTTCGTGCCCAGTTTTATTAAAGATGACATAATGCCACAGTGCCTAAGAAACGCAGTAAGTGCAGAAGAAAAATTATATTTGACGCTGAGGTAAGTCCACAAAATGTTATACATTATTAAATTGTGTTACAGTTCCAAGACTTTGTGAGAGAGTTGTGGAGGTTGAAGGGCTGCTGTTATCACTTGGCTGATGTGTGATGCACTGTGCAGCCATTATTTCATAATCAGAAACGATCATACTAATTTTTCTTTTGGCTTCTGCCTTATAAACTGGAGGTAAACTCTTTACAACTGTGCTGATGTGACGGAAAAATAAGTCAGTATCATCATCTTTGTGTTGCATAAACGTTTTTAGTCAATTTTGCCTAATTTCGTCCCTTTCTTTCCACATTTGTAATATTCTATCATTATTACTACGAACTTTACTGCGTTTTCTTTTCCATGCTGACACATAACGTTCATCGTTTATTACCACAGATGTTTCACCACTATTTCCTATTGTATGTGTTTCTGCCGTATCTTCTTCCTGTGATGCCGAAAGGTACAGTTGACGAATTCGATCTCCACTGTCTTCTTGGCTTTCTTGTATTGTTGTCTGTGGTGATGTCAATGTAATATTTGTTCCTCCAGATATGTGTTGTGCAACACTGTCAAGGAACGATAGCTGTTTGTGACCTTTTTGTTTTTGAATTTTTTGAGGCAGCAGAGCCCGTTCCTAATTTGCTTTTCTTCTTGAACCTCTGGTAACCGTCCCTTAAAAATTTCCACTTCTTCTTACAGTCATCACCTGTTAAATGGAAATTATATTAGCTGTATGTTTTCGTTTGTTTCAGATTCTTGGCCACAGGCGAAAGTTACCGGTCTTTATCATTTTCCTACAGTGTATCACCATCTTACATATCAAGAGTTGTTAAAAATATTTTGAAGATATTAAGAAAAGGCTGCTGCCCATGTTGATGCCACCTTCTACTGAATCAGATTTCAGACGTATTGAAGAAGAATTTTGGCTTAAATGCAATGTACCTAATTGTGTAGGCGCTATAGATGGAAAACATGTTCGCATAAGGGCACCAGAGAAAAGTGGATCTCTGTCTTTTAATTACAAAGATTTTATTTTCAGTTGTTCTGCTGGCTATTGTGGACGCAAATTGCAAATTCATTAGCGTTGATGTCGGCGCTTACGGAAAAGAGTCTGATAACTGTATATTAACGTCACGTCAGCTAGGCACGGCGAACGCCTGGTCTATTGCAGGCAGAAACGCCTGGGCGAGCTGATCACTATACATCTCTTATTTTTGGACAAAATGTTTTGCCGGCCGAAGTGGCCGTGCGGTTAAAGGCGCTGCAGTCTGGAACCGCAAGACCGCTACGGTCGCAGGTTCGAATCCTGCCTCGGGCATGGATGTTTGTGATGTCCTTAGGTTAGTTAGGTTTAACTAGTTCTAAGTTCTAGGGGACTAATGACCTCAGTAGTTGAGTCCCATAGTGCTCAGAGCCATTTGAACCATTTTGAACAAAATGTTTGGTATTGTTTTGGATTCTACAGTTTTATTTAGATGAAAGATTTTCGTACTATCGTAAAGCTACAAATGAAGATCATAGTTCTGTATTGCTGAATCCTGTCGAAACAAACGTAGATTAATATGAGAAGATGCTTTGCCCCATTGCAAGCTTCGGAAATTTTACATTCAAAGACTATATTTACTTGATCCATTTCGTTATCGAAACTTACCCCAACCCCCTTACAATTAACTCGTTTCTTTTATTTATTTTTTTTTATTTTCGTTTGACATCGTCACTGGAAATGTGAAATAATTTACATCTGTAAATGTCCAACTGTTGCCAGTCATTAGATTACAGTCGTTCTCAACGAAAGGAATTCTAAACAGGAAACAAAATAGCTTCATACATCGAAAATACTGCTGAGCTTAAAATTTTTTTTAAACAAGCACATTAGAAAAGATAAATATTCCCCTCTTGCAACTGAAAGGAGAAACTTCATAAGATAAAAAAAATTTTATTTGATAAAACAAGTATCTCTCTTTTGCCTCATCTTCTGTCCCCCACCCCCTCCCCCAACGTGTACAATCGCAAGATATTTCATCAACATTTAGTGCTCCTCACCCCATAGTCAACCAAGATACCTAAAGAAGAGCACCAATATGTTCACAGTTTCTTGTAAAAGCAACCCAGTACAAACGTAACTTCCTCAGATTCACAAATAAGGTAAAGAAGCGCGAATTCTGTTGCTGCTGGACCATGAAGTTGTTTTTGTATGTCAATCCTTAAAACAGGTGGAAATTTAAGTTCACGAGTACACTGTTTGTTAAGAAGTGTAATGACTTGCAGAGTTAATTGACTGCAGATATCTCTCAGAACAATGTGTGTTGGTCAACTACCGCCAATAGTTTCACATTTTCCTGTGTCAGAGAGGGAGACATCACTATTATGAGTATGCCTGCAACAGAGCTGGCATTCGCCGTGCATAGCTGACGTGACGTCACCAACAAGCGCCGAGGCCTTCCTTTGAGTCGGTGTTGGCTGAGCACCTGGGAGTCCGGGTTGGCGACTGTGCTTTTGACGACAAGCATGCAAGCCGTGCTCCGCCGTAGCTGGTGGTGTAACGGGAAGAGCGGCCACGTTCACTGCAGTCTAAGAACTGGTGCTGCAAACCGCCGTCTGGGACAGACTTCTATTCTGCGTGCTGGTAAGGGACCGCATGCTGCACGTTTACGTCTCTCCATTAATAACCGGTGAGGGGCTTTGAAGTGCTTGCTTACATTTAGCAGGGCAACAGTGCTGTTCTACGCGCAGTTACACGTCATACCATCAGTGTGTCTTGCAAGGTGCGCTAATTGGGTAATGCTCGTTAACTAGGTGGACCTCTGACAGAATTTGATAGTGTGAGGTTACAAGGGATACTGTAATAGTATAACTAATTTGCTGGATGTGGTAATGTTTACTGTGGAAGAACAGTTGGTGTGTAGCAAGCACAAGTCAATAAATTTATGGAGTCACCAAAATGGTTCAAATGGCTCTGAGCACTATGGGACTTAACATCTGTGGTCATCAGTCCCCTAGAACTTAGAACTACTTAAACCTAACTAACCTAAGGACATCACACACATCCATGCCCGAGGCAGGATTCGAACCTGCGTCCGTAGCAGTCTCGCGGTTCCGGACTGAGCGCCTAGAACCGCTAGACCACCGCGGCCGGCATATGGAGTCACCTTCCTGATAAAGAGAGGAGGCAGCATATAACAGTTTCACGTTGAATTACTTAGTTACTTAATTGCCTATGTCACTTGGTACATCTGTTAATAACGTAAGGTGTGCTTGTCTTGCTGATCATTGGATTCGCTGGGTATCTGATCACTGAAATAGGAGTACTCCATAAATATAAGAGCTCTTCAAAATAGTTCAAAACTCAAATTTAAAGCATAGTATCAGGGATAATAATTTGGATATTAAAGAACATGTTTATATAAAAATTAAGTGGTAGGGATGTTTGAGAACCTCTGCATAATAAGTTATTGTCTTTTATTGTGAAGGTACTGTTCAGTTTTCGATCTATGTAGAGCAAAATGAGTATTTCGTATGCCACACCTTTTAGGCAAAGACTTGATTAAACAAAACAAGAGGGGTGAAACTGCCAAAAAGTGGAGTGCCCTTAAATATGTAAATAATCTGATGATTGTCTACATAATAATATAAGGTATTTAGTTTTACGTATTTTAATATTGTAACATTGTAAATGCATGATGGCCATGTTTATAAATAATATATTTGACTAATGCAGTGTCACGTGACCGGACACAGGACAGAGGATAGGGGACAAAGGTCGTGGTCTTTTGATTGTGGTCCATCGGTGCGGTAAGGTCGGTGCGGCTAAGAGCCGCCGACATAGTATCATGTGGCCATCAGTGTGTTTTGTGAATGTGATTTAGAAAAATAAAAAACGTTTTCACTCTAAACTGTTGTCGGTGTAAATCATTTGTGAACGATCGTGATTTAGACAAATACTTGAATTCATTCACTGCTGTACTTAGGATGGCTATTTACTCGATACAGGGCGCGAATGCAACTGTGCACAACCGAACCCCTTTAGCAGACGAGTCATGGTAAAAGGTTGTGTACAAGCCCGAGTGAAGTTGCAATAGCCGCTAATTATCATCTCGCTATTTAAATACTCGATTCCTTTGACAAGATTCAGCCTACCGTGGTAAAGCTACCTTATAGTACATGCTTGCTGTTTATTACGTTGGTCCTTTGGTGAGAGAAGTGAAGAAGGACATACGACGTTATATTCAGTAGTGTTTGCCGTTGTGAACAGCTTAAAGTTTTGGTGTGACTTTACGCTCCGCCCGTGTTTTTGCAGGTGCTTCTTGTGGAGACGAGGCAGGCTGGGCTCTCTAAGCTATCAATAGGGTTGTTTTATGCAAACCGATACAGAGTGGCTTTGAAGGAAGGGGAGCCACTAATCCCTAAAACTAATCCCCAGAGTTTAAGATTCAGCTATTTGTTACCAAGCCATCTTGTATGCGTTAATGTCATTGTGTTTGTAATAATATCCATGTGTATGTTTTAGAACAAGTTAATTTGGGCTACTTGGCCGTGTTCTCGTGGAGTGTCAAGGGATTTACCATCTGTTGCGAACCGCTTGCAGAATTAAGAGATCACTCAGAGTATTCTGTGAAAGTTTCATCTTCAACATTCTTATGGCAGTAGTTGTACATATCTTTTCTTAAACTGTTATTTAGATTGATTTAAATGTCGCAGAATGTGCCCAGTTAATGTTCAGTTAGGTGTTACTGTCAGTTTATGTAAATTATTACACGAACAGCTAAAAAGTTTTAAATGTTGTTTGATATTATTTAAGGGCCTACATCGTTAAGATTATGTAATTTTACGCTCAGATGCTCAGTGCCCTCAATTTGCCAGTTGGTAACTGTACTCTTTAGTTTTGGGGGCCAACCTTTTAAGATTATTGATTTGGAATTATGTGAATTTTTGTAATTTTAATAAATCGTAGTTCAGATTTGCGGTAACTAATAATGTTCAACCTACATTTGCCCAGGCCTTCCTTGTCCTTCTTAGCAAAAGCATACTGAGCCGTCTCATATTCAGTTTTATGACGAACTCTGCACGTGAGACACTGTGAAGGTGTGATGGTTTACTATACAATCTGATCAAAAGTAACCGGACACCTATCGGTGACTTTAAAATTGGGTGTGTCCACCCTTTGCCTTTGCCTTTATGATGATTTGAAAAGGGGACACCGTTCGTGAGGATTCTGAAAAGTCTGTTGAAGGGCAGCAGCCAGTTCTTCCTCAACTATCGGAACCAGACATTGTCCTTGTGACTTTGATTTGATTCCGAAGATGAAGGAACCACTTCGTACCAGTCGCTTCAGAACTGTTCCAGAGATTCGACAGGCAGTAGACCGCTCCATTCGCACCATCAACAGAACAGGCTCTGCTAACGGTATACTACGCCGTCCACATCGCTGTCAACGGGTTCTACACAACCCTGGTGACTACTTTGAAGGGCAGTAACAGGTGCAAACATGTAACTCTTTTGTATCGGTTGTGAATAAATAGCTGCCACTATTTAAGTTCGAACCCTCGTATAACATACGTGTGTATGGCGTTTTCAGGGGACACAATCCTTTAAAAATCTCATATTGTTATATTCCATTCTCGTATCAATCCTTGATTCTTATATTTTATTCTTATGTTTTTTCTTCGGGAAGATTTGGTTCATTCCCTTGTTGGACGATAACGTTCGTAGAAACATTCTAAACATAAAAATTCCGGACAACACGAGCAAGGCGCGGAGGCAGGTTTGCGCCAGCGACATTTCTTCGTGTGAATCTCACTCCGGAAAGAAAGCTCGTTAACATTGCTGAAGATTTCACTCAAACTACGCAAAATGGATCACTTGTCCGAAAACTGGAGCTTGCAGTTGATTATGTATCAAGATACGCTACAGGAATTTCACTGAAAACAATTTCAAATAATTTTTCCATTCATTTAGGCTGCTTATAATATTTAGTCGTTGATTCACCAAACACACAATTAGTAAACGAATAAGGACAGCGTTATTTCAGTATACACTGCAAAATGTTTGTGTAGTAATCTTCAGTGGACATGGGCAGATAAATGAAAAAGAAAAAAGATAATAACCGGGTTTCGAACACGGCGAACAAAAGTATCAAGCCACGACAGTAGCCACTGAGCCAACGCTTTAATCGAAATGTTGACTCGCCAAAAGCCATGTAAAGTACCTCGAAAACTCTGACTGTCGTTTTCTCATAAACGGTCAAGTATCTACGGACGAGACGAGCCACATTCGCTTATTTTGATCCCTCTTCCACTAAGCGTAGTTTATGGTAAATCGGGTTATGGCACTTCCTGCGTTCTCCTCGTCAGTCCAAATACAGGGTGGCGCATGAAATGTGTTACCATTTTGTTTTTGAATATAAACTTTATTGTCAATACAATCTGAAAGGAACATATACTACAATGAAGAGCCGTCCATGGAGATTTCATGGAGATTTGTTCCAACTCAGCACATGCTCAATATGTCTACCATTTCGTTTCCTAACTTCCTTCAAACGAACACTGAAGTTAGTGATTACCCTACGGCACATGTCTTCCGTAATTTCACTGCAAGCTTGAAGAATAAGTCTTCTGAGCTCCATTAAATCACGTGGACGTTTCGGGAAAACTTTTTCCTTTAGGTACCCGCAAAGAAAAAAGTCACATGGATTGAGGTCTGGACTATTAGGGGGGCCAATTTTGTCCGTCATTGAAGCGACCTGGAAACCTGAGTGAAATGATCCGCATGTCGAAATGCTCGTGTAAAAACTCCAACACAGTGTTTGCAGTATGTGGCCTTGCTCCATCTTGCATGAACCAATGCGTGTTGAAGGGCAAGGCAGTAGCAAGAAGCTGTGGAATGAAGCTATTGCGAAGCATGTTCAAATAATGCTCGCTGTTCACAGTTTCTTCAAAGAAAAAGGGTCCAATAAGTCCGTGACTGGAAATTGCTGCCCACGCTGTAATCCACGGAGCATTATGTTGTCGTTCATGAAGCACTTGTGAGTTTTCAGTGGCCCAAAAGCGTCCATTTTGTTTGTTAACCACACAGTCTAAATGAAAATGCGCCTCGTCTGAAAAGCAAACGTTGTTGAGAGTTTCTTCCCTATCTTCCACCCACTGAGCAAACAGTAGTCTCTGCTGCTTGTGTTCTTCAGTGATCTTCTGTGCACAGGTCATCTTGTATGGGTACATGTGGAGGTCACTTTTAAGAATGCGTCGAACGGAGCGTCTGGATATTCCCAGTTGCACTGCTGCCTTTCTGCACGATTTCCTGGGACTTCCCTGTGCAGCAAGTCGTACCGCTTCAATATTCTCCGGCGAACAAACAGGCTTAGGCCGAGGTCGCTTTGCTTCCAATACTGTTCCTTCCTGTACAAATTTATCGTACAACCTGTGGATGGTCTTCTTGCGAGGGACCCATCGTGTGTTAAACTGTTGTCGAAAACGCCTCTGTCACAACAAAGCTTTTCGTTTCATGAAAAAGTAACACAGTTGCCGATCGTTGCTGTGTCGTCAGTCTTCCACTGTCAGCCATTGCTGCTTACTAGTCTCCTAGTGGCAGTATCGTGAATTACACGTCATTTCGTAACTCATTTGTTTTTCCAAGCTCTGCTGGTACTGCTGTAGAGATCCCAGCGGGATGTCTAATGTGCGTCGTAAATTGTGAAGGAAACAATTGGTAACACATTTCGTGCGCCACCCTGTATGTTACTCTTTATTCGTTTTTTGGTTGTTTTTTTTCGCAGAATGAAGCAGAAAAATATTTTTCTTGAAAATTTCTTTTAACATCATTTTCTTTTTCTTTTTTTTTTTCGTAACGACTCGCAACAATTTTCTTTTCGAAAGAACTCCATCATATTCTAAACTACAAATGGGTACACCAGATATTTTTTCGGAATTTTACTAACATTTGAAATTATCACTAACTGCAGTGCCATAAGACGGTGAGATGATTTTGGTCTGCCTATTTTCGTGTCGGCCACTGTAGTGAGCACAGGGTTACAGAAGCGTGCGGTACCTGACGGAGCCCCGCCGCGTTGCCGCCGCCTGCCTAGTGGCGCCGCCGTCATCTGCGGACTTCCGGCGAGACGTCTCGGCCCGGGGGTTCCCCGCCGCCTGCGGCGCTTCGGTGGCGGCCGGAACTGGCGGCAGCTCCTGCGCGGCGCTCTCCGCCGTCGCCGCGTCTGTCTGTTGCACTGCGTTGCTGTCTTCGTCGCCACTGCAAAAGACAAGCGCCAAACATCGAGGTCAGGAGAGCTGGGAACTAAACTTTAATCTCTTTAACCACGTTACTGGCGATAGCATACACTGCTTCGTACAAATCTAGGAAAACAACACAGAAATAAACAACGACTTAATACTTCTGAATCGTGGAAAAATTGATATTTTTTTTACAACTTGGCAAAATTTTAGTCTTTCCTGATTACACTGATATACAGGGTGACTCCGTGATGATGTTACAAAATTTCAGGAGTGATGGGGAAGACTAAAGGTATCAGTTTGAAGTAGCGGACCTGCTACTGAGTCGAAAGTTATAATCGAAAGTCGTTCGGATACCTCTGACAATCTACAACCATATATACATCTACGTGGATACTCCGCAAATACCACTTAAGTGCCTGGCAGAGGGTTCATCGAACCACCTTCACAATAATTCTCTGTTATTCCACTCTCGAAGAGCGCGCGGGAAAAACGAACACCTGTATCTTTCCGTGTGAGTTCTGATTTCCCTTATTTTCATTATGATGATCATTTCTCCCTAGCCGGCCCTTTATGGTCGAGCGGTTCTAGGCGTTTCAGTCTGGAACCGTGCTGCTGCTACGGTCGCAGGTTCGAATCCTGCCTCGGGCACGGATGTGTGTGATGTCCTTAGGTTGGTTAGGTTTAAGTAGTTCTAAGTCTAGGGGCACTGATGACCTCAGATGTTAAGTGTCACAGTGCTTAGAGCCATTTGAAGCATTTTGTTTCTCCCTCTGTAGCTCGGCATCAACAAAATATTTTCGCATTCGGATATGAAAGTTGGTGATTGAAACTCCGTGAGAAGATTCCGCCGCAACGAAAAACGGTTTTATTTCAATAACATCCACCCCCAAATCCTGTATAATGTCCGTGGCACTCTCTCCCCTGTTTCGCGATATTACAGAACGTGCTACTCTTCTTTGAACTTTCTCGATGTATTCCCGTGAATCTTATCTGGTAAGGATACTCCAAAAGAGGACGGCCAAGCGTAGTGCAGGCAGTCTCTTTAGTAGATCTGTTACATTTTCTAAGGGTTCTACCAATAAAACGTAGTCTTTGGTTTGCCTTCCCCACAACATTTTCTATCTGTTCTTTCCCATTTAAATTGTTCGTAATTGTAAATCAGAGGTATTTAGTTGAATATAGAGCCTTTAGATTAGACTGATTTATCATGTAATTGGAGTTTAACGGATTACTTTTAGCACTCATGTGGATGACCTCACACTCATACAATGTAAGCTTTCACGGCCGGTATTGTCTTCACTTAAAACTTCGGGGCTGACAGGCCGTCGTCGAAGTATAAAACTCTCCCCTGACGTTTCGTCTCCGACTGCGGGAGACATCCTCAGAGATACAGCGGCTGTGAAGACCTCACACTGTTCATTCTTTACGGTCAATTGCCAAAGATATATTTTCTAAATCGTTTTTCAATTTGTTTTGATCTTCTGATGAGTTTACTAGACGATAAACGACAGCATCATCTGCAAACAATTTAAGACAGCTGTTCAGATTGTCTCCTAAATAGTTTAAATAGATAAGGAACGGCAGAGGGCCTAAAACACTACCGTGGGGAACGCCAGAAATCACTTCTTTTACAGGAATACATATACTGGTTCTGTACATACCTTAAGAGCTATGAGCACTCGTTCATCTTCGATACTGTGAAACACATCTCGTCTGCTGAACAAGTGCCCATAGCTGTTGAGATATGCATTTTAGAGCACGTGTCTACTACACTTTTTTTCTTGTTTTGGTCTATACTGCCACCTCTGACTGTAGGGATTCTGATGCGCATATTGTAAGAGCTATGAGCATTTGTTCGTCTTATGTACTGTCAAACACATCTCTCCCACTGAACAAGCGCCCATAACTCTTAAGGTATGCATTTTAGAGCCCATGTTTGCTACACTACTGGCCATTAAAACTGCTACACCACGAAGATGACGTGCTACAGACGCGAAATTTAACCGACAGGAAGAAAATGATGTGATATGCAAATGATTAGCTTTTCAGAGCATTCACACAAGGTTGGCGCCGGTGGCGACACCTACAACGTGCTG
Organism: Schistocerca nitens; assembly: GCF_023898315.1. NCBI lineage: Eukaryota > Metazoa > Arthropoda > Insecta > Orthoptera > Acrididae > Schistocerca > Schistocerca nitens. Next base: position 332,032,564 of record NC_064617.1, read on the forward strand.
ACATGAGGAAAGTTTCCAACCGATTTCTCATACACAAATAGCAGTTGACCGGCGTTGCCTGGTGAAACGTTGCCGTGATGCCTCGTGTAAGGAGGAGAAATGTGTACCATCACGTTTCCGACTTTGATAAAGGTCGGATTATAGCCTATCGCGATTGCGGTTTATAGTATCGCGACATTACTGCTCACGTTGGTCGAGATACAAGGACTGTTAGCAGAATATGGAATCGGTGGGTTCAAGAGGGTAATACGGAACGCCGTGCTGGATCACAACGGCCTCGTATTCCTAGCAGCGAAATGACAGGCATCTTATCCGCATGGCTGTAAAGGATCGTGCAGCCGCGACTCGATCCCCCTGAGTCAGCATATGGGGACGTTTGCAAGACAACAACCATTTGCACGAACAGTTCGACGACGTTTACAGCAGCATGGACTATCAGCTCGGAGACCATGGCTGCGGTTACCCTTGACCCTACATCACAGACAGGAGCGCCTGCGATAGTAGACGAACCTGGGTGTACGAATGGCAAAACGTCATTTTCTCGGATGAATCCAGGTTCGGTTTACAGCATCATGATGGTCGCATCCGTGTTTGGCGACATCGCGGTGAACGCACATTGGAAGCGTGTATTCGTCGTTGCCATACTGGCATATCACCCAGCGTGATGGTATGGGGTGCCATTGGTTATACGTCTCGGTCACCTCTTGTTCGCATTGACGGCACTTTGAACAGTGGACGTTACATTTGAGATGTGAAACGACCAGTGGCTCTACCCCTCATTCGATCCCTGCGAAACCCTACGTTTCAGGAGGATAATGCACGACCGCATGTTGCAGGTCCTGTGAGGGCCTTTCTGGATATAGAAAATGTTCGACTGCTGCCCTGGCCAGCACATTCTCCAGATCTCTCACTAGTTGAAAACGTCTGGTCAATGGTGGCCGAGCAACTGACTCGTCACAATACGCCAGTCACTACTCTTGATGAACTGTGGTATCGTGTTGAAGCTGCATGGGCAGCTGTACCTGTACACGCCATCCAAGCTCTGATTGACTCAATGCCTAGGCGTATCAAGGCCGTTATTACGGCCAGAGGTGGTTGTTCTGGGTACTGGTTTCTCAGGATCTATGCACCCAGATTGCGTGAAAATGTAATCACATGTCAGTTCTAGTATAATATATTTGTCCAATGAATACCCGTTTATCATCTGCATTTCGTCCTGGTTTAACAATTTTAGTGACCAGTAGTGTAGATACTTTTTTCTTATTTTGGTCCGCTCTGCTCTCTCTGGATAGAGGGGTTTTGATACTGTTTTCACTGACTGATTCAAGAGAAAAGTTTGCCTATATGACTTGTTACTACTACGCCAGACAACCAGTCCGGCCGTAGATACTTAAGCGCTACCTGTGCAAGGCCAGTGAATGTCTCTAGTTAGTAACTGAAACCAAAAAAGCAAATTGGAGCGGAGAAGTTGAAGTGGCTCACCCATTAAATTCGGGCGCTACCTCCGTGTCCGGGTTGGTCAGCAGGGGGGCCTCCGTGGTCGTGGTTGTCGTCGTGGTCGTCGTTGTTGAGGTGGTCGAGCTGCCTGTGGTCCTTGACGAGCCACGCCCTCGCGCAGCGGTCGACCTGTAGGGGCACGCACAGCACTCTGGTCACCTTGAAACGCGGAACTCTTCCGTCCATCACGCAAGCCGAGTCCGACGACAGACGAACGAACTCCGCGAAATAACGGCTCCGTGTGACAGCGTCGAGTACAGCAAATGCAACGAAGGGTAAAATGACATCAATGTTGAGATTCGCTGGCAACTTTGCTGTCTTCAGTGAAAGCAGAAATTATAGGACCTTGTGTGTCATAAACAGTGTGATGATGATAAAGTCCCACACTCCTCGACAAAGCGTAGGGGACGATGCGGGTGACCCGCACCGCTGTACTAGGCACGGTCCTAGCGGAAGTGGTTTGCCATTGCCTTCCTCCGACCATAATGGCGATGAATGATGATGATGAAGACAACACTACAACACCCAGTCATCGCAAGGCAGGTGAAAATCCTTGACCCCGGCGGGAATCGAACCTGGGACCCCGTGCTTAGGAAGCGAGGACGCTACAGCGAGACCACGAGCTGGCCGGCCAGAGTGGCCGAGCGGTCTAGGCGCTACAGTCTGGAACCGCGCGACCGCTACGGTCGCAGGTTCGAATCCTGCCTCGGGCATGGATGTGTGTGATGTCCTTAGGTTAGTTAGGTTTAAGTAGTTCTAAGTTCTAGGGGACTGATGACCTCAGAAGTTACGTCCCACACTGCTCAGAGCCATTTTTGACCCACGAGCTAGGGACATAAACAGTGTAATGGGCACAGAATGTGAATAGAGTACACAAAGAGATGAAAGTAGTAAGGTGTAGCGGAAATGAGATTATCAATAAACTTATCAAAACTGGGCCACCTCTACTGGAAGGAAAATAAGGCATGACTGACGAAGCAACGGATATATAAAAAGCAGACCAGCACAGGCAAAGAGAGGGTTGCTCACTAAAAGAAGTCCGCAAGAATCAAACTTAGTTCCTAATTTGAGGATTAAATTTCTAAGAATGTAGCTCTATAGCACAGCATTGTATAGAAGTGAATAATAGACTGTTGGAAAAACCGAAAAAGAAGATGATCGGTGCGTTTGAGATGCGATGTTACAGAAGGAAGTTGGAAAAATTAAGTGGACTGATAAGTAATGAAGTGTTTCTCCGAGGAAAGGAATATGTGGAAAACAATGATTAGAAGAATGGATAGGATGTGGTGGTATATAAGGTAGTAACTTCCGCAATAGTGAAGGGAACCACAGAAAGCATAAACTGTATGGGAAAGATAGATTGGAATATAACCAAGAAATAAAAGAGAACACTGGGTGCACGAGAGCTAATGATTAAGCTTCGATTATAACCTCGAGAAAATAAACTCACATAATTAAATTTTTAATTTCTTTCTACACTAAACTCTCGCTAATCTGGCGCTCAGTAGTCCGGCCTCAAACTTCTAGTCGTTGAAGCAGAAATGACGCATACAATAATGAATTCTCATGTGCATCAAAGTTGTTGATTAATGACGACGTTAAACAATGCTACATACGTTTAAATTTGTGGCCTTCTTTACAGTTCAGTATCAAGCCTCCTAAAAGGAGACACGTTAGGCTAGACTTCAAGCAGAAACTCGAAATTAGAGATAAGAAGAAATGAGGTTCTTCACAGAAAGCCATGACTGGACTAGCAACTGTTTATGACCAAACGTCAACAGACGACTAGATAATCTAAAGCGTACAGGAAAGTTATGATGAAAGTGACGAAGAAGAGGACACAGGAGTAGAGAACAAGAAAACATCTCACACTGCTGGTGCTGAACATGCACACATCTTCCTGGAGCACATTATGCAACAGTAAGAAACGTGCAGTACCGAAGTAATGCTTGTACCGTTGTATGATAAAGCGTACTGCCGTCGCCTATTAGCATTGCGACAAACAGAAACTTGGAACATGTTTCATAGTCAGTGATATTATTGTATATGTACACGCTCAAGGACAAAGTTTTTTTATGAAAAATCAAATTACTTCTGGATTTAATAAGGTACAATGCCTATACATTTACACTAAATTAAGACTCTCTCAGTAACCTGGCACTTCCGCTAATCCACATCCACAAATGCAAGGAATGGCCGGATTAGCCAAGAGTTTAGTGTATTTATGTTTCTGTAGTTCCTTAGTTGCTTCTACTATCATTATTATTATCATTATTGGAGATATGGTCTTTGCAAATAAGTAAAAGGCTTTTTGTTTTTATGACATACTCGCATCGCTTCCCTCTATTTGCGAAGCATCAACAGTGGTGTTTTATGACGTTTCGTTATCACACAGGTATCGCTTGGAATTTGGTCCTGCTTACATCATTATGTCCGATTTTCGGCGTTTGTGAGCACATTTCATCTAAACACTTCACTTTCACTGTGTCTTATTTAAAAAATTTTGTTGTTTCTATGTGATAATAAGATCCCATAGAATCCATACCGATGATGCTTCTTAAATAGAAGAAAGCGAAACGCATGTGGCATAAAAGCAAACAGCTCTCTGTTTAGTTACATAAAAAAACTGCATGTCCAACTACCGCTATTTGTTGAAGGACGACGCTGAAACCATTATCATACTCATGGACTGCAGGTCGCCGAAGTGGCGTCAGATTGAAAGACCGGCACCCGGCGAACGGTCTGCCCGACGGGCGGAAAGGGGGGGGGGGAGGGGGGGGTTGGGGCTAGCCATACGAATAAATAAATAAAATACTCCCAGATGGCATATACCGTCATCGACGTCGTCTTTCCAGATGTACTAATTTTTTTCCGGCAATGTATATTTGTCTTCAGTCATAGTGCACATTGAAATTTCCGCGCAGCCCATTGATAAGTGGAGATGGGGTGCTGCATTTTATTTTGGTTCCTCTAGTAGTGTGTTACTGTACTGTGGTGTGGAAATTTCAGTGTATACTGGGAGTGCAGACATATACGTACAAATAAATAAAAAGTTAGTTAGGGTACTTCCTCTTTTTCTAGGCGGGAATTAGAACTTTATGTTTTTTCTCATTCCATTTTTCTGACGAGATGCGGACATCAGCCGATATAGTATTGTTGCGTAGAATAACTGTTTATAATCTTTATTTTGAAATTAATTCCAAACAGCTATATTTGATGATGTTTATTTCGACGTACTGATGGATCCACATCAGGCACATGCCGTGACATCAAATGTTCAAATGTGTGTGAAATCTTATGGGACTTAACTGCTAATGTCATCAGTCCCTAAGCTTACACACTAATTAACCTAAATTATACTAAGGACAAACACACACACCCAGGCCCGAGGGAGGACTCGAACCTCCTCCGGGACCAGCCGCACAGTCCATGGCTGCAGCGCCTTACACCGCTCGGCTAATCCCGCGCGGCCCCGTGACATCCAAATAGCCGCACAACCACAAAGTACCTATATCTTCACAAAAATGGAACTGGCAACATTAAATGGAAGACCAAGTCGAACACTATCATGGATACAAAATATCCATGTATACATGTGTAACTCCGACGTAACTGACAATAGTCGTTTTTGCCTGTTGTGCCTAGTTACTCTGCAGCTCCACATGCATACCTGTTTATTTTTAAAAAATCCTCCCGAAGAGGGCGTGAAGACCCAACGGTACCGACCGACAGCCATGTCATCCTCAGCCCATAGGCGTCACTAGATCCGCATATGGAGGGGCATGTGGTCAGCACACCGCTCTCCCGGACGTATGTCAGCTTCCGAGACCGGACCCTCTACTTCTCAATCAAGTAGCTCCTCAGTTTGCCTCACAAGGTCTGAGTGCACCCCGCTTGCCAACAGCGCTCGGTAGACCGGATGGTCACCCATCCAAGTGATAACCCAGCCCGACGTAGCCACTATATAGTTCAACTTGATGTTTTGGTTGATGTTGCCAATTCTACGCTTGTCCAGATTCCATGATGATGTTACAAACTTTTAGGGATAATGGAGAAGAGTAAGTGTACCAGTTTGAGGTAAGGGACCCTGACCTGGAAATGACCGTGTCGAGAATAAACGCACATCGTTCTGATACGTTTGGCAGTGGAAAAGCTTTGCTTTCCATATTTTGAGAGGATGCGGTATGGACCAAAAGAATAAAAAGAGTCCAGTAAACAGGGGCTCCGAACTTCATACCTTAATAGCCATGGGCACTTGTTCATCACTTCTATCGTCAAACACATCTCTTCTACTGACGAAGTGCTTGCAGCTCTCAAGGTACGTATTTTACAGCCCATGTTTACTAGATAATTTTCTCTTGTTTTGGTCCAATTACGTTTCCCAGAATATGCAAAGCAAGGAGCTTGCTGTCGAAGAAGTCCATTGCCAGAGGTATCAAAACGATTTTCGCTTCTAACTTTCGACTCTTTCGTTTCACAACTCTTCTCCATCATACCTGAAAGTTTGTAACATCATTACGGAATCACCCCGTACATTTTGCTGGTGTGCGGTAATTTGATTGTCATGGCATGTGCCTGAACCATCACCGAGCAAGGTGGCACACTGAACTCACATTCGGGTGGACGGTACTTCAAATCCCCGTACGGCCATCCAGATTTAGGTTTTCCCCGATTTCCCTAAATCGCTCCAGGCAAATAGCAGGATGGTTCCTTTGAAAACGACGTGTCCGATTTACTTGACCATCCTTTTGTAATTCGAGCTTGTGCTAGGTCCCTAGTGGCCTCGCTGATCGACAGGACGTTATGCTCTTAATTTCCTTTCCTTTCTTTCTTGCTTCGAAATCGATCATAATAAATGAACATAATGAAATAGAGCTGCTTGGAATTAATTTCAAAATAAAGAGGATACAGATTTGATCTATGCAACAATAAAATTTCGTGTTTATCCCTCGTAAGTTATAAGAGTCGAGAGACATGAAAGGCATGAAAGGGAAGCAGTGGTTGGGAAGGGAGTGAGACAGGGTTGTAGTCTCTCCCCGATGTTATTCAATCTGTATACTGAGCAAGCAGTAAAGGAAACAAAAGAAAAATTCGGAGTAGGCATTAAAATCCATGGAGAAGAAATAAAAACTTTGAGGTTCGCCGATGACATTGTAATTCTGTCGGAGACAGCAAAGGGCCTGGAAGAGCAGTTGAATGGAATGGACAGTGTCTTGAAAGGAGGACATAAGATGAAGATCAACAAAAATAAAACGAGGATAATGGAATGTAGTCGAATTAAGTCGGGTGATGCTGAGAGAATTAGATTAGGAAATGAGACACTTAAAGTAGTAAAGGAGTTTTGCTATTTGGGGAGTAAAATAACTGATGATGGTCGAAGTAGAGAGGATATAAAAAGTATACTGTCAATGGCAAGGAAAGCGTTTCTGAATAAGAGAAATTTGTTAACATCGAGTATAGATTTAAGTGTCAGGAAGTCGTTTCTGAAAGTATTTGTATGGAGTGTAGCCATGTATGGAAGTGAAACATGGACTATAAATAGTTTAGACAAGAAGAGAATAGAAGCTTTCGAAATGTGGTGCTACAGAAGAATGCTGAAGATTAGATGGGTAGATCACATAACTAATGAGGAGGTATTGAATGGAATTGGGGAGAAGAGGAGTTTGTGGCACAACTTGACTATAAGAAGGGATCGGTTGGTAGGATATGTTCTGAGGCATCAAGGGATCACCAATTTAGTATTGTAGGGCAGCGTGGAGGGTAAGCTTTCGAAATGTGGTGCTACAGAAGAATGCTGAAGATTAGATGGGTAGATCACATAACTAATGAGGAGGTATTGAATGGAATTGGGGAGAAGAGGAGTTTGTGGCACAACTTGACTATAAGAAGGGATCGGTTGGTAGGATATGTTCTGAGGCATCAAGGGATCACCAATTTAGTATTGTAGGGCAGCGTGGAGGGTAAAAATCGTACAGGGAGACCAAGAGATGAATACACTAAGCAGATTCAGAAGGATGTATGTTGTAGTAGGTACCGGGAGATGAAGCAGCTTGCACAGGATAGAGTAGCATGGAGAGTTGCATCAAAGCAGTCTCTGGACTGAAGACCACAACAACAAGAAGAATTCCTGTGAAATGAAGAGGTCAGCACGTCAAAGCAATCAGATGATTGCTGACCCAAAACATTTGCATTAACAATTTTCTGTTACGATAATATGTAGAAACATTCCGTTTGTACGACGCTTAGATCTCTAGAGATCCGAGTCGGGAGTAGGATACCTGGGCGTAGTGACGAGTTGCTCCCTGCGGCTGCCGCGGGCGCGGTCACGGCTGAGGGTGGCCGCAGCCTCGCTTTCCTGGAAGGACACGCCCCCGCGGCGCGAGCTGCCGCCCCCGGACCTGCGACTGCTGCTGCCGCCGCCACCGCCGCCTCGCTGTCTGGGGCCGAACGTCGCCTCTGGCTCAGCCGCGCTGCCGCCCCCGCTGCGTCTGCGGCCGGTGTCGAATCTCGGAGGTACCACCTGTAGGGTACACAGTGGTCATTCCAGGCAAGCAGACGATTCTACATCTACGTGCGTACTCCGCAAGCCACCGTACGGTGTATGGCGAAGAGCACCCTGTACCACTATTACTCATTTCCTTTCCTGTTCCACTCGTAAATAGAGTGAGGGAAAAAACAACTGTCTTTACGCCTCCATATGAGCTCTAACTTATCGTATCTTCGTACTTCTTATGCGAAATTTTTGTTGGCAGTAGGCAGTACAATCGTTCTCCAGTCAGATTCAGATACCACCTCTCCAAAATTTCTCAATAGGATTCCTTGAAAAGAACGTTGCTTTCCTTCCAGGGATTCCCTTTTGACTTCCCGAAGCATCTTTGTAATGCTTGTGTGTTGTTCGAACCTATTGGTAACAAATCTAGCTCTGAATTGCTTTGACGTATTCCTGGTACGCATCCCAAACACTCGAGCAGTACCCGAGAGTAGGTCGCACCAGCGTCCTATATGCGAACTCCTTTGTAAGCTTGTTTGTCCGTCGCTGACACAGAAGACAGCAAACCTCCTTTCCTTCCCGTCTGGGCAAGCTGTGCAGTGACTAGAGTACATGTAAAGCTTACTGGGACAGGGTAAATGCTAGCTACAATGATGAAGTCGATAATTCGATTGTAATATTGACATTTTAATTTGATATCCCCCACGACTGACAAAATTTACAAAAAAACGTGAATTTCTTTGTCCACCCATACACTCCTGAGAATGGCATATTAACAATTTGCAATTAAACGCCCCTATTAACGGCATCTGCGTTGATAAATACTCGGCACCTCGCTATGATAACTACCAGATCAAGAATATTAGGTAAGTTGTTGGAAATGGTTAAGCGTTGGTGAAAATCTCGCTTCTGACAAGGGAACCTCCCCATCGCACCCCTCTCAGATTTAGTTATAAGGTGGTAGAGTGGATAGGCCTTGAAAAACTGAACACAGATCAATCGAGAAAACAGGAAGAAGTTGTGTGGAACTATGAAAAAAATAAGCAACATATACAAACTGAGTAGTCCATGCGCAAGATATGCATCAAGGATAGTGTGAGCTCAGGAGCGCCGTGGTCCCGTGGTTAGCGTGAGCAGCTACGGTACGAGAGGTCCTTGGTTCAAGTCTTCCCTCGACTGAAAAGTTTAATTTTTTAGTTTCAGACAATTATTATCCGTCGGTCCGATGCAAGGTAACTGCGCCGTATTAATCGGACGCTACACCTAAACAAGAAAACTTAAATCGGGCAAGGTAGAAGAGTCTTTTTACCCATTCGCCAAGTGTACAAGTTAGGTGAGTCGACAACATATTCCTGTCATGTGACGCACATGCCGTCACCAGTGTCGTATAGAATATATCAGACGTGTTTTCCTGTGGAGGAATCGGTTGACCTAAGACCTTGCGAGCAAATGTTTTCGGTTCCCATTGGAGAGGCACGTCCTTTCGTCTACTAATCGTACGGTTTTGCGGTGCGGTCGCAAAACACACTAAACTTATTACAGTGAACAGAGACGTCAATGAACGAACGGACAGATCATAACTTTTCGAAAATAAAGAAAGTAAACTTTTCACTCGAGGGAAGACTTGAACCAAGGACCTCTCGTTCCGCAGCTGCTCACGCTAACCACGGGACCACGGCGCTCCTGAGCTCACGCTATCCTTGATGCATATCTTGCGCATGGACTACTCAGTTTGTATATTTTGCTTATTTTTTTCATAGTTCCACACAACTTCTTCCTGTTTTCTCGATTGATCTGTGTTCAGTTTTTCAAGGCCTATCCACTGTGCCAACTTATAACTAAATCTGAGGGGGGTGCGATGGGGAGGTTCCCTTGTGAGCACACAAAGAGCTCTAACCACAGAACTCTGCACGGAACAAGCGTCGGTCCAGTGCTGCGATATAGACCGTATATCTCCCTTCGAAGACGATGGCCAAGGCCGTCTCCAAGTTCGTATCGCTCGATGGCTGAAGGCGAAGTCTACTCTCTCCTCAATTCTCCCGTCTCCCACGCGTACGAAAACGCGGCGGAAGAATACTCAGTTTCGGCCAATGTCGAACGGGCTATCATCGCCGAAATCCCTCCAACGGCATTTTTGAGATCTAACCAACGATCGAGTAGGTCATAACGCCCCTAGGCAAACGAAATTCCCGTCTTCGCCACGTGTTGCCCAGCACAGGTGGCTCCGGATGCTGGGCTATCCCCAAAAGCGCCGTATTGTCCCGCGTTTCCGGTGACCGATACCTGCCGCCCACGGCGGCCCGGCGAGCTACGGCCAGCTGCAGACTTTACATTCCACAATTCTCAACTTCCGACACTTTTCACGAACGATTTAATTTAGTGACTTAAGCATGCAGATATGCAGGGAATACTGCTCGAGAGTGCCTCATATTTATCATAAATCAATAGTGTCATGATCCGATGCCCTTGCCAGTCCCTTTATTATTAACACTAATGCTGGTAAGCTAACGTGTAAGTACCCATGTCCTGGCACCTTACACCTTTACAGATGACCCACACTTCCCTAAAATTCTCTCAATAAATCGAAGTAGACCATTCGCCTTCCCTATCTTAATCCTCACATGCTCGTCCCATTTCATATCGCTTTCCAATGTTACGTCCAAATATTTTAACAACGTGACTGTGTCAAGCGGGACACTACCAATGCTGTATCGGGTTGTTTTTACTATTCATCTACATTAACTTACATTTTTCCACATTTAGATCTAACTGCCATTCATCACACTAACTAAAAATTTTGTGTAAGCTATCTTGTATCCTCTTACAGTCACTCAACTTCGACACCTTACCGTACAGCACAGCATAATCAGAAAACAGCCGCAGATCGCTGCTCACCATGTCCGCCAAATCTATATGTACATACAGAACAACAGTCCTATCACATTTCCCTGGGGCGCTCCTGATGATACCCTTGTCTCTGATGAACACTCGCCACGGAGGATAACATACAGGATTATGTTACGTAAGACGTCCTCAAGCCACTCAAATATCTGGGATCTTATTCCATATCTTCTACTTGCTAATTAAGCCCGATAGACACACTAGTACCCATAATTAATCTCTTAACCAGGTATGCTTCGGGTGAACTCGTCTGCCTCAGTGGATAAATTGGCTGGCTGTCACAGTCGCATCGCGTGACTTTACCACTCATTAAAACATTTATTTGTTGATTTTAGTTCATGGAACAAAACTAAAGGGATCAGTATCGAATAAACTGTGCTACAGAAGAGAATGGTGTTTTATTTCCACATAATTACAGATCATTTTTGTCTGAAATATTTTAGAACATAGTGCTACACAGACAGAAACTTTGCACTCTGCACAACAATAAGATTGTCTCTTTCCGAATGCCTCTTTTGGTGCATACTCTTCATCACTTTGTTGATTTTTTCTTCGTTGTTTTTGACGAAAATTCTGCAAACGGAGTCACTTTTCATGTTCACGTGCAGTCGATGACTCCTATTGTGGAGAGGAAATGGCCAATTACTCCGAGAGACTAATCCTGAATTCCTGGCTATTTGGTAGCTTTGGAACTAAAAATCGCTCCAATACACGCCTCCAAATTCTAGTTGTAAACCATGACAATACATGGCTTTTATGTGATGTCCATGTATGAAATTGCTTCTTGATATCTCTGTTCGAGGAACAGCGAAGGAATTATCTTAATGGGACGGAAATCTGTAGGTGTGATGTACATTTACAGAGAAACAAATTTCAGAAAAACTGGATAACTGTAAACGTCGTGTGACTAGGGCCTCCCGTCGGGTAGACCGTTCGTTGGGTGCAAGTCTTTCGATTTGACGCTACTTCGTCGACTCGCGCGTCGATGGGGGTGAAATGATGATGATTAGGACAACACAACACCCAGCCCCTGAGGGGAGAACATCTCCGACCCAGCCGGGGGATGAAGCGTCGTAATGTACCAAAACGAAGCAGTAATCTTCAGTTATCTTGGGCTTACGTTTCAGCAAGACAATGGCCGCCCGCGCACGGCGAAACTTTCTACTGCTCGTCTTCGTGCTTCTCAAACCTTACCTTGGCCAGCAACGTTGTCGGATCTCTCCCCAAATGACAACGTTAGGAGCATAATGGACAGGACCCTCCAACCAATTCAGGATTTTGACGACTTAATGCGTCAATTGGACGACATCCGGCACGATATCCCTCAGGATATCAAGTCTGTCAACTCTATCAGTCAATGCCAAGCCGAATGCTTGCACAAGGGCCAGAGGTGAACCAACGCGTTATTGAGCTGCTCAAATTGTGAAGCTCGTTCTCTTTAGTAAATCGTGAATTTTTTTTTTAAATTCTAATCATTTGTTTGTGTACATGTACATTACTTCTACCGATTTCCTTCCCATTCGGATATTTACTTCGTGGTGCATCGTCTTGTTCGTGTGTGTGTGTGGGTCTTAGTGTGTCTATCGCTTTGGAATAGCAATGTTTGCAGTAGAAGAGATGTGTTTCACAATGGTGAACATGAACAAGTGGTAAATGCTCTTAAGGTATGCATTTTAGAGCCCAGAATTACCGGGCAATTTTGCCTCGTTTTGGTACATTACGACGCTTCAAAGTATCCAAAACGTCTTTAAAAAATTCTGCGTAGATCAGGAGTGACTAACTTTCCGGCTCGCGGGCCGTTACCTGGTACGACTGCCATAGCAGTCAACTTCGCTGCACATTTTCCCCACCGCCAAGCCATGGTGTCTGAGCATGAAGAGGGGGAAGACGAGGAACTTGGAACGCGTCGCTTTTAAATGGTGCTGTAGTCGCACTGCATGCGACACGGCTTTATATTTCACATTTCTCAACAATATCACAGACAAAACAAGTGTTCAGTGGTATTTAATTATTCTTGGCGCGATTAAGACATAATTTTTATCTGGTAGAAACTGTTGGCGAACGAACAAACGCAGACAATTTCACAGATTTTCGCGCTATCGTTAAGTTGGCATGCTTTTAAAACATTATTTGCTGTATCTGTATTTAATGGTGATTTGCCAAGTTGTAACTCACTGAAAACACTATTATTTACACAGTTGTTTATTTCTTCATTAATAATGTGTGGTATTTTTATTTATTGTTGAATCTGGAATTACTGGTTTAAAAAAAATTGTGTGTAACTGTAAAAGGCAACCAATAGTAACTGATTACGGCCCTGTCCACAATATAACCGAATCGTGCCTTCCCTTGACTGCCAGGTTTCATACATCGAGCGAAATACTGTAGCGTTTTGCAACTTCATTAACGTGGAAAAACTATCTGAGGAAAGCGATATCGGTGACCTGGACAATTTTACTATTAAAAGATTTGTCATTGAAACGGGAGCTATCTTCCAGATCAGTCAGTTACATCTGCACAGGCGCAAGTGCGCTTTCAAGTGAAACGGCAAACGGTCTCGAAAACAACTCGAAAATAGGCAAAACGTTTAGGAAACTATCTTTGTAACTCTTTCAATGCCACAATGAATTCTTCAAACCGCGCGTTTTCTTTATCGGCAGTATGTTTAGGGAGCTGGACTGTGTTTATCAAAATGTGTCACTCCTGCAATGCTATAACGCGATTTTCTTTTTACTATCCCCCATCAAATCAGAAGAAGTTGTCCCTCATCTTGCAATGTCTTACTTAAAATGCGAGGTACGTAGTCCATTCTGGATGTTCTAATTTTCTTTCCTGCATTGCTTTTTCCTTCATAAATTCAAGAATTACGAGTTTTAAACCGAAAAATCGTTCCAAGTCTGCCATCTGATTTAACCAACGTTCTTCGCTGTAATATATAAAGTCTCCATACTCTTTGTTCAGTTGCCGGCCGATGTGGCCAAGTGGTTCTAGGCGCTTCAGTCTGGAACCGCGTGACCGCTACGGTCGCAGTTTCGAATCCTGCCTCGGGCATGGATGTGTGTGATGTCCTTAGGTTAGTTAGGTTTAAGTAGTTCTAAATTCTAAGGGACTGATCACCTCTGCTGTTAAGTCAGTGCTAAGAGCCATTTGAACCATTTTGATTTTTTGTTCAGTTCCGTCGAAAAAATTGCAACTGAAATTGGAATAATGCGTGCGACATCAGAAAATTTACTACTCATATCACCAATATCTTCACTTGCTGCATGCCTGATGTACAGAACAATGAATCCTGTTTGTCGATCGTTGTAATTTTCTGCTCTTCCACTGTCAACCGAATCTTTAAATTTTTTCTGGATGGTACTTTAATGCCGTATCTTAGAAAATTTTCTGTACCGGTCGCTTATATATTGAGAATTCTCATCCCTCTCTTCTGTCGATCAAATTCATTTTAAAAGCTTGTGACGATAGATCGCTAGACTGCTCCTTTAGGGCAAACATCCAGTGGACCTGTGAACGTCCTTTATACCACGAAAAAACAGCGAAAGATAAACAGCGCAGGCACAACGATTCTGGCGAACCGAAGAGAGTTGTGCCGACCCCAAAATGCCGCCGGCCGCGGTGGTCTCGCGGTTCTAGGCGCGCAGTCCGGAACCGCGCGACTGCTACGGTCGCAGGTTCGAATCCTGCCTCGGGCATGGATGTGTGTGCTGTCCTTAGGTTAGTTAGGTTTAAGTAGTTCTAAGTTCTACGGGACTGATGACCACAGTAGTTAAGTCCCATAGTGCTCAGAGCCATTTTAGCCAAAATGCCGCACCGCAATTCTAAGTGAAATGTCGTGCTGTACCTAGACGACGATTAGTTTGGCTGCAGAAAAGGTAAAGGTCGCAGAGAGGCAATTCTGACTTTGTAATCGATAATGGAAGCAAGACTAAAGAAAAATAAAGAGACGTTCGTAGGATTTGTCGACCTTGAAAAAGCGTATGACAATGTAAAATGGTGCAAGATGTTCGAAATTCTGACAAAAGTAGGGGTAAGCAATATGGAGGGCCGGGTAATATACAATACGTACAAGAGCTAAGAGGGAATAATAAGAGTGGACGACTAAGAACGAAGTGCTCGGATGAAGTCTTTCGCTCTACTGTTCTATCTGTATATTAAAGGAGCAATGATGGAAATTAAAAAAAAAGGTTCACGAGTGGAAATTCAAGGTAAAAGGATATCAGTGATACGATTCGCTGATGACATTGCTATCCTGAGTGAAAGTGAAGAAGAATTACATGATATGCTGAATGGAATGCACAGTCTGATGAGTACAGAATTTGGTTTTAGAGTAAATCAAACAAAGACGAAAGTAATGAGACGTAGCAGAAATGAGAACAGCGATAAACTTAATATCAGGATTGATCGTCACGAAGTAGGTTAAGTTAAGGAATTCTGCTACCAAAGCAGTAAAATAACAGGTGACGGACGGAGCAACGAGGACATCAAAAGCAGACTAGCAATGGTAAAAAGGGCATTCCTGGCCAAGAGAAGGCTACTAGTATTAAACATACACCTTAGTTTGAGGAAGAAATTTCTGAGCATGTACGTCTGGAGTACAGCAGTGTGTGGAAGTGAAACACGGACTGCAGGAAAAACCGGAACAGAAGAGAATCGAAGCATTTGAGATGTGCTACAGACGAATGTTGAAAGTTAGGTGGACTGATAAGGTAACGAATGAGGAGGTTCTGTGCAGAATCGGAGAGGAAAGGACTATGTGGAAATCAGCGTGAGATAGCCGCGTGGTCTACGGCGCCTTGGCACGGACCGCGCGGCTCCCCCTCAGGGGTTCGAGTCCTCCCTCGGGCATGGGTGTGTGTGTCGTCCTTAGAGTAAGTTAGTTTAAGTTAAATTAAGTAGTGTGTAAGCTTAGGGACCGATGACCTCAGCAGTTTGAACCTATAAGACCTTACCACAAACTGCCGGCCGGAGTGGCCGAGCGGTTCTAGGCGCTACAGTCTGGAACCGCGCGACAGTTACGGTCGCAGGTTCGAATCCTGGCTCGGGCATGGATGTGTGTCATGTCCTTAGGTTAGTTAGGTTTAAGTAGTTCTAAGTTCTAGCGGACTGATGACGTCAGAAGTTAAGTCCCACAGTGCTCAGAGCCATTTGAACCATTTGTTATAGCATTTTTTAGCACAAATTTCCAAATATGTGGATAACACTGACAGGGAGAAGGGACAGGATGGCAGGACATCTGTTAAGATGTGGGGGAATGACTTGCATGGTACTAGAGGGAGCTGTAAAGGGCAAAAACTGTGAGGAAGAGAGAGATTGGGATATATCCAGCAAGTAATTGAGAACGTAGGTTGCAAGTGCTACTCTGAGATAAAGAGGTTGGTCTAGAGAGGAATCCATGGCGGGCCGCATCAAACCAGTCAGAAGAGTGATGACCCCAAAAGCTGAGCCTTGGCCGGCCCATGTTTGCACGCTCGTCCCGAGTGATATTTGGCACGGCGTGGCCGGCCCTGGTATAGATAATGAACAGCAGAGGGCCTATCACGCTTCGTTGAGGAACTCGAGGTGTAGTTTCGGCTTTACTGGATGAGAATGGAAGTGGGCAGCACGAAACGGTGCTTTGCAGTCTTACCCTTTCTTGAATGGAAGGTGTCTCCGGAGCTGGCGCCGCTGTAGTGGTAGTGCTAGTGGTGGTGGTCGTCGACGTAGTGGACGGCTCCGACGGAGGCGCAGGGGGCTCGGCGACAGGTGCGGGGGCGGCGGTGGGTGGCGCGGCCGCGGGCCGCCTGCGGCTGGAAGACGAGCCCTCGTAGGTGCCGCCGGACAGCTCGCTGCTGGAGGCGGACGGAGAGGGGCGGCGGCGGGTGTAGGAGGTGGGCTCGAACGCGACGGCCGCCAGGTCTGCGTCGCTGCTGGGCTGCGGCCGGCGCCGGGTGGGGGCCGCTGACTCGGGGGCGGCGCCCGCCGGCGCCTCCACGTCCCTGCGGCGCGCCGCCACCGCCGGCGCCGGCGCCGAGCGGCCCTTCTCCGCAGAGGGGCGCCGCGAGACGAACTGCTGCGTCACCGGAGCTATCACCGAAGACGCCGCCACCTGCTCTACCTCCAGCGACTGCAACAACGGGATACGATACTGCAGTGCCTGTGTTATTCTGACTACGATGCTAAGTTGTTTTGGACATGCATGCATTTTTTTGGCCAAAGTGATGGGTTTCTCATATTTTGTTCTTTCTTCGTTAAACTAGTTACTATATTACTAGCTTTCACAGCTAAGATAACAAAATATATCAACTATTCAGATTAAGAACTTGTGTTTGTATCACAGATAATGATTTTTCATTATTTTTTTATTGTAATAATTATTGAATCAACATCTCAATGATAATTATAACTTTATTTTCAGATGATGTTCTCATTCTTGGAAGTATTCCAGTGCGACCCTTCAAAGAGACCTAATAAATACTTGGCCGCGCGGGATTAGCCGAGCGGTCTTAGGCGCTGCAGTCATGGACTGTGCGGCTGGTCCCGGCGGAGGTTAGAGTCCTCCCTCGGGCATGGGTGTGTGTGTTTGTCCTCAGGATGATTTAGGTTAAGTAGTGTGTAAGCTTAGGAACTGATGACCTTAGCTGTTAAGTCCCATAAGATTTCAAGCACAATGAATACTTCAAATGTTATGTCACCGTATCCCACATCATCAACCCCTCTTTCACACGCCTGAGCGTAGACTTTAGTATTGGTAGTATCTCAAATTTTTTGTCTTCTAGCTTTAGAGAGATTCCTTGCTCTCGAATGTAACATCCCGCCTCAAATCAGTGGGAATAAGCTTTTTTGGTCAATCGAGATGGCTACGACACAAAAGAAGGAATTGTTTAGCCGGCCGGGGTGGTTGAGCGGTTCTAGGCGCTACAGTCTGGAACCGGGCGACCGCTACGGTCGCAGGTTCGAATCCTGCCTCGGGCATGGATATGTGTGATGTCCTTAGGTTAGTTAAGTTTAGGTAGTTCTAAGTTCTATGGGACTGATGACCTTAGTAGATAAGTCCCATAGTGCTGAGAGCCATTTGAACCATATTTTTTAGAAAACCCAAAGGTATAATGGAACATAGGAGGAGTAGAGATGTACTCTAAGGAAGTACACTGGCTTTCGATAGGCATTCTGCTTAGATCATTGTGTGCCAGCATCTATCGGGAATGGCAATCTGAAAAATTCAAGGAGTCAGCTGCTACAGGGATCCTACGGTGGCAAAAAGAAGCCTTTGGCCTAACAGGCTGCTTTATTAATGGAGAGGACTCAAGAAATTGTCATAATCCATCATCATGTTATTTTAAAATGACAGAATCAGAGAGTCTACATCATTCCGTACAGAAAAAAGTTTGCTTCTTGCCAAATTTCATGATTCTAGGTCAACGGGAAGTATCCTATAGGCTTTGATGTGCGAGTTCAAGTATCAAATACCTTGACATAAATGGCCTGATCTTCTGATTGAATTGACTTAGAAGCTCAAAGTTTTTACACTGTCAAGGAATCGAAAATCTTGATGGTTCCATTAATTTGAACTTGATATATTTACCGGTTCTTGAGAAAAAGGGTTCTTGACAATCGAACATGCAAGAGCACTTGCCCGCGAAAGGCAAAGGTCCCGAGTTCGAGTCGCGGTCCGGTACACAGTTTTAATCTGCCAGGAAGTTTCATATCAGCGCACACTCTGCTGCAGAGTGAAAATCTCATTCTGGCATCGAACATACAGACAAACAGACAGACAGATGGGCGAGAAAGCTATCCTATAAGGGTTCTCTTTTCATAGATTGAGGAGGTACGGAAACCTAAAAATGAAAAACAAAGCTGTTGCAGCCGAGATTAAACAAATACCGAAAAATACCGGTTACCCAGAACTAAAATACCGGTATCGGTTTAAACGGGTCGGTTTCTCGTGTCCGTACCTGCAGGTCGATCTTGGGGCGAGCGACGGGGGCGGCCGGTCTCCTCCTGGAGGCGGTCTGCTGCTGGGGCTGTTGCTGTGACTGCCCCCTGGAAGCGGACGGCCCCCTGCGGGAACCGGCGGATCGCGCCGCCCCCAGGGACGGCGTCACGGCCGATTCCCAGTCCGCGGCCGACACGCCCAGCTCCTCGCGCGCGCTCGTGCTGTCGAACTTGCGGCTGCCCCGCGAAGACCTCGGCGAGTCATCTGACGTCCTCTGCAGATACAAGCAGAAAACCGAAAACGTCAACGAAATGCCATAGGAGCTGGCGCATCGTCTACATATACATATACAGATACTGGGTTACAGTTATTGAACAACATGGAAAAGCCGGCCGAAGTGGCCGTGCGGTTAAAGGCGCTGCAGTCTGGAACCGCAAGGCCGCTACGGTCGCAGGTTCGAATCCTGCCTCGGGCATGGATGTTTGTGATGTCCTTAGGTTAGTTAGGTTTAACTAGTTCTAAGTTCTAGGGGACTAATGACCTCAGCAGTTGAGTCCCATAGTGCTCAGAACCCTTTGAACCCCCTTTGAACATGGAAAAAAGTAAATTAGTTGCAAACTACTGCGTGCACACACTATATTCAACACGAAAATATCACTACAGATATTCGCATTTAGGTCTGACATGTAGATGAAGATGAAATAGGAGATATGGTACTGCGTGAAGAGTTTGACAGAGCACTGAAAGACCTAAGTCGAAACAAGGCCCCGGGAGTAGACAACATTCCATTAGAACTACTGACAGCCTTGGGAGAGCGAACCCTAACAAAACTCAACAATCTAGTGAGCAAGATGTCTGAGACAGGCAAAATACCCTCAGTCTTCAAAAAGAACATAATAATTCCAATCCCAAAGAAAGCAGATGTTGACAGATGTGAGAATTACCGAACTATCAGATTAATAAGCCACGGCTGGAAAATACTAACACGAATTCCTTACAGACGAATGGAAAAACTGGTAGAGGCCGACCTCGGGGAAGATCAATTGGATTCCGTATAAATGTTGGAACACGTGAGGCAATGCTGACCCTACGACTTATTTTACAAAATAGATTAAGGAAAGGCAAACCTACGTTTCTATCATTTGTAGACTTAGAGAAAGCTTTTGACAGTGTTGACTGGAATACTCTCTTTCAAATTCTGAAGGTGGCAGCGGTGAAATACAGGGAGCGAAAGACTATTTACAATATGTACAGAAACCAGATGGCAGTTATAAGAGTCGAGGGGCATGAAAGGGAAGCAGTGGTTGGAAAGGGAGTGAGACAGGGTTGTAGCCTCTCCCCGATGTTATTCAATCTGTATATTGAGCAAGCAGTAAAGGAAACAAAAGAAAAATTCGGTGTAGGAATTAAAATTCATGGAGAAGAAATAAAAATTTTGAGGTTCGCCGATGACATTGTAATTCTGTCAGAGACAGCAAAGGACCTGGAAGGGCAGCTGAACGGAATGGACAGTGACTTGAAAGAAGGATATAAGATGAACATCAACAGAAGCAAAACGAGGATAATGGAATGCAGTCGAATTAAATCGGGTGATGCTGAAGGAATTAGATTAGGAAATGAGAGGCTTAAAGTAGTAAAGGAGTTTTGCTATTTGGGGAGCAAAATAACTGATGATGGTCGAAGTAGAGAGGACATAAAATGTAGACTGTCAATGGCAAGGAAAGCGTTTCTGAAGAAGAGAAATTTGTTAACATCGAGTATAGGTTTATGTGTCAGGAAGTCGTTTCTGAAAGTATTTGTATGGAGTGTAGCCATGTATGGAAGTGAAACATGGACGATAAATAGTTTAGACAAGAAGAGAATAGAAGCTTTCGAAATGTGGTGCTACAGAAGAATGCTGAAGATTAGAAGGGTAGCTCACATAACTAATGAGGAGAGAATTGGAGAGAAGAGAAATTTGTGGCACAACGTGACTAGGAGAAGGGATCGGTTGGTGGGGCATATTCTGAGGCATCAAGGGATCACCAGTTTAGTATTGGAGGGCAGCGTGGAGGGCAAAAATCGTAGAGGGAGACCAAGAGATGAATACACTAAACAGATTCGGAAGGATGTATGTTGCAGTAGGTACTGGGAGATGAAGAAGCTTGCACACGATAGAGTAGCATGGAGAGCTGCATCAAACCAATCTCAGGACTGAAAACCACAACAACATGTATGATATGCGTGCCATCATTGGCGAATATGTGGCGCAAACGAATAGCGAAATTCTGCATGACCCCCTGAAGTGTCGGAACATCGATGTTGTCGATGACCTCCTGAACGGCTGCTTTCATCTCAGCTCTGGTTTGGGGGTTATTGCTGTACACCCTGTCTTCAATATAGCCCCACAAAAAGGAGTCGCATGTGTCCAGATCCGGAGAATATGGCGGCCAATCGAGGCCCATGCGAATGGCCTTTGGGCATCCCAGAGCCAGAATGCTGTCCCCAAAGTGCTCCTCAAGGACATGAAACGCTGTGCTACTTCGATGGGGTCGACTCCGTCTTGCTTTGAACCACATATTGTCGAAATCAGGGTCACATTGGAATATGGGGCTGAACTCATCTTCCAAAAGCTTCACGTAGCGTTCAGTAGTCACCGTTCCATCAAGGAATGTCGGACCGATTGTCCGTGACTGGGCATTGCACACTACACAGCCACCCGTTGAGGGTGAAGAGGCTTCTCGATCGCGAAATACGGTTTCTCTGTCCCCCAAATGCGCCAATTTACTTATTGACTAACCCATTCAAATGAAAGTGGACTTAGTCGCTAAGCCAAACCATACAGCGCATTCTAATTTCCATCATGTCCCGCGGCCAACGGTGCAGTTTGAACGGCCGGCCGCTGTGACCGAGCGGTTCTAGGCGCTTCAGTCCGGACCCGCTCTGCTGCTACGGTCGCAAGTTGAAATCCTGTCTCGGGCATGGATGTGTGTGCTGTCCTTAGGTAAGTTAGGTTTAGGTATTTCTAAGTCTAGGAGACTGATGACCTCAGATAACGGAGTGCTTAGAGTTAGTGCTTAGAGCCATTTGAACCATTTTTTTTTTTCAGTTTTCCACGTCGTAATGCAAACCGTTCAGAAGCTATGACGATTTTGTTTCAAATAGTTCAATAACTGTTACCCATTACATTCTCCGTGTTAAAGTCTTCAGTCGGAAATTTGAACAGCCAATTTTACCGAGGGACCGGGAATTTAAGGGACTGTAGAATGGTTCGGATCCATTCGGATTGCAATGAACGATAACATATCTAGAGAAGCACTTATTATTAACAAGCAACATACATAAAAGGATATATACATATTCACCCATCAGGTTATGAGGCACGCGGACCCTGACTTACGACAGCCGCTCAACCGAGTGCTCTTTCGCAACTCTGCTCTCCCTTTCGCCGTGATGAGCGTCCCGTTAGCCCCATTGGCGGGGTGGCGTCTTGGCCATTGGCCCTCGGGTGCAATTAACTCGAAAAAGAGCAGCGCTCTTCACAGTGACCCGGTCGAGTCATTATGCTGTGCTTGGCGGACTTTACCTAGGAGCACTATTAGTCATTCCCTCTCTCGTTCCACTCGCAAATGAAGCGAGGGGAAAATGACTATCTATAAACCTCTGTACTAGGCCTAATTTCTCTTCTCTTCGTGATTCAATAAAGTTATTCTTTGAAAATTGTGTTCGATCTTTCCTTAGTGCGAAGATATTTCAAACGTCTTATTCGAACACAAGAGCATTCGAAGCCCTGGATAATTTTTAAAAAAGGCAAAATCAGGAAATGTCAGACCGCGCTACACGCTTCCAGTCAACTACTGTCCAGTTTCTTGTGTTGTTTCGCCTATTGAAGACGTGCAATTTTAGATTCTGCTGTGAATAATGGGCTTTTGCGAGGTACCTAATTCCATCTGTCCACTGCAAACAGTTCCGTTCGCAATTTTTGCTTGGAAATGGTTCAGATGGACCTGCACTGACTGACAGCAGCAGTTCCTGCCGGGTTTGAAACAGATTGCCACTGAAGAGGAACGTCATCCGTCACCGCGCTGCCGGTTATTTTCTTTTCCCGATTATCATTCTTACGCCTTGTTACATGGCTAAGAGTGGTACTCTGTTCCTCAAAATTAAATTTGTGGTAAGGTCTTATGGGACCAAACTGCTGAGGTCATCGGTCCCTAAGCTTACACATTACTTAATCTACCTTAAAATAACTTACACTAAGGACGACACACACACCCATGCCCGAGGGAGGACTCGAACCTCCGACGGGGGGAGCTGCGCGGTCCGTGACAAGACGCCTCAAACTTCGCGGCTACCCTGTGCGGCTCTATTCCTTGCGGACACGTTGGATGGTCCGCATACGAAACAGTCAGTTTCATCCACTGTGTGGTCACGGTCACGTCCAAACACGATAGCTCCTTCCTGCCATTCTGTCACGTGTCCTCCTTAGGGACGCACCTTACTGCGCAGATTCAGTACACCGACTCGCAAATACACTCCGTTTCACTGCCACGATTTACGCCAGTGGTGGAAGGTTAGATGACGGCCTGATATCAGTTATACACAATCTACAACGCTCCAAAGCGGTCAGCGTGGTCTTTGAAGGGGCTAACTAGTACTTTGTATAGTGAGCTTACACAGTTTATAGAGTTGTACTAAAGAAATAATACAGTAAAATCCACGTTAGTTAGTTACATGTCCCATAGTTCATTTGAACGATTCTTTTATTGAAATAATGCGGAAAAAGTCAGTTTACAGGATATGTATGTACCCATCTCTCCGTGCACGGCACCAGAGTGTTCCAAAACCCCGCGCGCGAAAACGAGATTTTTCGGGATATCATATCTCAGGTTTTGTTATTCACAGAGATAGGAGATCAAGTGTTTTGGATAGTCCTTGACGAAGCAATCATTTGTATATCTATCGGGAGAACGGCCATTCGGTAACTATCCTAAAGTACAGGGTCAAAGTTTAAAAATTACACACATCGCCCAGGCCAGGTAAATTGAGCAAACCGGTCCGTTCTTTTACTTTGAGTGTGGTCAATCGTGGACCTTAGGCGGCTTATAAAAGCACCATTTGTTCATGGGCGTTTCTTGAGAAAATTCCGAAAAGCCATGATTTTTAGGTAGCGAAAGTACCCGTTGTGGAGATGACCAATTGCTTAATTTCTATTCATGGCGAATCGCCGAAAGTTTACATTTTTCTTAAGATGATGTTCTCCGGGAACTCCGGAACTTTTCCGATATCAATATGCGTTATCAAGATCCAGAAGTTCAAGGTTACCGTACTTAGGCAGAAAACAGCAAAAACCGGTTTTTGGCCGTTTTTGCACAGTGGGCAGCAATTATCTAAATAACTAACGGTAGCAAATGGCTCAAATTTTAACTGTGTATTTTTAAACATTTATCTATAAACGCCATTTTCCCGTTTTCGAAAATCTTTATGCGTTATCAAGATACAACCGAAATAATCATGGTTTTTGGGTACCCAAACTACCAACTGTGGGATGGCCACTTCTGCAATTTCTATTCATGGCAAATCATCGAGATTTGTTATCATATTTTCTTCAGATAGTCTTCTCGAGAAACCTTGAAACCTTTACCGATATCATTATCTGTTATTACCGACATCCAGAGCATTTTACAGCTGGTGTATGTACATATGAATAGTGTTAATATTAATTAACATATTTTTAGTTCCATTCATTCGGCTACACTTAAAAATAAGTTTTTTTACAGACTACCAGTTTTTAAATAAAGTATGTCCACGGAACTGAAGAAATTTAGGTTAGATTTAAAACTAGTTTTCCTACTTATCAGACATTTATTGTTATGCACAAATTATAGAACACTTCTGTTGCTATATATTGAGTTCGTTTCTGACCCACTGACAGTTTTAATAATAAGTAATAAAAGTCAATTTTCCTTTAGTGTTTTAGGCATGGACGTCAATATCCGTCTCAAAATGTGATGGCTTATTCATGACAAATTTCATTAGCGGATATATATCTATAGTAATGCCACAGTTAAAATGCCAAAGTACTTGATGAGGTACCTACATGACGACCGCGAATGACCACGACATATTATTCTAATCGCTCGTTTTGGCTAAATCAGTACGTTCTTCGTAAATGATGGGTTCTCCCAGGAAATTATTCCGTAAGACATTATTGAGTGAAAATACCCAGAATATTTCGAGAGATTCATATGTTTGTTTCCAAGACTAGCAATTACATGAAGAGTTATAGAAGCTGAATTCAATTTCTTGCGCAGATGAGTGATAAGGTACTTCTAGTTAAAGTATTCATCAATAAGTATACCCAAAAATGTACAGCCTTCTACCCTGTTTGCTGACTCCTTTTCATGTGCTATTTCAGTAGTTCATATGCGTCTGTTTGTTATAAGAACTGAATATAGCTGTGTCTTCTCAGAATTTAGTCCATTTTCTGAGAACCACTTCATAATTCTTTGAAAAACGTTATTAATAATCTGTCGTTTTCTCACTAAAGGGATTTATTGCAGCACTAGTATCGTCTGTAAAGAGGACTAATTCTGTTTGATGAATGTTAAGTGGAAGGCCATTCACATATACAGGATGTTCCAAAAACTTTGCACCAAACGTCAAGAGGTGATACATCACTTTTGTTAGACAAAATGTTCACTGACGATACCGTCATTTTGTATTGGTTTACCAGTGAGAGGCGGCAGGGCGTAGGCAGTCTGCGTCGTGGATACGCGTTGTGTGTTGCCTATGAGCCAGTCATTGCTCCAAATGAAAGGGAGTATGCCAATCAAAACTAAAGTTACTAATTAGCTTTGAAATTATCCTTCTCCACTTAGAGACACTCATTCTTAAGGTTATTTTGTTGAAAACCACTCTGTCAGCTTACAGGGGGCGGCATCATGCAGCACACTTTGTTAATAGACTCCGCTAGTCGTCGAGCAGCCACACTTGCAGCAGCAGGATAAATTACTGTTAGCAACAAGATAAATTACTGTTAGCAACAAATTTTTTTATCATTTATCCAATGCCATAAAATGTTTAACAAGTAAAAAGCAAGTTTTAAATCGAATTTAAAATCATTTCTCTTGGACAACTCGTTCTGCTCCAAAACGTGTCTTTAAGTCTAGCTGCATGACTAGGACTGAAAATAATGTGTTCATTAATGTTAACACTAATCATGAATACATTACCCTGTAAACTGACACTTTCAACATCATTTCAATAGCCGCGCGGGGTAGCCGTGCTGTCTTGGTCGTCTTGTCGCGGTTCGTGCGGCTCTCCCCGTCAGAGGTTCGAGTCCTCCCTTGGGCATGGATGCGTGAGTTGCCGTTAATGTAAGTTAGTTTAAGTTAGATCAAGTAGTGCGTACGCATAGGGACCGATGACCTCAGCAGTTTGGTCCCACAGTCCTCGCCACAAATTTCCATCATTTCGATAAAAGAATCGCCCAAATGGTCTGTCAAATATGTAACTGTCTAACCTTGGACAGCAAACTAACTGATTGAGGTCAACAATGAATATTAATTTAAGTTGTAGGAAGTTTATACAAAGGTATTTGTTGGGGATGTAGCATGGCACAGAAATGAAACATGGGCGATACACAATTCAGACAATAAGGAAATTGTAGCTTTGAAATGGGATGCTACAGAAGGATTATGAAAATTAGATGGATAGGTTGGATAACTGACGAAGAGGCACTAAATTAAGTTGGGAAGAAAAGAAATTTATGGCACTACTTGACTAATAGAATGGATCGGTTGGTAGGACACATCATGAGGCATCTAGGAATTGTCGTTCGGCTCCGAAGAGAAGTGTGGGGTTCAAATGGATGTAGGTTGGATTAGTTAAGAAGAAATGAGGCTGCTGCGCAGGATTTGACTAGGATGGAAAGTTGCATCACATGTATTTTCCGACCGCACAACAACTTCTTTTCCCCTAAAGTCAATAAATTTGATTTTAGTTTCAGTTTTCGAGGATCATAGACCAGAAATTGGAATGGCAGCTTTACCATTGTAATACTACCACTTAACTGAAACTTCACATACTTTTCAGTGAGCGGGGAATGAAAGATGACGACATCGCAGTCGTGAGCGATCCCTTTCCTGGACTGCCCAGGTTATCTAACGATCATATAAAGCAGTGTGTGTGTCGCAAAGCTGAATACCACTGAGAGACGGAATGGAACAGGAAATATTAACGCAAATGTGTGCGCGGCTGTCCAGAGGAGAGACAATATAAGAGGGCAATGTAGAGCGCAGAGCGCTGAGCGCTGGCGAGGTGTCGCAAGCGGAGCGGGCAGTGGACCCACCTCCTCCTCCTCCTGCTTCTCCCGGGCTGCCCTGCTAGGAGAACGAGCCTATCAACCGCTGAGTCGCGCGCTGCAAATGGAGCGACTTTCTCCACGGCCGGTCGCGGAATGCCGCCCAAACTTGTCGCTGCTGCACACCCGTCCACGCCTCGATGCCAAGTCGACGAAGCGGCTCCACCAAACACTTTATAACCGTATCGGTTGCTGTTCGACCGTGACCGTTTGATGAAATTTATAAACAGGTTTTTTGTTGTGTTGCTTGAAGTGTTTGATTTCCGCAATATATTTCGAGGTATGTGCTCATCGTCAGGGAAATCCAAAAGATAATTAATTAATTGTATACGAAGAGAGTCCCACAAGTTTCAGTTTTGGGTCCGTTCTTCTTCCTTAAACATGATGTTTCAAAGTAATTTGCCTCAAACATGTAGGGGCTTCCTGGCTACATTATCCGTCCTTTAGTATTCGCTGGCCCTGGGATGACGAGATGAGATTTTACCAAACTCGACTTCTGGCAAGATCAATGTGTAGACTGTTTTAATCTCACGGGAGATAAGGAAGGGATAGCTAGTTTATTTAAGTTTCTATAACAATGTGTTACATCACCAACAGCTTTAATCTTGCTACAGTTAAGAGCTCCTCTAAGCCATTCGGACACAGACTCTGACTCATTTATTTTACGATGATTCCTCATCCTGAGAACTAACGGCGTTGTGGACATATAATAAGATGTACCTCTATCTCTGTTTCAGACTTCACACATCTGAAATGCCCGATAAGCAATAATTTCTCGACTGTTAAATGTCTCCTGCCCCGCTACAGTGTCTACTTTAGGACCACGTACTACAGCCACAGTAACACAACCACTACCATGTCTATTATCGTCTGCGTTCGTAAGCGTGAAATTCAATACGCACCCGCAAAAGACTGAAGAGCCATGCAAAATCACTTGGGCACCTACTCCATTCTTCATACTAATAGCAATATTATCAATAGCTTTATATGCTGTAGGGCACGAACGCCTTCTCCTCCTATGATAACGCGGCATCACTAGTATGTGTCAAAGCTGCTGCAAGTGCGGCTGCTCGACCACTAGCGGGGTCTATTAACAGTGTGTGCTGCATGATGCCGCCCCCTGTAAACTGACAGAGTTATTTTCAAGGATAATTTTTATTGCTGCATATTGGACTCTATTCTGAGCCACTGAAAGCCTTAATAATAGGTAATAAAGGTCACTTTTCCCTGTAGTGTTGTAGGTATGAACATTACTGTTCTTCTATAATTGTGATGGATTATTTATGACGAATTCCACTAGCGAATTTATGTATTATGAGAGCGTAATTGCCACGCGGGATTAGCCAAGCGGTCTAGGGCGCTGCAGTCATGTACTGAGCGGCTGATCCGGCAGAGGCTCGAGTCCTCCATCGGGCATGGGTGTGTGTGTGTGTTTGTCCTTAGGATAATTTAGGTTAAGTAGTGTGTAAGCTTAGGGACTGATAACATTAGCAGTTAAGTCCCATAAGATTTCACACACATTTTTTGAACAGCGTAATTAAAATGCCTAGCTTCTTGAAGAGGACTTCCGTGGGTAAACACCACATATTCATTTTATTGCTCCCTTTTGTGCAGTTAACGCTTTCTTTCTAAGTGTTGAGTTACCGTATCAAATTATTCCATAAGACACAGTTGAGTGGAAATGTGCAAGACATGTCAGGAGGTTAATTCCTTTGTTTCCAAGGTTACCAGTCGTACAAAGAGAGCTGAACATACTCGTTTGAGAAACTCAGAAATGTGCTTCTTTCAGTTTAAGTTGTCATCGGTAAGTACACCTAAAAACGTTGAGCGTTTTACGCTACTTACTGATTCCTGTTCATGTGTTACATAAATTGCTGGTACCTATTACTATTTGTCTGAACAGATATGAATAGAGAGTGTTTTTTCAAAACGATCAAACTGCTCTACTACTTTTAGCGTAGTATCACCTGAAAGGACCATGTAAAATAAAAAATACGCGTATGTAGCACCTGTCTCGTAAAAGTATCAGTACTTACCTAGGCTGCATAATTACACAAGCGGCGACCAAGACATCGGAAATTAGCTACTTTCGTGTGAATGTGCAGGTGAGTTATAACTGTTGAAAGACAGCCACAGTGAGACCCAGATGAAAATCTACAAAATGATGGCAGTTCCAACTCTTTTGTACGGCAATGAAGCACTTCAAAGCCCCTTTCCTGGCCCCCTACCGTTCCGCGGCTGCGTTCGAAAAATATAGTTCTGCTGGCAAACTTTGATGTAAATTTGTAGCGTCGTGTTTCGTTGCTGGCATTAACTTAGTTTATGCATTGAAACACTGTGTTTAGTACGCAGTGATTGATACGAATATTATTTTCATGCATGCGTGTGCATGCGCGTTCTATGTAATGTTTCTCTCCTACAAAGGGCGACGAACTTTACCTTTGACACTGATTTTTCCTGCCAATTTTTGTATTTACAGTGTCAGTGGTATAGGTCAAAATTCTCCTGAAACATCCATGCACACATCGAATACTCACTGTAAGCAAGAATCACAGGGAAGCTATCACCGCCCCCTCCCGCCTAAAGCACAATTAATAAACTAAAGAGCGCGACAAAAAAAAAAATGAAGCACCCAGAAGGAGAGGAAGAAACGAGTTGAGATGGTATGTGATGTTTTTTTCAGTGACTAGGGAGTCGTGTCACATTTACAAAAATACTTGGCAGGATTAACCCACTTGACAGTATCACTTTGTACCCTCTCTGGCACGGGCGAATGCAGTGATGGTTGACTAGAGAAGCCGTTTTATCTTCTCCTGTGTAAGTTGACTCACAACTGTTGTAATCCGATTGTATCTTAATAAGGAAATGCCGCTCACTCGGGCCTGTTTCTGTTCCCGCCGTGTTTTATTGTGAAATATCAGTCGGATGGTATAGACATTACCAAAGACAGGTGCAACGAGCTATAAAAGTAAGGGTCGAGGACAGTGGTTCGAGACTGCAATGAAGCAAGCGGTTTCGATTTTAGGAGGCGAAATGAACGAAAGGACTGCTGCAGATCGTTTTAATGTCCCTAGTACTACACCAAAAAAAAAGAGATTAAAATGAACTGTAGGGAAACGGCGACATCTACGACACCTCGGACGCGGTTTTTTCAAACAAATATCTGAAGAAAATTACGAAGAAATGCTTGCTGCACACACGAGAGATTTAGATTCCAGGTTAATGCCGCTAGCTAAAATTGGGTTTGGTTCGTTTACGATTTGACAGAAAATTTAAAACTGCTTCACAGATTCAACAGAGAAACGAAACTTGCAAGTAAAGACTTCTAAGAGAATTTGACGAAGAAACAATTAGAAATGTCTTGCAGAGTTTGAAAAGTTTTTTAACCAACTGTTTTTATCATCTTGTAATTTTGATATACAAGCAGATTAATTTATTTGTGAACCTCTGTTTTGTTGTATGATCCATACTACACAGCATTTTTCTAAAGATCTCGAATCTTTCCTTGCTTTGCGTCGTTTCGGTTAGAAACATTTTTCTTCGGCATTCATTCAAAAAAAAAAGTTCAAATAAATGTTTTATGCAGTTATGCTTCATTTCAACACAAACAACAAACGTTGTATACCAGTTTTTGCGTATGTGGTTCATACGTGCTGTCTTCCCCTGTACCTGCTCTTTCGTTCCCATGCACTCCGACATCGGGCCACTGTCACGTCTGAATGCCCTACAATCATGACCATTGCGCGGTTCGACCAGCCAGGTAACTGGAGGCCCACTGCCAGGCCCCATCCAGCTCTGTCAGGTGATGATAACGCTGTCTCGTACGTGTACGAGGCCTTTCACTTGACATCTGACGCTGTTCACGCCCTAATATGCCCTGCCAGTCCTGGTAACAACAATAAACACCAACAACGATAATACATCCTAGTGGTCTCATTACTCGGTAGAGAAATACATCCATGGTAGAGGCAGGTGACCCATTCAGACTCGTCACAAGTTTGAAATACGAGAAGGTCTTTATCGCACAGTTCTTTATTAACCATTGTGCGTTTCAAAATTTCATCATCAGTCTGAAGATTTAAATGAAACTTCAGTGGAAACCTAGTTAACTTCGAATAGATAATGGCACTATATTCAGTCTACGTGCTCACTTACGTGAGCTGTTTACTAAAGTTTGATTTAAATCTTCAGTCTGGTGACAAAATTTTGAAACGCATAACGCTTAATAAAGAATTGCGCGATCAAGATCTTTCCATATTTCAGAGTTGTGCCAGCTCTGGTGGTCGTTCTGTTTGTCGCAGAGAATCGGAAGTGTAATCATTTATATATTCACCGATGATTTGTATGAGTAAGAAGTAACACTGACATGCGGCCACATTTTCGGTATGCTTTATTTTATTTTATTTTTTGTCACGCAGTGTATTTATCCTTCACTGTCAATATCGTAGCTACAGAAATTAAGACACTGGCTGACACTATTCCGATAATATCAGTACGCTGAGTTGGTGTGGTGATTCAATAGTACAGGTAGTTTATAGTGTCACTTAGCAGTTTCCACTTAAACACTTTATTATGGGCTACAAACATCATGAACGTACATTGATACATTTCCTGATACAAATTTAATTCATTTCAATGTCATGACCCTGCAGATGCAAGCACAAGTTCCATCGTTCATCTGTAGCCTGAAACATCGGTGCTAACGTAGCTGGCGTTGTTTGTTCCGCATCTGCAAAACTGCGGCCTTTGAACTATTGAAGGTTACTGATTTTCACTTGATACACCTCGGATCTGATAAATCCACAGATGAAAAAGTTCACTGGCGTCAAATCGGGCGAGCGGGAAGCGCAGTCTTGGCGATATATGACCAACTCATCTCCCAGGAAAAAAGTTACTCACATAGTCCCGGATGCAGTCGGTCAGCAACAACAGATGCTCTTTCTTCTATTGTGAACATTCTTTTATATCACCCACAAAAAAAACAAAATTTTTAATGTTAAAACATAAACAGTAAGGGTCTTTATAAACACCTTGTATATTTGCATCGCTTGCGCGTGAACAAGTCAATTATACACTACTGGCCATTAAAATTGCTACACCACGAAGTTGACGTGCTACAGACGCAAAATTTAACCGACAGGAAGAAGATGCTGTGATATGCAAATGATTAGCTTTTCAGAGCAGTCACACAAGGTTGGTCCCAGTAACGACACCTACAACGTGCTGACATGAGGAAAGTTTCCAACCAATTTCTCACACACAAACAGCAGTTGACCGGCGTTGCCTGGTGAAACATTGTTGTGATGCCTCGTGTAAGGTGGAGAAATGTGTAACATCACGTTTCCGACTTTGATAAATGTCGGATCGTAGCGTGTCGCGATTGTGGTTTATCGTGTCGCGACATTTCTGCTCGCGTTGGTCGAGATCCGATGACTGTTACCAGAATATGGAATCGGTGGCTTCAGGAGGGTAATACAGAACGCCGTGCTGGATCCCAAAGGCCTCGTATACTGGCAGTCGAGATGACAGGCATCTTATCCGCATGGCTGTAACGGATCGTGCAGCCACGCCTCCATCCGTGAGTCAACAGATGGGGACGTTTGCAAGACAACAACCATCTGCACGAACAGTTCGACGAGGTTTGCAGCAGCATGGACTATCAGCTCGGAGACCATGGCTGCGGTTACCCTTGACGCTGCATCACAGACAGGAGCGCCTGTGATGGTGCACTGTATGACGAACCTGGGTGCACGAATGGCAAAACGTCATTTTTTCGGGTGAATCCTGGTTCTATTTACAGCATCATGATGGTCGCATCCGTGTTTGGCAACATCGCGGTAAACGCACATTGGAAGCGTGTATTCGCCATCGCCATACTGGCGTATCACTCGGCGTGATGGTATGGGGTGCCATAGGTTACACGTCTCGGTCACCTCTTGTTCGCATTGACGGCACTTTGAACAGTGGACGTTACATTTCAGATGTGTTACGACCCGTGGCTCTAACCTTCATTCGATACCTGCGAAACCCTACATTTCAGCAGGATAATGAACGACCGCATGTTGCAGGTCCTCTACGGGTCTTTCTGGATACACTGGCCAGCACATTCTCCAGATCTCTCACCAACTGGAAACGTCTGGACAATGGTGGCCGAGCAACTGGCTCGTCACAATACGCCAGTCACTACTCTTGTTGAACTGTGGTATCGTGTTGAAGCTGCATGGCCAGCTGTACCTGTACACGCCATCCAAGCTCTGTTTGACTCAATGCCCAGGCGTATCAAGGCCGTTATTACGGCCAGAGGTGGTTGTTCTGGGTACTGATTTTTCAGGATCTATGCACCCAAATTGCGTGAAAATGTAATCACATGTCAGTTCTAGTATAATATATTTGTCCAATGAATACCCGTTTATCATCTGCATTTCTTCTTGGTGTAGCAATTTTAATGGCCAGTAGTGTACAAAGTTGACAGACATGCACTTCGCTAATGTTTTTAGAGCGACTCGTATTACTGTTCTATACGTCACAAAGCACATCCGACGTACTGCCGCATTCCTGTCGCACACACTCTTTTCAGCAGAGAACAGTACACTGCCTACGTCCTGACCAGTCACTGTGCGGTTCCAGCGCAACAGCTTTGGAACGATCGAGCGGCCGACGAACACATTTCGCCTCGCCTCCGCCCACGTGATGTTTTACTGACTTGTTAACCCGTTCGCCCGCCATCGCGCTTGCTGGTCGTTAATGACCGCCTTTTAGGCGTGCCCCTGCCTCTCGACGAAATGGAGAGCGCGCTGCGGAGCGGTTCTTTCCCTCTCCCTCCCAAGACATGCCTGCTTGCTCCCGCAGCAATCTACGGAGCAGGCCGTGTCGCGTGAGGTGACGCAACGGCGATAGCCATCTCAAGCCAAGCCTTCACGCTTTCTGCATAAACTTCTTCTGGGCTGCACTAGAGAGCACGGCTAAGAGTTCCCGTAATTGCATCCACGAGTGCAAGTAACGACGCGACAGTGTGTGCACGTGGGAAGCCGTCACTGCAACTTGTTTGGAACTGCGGCCGACACGCGCAGTTAAAAGTGAAGTGCATGTCTTGAAAGATTCAACGCTGACGGATAAAAATGGTTCAAATGTCTCTGAGCACTATTGGACTTAACATCTGAGGTCATCAGTCCTCTATAACTTAGAACTATTTAACCTAATTAACCTAAGGACATCACACACAGCCATGCCCGAGGCAGGTCTCGAACCTGCGACCGTAGCAGCAGCGCTGTTCCGCACTGAAGCGCCTAGAACCACTCGGCCACAGCGGCCGGCACCGACGGATATTCTGTACTTGTATGACATCGTTTCAAGTTCCTGAATATTTACACACTATATACAGTTGACGTTTCTGAGACATATTGAATCTCACCCTATTCTACACTAATGATAAGGCTGAAGCAATGAATTAAAATTCGTAGCAGCAAAAAGATTCTAACCGGGGTCTCCTGCTTACGAAGCAGATGCGCTAGCTGTGGTGCCACGTGGGCACTCCACCAAGCACCATGGGCTGTGGCGTGAGTTGGAATCCGTATCGGCGAGGCAGACGTACTAGGATATTCCACGCAGCTATTGAAGCTACAGTGTCAGCGTGGAGTAATGGATAGCGCATCTGTCTAGTGACCTTGGTCTTTTCTGCTTCTGAAATCTAGCTAAGTAAGTCTCGGTTCATTTGATATATTTCTCGAACTAACATGTCCGCCGCTCGTGGTCTCGCGGTCGTGTTCTCGTTTCCCGAGCACGGGGTCCCGGGTTCGATTCCCGGCGGGGTCAGGGATTTTCACCTGCCTCGAGATGACTGTGTGTTTGTGTTGTCCTCATCATTTCATCCTCATTCATGAAAGTGGCGAGATTGGGCTGAGCAAAGGTTGGGAATTTGTACGGGCGCCCCCCAAACCAAACATTATCATCGAACTAACATGCTTATGAAAAACGAGTTAGTGTATTATTGCACGGTTATAAATGAAGCAGCTCTCTCTGAGGTACTAGGCACATTCCATTGTTGTACAGTGTGCAGGTTAATGTTGTGTGTATATTTACAAGCAGTAAATAAATTAGTTCTTATTCAGCATTTTGATATGCTTGTTATTTATTGTGGCTAACATACCCACAGTACTAACGTAGTATAAAGGCGTCTGGATAAAATCAAACTGAAGGAGCTGTGGGGAAAAGGAACGCAGTAGAGAGCAGCACCGCTACAATAATGGCTCTGAGCACTATGGGACTTAACTTCTGAGGTCATCAGTCCCCTAGAACTTAGAACTACTTAAACCTAACTAACCTAAGGACATCACACACACCCATGCCCGAGGCAGGATTCGAACCTGCGACCGCAGTGGTCGCGCGGTTCCAGACTGTAGCGCCTAGAACCACTCGGCCACCCCGGCCGGCACCGCTACAATATTTTGATATTGCAGATACCTTTTAAGCTATTTTTATTTCCTTAAAAAATATGCCGAAAGGTGAAAAAAATATCGTTAGGGATTCAAACAGTATTATAAATCTATCACTCTTCAGGTTGTTGAGAATACAACCAATTTAAATCAATATTCTTTAATATTCGGAAAATGCCGTACTTAGCTTCATCTAAAAAAGTGAAAGTAATCTTACTTTACATCGGTTCTAGTTTGTTATCTGTCAGTTCCATCGTGCCGCAAAGAGGGAATAGCAATGAAAATTTGTTTAAAGATACGCTTAACCTGAAAAAATTGAAGTAACGTTAGTCGAAAAAATGTAAAAAAACAAATAATACTGGTTTCCTGTTTCAGTCACTCTTTATTTGAAGTCCATTAAAAAAATTAGAAAAAATGAACCTGTGATCTGAGGGTGGCGTCTTTAACTAGTAATCAGGGACACAAAGTGGCAATAATAGGTGACAATGGGCTTTCCACGGCAGGTCCATCTTTCTGCTCGTAGCATAATTAAATAAATAGCAACTGGAAGTCAATACACGCCGAAATAGTTTCGTTAATTCAACAGCAAATCTAACCTCAATGAATCGTAACGAATCATGCGAAGCAATGTGAGTGAAGAGAGAGATCACATCAAAACTTATTAGGATGTCAGACTCGTTCAAAGAGGTAGAGGAACGTGCATTGGGGACGATGGCTTTTGAGGTCCTGTGGTGGTTTCGAAAGCTGCGTATTTTTTTCCGGCGTGTAGACGATACTTTTGTTATTCGGCCCCGTGGCAGTGAGAATTAGAACAACTTTTTATAACATCTGAATTCAGTTCACCGGAATGTTTCGAAATGGAGGTCAAAAAGATGGCTGCATTCCCTTCCTTGAGGTGTTGGTCATAAGGAAAGCTGATGGTATGATGGACATGCCGTTCAGAAGAAGTGAATGGGTAATCCTTACTCGTTCACGGGACCCACGCCTTCTCGATCCCTGAGAGTATCAGCTGAGTTAGCCCATCTTGATGTCATCTTTCGTCGGAATGGTTGTAGTGAAACACAGATAAGACGTGCGTTGCACTATCGACGAACGTTGCACTGGGTGCGTGATGGTAGTACCAAGGTGGCACCAAAGTCTACGGCCTTTTTGCGTAACGCAGGGAGCATTTCTAGTAGAACTGGTCGTATTTTACGGAAATATGATTAGAAATGCGTTCCTCGACCACTATCTAAGATAAGGTCCGTTTAACTTCAGTACAGAATGATCTAGGTTTGCATAACGTGTATGCTTACCGTATCCCTTGGAGTTCTACCACGTCATACTGAGCGTAAACGTCACTCACCTTTACAACAGCCAAGCAAATCTGCTATTGCAAAATATTGTCTTGGCACAGGTCATTAACGAAAGGGGAATTTTTGCATGCACTTCCAGCAATTGGGATAAGAGAAAAAAAAACGAGCAGCAGACTCAGGTTCGAATCCCAGTGCGCGTCCAAATCTTAATTCATGTAAGCCGAAATATCACTGAAACTTCCTGGCTGATTAAAACTGTGTGCCGGACCGAGACTCGAACGCGGGACCTTTGCCTTTCGCGGGCATGTGCTCTACCAACTGAGCTACCCAAGCACGACTCACGCGTCCACCTCACAGCTATACTTCTGCCCGTACCTCGTCTCCTACCTTCCAAACTTTAAAGAAGCTCTCCTGCGAACCTTGTAGAACTAGCACTCCTGAAAGAAAGGATATTGCGGAGACATGGTTTAGCCACAGCCTAGGGGATGTTTCGAGAATGAGACTTTCACTCTGCAGCGGAGTGTGCGCTGATATGAAACTTCCTGGCAGATTAAAATCGTGTGCCGGACCGGGACTCGAACTCGGGACCTTTGCCTTTTGTGGGCAAGTGCTCTTGTATGTTCGATATATATATATATATATATATATATATATATATATATATATATATATATATATATATATATATACTCCTGGAAATGGAAAAAAGAACACATTGACACCGGTGTGTCAGACCCACCATACTTGCTCCGGACACTGCGAGAGGGCTGTACAAGCAATGATCACACGCACGGCACAGCGGACACACCAGGAACAGCGGTGTTGGCCGTCGAATGGCGCTAGCTGCGCAGCATTTGTGCACCGCCGCCGTCAGTGTCAGCCAGTTTGCCGTGGCATACGGAGCTCCATCGCAGTCTTTAACACTGGTAGCATGCCGCGACAGCGTGGACGTGAACCGTATGTGCAGTTGACGGACTTTGAGCGAGGGCGTATAGTGGGCATGCGGGAGGCCGGGTGGACGTACCGCCGAATTGCTCAACACGTGGGGCGTGAGGTCTCCACAGTACATCGATGTTGTCGCCAGTGGTCGGCGGAAGGTGCACGTGCCCGTCGACCTGGGACCGGACCGCAGCGACGCACGGATGCACGCCAAGACCGTAGGATCCTACGCAGTGCCGTAGGGGACCGCACCGCCACTTCCCAGCAAATTAGGGACACTGTTCCTCCTGGGGTATCGGCGAGGACCATTCGCAACCGTCTCCATGAAGCTGGGCTACGGTCCCGCACACCGTTAGGCCGTCTTCCGCTCACGCCCCAACATCGTGCAGCCCGCCTCCAGTGGTGTCGCGACAGGCGTGAATGGAGGGACGAATGGAGACGTGTCGTCTTCAGCGATGAGAGTCGCTTCTGCCTTGGTGCCAATGATGGTCGTATGCGTGTTTGGCGCCGTGCAGGTGAGCGCCACAATCAGGACTGCATACGACCGAGGCACACAGGGCTAACACCCGGCATCATGGTGTGGGGAGCGATCTCCTACACTGGCCGTACACCACTGGTGATCGTCGAGGGGACACTGAATAGTGCACGGTACATCCAAACCGTCATCGAACCCATCGTTCTACCATTCCTAGACCGACAAGGGAACTTGCTGTTCCAACAGGACAATGCACGTCCGCATGTATCCCGTGCCACCCAACGTGCTCTAGAAGGTGTAAGTCAACTACCCCGGCCAGCAAGATCTCCGGATCTGTCCCCCATTGAGCATGTTTGGGACTGGATGAAGCGTCGTCTCACGCGGTCTGCACGTCCAGCACGAACGCTGGTCCAACTGAGGCGCCAGGTGGAAATGGCATGGCAAGCCGTTCCACAGGACTACATCCAGCATCTCTACGAACGTCTCCATGGGAGAATAGCAGCCTGCATTGCTGCGAAAGGTGGATATACACTGTACTAGTGCCGACATTGTGCATGCTCTGTTGCCTGTGTCTATGTGCCTGTGGTTCTGTCAGTGTGATCATGTGATGTATCTGACCCCAGGAATGTGTCAATAAAGTTTCCCCTTCCTGGGACAATGAATTCACGGTGTTCTTATTCAATTTCCAGGAGTGTATATATATATATATATATATATATATATACATATATATATATATATATATATATATATATATATATATATATATATATATATATATATATATATATATAATGACTTTTGAACACTATTAAGGTAAATACATTGTTTGTTCTCTATCAAAATCTTTCATTTGCTAACTAAGCCTATCAGTAGTTAGTGACTTCAGTAGTTAGAATCTTTTATTTAGCTGGCAGTAGTGGCGCTCGCTGTATTGCAGTAGTTCGATTAACGAAGATTTTTGTGAGGTAAGTGATTCATGAAAGGTATAGGTTATTGTTAGTCAGGGCCATTCTTTTGTAGGGATTTTTGAAAGTCAGATTGCGTTGCACTAAAAATATTGTGTGTCGTTTAGTGTTGATCAGAATAAGTAAAGAGCGAAATGTCTGAGTACGTTCAGTTCTGCTCATCTCTTTGAAAATCAAATAACTTAAGGGGTTTACCAGCACAGTAATTCAATAATTTTTCTAAGGGGACGTTCCAGTACTAACAAGGTAAACTCCCCATCGCACCCCCCCCCCCTCCTCAGATTTAGTGTAAGAGGGCCCATTGGATAGCCAGTCAAAAGCTGAACACAAATCAAGCATGAAAATAGTAAGAAGGTGTACTGAACTGTGAAAAAAACAGCAAGGTTAACGAGTGTAATACTGACCGGAGGTGAACAGACGCGGCGCCGAAGTTAAGTGCCGGCAAGATAGCTCAGCGCGTTCGGTCAGAGGGTTAGCTGTCCTCTGTAATCAAAAAACTGAGTGAATGGCTCAACAATGAACTTCAACAGATGTCAGGGGACGTCCTACCGGAACAAATGCGACGAACAAAATGAGACTAAAAAAAAAGTGGTCGAGTTGTTGGACTATCAAGCGGAGGAAGCGGGTTCAAAACTCCCTCGTGCCGTTTATATTTATTTTTATTTTTGCACAACATTACGAACTGTCCGTTCAGTGAGTCGCAAGTGAACGTTGCGAATAGTGAGATCAGGTGAGATACCACATATACGGGCGTAAGTCTCACGGAAATGAAAACAACAAATAAAGGGATCTGAACTGCGTTGTAAGAAAGGAATTCAAGAGTCAAAAGATCCAAGACGGAACGCAGCTTCAAAAACATTAAAAACAAATTTTGACAGAGCACAGAGAAACTGTGTGATGGCGAAACTACTCTCTTACTTCTGTAGTCGATACGTACGTGAAACGTCAGCGAATGCAGGCTGTTCGAGGAGTCAGCACGAATACTCATTCCTTACTTACTTACTTACTGGTCATACCGGACTCGAGAGTCCATTACCGCAGCAACGTATTTTCGCCATCTGTCCCTGTCTTGGGCTATTTCCTTTCATTCACCTTCAATACCTAGGCTCCTCAAATCAGCCTTCGCATTGTCCTCCCATCTACGCCTCGGTCTCCCCACAGGACGTTTTCCTTCTAGGTGCCCTACCAGTACTCTGCGCGCTGCCCTGCCCTCATCCTTTCCAGCTACGTGACCCGTCCATCGCAGCCTACGTGATTTAATAATACTGATTATGTCAAGGCTTGAATAGAGTTCGTGAACCTCTTCGTTATGCAGTTTTCACCACTCTCCGCTAATGTCATCCCTTTTTGCTCCGAAAATTTTCCTCAAAATTTTGTTTTCAAATACTCGAAACGGCTTTTCATTTTGCACAGTGAGAGACCAAGTCTCACACCCATACAGCATAACTGGTAGAATAATAGTTTTGTATATTCTAATCTTTAAATTCCTAGACAATATCCGTGATGAAAGTAATCTATTCGGTGAGAAGCAGCACCCATTTCCCGCCCGTAATCTCTTCTTCAGTTCGGATTCAATCTCATTTCTCGAAGTGATGTCCACGCCTAGATACTTACATGTGTTCACTTTTTCAGACTGCATGTTTCCAACTCATTACATTTCCTGATCTACTGCTGTTGGCAGTCTAGTAGTAACCAGGTATTTAGTTTTGTCTTCACTTATCCTTAGACCTACATCTTCACTAGCCTTGATTAACGCATTCGCATTTGCTGTTACAGATTATTTCCTATTGCTAATGATGTTTAGATCATCTGCATACCCTAATATCTTAATATTTCCATTTAACTCCACACCCTCTGAATTATCTGCTGCCATTCGTACAATATATTCTAGGACTAAATTAAAAAGTAGCGGAGACAGGTGATCTCCCTGCTTAAGTCCGTTCTTTACTACAGATTCTTCTGACTCCAATTTCCCCACGCGTACTCTACCTTTTGTGTTTTTCAAACTCGCTTCTATAAGTCTAACATACTTCTTTGGTATTCCAAGTTCCAAACGAATTCTGTACAATTTTGAGTGCAATACTGAACCATATGCTTTTGTAAAATCTATGAAAAGGTTGTGAACTGGTTTATTGTATTCCCATTTCTTTTCCAAAATTTGACGCAGGGTGAATATTTGGTCTATAGTTGATCTGTTCCTCCGAAAGCCGGCTTGGTAATCCCTTAATTTTCTAAATTAATTCTAGTAGTGTGATAGTTGCATTTGATTGGACATCCATCGAATCACACAAAACCTTTCTGGGCGAACAAGAGGAAAGCAGCAGACGGATATTTCTGAGTGAAACACGTAAGATTCTCGACTTGTTGAAACACACGCCGCATCGAGTCCGTCTTTCGTGGAGACGACTTTTCCAAATGTGGTGTGGTAACAATGTCCAACTTGCTACACTTTTTCTCTTTAAAACTGATGACTTGACATACGTTAGGGAAAAATTATGTATAGCAGAATGCTCTTTTTATACGGCAGAAGTGTGCATCAAGAAAGAATAGCGGTGGCAAGGGTTGGCATAAAAGCGATGTGCCCTCGTAGCTCATTTGGTAAAGCAAAGGTTGAGGTCTGCGTTCCATTATTTTTATCTGTCCGACACACGGATTTAAACTGCAACTCGGAGTGGAAACTAGAGATTCAGTTCGTTGAACCAGGATTCTAGTCGAGCTGCTTAAGGGCACTTGCACGCACTCGCGGGGTCTCCAACACTCCGAGAGATGACAAGGCCAATTAAGGCGGCTGTCTCTTTGAGGTGGCACTGCATCACTTTTTGCCAGCGAGCAGTCGCCTTGGGGACACGCCTCGCAGCTGCACGCAAGTGAAAATTCACCGCAGCCGAGAAAGCGATCACTCGGCCGGTTTCTCCTCTCCATCTGTGAGGCAGCAATTTCAGTCCGGCGGGAGCCGTAATATCTCGTGCAGCACAGTCCGGCCTCTGCACAGGCACCCTCTGCGACAGCCATTGACGCTGTCATGGAGTGGCGACGAGCCTTGCTATTGGAAACTAAAACTTACCCTTCTCGAATCCACGTTTCTAATTTGTTCCTTTCTCTGAGGTTCAAGGGCGAGCTACTCGATGTTGTTGTTGTTGTGGTCTTCAGTCCTGAGACTGGTTTGATGCAGCTCTCCATGCTACTCTATCCTGTGCAAGCTTCTTCATCTCCCAGTACCTATTGCAACATACATCCTTCTGAATCTGCTTAGTGTATTCATCTCTTGGTCTCCCTCTACGATTTTTACCCTCCACGCTGCCCTCCAATGCTAAATTTGTGATCCCTTGATGCCTCAAAATATGTCCTACCAACCGATCCCTTCTTCTAGTCAAGTTGTGCCACAAACTTCTCTTCTCCCCAATTCTATTCAATACCTCCTCATTAGTTACGTGATCTACCCACCTTATCTGCAGCATTCTTCTGTAGCACCACATTTCGAAAGCTTCTATTCTCTTCTTGTCCAAACTAGTTATCGTCCATGTTTCACTTCCATACATGGCTACACTCCATACAAATACTTTCAGAAACGACTTCCTGACACTTAATTCTATACTCGATGTTAACAAATTTCTCTTCTTCAGAAACGCTTTCCTT
The DNA here is from genome assembly GCF_023898315.1 of Schistocerca nitens. Classification (NCBI taxonomy): domain Eukaryota; kingdom Metazoa; phylum Arthropoda; class Insecta; order Orthoptera; family Acrididae; genus Schistocerca; species Schistocerca nitens. The sequence goes on from NC_064617.1 coordinate 332,075,456, forward strand.
GCCATTGCCAGTCTACATTTTATATCCTCTCTACTTCGACCATCATCAGTTATTTTGCTCCCCAAATAGCAAAACTCCTTTATTACTTTAAGTGTCTCATTTCCTGATCTAATTCCCTCAGCATCACCTGATTTAATTTGACTACATTCCATTATCCTCGTTTTGCTTTTGTTAATGTTCATCTAATATCCTCCTTTCAAGACATTGTCCATTCCGTTCAACTGCTCTTCCAAGTCCTTTGCTGTCTCTGACAGAATTACAATGTCATCGGCGAACCTCAAAGTTTTTACTTCTTCTCCATGAATTTTAATACCTACTCAGAATTTTTCTTTTGTTTCCTTTACTGCTTGCTCAATATACAGATTGAATAACATCTGGGAGAGGCTACAACCCTGTCTCAGTCCCTTCCCAACCACTGCTACTCGATAGCTTCATCTTAATCCTCAGCTTTCGGATTTCAATTTTTTTTAAAATTAAATATGGCAGTGGAACAGATCTACCGGTAATCTTGCTAAAATTGTCTGGGCCAAACCAAGAAGAAAAAATTTAGTAAATATGGGCTCCAAAAGGGATTTCTTAAGCGCTATGGGCACTTGAGTAGCAGAGATATGATTCACAGTAGCGAAGATGAATAAGTGCTCATAGCTCTTAAGGTATGCTTTTTGGAGTCCGTATTTACCAGATTTTTTTCTTGTTTTTGTCCATACTACCACCGCCAGAGGTATCAGTAAGACTTTCGCTTATAAATTTCGACTCAGTCGTTTCCGGTCCCTTAATTCAGACTGATACATATATCCTACTCCATCATCCCTGAAAGTATGTAACATCATCACGGGATCAGTCTGTATAAGCGGCAGTAATTTATCAACAGCGCTTCATGAATTTGTTATTCGTACTAGTAACTCCTAGAACATTGCTCACAGATGGCAGAAGAAGATTTACTGCTCGCTATTTGTTCGTTTTGGGGAGAATACAGGAGTAGGGGCGTGTAACGAACCAGTTTGAGTATGTGCAAGCGGGCATTACGAAACGTGGAAGTAGAAAGACTATTTATGACCTGTCATTCTGATGATGAATTTCATTTTCGTTCGTCTTCGAATGATTATACTCTGGTGATGGGTGATCCGGTCTACCAGCATCTCTGCGTCGACAAAATGTATTTTCACCTTTCCCGCGCTCGCTTTTCAGGAATGAAACTGATGGCAGTCACAAAGAGGAAGCCGAAGACAATTTTCGGATTTTTTGGTGGCAGGGAAACTACAGAAACGACAAGCACAGTGAACAGTGGCATGAGGCGCGCCTCCTGCACACAGCCGGCGAACTGCTGACACGAACTCGGCAGACGAAATGGCTAAGTAGGCTTTTAGCTCATCACGTAGATCCGCACTGTCTGCGTTAACGTTATTAACGCTGACCTTCTTTCCGAATTCAATATCGAATACATAAACACGAAAATGAAGGGCCATCCATTTGGAATTTACTGTTATGAAGCTATCTTGATGTACTGTCTCTGTAACGGAACACACCAGCTGACGGCGGTGACAAACTGAAGGTAGCAGTAGTCCTCCTGCCTTTAGATTCAGAGCTGAAGACGGCCTAGTTAGGCCGAAACATGTCAAAAAAAGTAAAAAAGAGTCATGATATGGACTGCTTTGTTCGTTGCAATTCTGTTAATTACAGTTCAGTATAGAATTACACATTACAGTAAATTATTTCTGTTGTTTCCGATGGAGATAAAGTTCTGTTTCAACGAGAGACGTGTTTGATTAATCCACAACGCCTTGTCTCGCAGTTCTGCACACGTCTGTAGAGACTGATCTTTCTGGCTCGATAAAAAAACTGCTTCTTGTGAACACATTGCATAGCAGCTGTGCGCCATTGTCTGTATGTACTTTCTTTTTTACTTTACCGCGTCGGCGCTTTCAGTTTCCAGTAGCAGAACAGAATTTCGCAACTAAGAGATAGGCTGGTATAGTCGTGACTGGTAACGACTGTTCCGCGAGAACGTTCGCATACAAAAAGTATTGCCAGTGCCACGTAGGGTCAGGTAACCGGTTCGATAAACAGTCTAACATAGTTATTTGGAAGAGCCCTAATAAAGCAACTTGCGTAGAAATTTATGACGCCATTCGATGTTTGAGAGGTGAAGTGGTATACGAAATATCTGGCAATGCCGATTTTAAGTGGTTTCATTCAAGTACCGGTGTTGGATCTTCAGGAATGCTATGGCTGATTCCTTCAGACAAGCTTATCGAAATGACTTAGTACTACGTCTTCACTGCAACAGCAAGTTACATCCGAACTAAAAATTATATCATTGTACACCTGCCCGATTAGTCTTTGTCACTGAAGTGGTCGAACACTAGCGAAGGACTCGACAGCATAAATTTGTTTATGATATGCACGGTGCGTGCATTGCGTTTGCGTGATTGTATGTGTCTATGTTGCTTAATTCAGATGAAGGCCTTTCTGGTCGGAAGCTTACTTGTTTGTTTGTGCCTATCTGTGACACAACACCGCTGTAAGGTGATTAGCGATCTATCATTTCCATAACATTGTCATTATTCCATCTGGATTTTCCATTGTTTGATTTTAACATAACGTCGAAATTATGGTGTGTAATTGATGGGAAGTTGTGGCATGTTCTTTCAAAAGGGATTGTAAATTCTTTGGCGTATCAACTTTACAGATATTCGTCATTATTAGCAAAATTGAAAGCAGATATTGCCACTTTGATGAAATTATAAATCTGGCAATTAGTTGGTCGTAAGTTGTCTTCGTTCTCTTCTTCATAGTATGGTTGTCACCTCGAGTTTCCCCTGTACAAAGAAATATAGAACTTTCCAAAGTCGTAATAGCTCAATGTGCAACTTTAAATATTAAATAATAAAGGAATATTCATTTCAGCTTCCGTATTTTCTGAATACTCAAAAAACTAACAATAATCGTTCAACTTTCACAGTAATATAATTTTCATCTGCTCACATAAGTTACAAAATTGTTACTACACGCTATGATTGCACAAGCATCTCTGACTTTAACAGCACAAACATCTCTGACTTTAACACCGTCTAATCGCGAGATGCGAGAGATATCAGAGAGATTACAACTGCGGGTGAGGAGTAATCATTTACATAGCTGGCAGCGGAAGTATTTAAATAGACTCTTCACGTATTATTTATGTACATATAATAAAAGTTAGTGAAAACATTGTTGTAAATAACTTTATAAAATTTACATAGTGCAATATAGATGCCATCTTCGTCAGTCGCACGGCGCAAGCAGCAACGCGAGGAACGGCGTTTTTATATCTCCGCCAGTGCGCCGCCGGGTGAGCATCGCTCTTCCATCGGTCGATGCTCTACTTCGTGTGGTGCCAACAGAGGACGCGGATTTGACATGACCTCCCTGCACGCAAATCTGATTGGCCGGCACATAGTTTTAAGCAGCCGCAATTAAGAGCTCGCCCCCAGGTACCGTACACTAACTGATCTGGGTTAGGGTGGAAGACTGCAGCGAGGAATATCACATCAAAGCAGAATATTGCTACTAAGCCTTACTAAATATTGTATAAGTCTGTCAGCATTCAGGACTATTTCTTGCAATCAGAAACTTTGTTAGTCGACCACAATGTTACTGCGTGTGGGAGTGAGGCCGCTTCGATCGACTTATCGTGAGGTTTTATCGTAGAATTGTCCGTGGATACCGCTGGACTACTGGATACTATATGCACGAGTGCCCTGAAATCATTGACAGTGCGATGAGTTTTCCTTAATCACCATTACACTTGTTTAATTTAACGTCCCATAGCTGCATACAGGCGTTGATATACGTCAACGGGGACAGTTGAAAATGTGTGCCCCGACCGGGACTCGAACCCGGTATCTCTTGCTTACATGGCAGACGCTCTATCCGTCTGAGCCACCGAGGATACAGAGGATAGTGCGACTGCAGGGACTTATCTCTGGCACGAATCCCGTGAGACCCACATTCCCAACTTATTGTCCCGCACTATGTTCCTAGTGCCCCTGCCCATTACACTCATCACTCGCGGTTTTATCGATTCCCGTTAAGAGTTCGGACAATGTGTGTGCATCCGCACAGAAGATGGTCAAATGGCCGGTGAGCCTTACCTATATATATATATGAAGATGGTATGTGCTTTCGGACATGTCCGAAAGAAGAGATTCCATCGGAGACAGTGCAAGTCGTTAGAGTGAAATTACAATTAAATCAATACAATGAAATGAATACCCTTAGCTGCTTACAGGCGTTGATATACATCAACGGGGACAGTCGCCCTATCCTCTGTGTCCTCGGTGGCTCAGATGGCTAGAGCATCTGCCATGTAAGCAGGACATCGCGGGTTCGAGTCCCGGTCTGGGCACACATTTTCAACTGTCCCCGTGGACGTATATCAACGCCTGTGTGCAGCTAAGGGTATTCATTTCATTGTATTGATTTAATAGTAATTTTATTCTAAGGAGCTGCACGGTCACCGATGGTATCTGTTCTTTCAGATATGTCCGAAAGAACAAATGGTTCATATGGCTCTGAGCACTATGGGACTTAACTTCTGAGATCATCAGTCCCCTAGAACTTAGAACCACTTAAACCTAACTAACCCAAGGACATCGCACACATCCATGCCCGAGGCAGGATTAGAACCTGCGACCGTAGCGGTCGCGCGGTTCCGGACTGTAGCGCCTAGAACCGCTCGGCCACTCCGGCCGGCCCGAAAGAACAGATACCATCTTCATATATATAATGTAACGCCACCGCATGTTTTCGGTAAAGGGTAGGGCAGCTCAAGTTCAGTAATAATGTCGTCGAGTAGTACTCAGCATCACAGAAGAACCTACAGCTTTCAAAATTATATAGATCAAGTATTAAGTGAACGCGGTGTAAATTTATTGATGTGTTCTAGCTAACTAACTTCAAAATTGATACTTCCTGGCAGATTCTGGAAACTTCAAAATTATTCTACTCATATCGAAGGAAACTAGTAGCTCAATAAGTATACAGTTGACATGTAATTCGATTTACACAAGGTTACAAATTTTTATAAATGAAGTGGTCGTTACCAGCCGATATCGGAGAGTTCTTCATAGGACTATGCCTTAGGCTCGATTACACCTAAAAAGGCATACCAGTGGAGTCTGGACAGGAATTTAGGTTACACGGTCATAAGCAAAGCCTGTACGGACAACCAAAAAACAAAAATGACTTTTGTAAGTCCAGTCGCCGAGAAGAACACAGCAGGTGTCGTTCACCCTTTGAGTTTTACGCTTGATTCATAGGTTGATGCAGCAGTGCACCGTCAGATGACATCGACCGCGGAAGCCAATACCCTTACAATAATCTTACGTGTTTTTCTCTAAAAATAACTGTGTCTCATTTTTATTTATCTCGTCCTTTCATCTACTGGGAAACGGTAGAACATTGGCCGCAACAAGACTCTGCGGTTTCACCACAGGAGGGTTGCAGTGTTACGACGTAACGACGAAATCGATGCCGAGGTCACTGTGCAGCGCTGCTACAAACGCTTGTCGCCGTTTACAGCCAGCTATAAACGAGCAATTCCTTGTCTAAATCGACTAACCGTGGTGGATGCGCGTTACATGCCAGCCTATAGGTCTGCTGCCAACTAAGCAGTGAATAGGTCAATGATCAACTAACTGTACCGAGTGTGGCGCTCTAAATTGAGTAGGCTGCAGACTACGCATGCGCAGAAGCAAACGACTATGCTTCGTTCTGCTAACAGAAGATAACAATTTCCCCCCGCTGTCACTCGTATTATAGTGCTGAATTTTATACTTTTGTGTCCCTGATCTTGCTGTTTGCTTTATTTTCGTGACGCTCTACATAGGCTGCATGACGATGTGATATTTTTTCTACAAGTGCCTCGCACAAGAGAAACAAAACATCTGGAAGCAAAACATTATTATTATTCAGTTCCACCAATACTACACTGTACGTAAATAAGAACGTAAATAAATACGAAATATTTTTTTACTAAAATTGCTTCAACACTGAAAAAATCAGTTCTGCTGAAGGGTAAGAATATTTTTGGACATTATTTGGCACGTAGAAGGAAAACAAGATGTATTCGCGTCTAAATATTATTTGACGTATTTGTATAAAAAAATTCTCGGGTAAATGAATGTTTAGAAATAACTTTTTCCATTCTTCTAGTTCTCAGCAGTGAAGAGAATTTAGCACGCTATCTTTTTCGAGAATATCGAATATGAATTTTGCTTTGGTAAACAATAAACTGTATTATCATTGCTAGTTTATTAAGTCTGCTGCTGTATTTCGACATTTTTAAGGAAGTCGGGGCTTCATAACATCACTTTCACTATTCAAATGCAAGATTGCACAGTAGGCATCACTCACTAATTACAAAATTTTCGCGGCAGCCCGTAAAGACAAAAAAGGAGCATTGGTGATAGGCGATTCCCGCACCACCACATTGTCTAAGATACAATGTCAGTTTGTAGTAACCATGTTTTTGTTACTGATAGGTCAGATATAAAGTACCTTACGACCTATGAGCAATTCTTCATCTTCGATACTATGACACAAATCTCTTCTACTGGAAGTTCTTTGCATTCCATATTTTGAGAGGTTGCAGTATCGACTAAAAGAAGAAAAACATACTCAGCAAACATTAGCTCTGAAGTACATACCATAAGAGCTATAACATTTGTTCGTCTCTTTTACTGAATCAAGTGCCCATAACTCTTAAGGTATGCATTTTAGAGCACATGTTTCTAGACTTTTTCTTGTTTTGGTTCATATTAACTTCTCTCAAAATACGGAAAGCAAAGAGCTTGTAGTAGAAGAGATTTGGTTCACAGTATCGGAGATGTAGAAGTGTTCATAGCTCGTAAGGTACACATTTTCGAGCCCACGCTAACTAGATTTTTTTTTTTTTTTGCTTCGGTTGATCGTTCTTGTCATGTACCTGAATATTGACCATTCCTCTCTGTATGTGCATTATTTAACAACCTCTCTCTGAATATCGCAGGTGAATTAAGTAAGTACTTAGGTTTTACAGGGAAACATATAATTCTCTTAGAAAATGGTTTTCCAAGTCTTATCTGAAATACACCTCCGTGATACTGACAAACGGGAAAGTGAGTCAATAATTAAATGGCTGAAGACTGAGGATTTTCTTGGATGTAATGAGTTATCTAGCGGAATACTAAAGCACTGTGCTGGATATGTGAGGCCTGTATTTACCCACATTTGTAATTTTGCTTTTAATAATGGCCTGTTTCTTGAACGATTGAAGTACTCAATAGTGAAATCGTTTTGTGAAAAAGGAGAAAGGGATATCGTAGACAATTTTTGACTTATTTCGATGCCATCGGTGTTTGCAAAAGTTATTGAAAAAGCTGTATGTATGTGGGTAAATGATCATCTAGTTCATATAACCAGCTGTTAAACGTATAGTTCGGTTTTAGAAGTGGTTTAACGACTGAAAATACTATATTTTCTTTTCTCTGTGAGGGACTGGGAGGACTAAGCAAAATGTTGTAAACATTTAGCGTCATCTTTGGTTTATTTAAGGCGTTTGATTGTGTTGATCAGAAAATATTACTGCAGAAGTTGGAACATTGTTGAATATGGGGAATACCTCACAAGTGGTTCCTCTCATGCTTTAAAACAAACAGTGGAAGGCCAGTCTCCACAGCAATCACAATGGCTTTGAGGGGGCTTCTGATTGGGGCACTGTTAAGTGTGGGGGTGCCTCAGGGGTCGGTGCTGGGACCACTGATATTTCATATACATACAGGGTGAACATTAATAAAACCGACGAACTGGTGGGATGGATCCATGAGTGGAAATGGAGGCGATGTGATTGACGCTGTGTACCGTAAGCGGCAGAATTGGTCCGGTATTCGTGTTGGGAAGAAGCCAAGATGGTGTTCGTGTACGATCAGGCAGATGGAAATGGTCGAGAGGCAGCATAGCTATACTAAAACAAGTACCCTCACAGACACCAACCACATCATAAAACATTTCAAGCCCTTTTGTGGCATTTGTGTGACCATGAGTCCTTTCCATCGGACGAATCTGCAGGGAGGTGGTGTACAGTGCGTACACCAGATTTGGAGGACTGGGATTGATAAGATATTGAAACGAACCCTAGTACAAGATCCACGCAAGTGGCCCGCTAACATGATGTAAGCCAAAATATGATTATTTTCCTTCTACAGGAAGTATTTTGTCGATTATTTTTTCACCGGCCCATCAAAATTATAGAATTTCTGTCATCAATCCTTTTTACTGACGAAGCAACCTTTACCACAGCTGGCATCATCAATCTGCATAATTATCATCTGTGGGGTACATACAATCCTCGGGGAATGTCTGAGATGTCTCATTAGCATCAGTTCAGCATCAATGTGTGGGCAGAAATTTTTGGCGACCATATATGCAGACCGGTTATTATTTCAGAACTCCTAGACGAAGGTAGTACCAAGACTTCCTGCGGAATATGCTATACTCTGCCTGCGCTGCTTAAGAATGTGTCTTTGGCTATGCAACAGGTTCCGCATGATGGAGCACCACCTCACTTCGACATTACAGTTCGCCGATACCTCAGCGACATCTTCTCTGGATGTTGGATAGGATGTGGGAGTTCCTGTAGCGTGGCCTGCTAGATCACCGGACTTAAACTCCAGGGATTTTTACCTCTGGGGGCATCTGAAAAGCGTATTGTATGATAAACAAATTCCTGATGTGCACACCCTTCAACAGCGTGTTCTCGGTGCCTGTGAGGCTGTTCAGAGAGAGGACGGTACGTGTAAAAGATTGCCTTAATCCGTGACGCGACGTGTGAAAGCGGTCATTGCGTCCCACGGAGGCCACTATGAACATCTGTTGTGACATGGATGCGATGCATCTCTGTACTGGTTCCCGGGACAATTTGTTGTTGTTGCACTCACACCGTCCATTTCTGGACACATGTTCATAGGACCTTTATTCCTCCATTTCCAGACAGTAATTCGTCCCTGCAGTTTGTCGGTTTTATTAATGTTCACCCTGTATAACTGGTATGCCTTCTAATATGGGCCGGCCGCGGTGGTCTAGCGGTTCTAGGCGCGCAGTCCGGAACCGCGCGACTGCTACGGTCGCAGGTTCGAATCCTGCCTCGGGCATGGATGTGTGTGATGTCCTTAGGTTAGTTAGGTTTAAGTAGTTCTAAGTTCTAGGGGACTGATGACCACAGATGTTAAGTCCCATAGTGCTCAGAACCATTTGAACCATTTCTAATATGACAGGTGATCCTAAAATATTTCTGTCTGCAGATTACACTAGCTTAGTAGTGAAGGACACTGGGTGAAACATAGGCAATGTATCAAATAATGCAATTCAACTGCTGAGAATTCTTCCAGGTCGTATGGTCGTGGTCCATGGAACTCTTCTATCCCTGACGTTTCGTCCAAAGCTATGTTGGACATCTTCGGAGGTGCCCCTGGTTGTGCTGAATCTTGCTGACTGACGAATCGGACGTCGAAGCACGGCCTAAATACCGTGGAAAGTGGGCGTGGTCAGGATTTCACGTGATAGCAGAGATAAACCTTGTCAAGGATAAAATATAACTATCGATCACAGTACGTCAAAGATAAAAACTTCTCATCGATTCTGTAGCGCCACTGTCCACATATCGTTGAATGTCATAGCTTCTTCCTTCCTGTTAAAATTATGTCCATGTTTATATATTGTCCATGGCTATATAGAGAAGCCATCGAAATATATAAACATGGGAATAATTTTAACAGAAAAGAAGAAGCTATGAAACTCAGCGATATATGGACAGTGGCGCTACAGAATCGATGAGAAGTTTTCATCTTTGACGTACTATGATCGATAGTTATATTTTATCCTTGACAAGGTTTATTTCTGCTATCACATGAAATCCAGAGCACGCCCACTTTCCACGGTACTTACGCCGTTCTTCGACGTGCGACTCGTCAGTCGGCAAGACTCAGCACAACCAGGAGCACCTCAGAAGATGTCCAACGTAGCTTTGGACGAAACGTCAGGGGCAGAAGAGTTCCATGGACCACGGCCGTACAACCTGGAAGACTTCTCGGCAGCTGAGACATCCGGTCGTGAAAGCCTTTATTGTATGAATGCAATTCAAGACATAAGTTCATGGTTCTTCAGTTTGGTCCTACGGAACTAGACGTGTAATAAATAAATACGCCAAGGGCGCTGTAGAAGATTGACTTGCCACGAGTAGTAAACTGTGACGAGAGAGTCGCTTGTGCCATAGGATCGTTAAGACGCGAAACTGCAGCAACCGGGAAGCGTGTTTACACGTGGTCTCGGAACCAGGGCACACGTGTATTTGGTGCCCCGTGGACTACTCGGCGACAGAGAGACACGTGTTGTGCGCAGCCGCCACGGACGACTGCCCCGTTTCCACGATATGTGATCCGGCGGCTGCGGCCGGCGGTGCGGGTCGGCCAGCAAGGTCGAACCGGGCGGCAAAAAGCGAGAGCAGCCATCGCCGCTATCCTTGCGCTACGTCTCATTAGTCCCAAGGAGAGGCCGGCCCCGGCAACGGGATCTGTGCGGACCGCTCCCCGCGGCGAGCCGTCAGCTGTCCAGCGGCGCTGCGATCGCGAGTCTGTTTACCTGTCCGGCGGAAATTCGAGGAGTCTGCGACATGTCAGCCAGCTAAGTTACCTGGGGCACGATTCGACCAGGCTGACACAATTACAAGCTGGAGCTCAGTTACAGCACATTTATGCAGAAAAAAAAAATGTGGAGTCCCGCAAGCTTCAGTACTTGGTCCACTCCTTTTCCTAACCTACACAAACCAATTCCTATGAGACTAGAGAACTATTAAAAGCCTGCTCCGTTGGCAGATGGTACAACTGATAAAAGCCCAACCACATCCATATCACATGCAGCCTGATAATCGTGGAACAAAACTACAAACAGATTCTCGTTTTGCATGGCCATAGTGATATAACTGCTTTACGATTAGGTTCCGTTTAATGTACGTCTATAGTCACAAACTTTTTGTTAACAGATTACCGGTTTCGGTCTATAATGACCATCATCAGAGCTGTTTTATAAAAACAAAGTTATTTATATATATTTGACGATGCTGGTGCTAATTTTGCATTTAATATTTGACGGTGTCACTATGGCTGCAGTACATTAGGACTTTGTTTTTGTAAAACAGATCTGATGATGGTCATTATAGACCGAAACCGGAAATCTGCTAGCAAAAAGGTTGTGACCACAGACGTAAATTAAAGGAAACTTATTGTATATACGGGTCACTGTTTTATTCACGGCAATGTCGCAGCTTCTGCTTTACGATAATTAAAGTATTTGAAATCCACCTTCCTAACTACTAAAATATATAAAATATACTTATTTGTTTTACCATACACGTTTCGTTCCACTCATTTAAAAACATCGTCAGTCTTTTTCTTCTTTTCCCTGACCTTTATACCGTATCGTCACGGGGTCGGCATGTTAATTATTAGATTTGACAATGTTCGGGTCGGCCGCTGTGTCCGAGTGGTTCTAGGCGCTTCAGTCCGGAACCACGCGGCTGCTACGGTCGCAGGTTCGAATCCTGCCTCGGGCATGGATGTGTGTGATGTCCTTAGGTTAGTTAGGTTTACTTAGTTCTAAGTTTAGGGGACTGATGACTCACATGTTAAGACCCATAGTGCTTTCAGCCATTTGAGCAATGTTCGGGTGTGGCGAGATGCCTTCCTGTCACCATCCCTCCCCCCTACCCTCTCCCACTTCCCCACGGCACGGGTTTTATGTATCCCAACTGTGCTCGTCTGGTGTTAGCCCATGTGAAATTGAGCGAACGTTTTCTCATCGTCCGCGAATCGTGTAACTGTGGCGGAACGTTCGTAGAAGTCCGGCATTAACCCACTAGGATGTCGGAAACTTAAAAAATCGTTATTGGTCTGGAATAAAACATATTTATCACTTTCGCTTGCTTCTAGATATAAAAGCAGCTCATTTTTACTAATAACATTTTTGTCTGACGTCTGCTTAAATCTGGAGGTGTCGTCTGCTTGTACGTTTTCCAGGGTTTTTGACTGACGTTCCAAGTGTAATTTCACGTTTGTGGAGTACCAGGCTAAAAACATTCAGATGTGAGCGGAAATCAGACAAGAACGCTGTAAGTAAAAAAACACCGTCTTACATTTTTTGTAATGAACTGTTTTTAGATCTAGAAGCAAACCAAGCTTGAAAATATGGTTTATTCTAGACAGCTGACGACGCTGGAAATGAATAAAATGGAGTGCGCGTGGGTAAATAAATAATATTTTTGTAGTTGCATATACCTTTACGGATTACAACTGCTCCACAACAAAAAAGTTTAGTCTTTAATGTTACTATGACCGATGTTATGTAACTCCAAACAAATATCAATGATGTACAGATGCCACAAATAGGTATCAGTGGACCTACAATTAATTAAACTCTTCTGTGAAATTTCGCAGTAATCAGATAGATAACAAACATGCTCCACTATCAGGATGAGCTAACCAAAATGCCCAGGTTTGCTCACTTTTCACTTAAAGATTGCTAGCGTTCCTTGCACAGTTTTACGTAATGCAACACTATGGTATAATCTTATGGGGAACTGCGCTAAGATGTAAAAATCATCAACAGAAAGGTGGCAATGTGACACAAGAAATATTTGTTCAACAGAAGCGTACAGTAAGAATGTTATGTGACCTTGTTAATCCAACATAATGCACAGGTCTCTTCCCACATCCCTGTACTCCAACAATCACTTACCAAGAAGTCTATTTCATATCGTCATTTATGGTTAATAACAGCGTATTTAGCATGAACAAAATTCAAAAATAAAATATTAAACTGAAAGGAACATTTACGTATAAACTATGCACATTGTCTAGGATTCAGAAAGGATGTTTACGTTCTGGTGCAAAAGTCGTTAAAATGTTGTCAGCAGAGAACAGGCAGGAACTTGGGACTCCCCAGATACTTTACCGTTAGTATAGACAGCCGATAGTGGCTTATGTAAAAACTATAGCTAGATAACACGTGGTTGCGTTAAATAAAAACAGCAGGTGAATTGTGTAATTTTTCAGGTTTGAACTGTATTGGACCATGCGATGAGCAACATGGGGCATTTTCAGAATTTTGTTTTAGCTTTCCTTTGTGCCCGTATTATTTTAATCCTCTCAGAATGGGCTCTTTTCCACTCATCCTACAAAGCTGATCGGTCTTGGGCTTTTCTTCCAGACTATCTGTCCAGTCGTGAATTTTCTGCCTAAATATTCTCCTGTCTCGTATATCAGTTTATTATACCTGGTTCCTTCAGGCTTTCTGCTGCACCGAGCCATTGTATTATTTCAATTTTTGCTTCACTGCGAGCTTCATAGACTTTCACATCGTGTCTAGTTTGTTGGTTCCATCCTTTTAATATGCCCACATAACTTTATCCCGTGTTTTTTCGTTTTCGAATACATTTTGGTATACATTTCAATATTTGTTCGCCCAGAAATTCTCATTTTTGTCCATGTGAGTAGATTAACACTAGTTGTGATTTCCAAGAAACACCCGGGAATAAAAGAAATTCCAAAGGACAGCTGTTAGGTTTATATGTAATTTAAGATCAAAAACGGAATTATAAGAAAAATTTGAAAAGATCTCAACCACAGTCGAAAAGATCTCTCCCATAGGGAAGACTGTTTTCTACTAACACGTTAAAAGAATGGAATCTTAAGCAGTAACAAATAAGGTACTGACTTACCAGGAGAACAGAAAGATACTACTCCTACAGCTGGAGAGAATACATGAAGATCTATGCAATGTGGAATCACTGAACAAGATGTAGGAAAAAGAAGTTCAGAGCAGAAATAGATGGGCTTGTGGATTTAACCAACGGAATACAAAAGAAACGAAAGAGTATTTACGAAATAAAAGCGAGCAAGAATAATTTAGACTTCGAAGGATTGCTTCCGAAGGTGAAAAGAACTGAAAGAGTGACGGAAATTGTGCAATCGTAGCCCGTAGGTAGTTAAAACTATTAAATAAAACAAGAAACAAATTAATAAATCCACCTCTTCGGTAGCAAAGAAGAAACAATACTAGGAAGCAAGAGCTTCAACCAAGCACAGTGTTATGTAATGTTCCTGAGAAGGCAAAACTGTAGACTGAAGGAACAGCGAAATAATGCTCAGTCTTGACTGTAAACTTGATGTGAGTCAGGTCCACGTCTGGTTAGGCGTAAGACAGGGCCTGTCGCCCCTAATCTTGTCAGTTAAACAAATGCATAAACAAATAAATAAATAAACAAGGACCTCGTCGTCAAAGCAGTATCTAGATTCCCTTCCTCCATCTTGTTGAAAATTGTGAAACTTGTAATCAGTTAGCAGCGTCATCAATGATTTAATATCGGGAGAGAAGTCATTGGAGGATACCCATCAGCTAGATTCTGTCGTGGGTGAGGCTGCTGAGTACTGGAATCGATAGAGGACGGAACCGAATACCAGTGACTTCACGCAATAGGCCCCAAATGTTGTCGAGAAGCGGGTTGAACAATGCTGTCAGAGCTGAATAAAAGCTCTATTGTCTGTGAGCTGCAGGTGATTATATATGAGGACTCTCTCCTAATTAGTTTCAAAACGTTCTACAGTTAACATTGTAAAAGCATGCGGGTGCAAATGATACAGACGCAAAACGTGTGTGTTCTAGTACTTCACAATCGGTTTAAAATATCAGAACAACTTTTTTAGGAAGTGATATCGTACAAAGGGCGAGTATGTTTAGTTTTCATAGCTATTTTATCAGTCTATTAATAAATATTATTTTTATGGAACAATATACTATTCAAAATCATTCGATGAGGGGTACATTTTCGTACCTAAATGATACCTTTTGAGAAAGTAGCTAAGAGTGAGACTGTAGTGTGCCAGAAGAGCACCGTATGAAACGAAAATTTTAGAAAAAACTCTTTTAATCCCATACCCTTTCAAAACACGAAAGACTACAATGTCAAAACATACAGACATATCGTCACAGCCATACCGTATTCACGGCTTGATTCCGTGCGTTGTAGAGTGGTCTCGTAAACAGCATTCCACTACAGAAACCGCTACCGAATCCTAGGCAAAAGTCTCACTACCATTGTTATTAAAGTTGAGATAAACGCCTTTGTTTTCCGACAGGTAAACGTGATTTCTCAGTTGAGCATCACACAGCACAACTCCAAGCAATTCCCAACAGCTTTCTGAGGCAGCTCTTCGTTTATCTCTCGATTCCTCTTGATCTTTGCCCGCAGCTCGTGGTCGTGCGGTAGCGTTCTCGCTTCCCACGCCCGGGTTCCCGGGTTCGATTCCCGGCGGGGTCGGGGATTTTCTCTGCCTCGTGATGGCTGGGTGTTGTGTGATGTCCTTAGGTTAGTTAGGTTTAAGTAGTTCTAAGTTCTAGGGGACTGATGACCATAGATGTTGAGTCCCATAGTGCTCAGAGCCATTTGAACCATTTGAACCTCTTGATCTTTCATCACTTCGTCTTCTTTGATCACTGATTTTCATACGCGGAGCACTCGGTAAAGGCATTGATTTTTTTCCTAGTCTGTGGACGTCTTAAGCGGATCAATAAGTAGGTAGTTTAGCGGAATACAATAAAAACAAGAAAAAATCAGAGGCACGTGTCTAACAGTAGCACAGATAAGCCGTGTTGAGAAGTTGGCCAATAAGGTTTTAGGAAGCAGCGGTCATGCGAGACACAGCTGGCCCTCTGTGTGCATGATATACATCGGGCTCTAGATGCCGGCTCCCAGG
Source organism: Schistocerca nitens (assembly GCF_023898315.1). Classification (NCBI taxonomy): domain Eukaryota; kingdom Metazoa; phylum Arthropoda; class Insecta; order Orthoptera; family Acrididae; genus Schistocerca; species Schistocerca nitens. Next base: position 332,091,280 of record NC_064617.1, read on the forward strand.
CTGATGCCATATTTCTCGACTTTCGAAAGGCGTTCGACTCAGTTCCGCACTGTCGCTTGCTCCAGAAAGTGCGCGCTTACGGTCTATCCGATGACATATGGGGTTGGATAGAAAGTTTTCTAACAGACAGGGAGCAGTATGTCGTCCTGAACGGGGTGACTTCAACAAAAACAAGCGTAACTTCAGGTGTGCCCAGGGCAGCGTAATAGATCCGCTGCTTTTTACGATTTACATAAACGATCTGGTTGATGGTATTGACAGCGGTAATAGACTGTTTGCCGACGATGCTGTAGTCTACAGGAAGTTGTGAACAAATGAATGAGGATTTGCAGAAAATAAATGCGTGGCGTAATGGCTGGCAGTTATCTCTCAATATTAGTAAGTGTAACCTACTGCGTACAACAAGGCGAAAATCCCCATGAATGTACGAGTACAAAATAAATGCCCAGTCTTCGGAAGCGGTAACATCCGTCATGTATCTGGGTGTGACTATTCGAAATGATCTCAAATTGAATGATCAGATTACTCAAGTAACGGGTAAGGCAAACGCTAGATTGCGGTTTATTGGTAGAATCCTGAAGCGATGCATTCCTTCAACAAAGGAAATAGCTTACAATACGTTAGTTCGTCCAGTCTTACAGTATTGTTCGTCTGTATGGGACCCTTACCAGTTGGGTCTGATTCAAGAGATTGAGAAGGTCCAAAGAACAGCGGCAAGATTCGTGACTGGTACACTTAGCCATCGCGAGAGCGTTACAAGTCTCATTGAAAGTTTTAAGTGGGACACACTTGCAGAGAGACGGCGCGCTAAACGAAAGCGGCTGCTTACTAAATTCCGAAATCCGATTTTCACCGAGGATGTAGAGCATATATTATTACCACCAATTTTCAAGTCGCGCAGTGATCACCATTCAAAGATAAAGGAAATTAGAGCTCGTACTGAGGCGTTCAGCAGTCGTTTTGCCCTTGCGCGATCCGCGAGTGGAATAGAGGGGGGGAAATATGACTTTGGCGCGAATTGTGCTCTCCGCCACACACCGCTTGGTGGATAGCGGAGTATATATGTAGATGTAGAATTACACCTTAGATTTGCATTTTAGAATAACTTTTTTTAATTACCTTATCGTCGCTTTTTCATTTGTCAACAAATAAACAGAAAAGATATCGTTCTAAGAAACGACCAACGAATCAGGAATATTCTCGCCTCTATCGAACACCGAATTAGCGACGACAATGGAAGTCCACGTATTAGTAACAACTGTTTTACTGTAATGAATGAACGAGGGACAGGATTTATTTTAGTCAGAGTGGAAATAAGCATCAAGTTTATGTTTGCACCGCAGATGAGTTCAGGCAACTAATGCGATTTTGTCTCCGTCACTCACTCGCGCGGTCGCAACCTCGATTTGTTAATTTTCTGAGTTGGATACTTCCTCGGGAAGCCACGTACAGGCATACACTCTCGCCACTTTAGTGCGTCTGCGTTGCGAACGATAAATGTTTTGCTACCTTAAACCAAATAAAAGTATTTCAGAAATTTTCCTGAAAAAGTTTATCTCTTAACCGTACATCACTGCATATCAGTACACTTCAAAGTCAAAAGTCATTGCAGTCACTATAACAAAATCAAAAAAGTCATGAAAAACACTTAAGGGTCCGGAGTCACAAAAATTATTCCTTAGCTCACGTATTTGCTGACACTTCAAATAATCATCACTTTCGCGAACAGACAAAAACCTGCGGGAAGGAAGAGCACACCGTTCGGTTTAGTTTGTTGTTAAAATTTTTACCTTGTTAACCAGCTCTAGGATAAGTAAAAATTCAAAACATCCAGATGATCTGTGATAATCTCTGATCAATTAAAATATTATCACCATTGTCCACCGCAACACTGGATGCCGCGTGGTGGCGCTGCGCGCACGTGACGCTGTAACAAAAGCACGTAAGCGGAGCGAACACGGGCGGAGGATCACCCTAGCGAAAATGTGGGCTGCAAACTGGGATATCCATTGAGATAAGCAACTTTGACAAAGAGTAGATTACTATTACCCAGAGCCTGTGAACGAGTATCTCAAAAACAGCGAAGATGGTCGAATATTCACAAGTTACTGTTGTTAGCATCTATGGAAAGTGGTAGAAATGAAACTACCACAAGGCACTAAATGGTTGGACGTCCACGACTGTTCATAGAAAGTGGTGCTCGGAGTCTTGTCTGCACCGTAAAGGAGGATAGATGATGATCTGTGCCACCTCTGCCGAAAGAGTACAGTGCTGGTGCACGCACAATTGTTTCGGAGCACACCGTTCATCGTACATCGTTGAACATGGGAGTTCCGCAGCAGACCACCATACGTGTTCACATGTCGACACAATGGCATCGTCAGTTACGATTGCAGTGGGCACGGGACCATCGGGATTCGACCGTCGATCAATGGAAAAGTGCCGGGTCTTCGGGTGAATCACATTTTTGCTACAATAGGTTGAGGGCCGTCCCCACAAACGCCGTCACCGAGGTGAACGGCGATTCGAAACGTGCAGCGCGCCACGGACGCAGGCTGCTGGGAGCAGTATTATGCTAAAGGAGACATTCTCCTGCGCTTGCAGATCTGTGGTAGTAATCGAAGACACACTGGCACCTGTGAACCACCTGCATCTCTTCATGCTTGATGTCTTCCCCGACCGCAGTGTAATTTTCCGTGAATCTGAGATAGAACCGTGATGCAGTGGTTTGCGGAGCATTATAGAGAACTCACGTTGATGTCTCGGCGACCAAATGCGCCTGATGTAAATACTATGGAATCCTTCTGGATCACTTTGGGGCGCCATCACCGCGTACGCAAATCAGCCCTTTATTTACGCGAATTACGCGACTTGTGCGCAGACTTCTAATGCCACATACCTCCGCAAACCTACCAACCAATTGCCGGACCCCTGATGCGCAGAATCAGTGACATATTTCGTTCCAGAGACGGACAAACCAGCTGTTAAGCAGGTGATCGTAATGTCTGTAGTTAACCATCATCTTTCCTAGTTCATTATCTTACTGAAATTGATTACTTTCTTGCCTTTAGAAACTTCCTTTTCCGTTCTCATTTACTACGGCAGTTGCGACATTTAGTGGTATTACACTGAGGATGTAGCTACTGTCGCTGTATGCGTTTCAGATGTGGCCGCTTCTACTTCCAAACCGTGAACGTTTGCTTCGCAGGCAATAACAGGATACCGTGCAACTTCACGCTTTCCGAACAGGACTTACATTTTCGCATAAGAAGTATATGTCAACAACTTTCTCCTTGTAGCAGGCACCCTCTCTTAGGGGCCATTCTAGTGCACATTATCGCCGTGCTGTCGAAATTTCCGGGCTATTTGCGAGTTGGGGAAAACCCTAGATTTGTCTGCCGACACGCTGACTGATAGATGATAGACAAAACATTCTTTTTGACAAGCACATGTGTAGTCTCAAGTCAGGATGATATAAAGTCCAATGAAAATTAATGTAATGCTTGTGTTCCTCACATATTTGTTCAGATGTTCTTATAGAGTGTTCTTCAGTGTTTAGTAACATACGAATGTGAAGCTATCTGCGTAACCATTTATCAGTGGAACATTTCCCGAATAGCTGAAATTTGCTTAAGTTACGTCTTTGTATCACAAAGGAGGTAAAGAAATATCGTCAAATTTTCGTCCGATTTCAGTTTGGCTAGCATTGTTGAAAATTTCTGAGTAGGTAATATACAATGGGCTTCTAAACCGTCTGACAAGAAATAATGTATTGCCGAAGAATGGATTTCTAAAGGGTTAAAAAAATGGCTCCGATCACTATTGGACTTAACTTCTGAGGTCATCAGTCCCCTAGATCTTACAACTACTTAAACCTAACTAACATAACGACATCACACACGTCCACGCCCGAGACAGGATTCGAACCTGCGACCGCGCGGTTCCAGACTGTAGCTCCTAGAACCGCTCGGCCACTCATGCTTGCTCTAAAGGGTTCCGACTTTGAGATGGCTACTACGAGAATGTGCTTGATTCGACAATAAATTACAGGATACCGGTATACTTTGTGACTCAGGAATACACGTTTTCAATAATTTGCAGCAGCCATAGGAAGATTAACCACTAACAAAGTTCAGTTACAGAGGAGCCTAAAGGGGCCCAACTCCTACTCTATTGACAATTTTCTTAGTAGATCTAACTGATGTATATACTCGTATATTATTAATAATATTAAATAACGCGAGTACTGCGTGAAGTCTGACTTCTGTGCACATTCAGTTCACTAATGTGATCAATGTAAGTAAGTATTGTACTGATTTTCTGTAATTTATCTGTTATTGTACCTTTATATAGTTTGCGACAAGTTCATTACTTTTAAATGAAAATGTACTTAACATTTTTTGACTTAGGCCACATCCGTGAGGACCAATTCACTTTGGATCTGTGGACGGTGCATTAGATATCCATTTTTCTTTGTGAATATGTATTGTGTATTCTTGTTTTATGACATGTTCTGCAACCTTCAGAATCTGCTCACTATGGATCTACGCAGCTAACCCAATCTTATCTAATCTAATCTAATCTGATCTCTGTACTCTGTCCAACGTATGGCATGATACAGCCGCACTGTATTTACACATCTGAACCATTGTTCAGAGAGTACCTCTGAGACTGTCTCCTGATTATATTTTTATGTTTACGTTCGGACTAAAGATGTTTTGCGTCTATAATGGCCGCTTGGGACAAATGATGTAGATTAGCTGTAGCTGGGTGACTCATCAAGAGGCAATATATCTCGGTGCTGTGACGTTGTCAGCTTCACAGCGGCGCCGAGCCCATAAAACGCTTAGAACCGAGATGCTAACAAGTGGCGCAATCAGAAGCCAGTTAACATTCGTTTGTGAACGCCTCTGCAAACTTGTTGACACGCCGCGGTTGACACAGAAAGGTCTCTAAAGTGTCTGCAAACGATGCCACTGCTGTGGGGATGCTGCCTAGTCTAGGTCCTGATACAAGATGCGTCACTGACAAACTGGCTAACATCAGCGAAATGAAGCTTCATTACAAACGACAACAGACTGGCTGCAATAATCTGGTGGGGTGGTGGTATTCACTTTAAAAAAATAATACATTACCTTCAGTTTGTGTCGCATTTAGCAGCCGGTGACTTGTTTCGTAGATAGAAAATGAAGAAATAAAAGGACCAGAGAAGATGAAAGACTTTATGTTCCTTTTTTGTGATACAAATACATGATCATTTCACAATACCAAACTTATCTGAGAGGCAATCACTAACCCCACAACATCTCTCTTCCGACGCCGATTCTTTAAAGAATCGAACTCCCGTGTATAGAATGGGATCAATATACTCGTAGTAAGGGTAATTTCCGCTCGGTTTTAAGTAAAGTTAGACTTTCGCGTATCTCTGTGTTTATGACGTCATACCTCCTGAATTATGTGTCATACAGTGATACAGTTCTTCATACACACTGAAGCGGCAAAGAACCGGAAATAGGCATGCGTATTCGAATACAGAGATATGTAAACTGGGAGAATATGGCGCTGCGGTTGGCGCGGTTGTTAGATCGGTTACTGGTGCTACAATGGCAGGTTATCAAAATTTATGCGAGTTTGAACGTGGTGTTATAGTCCGTGCACGAGCGATGGAGTACAGCATCTCCAAGGTAGCGTTGGCCATTTCACGAATGTGCCGTGAATATCAGCAATCCTGTAAAACATCAAATCTCCGACATCGCTGCAGCCGGAAAAAGAGCCTGCAAGAGCGGAACCAACGACAACTGAAAAGAATCGTTCAACGAGACGGAAGTGCAGCCCTTCCGCAAATTGCTGCAGATTTCAATGCTGAACCATCAACAAGTGTCAGCGACTGAACCATCCAACGAAACACCAGTGCATCCTTGATGACTGCACGATACAAACCTTTACGACTCGCCTGAGTCCATCAACACCGACATTGGACTGTTGATGACTGGTAAGATGTTGCCTGGTCGGACGAGTCTCGTTTCAAATTGTACCGAGCGGATGGACGTGTACGGGTATGGAGACAACCTCATGAATCCATGTACCCTGCATGTCAGCAGAGGACTCTTCAAGATGGTGGAGGCTCTGTAATGGTGTGGTGCGTGTGCAGTTGGAGTGATATGGAACTCCTGATACGTCTAGGTACGACTTTGACTGGTGACATGTACGTAAGTAACTTCGCTGATCAGTTGCTTCCATTTATGTCAATTGTGCGTTCCGACGGACTTGAGCAATTCCACCAAAACAATGCAACAACCCCACACGTCCAGAATTGCTACAGAGTGGCTCCATAAACACTTCCGCTGGCCACCAAAGTCGCCAGACATGAACATTATTGTGCATATCTGGGATGCCTTGGAACATCCTGTTCAGAAGATAACTTCACTTACTCGTACGCTTAGGGATTTATGGACAGCCCTACAGGATTCATGGTGTCAATTGCCTCCAGCACCACTTCAGACAGTAGTCTAGTCCATGCCACGTCGTGTTGCGACACTTCTGCGTGCTCGCGAGGGCGCTACTCGATATTGGGCAGGTGTACCAGTTTCTTTGGATCTTCAGTGTACACTCAGCTCGTTTGTATACGCTATCTGCAAAAACAAAATGTGTTGCGAATAATGTTAGTAGTAAAGAAGTAATAAACTAAAACTTCATGACTGATAACTGAAGTTTTACTATTTTGTTTGGGAGAGGAAAGGTGAGAGTCAGCGAGAAAAAATTTCAAAAGATTTAAAGTTACGTGTAAAATTTGTTGGAAATAGTTAAGTGCTCTCGTTCTAAAACACTGGAAGACAATTGTCTGGGTGATTGGAGAGCCGTCAGTTGGGCTACCTCAGGACATATAGGCCTATAAAATTTCTAACTTTCAAATTTGATGTAGCTTATTGTGTTAGTCCTTTAACGTAAGTTTACGCTTTTTGATGAACAGATTACGGAAGCATTTTAAAAATTTAAATTCGGTCAATAAATGAAACGCTGAACAAATTTTTGTTGCCACTGTAAGCTGTCAGATGGCAGCTTGCAATTAGGATTGTCTCACACCCTCAACCGTTTTGTAGTGTGGGTGTACACATGATGATTCTACTTTGTAAAATAGAATTCTCTATCCCTCTTGGCTGCATATTTTATATCACAATTGCGATATGAAATTTTATGAACACCCAAACGTTGCTAACTGTTCTCTCTCTTCATTAATTTATGCCGTTCTTGTGTTGTAATGTTATATTTGTCGTTCTGGAGGAAATTTTTTTGTATTATTCGTACGGAACATTTTCTCCATTTGTGAGACATCCCGCCTATATATTTCATGGTAATAAACTTTACTCTCTTCTGCGGATCCGGAGTTTGTAAAGTGTTGATCTTCTTCGTAATTTTGTCACATATGGAGTCGACTATTTTCGGATCATACTCTATATTTTGGACAATTTTCCGTAGGGTACTGAGACCCTTCGTTATCTCTAACTGCCCTGTGGGAAGACGAAGAATGCTATGAATGCGTGAGGAGAAATAATCGTATTTACATTGAAAGGAATGATATGGTTCGGCGTTTATAATAACGTCAGTGCTCTTTGGCGCGCTGGATATTTGAAAGGGACGCTTGCCAAGTTTCCTTGTACACTTTGAGACCTAGAAAATTTATTTGTGGATGTGTCTCAGGTTTTATTGTACAATCAGTTTTTCGGATGTATGCTACTCATTTTCTTAGCTAGTTCTTGGTGGACAGCATGTCACTTATTTACACATTTATATACCCACCAACGGAGGAAGAGAATACATGTAAGCGGACTGCATTATAGAGGACTTTTTACGAACAGACGTAGTCCTGAGGTCTTGAATACTACTGACTACTATAACAGAAACCTCATAGTATATTGCAATTGGTGTTCTTGGGATATTAAAAAGTTATGCAGTCTCTTTACTATAATCGCCGAAGTATGTCGAGCGGGTATTTGCGGACCCATGGACGACTTTGTAGAGTATGTGGCAGTATAGTGTGGTGTCTGTGTGTTATGGATGATTGTGGAAGTGAAAAGAAGGAAGAAAGCGAAATCTGGTGTCAGCTCATGCCCTGTTTCTTTCGAACAGCAAGGCTGATATTTCTCATCCAACGAACGAACCATCATCAGCAATATCGCACGTCACATTGCCACAATTTCACGACTGAACATATTTGTGCACTATGTGGCAGACATCGTACCCCCTCACGTCTACTCCACTGACAATAAGGAACGCTCCATTCCCGGTTCGAGCACACTGTCATATGCATTTTAGCGAACTCGACTTTTGAAGTGTCTTGATAACTTCATTGGCACTATAGCTTGAGAAGCGAAAAAAGTGTACAGAATTAGCAATGACGTTAGGAAATCGGTAAATAAGTAACGAAGAGGAATGGAATCGTAACCTTGGTGACATAGTGACACAGCTAACAAAAGCAGCTTGAAAAACTTAGAACAACTCGTTCACGAGGGAGTTACGATATACAGGATCAAATTAATAGCGTATGATCAGCACCATTAGCAAAAGCTGACAGCTGGCGTCCACTGTTAGATAAAAACGTCCTCTGGACTTTTCCATCTACCACGATCTTAGCGCGCTTGTTGATCCTGCACGTTCTCTGATGTTTTCTATCTATTTTCCACTAGCTCGTCATCTATGTCTTTTCTTACGTAACTGAATCTAGCAAAGAACTTCCTTTGTTCATCTAAAATCCATTTAACTAGCTACATCTACACTATTTGCAGTTCACTTTTATTGCAGTCATAATTACGTTTTTCACGGCAGTTTGTTATCTAATCCGTTTGTTTCTTTTTCTATTTCCCACAGGAATTCGCATAGCGAAACTTTGCACCGATCACTGATCAACTTTCTTTTTTCAGAGAAAGTTTTTATTGAATATCAATACAAATACTGTCAGTCTTATAATTGTGAGAATTACGCATCACTACAAACAGTAGACTAAATGTATTCTTGAAACAGTTATGTTTGGAACATTGGTTTTCACTTACAGAAAACTAAAGTCATTCAAAAATCATTAAATGCAGTCTTTCACATACATAACACCTCCATGATGATAAGCAGAAAAATGAATGTTAAATTTCTTGAAAGAAAGTACAATGAAAATACAAAAATATAATCTATCAACCAGTACAAAAGTTAGTTTGTACATCAGCAATGGAGTATTCACGGCTCCATCTTCTCTCCTCCCCACTGCTGCTAGTTGGTAACTGCTGGAACACGCGCCTGCACAACTCGCTCACCACCCTATTCTGGAGAGAGAACCTTCTTTGGTGCCGTGGTGCTCAGGACACCGTCGGATGACAGCTGTGTCTGCACCTGTTCAGTCACTACGTCCTTCGCTGCATATGGCGCGATATGTAACCTTGGTTATCTTGACGCTCTACATGTTTTGCCTCTACCACCACGTTGTCGCCTGACACCCACCACTTTTACCGTCAATTCCTGCGGTTTGAACTGTCGGACGTCTAGATTAACCTTGAACCATCTTTGTTGTTCTCGGTGATAGGTACGCCGGAGTTACGAGTTGCCAAATGACGCCATGGTCTGTAGTAACCAGACAGGGCAGGAAACGACGGACAGACGAGGGAAAAGCAAGTCGTCATGTGTTAGCCCCAAGCCGAAATGCTGGTCGAGTAACGAAATCTGACAGTCGACATCGTCCAACAATTGGCGGATCATCAGTGTCAAAGCCATCGTCAGCAAAATTATTTTTGCACTGTATCCAATAGTTTCATGTTAAACAGTTCTTTAAGTGAAGAACTCCTTTCCTTGTAGTAAACTGTTCCATTTGCATCATTGACGCACAGGATCACTTGTATACGCATGAATCTTATGAAATAGCTTTTTAGAATCTTTAATATTCCTCAGACCAGTGCACTAAACCACAATGGGCTCGTCACTTCTGAATGTTTTCAGCATTAAGGGGAGGTACCGGTGAAATTTCAACCAGGTCGGAAAAAAATCGCAGGGGACTGAAAATCTGTTTCATTGCATGTCTTGGCGTGCTGAATTCAGTGGGTAAATCTAGTTTGCTAAACAAAATTCTTTTCATACTATTTGATTTCTGAGTTTTGAAAAGAATCAATATTTTTTTCAAACCCATACGTGGAGTTGTTGGTTATCAGGTAAAATATTCACTAAAATGTTTTGAGACGAAAAATTTTAAATTTGGCGGAGGAGTAGCATTTTTTCGCTTCGGCCATTCTGATCTTTCAAAGAAATTGAAGTATAATGACATTTTTGACACTATGTATAAACGAAAAGTGTAAATAAATTATAAAAATTGTGTATTTATAATACGTGACAAGAATCACTACGACATTATGCAGTGTTTGGTTCAGTATAAAGGAAAAATAAATAAAAGACGACTTGATACGTTTGAAGATTGTCTTCTTTATTTTCAGTTTACGTATTTGCATCACACATTCCCGTCTCCTGCGTGCGCACAGGCGGTTCGTCGGCCGCGGGTGTAGCTAGCCACGTGGACAGAAACTGGTCTTTTCTGGCTACCAGGCGTCGATCTCCGGGCTTCCGCGACGCGTTAGAGTTGGTAGACTGAAGCGGTGTTACCTCTAGAGTGTATGTATGTATTTTAGTATGAATAAAGCAATGTAAACTAATTGAACTGAGTTCTATTGTTAATCATCTGCTCGCCCTAAGAACCTCATACCCCGCCGCCACCCATCCAGTTCACAATTGAGTCCACCGCGAACGTAAAACCACATGTCTCTAAATTGCAAAAATATGTTAATTTTAGTTAAGTTTATTTATTTACGTTGGTTTCGGATGTACATGTAGATAGGCACATATACATATACGATTACGGGTGTTCATACAGATTATGCACATATGCAGACACATTTATATAAATTTATTTTTCAATTAAATTTCTGCGCCGTATGTATCTATCTACTGACAAAAATTAACTATACTTCAACTTTTTTGAAAAAATCAAAAAGGTCACAAGTAAAAAAATGCTACATCTCTGTCAATTTTTTAAAATATTTTTGGCTCAAAATTTTTTGTGGCTACTTTCCGTGATCTAGGATCTGGAAAAAATATTGATTTTGTTTTTAGAATTCAAGAATCAAAAAGTATCAAAAATTTTTGTTTAGCAAATTGAATTTACCCATTGAATTCAGCATTCCAAGATATGCCATGAAACAAATTCTCAGCCCCCTGCGAATTTTTTACGACTGGGCTGAAATTTCACCGGTGCCTCCCCTTAAAAGTTCATATCTTACCAGCATAAATCAAAGTTGATAATACTTTCCGCCTGTAAACTTTCCGTTTCAGACACGTCGGAGGCTCATATTTGGAAACCCTATTTCGGTTATCAAAAGCAAGCCTGGCCACTTCTGTTCTTGCGTTCATTTTTTTCCTGTCCGTCCAGTCGTCATCAGGTGCCCCAAACAAAGTATCTGATCAATAATTCAATGACTTAATTATGAATTCGAACCACATTATTATCAGTGCGTTGATTGCACGAGCAGACTTCAAAAAGTAAGTTACACAAGCCGTGCCACATTAAGACCATTATGAAATAAAGCTAGCGCACTGTCAGGATATAGGACGTGTTCTGGACTTCCTGAAGACATAGCTCTGCTGCATTACGGATAACAGGTACATCGCAGAGTGGGGGTGAAATGGCGCGGCAACTAGAAACGTACTCTAAAGTTGAAGTAGGCAGGACAGCACGATTCTTGTGGGCAAAACGTCTAAGTTGTACACCAGCCGTAGTGAAATGGTGGCAACAATCTGACCAAGGCCGCACTGACTTTGGTGACGATGATCGGGGTGGCTCCCTAATGACATCACCTACGGACGACAATGTCCTGGCAGTCGCGCAACTGATTCTGAGCAGTCCCAGATTTTCCGACGATGAGGACGTCCAAAAACAGCGGAATTTCTCCGTGACTGAGAAGCGGATTTCTATCGTCGACGAATGAATGTCGAAAAACAGTGTCATGTATCTTTGTTAAGTAGAAGTGTAGTGCAGCATTCAATAAAAGTTGCTTGGCCTTCCATAATAATGAGTAACTAACTTTTTGAACCCCTTTGTGTATTAAATTACTCTTTATAACTGCTTTATTAAATCTTATTTCAAACTTGACCCTTCAAGTTTATTTTCTTATTGTTGAGGTTAATCTGCACTAGAGACAAACAGTTCTCTGTCATTATCACAAAGAAAATGGTTGAGATATGTACGATTAACAAATTTAAGGAAGGGAAGCCTTCCTGTAAGTCTTGTGAGAATAGGTGATGTGGAATATCTTTTCCAGGCTCTTTTCTGAATTCTGAACTCACTATCCTGAATGAGTGTAATGGGAACTGTAGGACGCTGTTATGTTATTCTACACACTAGTGTAGATTAGTAGATTAGTAAACGAACCTGTGGTGGAAGGTACTGCTTTTCTTTGCACTTCTCTATTTCCTCGTCATCTTTGCTACTGTTTGAGACAAGTCTTTGTTGAACTTCCTTACCAAAAATCTGAAAAAGTACTTGACCGATTTAATTCAAATTTTTACACGATACTCTAACGAACATTCGGACGGACATAGGCTATATATTTTTAAATATACATAATATATAACTATATATGTAATACCTGTCGTTATAATTACACTTCCCTATTTAACATGTTATAACACGGAAACTAATTATCATACGAGTACCATACTTGCTAGCATTAATGTAAAGGACTTGGGGAAGAGAAATAGTGCAGAATCAATTGAATTGAAATACTTTTAATGTGCTGCCACGGTACATCATACCATTACACACAGGTACCATTACTGCTACAAAGGAGGCTCAATATGGCGCCCATCAGTGTCCAGAAGAGTCTGAAAGCGCAGGATTGCATTCTGCATAGCAGAATGAAAGATGTCCATAGGTATTCTGGCTACCCTCCTTGATATGCTACGCTTCAGATCAGCACGTGTGTGAACGTTCTCCTGGTAAACCCTGTCCTTCAGGTAGCCCCACAACCAGAAATTACAGCGGAGTCTTGTACGGATACCATTTGAGAATGATTCGAAGCACCTTCCGTACGTGCAGTGGCTGACGATCGGGAATTGCGTGGAGCGTTGTCTGCCATAGCAACAGCGATTTCATCAACCACCTGTGGTGCAACCGGTCGTCGGCCTTTCCCCTGGAACGACGCCCAGTTCTCCAGTTGATTCGAACTTCATCATGCTCCGCACATCAGGTAGAGAAAGAGTACTCTTCCGTAATCCTTTCAGCTACCAATATTCTCGAAGTGCAGCTGCGGCATTACTTGATAATAGAACTTCGCCATAATGCCCTGCTACTTTTGTCCACGCTCATGCTGACACGTCAACAAGTGCACTGCGACTCGTCATGTGTGTGAGACTATGACTGATCATGGCACCTGGTGGCCATTCTTGGAACTGGAGGGTGGCGCTGTGATGCATGGGAATCATGCACCCCATACTCTGGACATTAATACTAGCAAGTTTTGTACTCGTACTGTAATTAGTTTTCGTGTTATAGCGTGTTAAATAGGGAAATATTAATTATAACCATCTGGTAAGTAAAGGGGAAACGTTGTTAGCAAAACAACTCGAAACTTTCTTAACCGATTCACTTCAAATTTTTACATGGTAGTCGAATGAACATTCGGATGGACATGGGCTATAGATTTTTAACATAGACAATATGTACATAATACGTAAAGAGAAGATGTTGTTACCAAAACCCACGCCCGGGTTCGATTCCCGGCGGGGTCAGGGATTTTCTCTGCCTCGTGATGGCTGGGTGTTGTGTGCTGTCCTTAGGTTAGTTAGGTTTAAGTAGTTCTAAGTTCTAGGAGACTGATGACCATAGATGTTAAGTCCCATAGTGCTCAGAGCCATTTGAACCATTTTTGTTACCAAAAATCTCGAAAAGATCTTCACCGATTTACTTCAAATTTAGACACGATACTCTAATGAAAAATACTGTCACTGAAGCACTATCCTCACAGATCCAGCAGATAGAAAGGTGTATCTCATACCCCATATACCAACGATCCTAACTGATTTACCCATTCATTTTAAGCGACATTAGTTCACAATCAAGATTTCGTCTGCTATAACTATAGATGTCTCAAGGTCAGAGAGAGAGAGGTAGGACAGAGAGGGGGGAATTGAAAAAAAAAAAGGAGAGGGGACAGGAGGAGATGGACAGAGAGAAACGGGGACGGGGTGACGCACAGTGAGATGGTATAGTTGGCAAGGGGGGCGGGGGGCGAGAGAAGACCTTAGGATGTATATCCAGTTCCCATACATATTTAGCAATTCCAAAGCACTGTCAGTTTCACTAGTGCTAAATAAAATACGGAAACGCCGCAGCAGATAATAATTCTTAAAATAACAAGGAAAGCAAACGGCAGTCTGTAAAGGAGAGTCTGTTATGAGGGGAAGTACCTTAGAAATGTCGATGTATAACATTGAAAGATACTGTGACAAAATCAGAAAAACGAATCTTGAGATAACAACAGCTAGAGCAGTTCTGGATATTACGTTATGCATGTGTCTAGAGTCAGTTTTTTCCGCTTCGAGACATCCAGTTTCCAGAATGAGCAATGTAAGATCCCAAAAATAATTTAGAGGTGCTAGATACGATGATCCCTTAGTGCAAGAACGAAACGGAAGCGCTGATCACCTTCCGGAGTGCAGAAATCGAGCCCTCGCAAGCGCGTGGGCGGTCCCAGTGCGCCGCCTTTAAGTATGTTCCTAAGCGTGCCTGTGCAGCGCCTTTCTCGCCGCATGACGCATTCGGGAGTGGCTGCCCGCTGTTGCGAGTACTTTCGCCGCCGCTCACCGCTGCCGCCGCCTCCGCGTCAGGAAGCGAACCCGACTCCGCAGCCCGGCATGGCCCGCCCGCCGATACGAATCGCAGACACACGTCCGGAATGTGTCTGCGTCTGCGACCGCTGCCGGTACACAGTCTCGAACACAACTACCGCGCAACTCTCGTACCGCAAGGTGACCCTGATTTCGACGTGCGTGCCGAATCCCTTGTACAACACCTTGCTAGCGCTCTAAGGACTCAAAATCACCTGCTCAAAGAAATTTGACTACCTGCATATCTGGCATTGCGTGTAGATTCAGCATCAAGAGGAGGGTGCAGCGAAAGAATAATCATTTTGACGCTAAACAACATACGTTTCTGTCAAATAAAAAGAAAAAAGTTACCAAAATAAAAGTATTCTGTTCGAAAGTCTTTGCACATCCGTTAAATCACAATTCTTCGTTGGGTAACAACACCATGTTATTTGTTATGTAATCATTTGGACATTTCTAGTCATTACAAAAGTAAAGCTGTTCTCAAACATTAGAGGAAGATCTTATATAACACTGTATATACACTGAAGCGCCAAAGAAACTAGTATAGGCATGCGTATTCAAATACAGAGATATGTAAACAGGCAGAATATGGTGCTGCACTAGGTAACGGTTATATACGACAACTAGTGTCTGGCGCAGTTGTCAGATACAGTTCTTCAAATACACTGAAGCGCCGAAGAAAAGGATATAGGCAAGCGTATTCAAATACATATATATGTAATCAGGTAGAATATGGCGTTGCGGTCGGCGCAGTTGTTAGATGGGTTACTGCTGCTAGAAAGACAGGTTATCAAGATTTTAGTGAGGTGGAAAGTGGTATTATAGTCGGCGCACGAGCGACGGGAAGCAGCATCTCCGAGGTAACGATGAAGTGAGGATTTTCCCGTTCGACCATTTCATTAGAGTACCGTGAATATCAGGAATCCGGTAAAACATCAAATCTCCGACATTTCTGCGGCTGTGAAAAGATCCTGCAAGAACGGGACCAACAAAAATTGAAGAGAATCGTTCAGCGTGACAGAAGTGCAACCCTTCCGCAATTTGCTGCAGATTTCAATGCTGGTCCATCAATAAGAGTCAACGTGTAAACCATTCAACGAAGCGAAACTTCCTGGCAGATTAAAACTGTGTGCCGGATCGAGACTCGAACTCGGGACCTTTGCCTTACGCGGGCAAGTGCTCTGCCAGCTGAGCTACCCAAGCACGACTCACGCCCCGTCCTCACAGCTTTACTTCCGCCAGTACCTCCTAGCCCGCATCTCGTGGTCGTGCGGTAGCGTTCTCGCTTCCCAGGCCCGGGTTACCGGGTTCGATTCCCGACGGGGTCAGGGATTTTCTCTGCCTCGTGATGGCTGGGTGTTGTGTGATGTCCTTAGGTTAGTTAGGTTTAAGTAGTTCTAAGTTCTAGGGGACTGATGACCACAGCAGTTGAGTCCCATAGTGCTCAGAGCCATTTGAGAGCCATATTGCTAGACGCGTGAAAGATCTCTTGCGCGCGTCGTTTGGTGATGATCGTGTGCTCAGCCACCACTTTCGTCATGCTTGGCCTTCCAGGTCCCCAGACCTCAGTCCGTGCGATTATTGGCTTTGGGGTTACCTGAAGTCGCAAGTGTATCGTGATCGACCGACATCTCTAGGGATGCTGAAAGACAACATCCGACGCCAATGCCTCACCATAACTCCGGACATTCTTTACAGTGCTGTTGACAACATTATTCCTCGACTACAGCTATTGTTGAGGAATGATGGTGGACATATTGAACATTCCCTGTAAAGAACATCATCTTTGCATTGTCTTACTTTGTGATGCTAATTATTGCTATTCTGATCAGATGAAGCGCCATCTGTCGGACATTTTTTGAACTTTTGTATTTCTTTGGTTCTAATAAAACCCCATATCATTCCAAGCATGTGTGTCAATTTGTACCTCTCTATCTACATTATTCTGTGATTTATTCAGTTTTCAAATTTATACTGACTTTTTGTTCACCCGGTACATACAACGATTTTTGTGAGTATAGCCTATATAAGTGCAGCGTTCTACGTAACACAAACAAAATCTGTGGTAAACATTAAGTTTTATATTCTGTGTTACTCAGATGTAATTGAAGTTTGACTCATGGCAATCTTATCAATATTTCGATTGAAAACAGTCGACTTGAGAAAATCTTCAGATGTTTAGATTCTGGAAGTTCTCGAACATGTTAATAATTATTTGTTTTAGGTATGACATACTTTATTTGAAAACTGTTATATTTTTCTTAGTATATAACATTACGTTTTTTGAAAAATATGTAATTTAGTAAATATCTTTATTCAAACTAATTGTTGTTGTGAGAATACCAAAATGTTCGAATTTTAGGATGTAATCGTTCAAAAATGCCAGTTTTATTGTTTTGAGGATACATTTTCTGTCGTCATGTTGCTAGGCAGCCGAAAAATAGTACGTGCCCAAAATTTAGCCCATAAACGTAGAATCTAAATTTTAGTACCATTTATTCAATATCTAGAAATTAGTAAGCATAGTGACCACATTGCCAGTTATATAAAGCTGTTACCTATAATTTCTGTCTTTCATACTGTTCCTGAGTATGTAATCATTCTGTATAGTAAACTTTTGTAAGAAATTGTCCTATGCGAGTATTATAATAGGCAAGATGAGAAGTGCCACTGTTAGTCTCCAGCTTTCAATTAGAAGTGTTTTGTATAATCAGTCTACGATGATAAAGATATTTTAAGTGGGTTGCACAAAGTCTCTTCCTTTAACATCATATATCAAAATGGGTAGTTTACTTAAAAATTAAAATATTAATATTTGCAGCTGAAGATTTGAAACCTGCGACTTCAAAAGACAGTATTAACATCGGCCCTGGCACCATCTTGCACAGTAGTTCTGCAAGCTAGCGATGTACTACCATAAATTTTTGTCGAGAGGATTTTCACCGATCATCAACAGATACTTAATATGCGACATTAGCTTCGCAACACTATCATCATCCATGGAAACGAAAGTGAATTCGTCCTTTTATGAATCTGTGGCCGACAACACAGTGTACTAGACACGCATTCAGTTAGCTCGCTATTTGATCTCCGTGATGAAAATTATTTCCAGAATTCATTATGGTTTCGTAAACAAGTATAAAACCGATTATTTCTCCCGACTCAAAAAAATATGGGCAAATGTCAGCCTAACAGTGATGCTGTTTACAGAAAGTTAGGCTCAAAATTGAAATCGCCTTGCAAGCTTATACAAATTGTTACAGCAGAAGAACGGCAGCATGAAAATTTAAAGTCGGCTATGTAGCCTAAATAAACACCAAAAGCAAGCTTGGTAGGTGAGACAGAGAATGTATGGAAAATGCAAATACGAAAAAGTAACTGTCCGAAATTTAGAAGAGAACAATGAAGTTTGTATTAGTACTTTTCAATGACGATCGCGTACATAGGACAGTTGATAAGCATAAGCTAATCTTAGCTTTACGTAAATTTTGGTGAACAACCAGTGAACCCTCGATTCTTTAATTAGTCGAATTTCCATGTATCAAGCAGTTTCAAACATCTGATTACTTTACATGTGAGTTAATGTGTTAAACTTCTGACGTCAAATGTGCGAACGAGAATAGTTTAGAAGACGTTTGGAATAATGGTTAAGGTTTGTTGGAAGTCACTATGCGCTGTCTTTACACTGGATGAGTATATTGTGAGTAATTTGCGATCCGTTTTAAGCAAAAACTACACATATCTGAATATTTATGACGCCATATCTCCTGAACTATGATTCGTACAATTATACAATTTTGCAGTTATGTTCAGTTGTATATGTGGCTACTGTCCGCAAAATGTGTTCGAATAGAATTAGTAACAAAATAATGATTTTGTGGCAGCGAGGGTGTGGGGGTGCGGGGTGGGGAGGTGGGGGGGGGGTGCGGGGTGAAGGGGGGTGTTAGTGAGAAATAGTTTCGTAAAAGTTTTAAATTACGTGCAAAGCTTATTATTGCAAGTCGCTAAGTGCTCCCATTTTCAAATACCGGGTGAACATAGTCTGGGCGATTTGTGCGTCGTCAATTGCTCTTTCTCAGGACATATACACAGTTTCTAACTTTTGTACTTGCCTTGATGTGTAAACATTTAACGTAAGATTGTACCTCTTACAGAGTATATTGTGATAGCATTTTAAATTTTTAAATTGGGTCGACAATTATATAAGACACTGAAAATGAAATTTTTTACTGTCCCTAAAGACCGTTTGATAGGCAACCTGAAAAATAGGCATCTTGCACCATCAACCTTGAACCGGGTTAAGCATTTAGTAACAAAGACAGAGGCGGAGCTTGGAAAAAGACTGTGACGTAGCATATTTTTAAGAGAGTAATAATTTGGAGATTTTGCACCTATCGGAGCAAGGAACAGTACAAACATGGAGCACCGTCGCGATCTCTCTTAATACGCAAAAAATGCGAAGAAAACTTGTGCCGCACTTCACTCCTGGACGAAAATTGCTTGTTACCTTACTAGCGCACAAATTAGTTCAATTTTCGTTCTAATATTCTCGCAGTCACGTTCAGACAACAGTCGGTTGGTACAGCAAATGAAGTCATTAGCGGATTGTCCTTAATGAGAACTACACATGTGGCAGCCGGAAGTGTGGTTCCAGACAGTTATGATGTCAACCGGGACTTGCTTGCACCTTGTAAGGCGCTAATTTAGGAGATACCTACAGTGGAATTTGTGGGTGAAAGGTCGTTACAGAAAATGCTTGACGCTGGACTGGTTGCTACGTTCGTCCATCTGTAATAAGATCTGAAACTTTCACTGCGACACCAATATTCTGCATTTCTTTTTTTACCTAGAGTTTAAAGGCCAGGCGACTTGGAGTCCTAGTTTACACTGGACAAGGAAACCGGTCGAGTCTGGTATTCTATAAGAGTGCGGCAGGATAACAGTGAAATACATTAGACACGGTGGGGTGTAAAAATTGCAAGCTTCCGAATACTCCCACTGCTTCTTAGGAGGGCATTGAGAAGGTCGAGAAATCACCACCAGATGTCAGCGCTAGTGCAACGAGATTCCCTCGTAATAATAAATCATCTTTTGTGAGTAAAAAGTGATGCGTCAACGCTATGGCTAGGGATCTGTGATGCGGGCGTCTTTCTGTTGTTGTTCCCATGTAGTGATTTGTGAGGATGGAATAATACTGAGATTCGAGCAGTGATAAAGTACTTCGTAAAGAAATATAAGAAAAAGGAGGAAATTCACGCCGATTTTGAGAGCACACTCAGGGACACTGCTCCTTCATATTCAGCTCTTTCCAAGTGGATAAACGAGTTTAAATTGGGTGGGGGCAGCTTAGATGATGATCCACGCAGTAATCGGCTAACATAACCTCAGAATTATGACACCGAAACACACACTTATTTCCGTGCGAAGTCTTGTAGTTTCCAGTAATTCTCAATAGAAGTAGATGTGCAGCAGCATTTTCGTTTTGTCAATGTAGGCCCGGCTTTTCTGCGCTCTGTTCCGCCTTCGAATAGGTTCTAGTAGCTTTTACGACTTATAGTCCGCTGCTTACATGCTGTGACTGTATGTTCGATGGCAGCTGACGAAGCATCTCACGTACAACACTTGGAAATTTTTTTACTATTACTATATGATATGGAAATGCGGTCCAGCCTTGTACAAACACAATTTTTCTTATCTCATTACTCATACATGCTTCGGAAAAGTTTCTCCACCTTCAGTGGGTTTTATTTATTATCTCACTGTTACATACCGGCTTCTACAGGGTGT
The DNA here is from genome assembly GCF_023898315.1 of Schistocerca nitens. NCBI lineage: Eukaryota > Metazoa > Arthropoda > Insecta > Orthoptera > Acrididae > Schistocerca > Schistocerca nitens. The sequence goes on from NC_064617.1 coordinate 332,111,977, forward strand.
AGAAACACGATGGAAATATAACAGCTATGCTGCAAATACCAAACAGGATTGTGAACACCAGTATGTAATAATAGACAATAATTAATATAAAACCTATTGAAGATGGAGAAACTTCTCCGAAACATATATGGGTAGTAAAACAAGAAAAATAAATGTCTGTGCTCAAGGAAGAATCACATTTTCTTATGCTCAAGGTAGAACCACATTTCCGTGTTACATATTAAGAAGCAAACGTGGACAAGGAAAGAGCTTCTAAAATGATTATTACTATAACTACTTAATCTTTCACTGAAACTATATTAGCTTTCACATGATAATGGGTTTATAGAGCTTACTGAAAGTGAAATTACACTTACTACATGTACTTTAAAAATTAGCTTGCGAAAGAACTCTGAATTTTGTTTCGCTATTATTGTCTCAAACTCAGAAGACTTTTTATTTGGTATTTCCCAGCGGTAATTCCAGAAAATTACCGAAAATGTAAATCTATGAATTTTTCAAAGAGCTTCTGATCCCTCGTTGTGTGAAGAGGACTGTTCACGACGTAGCATGTTTTCACTCTACGAGAACTTGTATGATAGCCCTTTAACACTTACTTAGGTAAAATCTGTATTCCATACTGAGATACATAAAGGCACACTCACAATCAAAATAAATGCGGACGTTGGCACTTGTTGCCTCCGAAAAAATTTTCGTTGCACTATTTCATTCAGTGCCATTATGAGTTAGTTTTCAGTAGTTTCACTTATTCAGTGCAGTAAACGCCTTCATCTACCTTCATCGAGAGCGTACGAGAACCCTGATAATCTTCGAGGGTTTGATTTTTTTGCTTCTTCTCTAAAGACATCGACGTAGACAGGAGAATTGCCCCGAGAAAAACGAACGAAACGAAAAGTACTTTCATATTTCTTCTTCCAAGAAACATTAAGCAACAAAATTGTTCCTTATCGTGCATAGTAGCGAAAGTAGCCGTAATAATCAAGCAGTTTTTCCTCCGAGGAAGGTAATTTTGACGCCCAGAAGCGTGCTTCGGGGGAGAAATTAATAAGCGAAAGCGAAGTTCACGCTTGCATATTTTCATGGAGTGCCTTCTGCTTCGTAACGGGAAGCCGACCTCGACATGATGAAGACGTTCCAAGGCAGACGAAGCGGCAGAGGAACAGTTACAAACCTGTTTAGCGAGCGGTCTGAAGGAGAGCATCTCGTTTTATCATTTCAGTTTCTTTCGCGTTAGTGTCCTTGTGTTGCAATGCTCCGTGGACGAGTACAAGCCACAGAGGACTGTGGTTTTATTACCATTGTAAGGGAGACGGCTGGCAATTTGTGCCTACTGTCAACTGCAGACAAGTGGCAGTTGTGCTGGAGAAATCCTTTCCAAAATGTGAAAAGAATTTAGGGAAAAGACTAAATAATTTTTTTCAGACTGGATATGGAACATTTTCTTGACACGAAATGGTAGCAGTGTGGGCAGTCATCTTCACAGAATGGGCGTCAGAGACTCCCCAACTTTGTCGTATAACGTAGCATCAGAAAATGATTAAACTCACCTACGTTTTTCGTGCGAACGGCTGCAGCCTGCATTTTTTTTGTACGAGAGATTAATCAAATTGAAACAGTTTTTCCCGAATATAACATCACCATTCTCGCATCAGAAAATACGTCTCATAGAATTGCCATAGACTTGTTAACAAATTGTAGTCTACACATAAATTGAGTGCCTATTCCGACAGCGAATACCCGTACCATCCCATGGAAGGCCTGTCCGCCTGTAGAGACATATCTACGTATTCTTTAATTTTTACCTTGTTGGATCCCAAGGACAACAGAAATTTTAGACAGCGACATCACTTCTGATGAAATTGCTTTATCTGTATTGTTCTTTTTTCCCCCTTAACAATCTAGATGATTGAACTTGTTACCAGATACCATGATGTGATAACTGATCAGTTGTCTGTTGTTGCGCACTCTTTGTCTTTTATGTCGTTCACGTGTGAACTTTTGTAATAAAATGTTGACCACTGATCAGATGCCAATAAATGAAAATAAAGTAAAATTAAATAAAAAATGGTCTCCGGAACGGTCTGGAGAACTAAAACAAAATTAACTTCATAGGCAAGACGATAAATGTGATTAACCGTGTAAGAAAGAAAATGAAAAGAAAGTGTAATCCCAAAAAAGTTGTGATATATCCGTAATAGCGTGATGGATATTCTTTAATGTTACAGCTGTAAGAGGGAAGTGTAAAAACTGAATAAATAAATTAATGATTGTCCAGAGAATGTTATCTGGTTCCTTAAGCAGCTGACAGACACTTCTGTCGACCATCTTTGGCCACTCAAAACTCGACTGATTTCAATGTCGACGAGATGTTATAGTCTAACCTACCTGCTGTTTAAAGCTGTTTATTGTCAGGCACAATCACCTTCAGATCTGAAAGCATTTAATTTTTTTTTATTTTTATTTATTTATTTATTTATTTTTTTTTTGTGCGAACAGCAGACCAACAAGCGTAGTAAGCATTAGTTTATAGTGGGTCATCTATCTCTTTCTCCGCGAGATGGCCAATTCTCTAAAGATCAATTTTAATACTTATGTGTACTTCGGTTAAATGCTTTTGTATTGACATTCTAGCCTGAATATGAGGTTTGTATCTTGAAAGGTGTTGCTTTGTTAAATAATTTAAGTAAATCAACAAAAAATTATGATTAGTAGGTCTCTCTGAAGAGTCTTTGCATGTCAGTGCTTTACATTATCCCTGTTACCGATCATGTGACGGCACACGCCAAACTTCATAACGTAACCGGTCAAGGACAGTTCGAACTACGAAACACCTTGTTGTTCGTTATGTAGTCATTTGGACATTGTTAGACACTACAAAGTGAAGCTGTCCTGAAAACATTAGAAAACGGTTTCATGAGTAACAGTATACACTGAAGCGCCAAAGAAACTGGTACCGGCATGCGAATTCAAATACAGGGATATTTAAACAGGCAGAATACGGCGCTGCGGTCAGCAACGCCTATATAAGACAACGAATGTCTGGCAGTAGTTGTTAGATCGGTTACTGCTGCTTCAATGTCAGATTATCAAGATTTAAATGAGTTTGAACGTGGTGTTGTAGTTGGCGCTCGAGCGATGAGACACATCATCTCCGAGGTAGCGATGAGGTGAGGATTATCCCGTACGACAATTTGACGAGTGTACCGTGAATATCAAGAAGATCCTGCAAGAACGGGACTAGTGACGACTGAAGAGAATCGCTCAACGTGACAGAAGTGCAACCCTTCCGCGGATTGCTGCAGATTTCGATGTTGCGCCATCAATAAGTGTCAGCATGCTAACCATTCAACGAAACATCATCGATATGGGCTTTTGGAGCCGAAGGCCCAGTCGTGTACCCTTGATGACTGCACGATACAAAGCTTTACACCTTGCTTGGGGCCGTCAACACCAATACTGGATTGTTTATGACTGGAAACATGTAGCCTGGTCTCGTTTCAAATTGTATCGAGTGGATGGAAGCTTACAGGTATGGAGACAACCTCATGAATCCATGGAGCCTGCATGTCAGCAGGGCACTGTTCAAGCTGGTGAAGACTCTGTAATGGTGTGGGGCGGTGCAGTTGGAGTGGTGTGGGACTCCTGATACGTCTAGATACGACTCTGACATGTGACACGTACGTAAACATCCTCTGTGATCACCTGCATCCATTCATGCCCATTGTGCATTTCGACGGAGTTGGGAAATTTCAGCAGGACAATGGGACACGCCACACGTCTAGAATTGCTACAGAGTGGCTCCAGGAACACTCTTCTGAGTTTAAAAACTCCCGCTTGCCACCAAATCCCGCACACATGAACATTATTGAGCATATCTGGGATGCCTTGCAACGTGCTGTTCGGAAGAGATCTCCACCCCTTCGTACTTTTACGGATTTTTGGACAGACCTGCAGGATTCAAGGTGTCAACGTCACGTCGTGTTACGGCACTTCAGCGCGCTCGCAGGGGCCCTACACGATATTCGGCAGGTGTACCAGTTTTTTGGCTCTTCAGTGTACATTCATTCTTAAGGTATAGACTGCATATAAGGAGCGACCAAATACTGGATAGCCTCCTCGAGATACCTGCCAGCTGTGCCTCGCTCGTTGCGCAACTCGTGGCCCAGTGTCCAGTGGTCCAGTCCCACGTATAGGGGGCCAATTAACGCGCAGACTGTTAGACTGGGAGATCGTGCCGGTTGGGCGAAAGGCGAAGACCGCAGTGGCCGGCTGGCCAGTTGTTTCCCAAGCGGCGCCCTCGGGCGAACGTGTTTGCCGACGCGAGGGACAGGAGATCGTAAAATCTGACAGTGCTCGTGCCGCAGAATGACTAACAGGCAGAAAGGCCCTCCCGTTCTCAATAGGACACTGGCTGGACTGCTGTTCCCTATCGTCTCGAGTCGCACGCAGTTCAGCTGAAGAGTTTCGCCTTCTTCCCCTTAGAACCGAATCGCTAACCGAATCTACGTGTCACGGTAGAACATACATCAATGATGCCATACTTTACATTGGTCAGAAAATGTAGAACGCAAACAAAGATAAGGCTTTGATGTTTCATCTACGGCGAGGTCATCGGAAACAGCAAAACTTCGGAATGGGACGTACCCTTTCAAAGAAACCATGCAAGATTTAGGAATGTTTTACTATTGTGTGACCAAACGTAGTAGAAGAATTAGGTGACCATGTCTACATGCGGAAAACGTGCCTAGTCAAGGGAGGCAGGTTGTTGAGGCGTATCAGTATACATCATCATCATCAGTGTTCTGCCTAAAGGCAGGTCTTCACATGGTAGTTCTCCAGGCTGTCCGGTTTTCTGCCATCCTCTTCAGGTCTGCATAATTTCCTCTTCCCTTTATGTCGTCTATCATCTTGTATCTCCTTCTTCCTCTCAGCCTTCTCCCACAAACCAGTCCTTCCAAAGCATCTACTAGCAAGCACTCCCTTCTCAATGAATGTCCCAACCAGTTCTTTTTCCTTTCTCTTACAACCTTCAGCAGACACCTTCTCTCACCAACCATTTCCAATGCTCTTTCATTACTCACTCTTTCCATCTATCTTATTCTCTCCATTCTCCCCCACAACCACATCTCAAATGCTTCTAACCTTTTTTTATCCTCTCGTCTCAGCGTCCATGTTTCTGCCCCATATAGTGCCACACTCCAGACAAAACATTTGCCAAGCCTTTTCCTTAGTCATTTATCTAATTTGCCACATAAGAGTCTCCTCTTTCTGTTGAATGCCTCCTTCGCTATGACAATTCGAGATTTCACCTCCTGGTGACATCTCAAGTTTTCAGTTATTGTGCTTCCGAGATATTTAAATTCACTTACTTGGCTAATGGTAGATCAGCAGTATACAGGGTAGTTATAATTAAGCTTCCGCTACTTGAGAGGGCTCCCATGAATACATAGATCAGGAGATATGACGTCATAAACACTGACATGCGTGAGAAACTGCCGCATCATGCATGGCGTTTAAATTATTTACTTCTTTGTTACTAACTCTATTCGCAGCGTATTCTGCAGATAGTATCGACGTATGCCGTTGAATGTACCTCCACACATACATCATTGTACGACACATACTTCAAGAAATATGACCTCATAAACTCTGAGAAAAAATGTATGTATGTTGTTTTAATATATGTATTCTTTACTACTAAGATACTCTTACAGTCGAGGATGCTTAAGGAAATCCTTAACACTTGACAGCGCTTTTGACAGTCTTCAAAGTTGTAGGTGAAAACAATAGCCGTCTATAGAGCTATGAAAAGCGTTATCATAAGACGTTAAAAAATTGTCTTGTAGACACGAGAAGCAGTTGCGCCCAGCGTGTAGACTGTTTCATAATTCCAAACATGTTTTCACGAATACATGGAATTGTAACTTTTTCGATATTACACTACAGACACAGTTTTTTTTGTTTTTGTTCTAGTTTATAATAGAAAATCAGCAAAATGAATACCTGGAAAATGCCGGGTTCGTCAGCTAGTAGGTGATAAAAGAAAAAATACGCGGGGATACCCGAAAGGGAATGAGAGTCCCACTTCTGACAGGTATTGTGTTTAACCGTATCTCACTTCGATCAGCGGTAACGTCTCGTGTGAGTAAAAGCACAGCTGATGTTATGCTAATTAGTATACAGACATGGAGTTAAGAGACACTCGTAATGAAATCATTTTATTTTCAAATAAAAGCCTTATTATAATTGAATTGACCAAGTTAATCGTTACTTGTGTGCAAAAGACAACGTGTGTAACAGAGTGAAACGGCTTGTGGTTTAGCAGAAAATTCCATAGACAAATATCTCCAGAGTGAAGAAGAGAAAGTGGAGAGCGGCTACTGAAACACAGCCGTGACTGTGTAACGTGACGTAATGTTACAGATAGGTAGTTTAGGTAAAAAAGTGAAAGCTAAGCCCCTCCCCCTCCTTCTGCACCTCATCCTGTGCATCTACGTATGTATGCAAGGAAAACTCTCTCGGTCGCACTATATGGTGCACTGCTTCACGCTGACAAATTGTCATGACAAACAGACAAAACGAGAGAGCAGTAGAAGGCGAATAGAAGTGATCTTTCCGCAGGTCCCTAGACTGTTACTGAAGAGAAAAAAAAGATCACGTGTTAGGTATAAGACAGTGCACACTGTACGGTATATGTCACGGTTCCATTTTCGATTCGAGGTCGTACTGTACGCCAGCCTAGAAGGTCAGCGAGTTGCTTGATGCGCCAGTCTACCTGTGACAATGCGTTCGCTGCGATCCGGAGTACGCAATGAGTATGCGTAGCGCACGCTGCCTGAGGTAAGGTCACGCAACAGGTGGAAGCGCGCCAAGTACGCTGAATTCCGACTAGTGCTCTTTGTAACAGCTTCACGCAGAACACGAGTGACTGAACGATTCTAGAGCAGTCGACAAGGCTCGGATGAAGAAGTTGCCTTTTTAAAGTTGACTGTTCACTACATTAAACATGAAAATGAATTCCTAACTGTGAATCAGCAAATTGTAAGAGTGGTTCACAATGGTGCCTTCATCTAATTCCCTCGGTCTGTAAGAAGAAGACAACTCTCACATTTCCTCCATCCGTTCTTGTTTTCATTTCCGGCGTACTTCACAAAGACTAACTTCTCGTATCACAAAGCTCCATGACATTTTTCGTGTCAGCAGAATTATAATATTCAAAGAAAAAAGAACCAATTATATAGCATGATCGTCATCTCAAAGCCAAGCACTGACGCTCTTCACTAACAAAACAGAACATTTAATTAAATTAATTTCACTTACGTGAAATGGACGGAGATACTGGCAATGACATCGATAAAGATGCAATGACAGCGAAATCAGCTAAGTAATGCTCAGAAATGCTGAAATCCAATGTAACCGGTACGTCATGTCTAATGAAAATTTGTGGCAGACCAGTACTCGAACCCAGATTTGTGCTCTTCGCACCTTAACCTTTAGGTTACATGAGCACGCCTCCAGGCATGATACACAATTTCATAGAAGGAAATTAATGACAATAAAAATTTGATGCAGGATTGGAAGTGTGCTCAGATAGTCCTACACAGCTGTTGTACATTTTTCTGTTTCTTTGATTTCGTGTTTTCGACAGCTTTTAAGATGTTCATCGCTGAGCGATATAATCATTCGATGGGTGGTAACGTTCTGTGTTGAGTACATCGCGACGAATTAAAATTTGTGCCAGATGCGGATTAGATTCCTGTGTATTCCGCGCAGTCGCCTTACCGTTAGGCTATCTCCTTTTATATACGCGGGACTCACCGTCTGGCATAAATTATAATTAGCCGCAAAGTATTCAAAACAGAACGTTGTGTCACATGTCAAATGCACTTCTTTATATTATAGTGTGTTATTTAAGAGGCTTGGTTTCATTTCCAGGGCAGACATTCTTCTACTACGCTATCTTACATATACAAATGCTCTTCCATTTAATACACATCGAAGAGGCTTTTTGCAGCTATTAAGTATTGCAATCAACGCTAACAGTCATTTAGCGACAGAAGAAACTGTACATAATTTGTTTAAAAGAAGTAATGACTGCTTTCATTCTCTCTCTAGGTTAAAAAAAAGAAACAGTATATTCTGTTCTGCACATCAGATGGTACAACATTAATGGGAAATTAAATGAGAGCTATCAAATAAGGGAAACGTCAAAAATTTTTCGTTATCTGAGCTTGCCACTCTTTTGCAGGAACGATGGTGTAAGATGCCCTTGAAAATCATACAGGAACTTTACTTCTGTATTCCAAGAGGAGTGGGGCTCTCTTTTGAATGCTTACAAATTTCCTGCATGATATTAGGCATGGTAATGTGTTGAATTTGCATATTTTTGTCCATCCCTGTATTTTAACCAAACCATCACAGTGTATATTCTCTCCCTCCAAATCATTTGTTCATAGCCCAGTATAATTCTGAAGGAATAATGAAGTCCATAATCAGAATACTGGAAGAGAATGTGACCCTTATTCATTAAAGTTGCAGTAAGGTCGTAACACTAGTGCGAGATTCTCTGATCACTTGCCTAATGCTATTGAAAGGCTGTAAAATTGCGGAAATAAATTTAAAAGTAAGCTAAAAATATCCTTACGTGCACCTATTTCTACGTGATAAAAAAAACTATTTAGAAGCTTTTACGTTATTTAGTTTGCATGTTTCACATACATTTGTTATTAACTAAATATTCTTTTCTCCACTGTCACCTCATCTGCACCAAGTCAGCATACAAAGGTGTTTAAGTGTAAATTAAATTAATGAGCTGTATTAAGTTAACGAGTTGTAAATTGACTCACTCCACGACATTACGGTACAGCAAGCAAATGAGACTCGGAGCATGTAACGAACTAACATGCAGATTTCTTACGCGGCACTCACGCATCAAAATTCTTGAGAAATGGCATTTCAGATTCATATTTCGCCTTTGGTGGTGTTAACAGTAAGTGATGCTCAGATGGGAGAAATAGTCGCACTCGCCCACACACACACACACACACACACACACACACACACAGAGAGAGAGAGAGAGAGAGGGGGGGGGGGGGGGGCGGGCATGCGCTCCCGCATTCAGAGAAATTTTCAGTACAATCTACCTTATTAGAGAAAGCATTTGACTGCGAAATCAGAGTTGGGTTGGGTTGTTTGGGGAAGGAGACCAGACAGCGAAGTCATCGGTCTCATCGGATTAGGGAAGGTTGGGGAAGGAAGTCGGCCGTGCCCTTTCAAAGGAACCATCCCGGCATTTGCTTGGAGCGATTTAGGGAAATCACGGAAAACCTAAATCAGGATGGCCGGACGCGGGATTGAACCGTCGTCCTCCCGAATGCCTGTCCAGTGTCTAACCACTGCGCCACCTCGCTCAGTCACGAAATCAGACTGCTCATTCTAAGACAGACTTTGATGTCTCCTGATATCCTCAAAAAAATGGTTCAAATGGCTCTGAGCACTATGGGACTTAACTGCTATGGTCATCAGTCCCCTAGAACTTAGAACTACTTAAACCTAACTAACCTGACATCACACACATCCATGCCCGAGGCTGGATTCGAACCTGCGACCGTAGCTGATATCCTCATGCTGAACAGATATTTTGCTGTGAAAGACACCCGTGACTGAAATACTGCATTTCACTCCAGTTTTTGCCAGCACGGAGTTGATACTTCACAAAAAACTTGGATCTTCAATTGTGTAAGGCTCTCAACAACAGTACTTTCTTCGAAGGGAGTAATAATTGATAACGAAGACTCGTAAGTTCGTTACTTCACGCTTGTGAATATAAGTTTCTGAAGTCCCAGAGTGCTGCCGGTGTGTCCTATGAGGAAACCTACATCTATACGCAGTAAACCACTGTGAAGTGTACTGCAGAGGATACTTCTCGATGTACCACGGTCGCCATACGTGACTTAAACCTGTGAACGCTACCGTGACGTTATCTGCAGGTCGGCTCCCACTGCGAGCCCCCCTTAGCACTGCGATTCGCTACTGAGCTCGTTACAGGAAAATGCTAGTCGCCGCGCAACGTTGCGTACAGACGGCGGCATACAGTCGGCAAGGTCGCATAGCAACGGGTGTGGCTAACGGACGCACAACTGTAATTCGCTCTTACGCGTACACGTGCCGCATATCGCTGCTGAACCCTTTACGTGATAAGTTGGGGGCTGTCGGTTAAGGCAGAAGTGTTGTCCAATATGCTTCACAAATTTGTTGGAAAAACTGATTCCTATGTGTTTCGTACCATCTGCGCGATCCGACCCTGACGGGTTAGCCATTTCTGACCGACCGCCTCATGGCGTCATTTAGATGCGGTATTCCCTTACGGCATCATTTGGATGCATTGTGATGGGACATGGGGCCAGCACAGCGCTCTCCCAGCCGTTGCCGGCTTCCCAGACCTCTGAGTCCCTACTTCTCACTTAAGTAGCTCCTTAACTGAAGGCATTGGTACAATAACAAGATAAATCACGTTTATATACTTCCCAGTAAAACACAAAAGACTCTCCAGAAATTGAAAAACTTTATTAATCGGTCTTGCCTTTTCCCATTCTTTAACAAACCGCAATAGAGTATTACATAACCAAACAAAGATTTTTTATGATATTTATTGAATGTTAAAAAAATTGGACTTGTCTCGCTCTTCCACTAAACAACTTTGTTTTTTGAATGTTCCGTTAAAAAATAAACAAGTAACTAAGGAAACAACAGTTAGTACTTTGCAGGTTAGCGAATATGGTGAGCGTGAGACTTACACAACATTCGGGAGGACGACGGTTCAGACCCGCGTCCGGCCATCCTGATTTAGGTTTTCCGTGATTTCCCTAAATCGCTCCAGGCAAATGCTGGGCTGGTTCCTTTGAAAGGGCACGGCCTACTTCCTTTCCTATCCTTCCCTGATCCGATGAGACCGATGACCTCGCTGTTTGGTCTCTCCCCCAAACAATCCAATCCAACAATCCAGTCATAAAGAAATAGATTGCCTAATAAAAGTCAGAGATAGGAAGACTAATAAGAAGTTCATTTTGCATCTCCTTCTGATGAACTCTATGTAGCATCCGTAATAGTTCTGTCACAGACCACCTTATTATAAAATTCAATCTCTCAGGCTGGCAGGGTTCATGACATCTTTTATACTTCTCAAATTTAACTGCATGAGTCACTTTATCAAGCTTTTCCAAAGGAGAAGTCAATGTATTCGAGGCTTTCTGAATGACGTCTCAGTTATGCAACTGAATTCCTGATTTCCAGTCAGAGAGGTCACAGTTCGCAGTATTTGACGGAAAGCCGTCGAGTAAAACAGAAGCCATTTCTGGCATTCCCCAAGGTAGTGTTATAGGCCCTCTGCTCTTCCTTATCTATATAAACGATTAAGGAGATAATTTGACGAACCGTCTTAGGTTGTCTGCAGATGATGCTGTCGTTTATCGTTCAGTAAAGCCATTGGAATACCAAAACCATTTGCAAAACTATTTAGAAGGTATCTCTATGGTGCGAAAATTGGAAATCGACCATAAATATTCAAAAGTATGAGGTAATCTACATGAGTGCTAAAATAAATCCGTTAACCTTTGGTTACACGATCAATCAGTCTAATCTATAAGCCATAAATTCAACTAAATACCTGGGAATTGCCGCGCGGGATTAGCCGAGCGGTCTTAGGCGCTGCAGTCATGGACTGTGCGGCTGGTCCCGGCGGTGGTTCGAGCCCTCCCTCGGGTGTGTGTGTTTGTCCTTAGGATAATTTAGTTTAAGTAGTGTGTAAGCTTAGATGACCTTAGCAGTTAAGTCTCATAAGATTTTACACACATTTGAACATTTTTTTGAACCTAGGAATTACAATTACGAACTACTTAAATTAGAAAGAACACACTGAAAATGTTGTAGACAAGGGGAACCAAAGACTGCGATTTATTGGCAGAACGCTTAGAAAATGTGACAGATCTGGTAAAATGACTGTCTACACCACGCTTGTCCGTTCTCTTTTGGAGTACTGCTGAGCGGTGGTGGGATCCCTACCAGACAGGATTAACGGAGTACACCGAGAAAGTTCAAAGAAGAGCAGCACGTTTTGTGTCATCGAGAAATAGGGGAGAGACGTCACGAACATGATATAGGAATTGGGACTGACATAATTAAAACAAAGCACTTTCTCGTTGCGTTGGAATCTTCTCTCGAAATTTGAATCACCAACTTTCTCCTCCGAACGCGAAAATATTTTGCTGACGCAGACCTACATAGGCAGAAACGATCACCTTAATAAAATAAGAGAAATCAGAGCTTGCACAGAAAGATGTAAGTGTTCGTTTTTTCGATGCTCTATTCGAGAGTGGAATAATAGAGAATTATTGTGAAGGTGGTTCGATGCAGCCTCTGCCAGGCGGGGGAGGAGGAGATTAGTGTTTTACGTCCCGTCGAAAACGAGGTCATTAGAGACGGAGCGCAAGCTCGGGTTTCGGAAGGATGTGGAAGGAAATCGGCCGTGCCCTTTCAAAGGAACCATCCCCGCATTTGCCAGAAACGATTTAGGGAAATCACGGAAAACCTAAATCAGAATGGCCGGAAACGGGATTGAACCGTCGTCCTCCCGAATGCGAGTCCAGTATGCTAACCACTGCGCCAACTCGCTCGGTGCCAGGCGGGCAGAGGGTGCATAGAGTATCCAGCTGCAGATGAAATCATGAAAGATGGGTTGTGATAGTGGTACGTGATCGCGAACTACATGCTTGTACGCAGTCGAGTACTTAAAGAATCTGCACTTTGAAACGATAAACTTCTCATAATTAGCCTCTTAGTGCTACACCGAAACAGCTCTTGTGGGTGGAACAAGAAGTCTCAAAATAGATCTTGTGTAACATCAATTACAGTTAACTTTTTGGATGTATTTCACATGCTAGAATCTGACTGCTGTTTGGTGCAATGACAAAGTAAGCCCTGAACATGACTGGTTAGTGCCTAACTGAACTTTAGAATGAAAAAGAATTTTCTTTGCACACTTTCATTTCTAAAATGGCGAAAGGATTTAGTTTTTGTGGGTGTTGCATTAAACCACCAACTAATGAGTTAGCGAGACAATTGGCATTGGTTATTTGTAACAGTTTTTTTTATATAGAATGACGAAGCTCTCGCTGGTGCTACCTACAACTTCTCAGTAAAGAAAGCTAAGTACCCACATCGAGGGCAGACACTTGTTACAAGACATGTTTCATCTGCGCCACGCCTGTCCCTAGCGACAGTTGCTTCACTTATATCTTGCACCGTCAGTCGAAATCAATCACGTTAATGTATTTCTGGACGCTTTACTTCTAAACTACAAGAAATTTAAAGACTTCATGCTGCCACTGCTTTGCGTCTAATAATATTAATAATAATACCACAGTGTAGGCTCTACTACAGTGTAGTATCCATTACATAGCTACTGTTGTGCTGTGCTGTCTATTTTTCATTTATTGTTTCGAATTGAATAGCGAAGCAATTTATCGTCTATTGCTGGAATCACAACTCTGAGAAGGCATTTTCATGAAATATTTAAGCATGTGATGTATATGTGACAGGTTTACTGTCTTACATGCTTGGTACAAACTAAAAATTATGTTATTATTATTATTGTTATTACTATTACTATTTTTGTTATATATTGAAAACCCATGAATTCAAGATCGCTCATGAAATGTTCTTTATTTGTATTGATTAGTAGTTTCGGCTAGCAATATAGCCATCTTCAGATCATAAATCATTCTTGATTAGTGTTGGTGCTATTACAGCTTCACACATCGTTAAAATATGTCTTAAAATGACAACATCCATACGCGACATAATTAAAAACACCTTTTCACCGTTCGTGGCTAAAGTAACTGGACGATGGTCGTAAGACAAAAGCGTTATGCTGTTACAACTACTAACAGACACAGTCAGTATTTATATTATTTAGTAAATGAGAACGTTATATGTCAGTTGCTGATGAAATGACGATCTCTGTTATGAAATGATGTATACACTTATTGTGTCAGTTACTAAGCTGTGACGGTATAATGCTTTTGTTTTATGACCATCGTTGAATTACACTGGCCACAAACGATGAAAAGCTGTTTTTAATTATGTCATGTATGGATGCCGTCATTTTAAAAAACATTTTAACGACATGTGAAACCCGAATCGAGGCAACACCAAACAAGAATGTTTCGTAAACTCAGAATGGCTAGATTATTAGCCGAAACTAGTAACCAACTCAAATAAATAAGATTCCACGTGCGTTCTTGACTTCGTGGGCTTTCTGTTCCCAACATAAATGCCGGCCTGAGTGGCCGAGCGGTTCTAGGCGCTACAGTCTGAAACCGCGCGACCGCAACGGTCGCGGGTTCGAATCCTGCCTCGGGCATGGATGTGTGTGATGTCCTTAGGTCAGTTAGGTTTAAGTAGTTCTAAGTTCTAGGGGACTGATGGCCTCAGAAGTTAAGTCCCATAGTGCTCAGAGCCATTTGAACCTAACATAAATAAAAATGTTTTCAACGGATCGCATATCTCCTGGTTGACAGTGTTAACACACTCGATAAAAAGAATATGTGTAACAGTTGAACTGTATAAGGAAGGTTGTTTTCACAGGGATGGGTTGATTTGGTAGGAGGAGACCAAACTGCAAGGTCATCGGTCTCATCGGATTAGGGAAGGAAGCTGGCCGTGCCCTTTCAAAGGAACCCTCCAAGAATTTGCCTGAAGCCATTTAGGGAAATCACAGAAAACCTAAATCAGGATGGCCGGTGTGGGATTGAACCGTCGTCCTCCCGAATGCCAGGCCAGTCTGCTAACCATTGCGCCACATCGCTCGGTCTATTTTCATACATTTGTTTCACGAGCTATAGCCACCACCACATTGTGCCACGTATAGTACTAGTATTTCAAAAACAAATGTAACTATTGATATTTTACAGGTATGCACTAAGTATTACAGCATTACGAAACAGCAATAGTAGTAATGCTTTTTAAAAATTGGTTCGTTTTGTGACCGAAATACATACCCCCTAAAAAAATATGTTTTACCCCTCAGGGAGCAATTACACTCAGGTAATATGATCTATATTGTTCATCGGAAAGTAATCCGTTAGTTCAATGTGTGACACAGGCTTCCCTCCACGTTGTATCTGCTTACCGGGTTCTATGACAGCACAACTTGCTGCAGCGTAATGTGGACCTACTCAATAATTAAACGTACATCAGACGCTTTCCATAGTGCGCCCTGACACACCAGGAAATGAAGGAGTCGTCCTTGTAGTTCGAGGAACCGGTCCGGGTGAGGGCGTGGGGGCGTGAAGGAAGCTGTTCGATCCCCCTCCACGACAGAGTAGCCACTGACCACGGGGCAGAGCCGGCGCATAGAAAGTTCATGATACGTCGGCGTCGGTGCCATCACTCACGCTTTCTCCACCCAAGGGGCTTGTTCCAAGCATTAACCTTGTTTTAACTTAGCCACAGTTACCTTTTTTCGTTCGATATTTATTTTGTCAGAAACCAATTACAAAATGGACATACCCTGAAATGTCAATAATGGTAGTACTTTGAGTCATGGGGAGACGCAGTCACACGAATCGGCCGTCGGTTGCAGCAGCCTACGCGGTGCATTCATCTCTGTACAGTCCTGTTACAAATGGGTTCCTGACGTCGCACATTCAAATCGGCGGTTATCTGAAGAGTTAGACGGTCGATCGCCTCTTGTGTCTCTGCGGAGACGATGCGACGTCCGTTCGTGAAACAGAAGACCCATCCTAGACTTCGTGGAACCAAATTCTTGAGTATTCTCCGACATGAATAATTGTCCCACATTCGAAGTCGATTAACTCGCCTACTGCTGCCGTGTTCACTGTACATCTGTCTGCAACAGACTGCTCCGACATGGTGCCTACACTCGCGCCAAATGCCGCATCTGGCCGCAACATTCGGCCTCTTACAGGACATGTCTACAAATGGGGGCAGCTCTTCCCTTGACTTTCTGTCCTCAGTTTATTCGTCACCAACGAGAAAATATCTTAACCAGACACTGAAAGATGCCAAGAATTTTATTTTCATTTTTATTTATTTATCCTGGCAAGTTCAGGACTAGTACGCTCTTCCTTACATCTGACCAGGGATTCTTCGCGTATTAGATAACATTCACTACAACAAGACGCCTTACATATAATATGGAATCCAACTCTTGATAATAATTCTGACATAAACTGACTGACAAAAAGGTAAAGTACCCCATAATACGTGGTCGGATGTCAATGTAACTTCGTAAAGGTAGGCAGTCACCATCGGCGGTTATATAAATGATTAGAGCCACGATCCTCTGACAGGTAGAACGGCCACCGTAGTGCATCAGAGTTGTTCGCCTTTGGTATTGTTACCAGCCTGGTAGGGTATATGAGGGGTGTGTACAACGCCAGATGTTGAGCGATCATTGTGTAGGACATGGAAATAGCTTTATCGGTACCAGAGTTTGGAAGACTATTGAAGATCTCCATTTGGTCGACTGACCGAATTGTCCAGTATTCAGATTTGTAGCGCGTTTGGATGTCACAGTGGCACGATATTGGGCTGCATGAGGTGAGAGCAGGTATACCCGTCGTCGAGGTTCTGATTGGCCACATCTCACGACGACAAGGGAGGATCTCCGTATTGTGCGCCAAGCCTGCGCCTGCACGTCACAAATGGAACAATATTTCCAGAGGGCGCGGATTTCGATAAAGGACGCTCCTGCGATGACCGTCAATGCGCATGCGTCTCTGCGCCAATTTTTGCTATAAAGCTGACACCGGGAATTAGCACACTCTCCCCATCTCCATGACGATCACCCCTTGCCTAACAACCTCAGTAAGGCTAATCATTTTGCTTCTCACCTCTCCAACGTCTTCTCCATTCGCGACGATCCTCACTTTGATTACTCCCTCCTACCCACAGTCCTTGACTGCTCCAATACATCTGTCCTGTCGCTCGCCCCCAGATTCCAGAACTTGGAGCACTCGTCCTCCTCAGACATAAACACTCCCATTACCGCACACGACATCAAACTCATACTCTGCTCCCAACGCAACCCAGCCCCTGGTCACGACAGTGTCACCTATGCCACCTCAAGGAATCCCCCTCCCCCCACTCCTTACTGGCTCTCCTTGCTACCCTGTATAACGTCCTCCTCTCCACTGGCTTTTATCCTGACCTGTAGAAGACTTACTGCATCCTGCTGTTCCCCTAACCCAACAAATCCCCCTCTGACATCTCTTCTTATCAGCCCATTTGCCTCGCCTCTGTGTTCAGTAAGGTCTTTGAGTCCATCCTTTTCTGCCGTATTCATCACCACCTTAACCAGCACCACCTCCTTCCCCTTACCCAGTGTGGCTTCTGGCCCTCCTCTTCATCCGACGACCAGCTAGCTCCTTCATCTTACAAATCTTCTTTCCCTCCAAATTTACTCCGCTATCATTGTTTCCCTCGACCTCCAGAACGCCCATTACTGTGTATGGCATCCTGGGCTCCTCTTTAAACTTCAAACCTCCGCTCTCCCCATCAATTTCGTCCATCTCGTTGCTTCCTTCCTCTTCTGTCTTACCTCTTATGTCACTGTCCACAATACCAACTCGCATACTTTCTATCCCACCACCAGCGTGCCCCAAGGCTCCGTCCTTTCCCCCCTCCTCTATCTCCTGTATTCTGCAGAAACCTTCCTTGCCTGTTCACCTACTCCTATTTGCTGATGACACCGCCTTCCCATCTCTTTATCCTACTCCTCAATGGTCCCAATGTACCCTTGAAACCCACCTTGACCAGTTGACCACCTGGTGCAACCTGTGCCTCCTTCACGTCAATCCTTCCAAGACCCAGGCAATCATCATAGGTTGTACCATTCAGTTCTTTTGGCTCCACGATTTTTACCTTACCATTTATGGTCGTCCTATCCACTTCACTCCTACCCTGAAATACCTTGGCTCACCCTCAACTGTAACCTCACCTGGACTCTCCATCACCTTTTGATCCAATACAAAGCCCACAATAGACGCTACCTCCTGAAACTCCTGTCCGGCCAGACATGGGGACTGCATTCTTCCACCATCCTTCATACCTAGAAATCCTTGATCCGTCCCATCCTTTGTTATGCCAGTGTCACCTGGATTTCCGCCCCACCCAGATTCTGTAAAGCCTTCCAATTCTTGAATGCCATGCACTCCCCCTCGCCCTCCGCACCCACCTCCCATCCTCCACCACACGGATCTGCTATGACTTTATCCCCTTCCCACATTTTCTCCTTTTCCTCGAACACATCTGCACCCTGTACATCATCCAGAGACTCGATCTTCCCCACCCCCCTTGTGTCTTCTATCCCCTCTACCCCCAGCCCGTTTCCGTGCCTTTACTGTGGTGTCTTGCCCTCTCTCATTCTCTGCACCCTCCACCTCCTTTACTAAAGCAACTTTCAGTGCTTACCCCTCTTGGATGATGAGCTTCACCCTGATATCTACCCCCTCCCACCAACTCTAACGCCACCTCGGCCCTCCCCCTCCTCAGGGCTCCCACTCACCTCCCCTTCCCTGAGCAGATTTTTGCTCCCACCTACGCCCTCTCCCTTTCCAATGCACCCCTTCTGTGTCTCTGTGCTCTCTCCTGAGTTTCCTTCCATCTCCCACCCTGCCTATCTCCTGCTCCTTTATGCGCCCCCTGACGGTGTTTCCTCCCACACTCTCCAGCCCCTCTCCCCCAACTGCCCCCTCCTGACCCCTCTTTTTCCTTCCTCTCAGGCTTCCCCTCCCTTGGCAGGTCGCTCCCTGCAGTTTTTACTCTTCATCATGTGTGCCCTGTCTCATGCAGTGGTTTTAGAATGGCGACATTCTGGTGTGTTTTAGTACTATGGCCAACTTTTAACTTGTGCATGTGACTTCAGTGATTTTACAGACTCCACGAATCGCCAACTGTGTTTTTTATCTTTATGTGGACTGTTTTTAACCATCCCACATGAACGTCTCTCTGTAAGTGTATATTTGAACCCCACTGCCTCCCCTTCTTATGTTCTTATGGCCTCCTTTTCATCACCTTTCATATGTATTGTTTTCATCTTTTTATTAAATGTATCATTCGACTGAAGAGCGGCGGATTGTGCCGCTGCCACTAGCATTCTCCAGTGGAGGACACTCACCTGCAGATGGCCGAAATATTGTAGCAAGAAATCAACATGATCCGGCTGCAATCCCGAAACCTCAAGAGAATGAAGCATCGTCTTTGTCGATCGTTGACTATGATCGCAGGCTGATAATCAAGAGGAGTGTGTTTAAAATGCCGATGAGTATACCTGATTGAGGCATAACGTTGTTTTTCTGTAAAAAATATCGAGAAAACGTAAACTCTTGAGTGACTTACGGCTCCTTCCTGCATTTCCTTTACACAATCGACTTGATGCTATGTCTCTAATGTCGATGTTGGCGAGGCACTAAGAGCAGCAATTATTTCAACAGATACTTAAGCGATTGCTCTATTAAACGCCGGTAAGAGCTTTGGAATCCAACATAGGGGACGAATGGTCACTGTGGTGGCGTTAAAGTATAGGTGCCCACAAAATTTCTGTCAAGTTCTAGAGGTGACTGCAGAATCAGAAGATACAATTCTCGGATCCAAGACCAAACCCTTTTGTGAGCTACGCGTGTTTTCTTCCTCTGTAATGTGTCACTTAGATACAATTACTCGATCTAACTGCAGACTTCGCTGCTTTAAGAATGTCACGGACGTGCCCGCATCGCGTGATCCACCGTCCACTTGGAGAGAATCAGTTGAAACGGTCTGTCTCTGCAGACGTAGCACGGTCAGCCTAGCAGCGAGAACTGAAAGTGTGGTCTGCAAATGTCAGCCACTGCAAAGGTGAAGGTTGTCTCACTTTCTTTCCAGTGAAGCTTTATATGAAAGTACCGTTTCAGAACGACAGGTTATCGACGACAGGTCTTTGTATGACCACTATGAACTTGGCGGGTGTGAAATGCTAGATCACAGAATTCTTAAGCTCAAGAAAAACGTTTCTGCTTGAGTTTCGTTGCAGGGCTTCTTCACAGGGCAGTATTCTTTCCAAAATCGACAGAGCATGTCACCAGTATTGGCTGTTCAAAACATTGCGCATTTCAGGTTTTCTATATTTTTCTAGTTGAAAACGTCTACAGGATTACAAGAGATTTTAGACTGGCAGCCCCGATTTTATTTCTATGCGTTTCGGTACGAATACTCTCAAAATACGACGGAGGAGATGGTCTTAATCGGCTAATACATTTCGTTGAGTAGGCACCTTCAAAGGTGTTCTGAGAGTTAAGAGGATCGCAGTTTCTTCATAAACGTGCTGAAAGTTTATGATTTCCTTGACAGGTATCTGATTTCATCTAAATTTGGTTCGCTACGCAACAAACGGTTTTGTGGCCAAGATTTCATTAACTACCACACTGACAGCAATGTGACGCCAAATATATAGGCCAAACCAGCAAAAGTTTTTCAACTCGGTTTAAAGAGCATACTGAGAGTGCGAATTCAGAATCAGTACTTAGCGCGCATTTACAAGCCACAAGACATCAGATCCTGGACATACGCGAGAGTACACAAATCATTTATGTGGAGAATAAGGGTAATAACCTTAATATTTTAGACAAAATAGCGATTTTTCGAGTCTTACAAAAATCTCCTGAGTTCAACTTAAACACCCATACCGAAGTGAATTATAGTAATATTTTAGTATATTTTGATGACATAACCAGATACCTATTGTTCTTATTTTTCAACAACGTATTTTGCGGACTGCAAAGCCCAACAGCGATTAACTTCGGTGATCCGGCTGGAATCGGTGTTACCACTGCGGAAAGACCGTTCCTGATTTAAATTATAATATATACATTTTTTGTACAGCATCGCCTTTCGGTGCATTAGCGGCACTTTCTCTAGCGGCATCTAGCTGGGTTTAGGGATACCACGGCCAATGTAGTTTTCTTCATACATGCTTGCATAGGGCTCTGGCTAGTCGGAGTTTCTTATGGCCGTATATGAATCTGTTGGTGTGTATACACATTTTCCCTCGCTTTGCTGAGATCAGTTAATTTTGTCCGTACCAAATACTCGTTTTATTTTGTTTAAGCGACAATTCCTTTTTATCAATATAACAAACGCTTCAGGACAGCGTAAAATAATGGTGTGGACAGAATTTATGTAAGTAGCTAATGTACATGACTATTCTACTCCACATAACAATATTTCCTAAGCCAATGTAAAACGAAAAAATGTGTAATACTTCCATTCTAATACCTGTTTAGGTCACCTGAGGATGAGCTAAGACTGGCGAGAAATCGGTCGTTGTTTTAATAACAAACCTTTGTACAGTCATAGCGGTACTTTTTGCCTTGTAACTACGAAATACTTAGCTTTGAAAGGTGCACTATTTGTAGGAGCCAGTGTCGAATATTAAACTCATCTACATCTATACACCCTACAAGACTTCGTTTGGTGTGTGGCGAAGGATACTTTGTGTACAACTGTATATTTCGCCCTTTCCTATTCCAGTAACGAATGGGGCGGGGCAAGAACGATTATTGGTAAGCCTCCATGTGCGCTCGTATCGGTATAATGTTACCTTCACGATATTTTTGCGAAATGTACGTAGGAGGAAGCCGTATATTTGTTGATACTTCTAACGATAGTACCCTCATGGTCTTAACAGTAAATGAAACCATAATAAACGACGCCTATCTTGTAACGCCTGCCACTGGAGTTGGATTAGCATCTCCGGGACGCTCAAGCTCTTCTTAAATTAACATGTAACGAAACGCGCTGCTCTTCTTTGGTTCTTTTCCACTTCGTTTACAACTCAAACTTCGCTATTCAGAAAGCAAATCTCTGGCTTTGGAGCACTATTGTTCGTGAAAAGGCGATGATCCGAGGAAAACGTTGCGTAATTGAAAAGATTCAGAAATGTTAGCGCATGCAGAAGTGAGAAGCACCGTGTTCTGCGATGGGCGTTCAATAAGAAATGCAACACATTTTTTCTCTCGGCTAATTTCGGTTGAAAAAATACGGAATTTGCTGTGGCAGATCGTGGAATATTCCCGTTCAAAAATGGCTCAAAGCACTATGGGACTTAACATCTGAGGTCATCGGTCCCCTAGAACTTAGAGCTATTTAAATCTAACTAACCTAAGGACATCACACACATCCATGCCCGAGGCAGGATCCGAGGTATGACTTTTGAGGTTTTATTTATTGAGGCTCTAGTAGTTATACCACAAAGGACTATAACGTCCCTGCCTAAATTCGTAGTACCTATGTGCACATCTTATTCCATTAGGTATAAACACAAACTCTCTATATGCTTCCCTGAACTGCCGTATTAACTCATTAAGGTTTGGTTTATAATACCACAGTTCTTCAAGTACAATTACAGAAGCTGAATAATTTATTTTGTTCCCGTAGAATGTTATTGCTAATTCATCAATCCTTTCTTGATTGGTAGGAACAAGGAAGGCGAGGCGTAGGTCGTCCGGGTAATTTCTGATATGGTCCCAGTTGCCATAAAAAAACGCCAACGCAGACATTAGCTGTAAATAACAATCTTTATTCAGAACGTTACTGTACCCTTGCGTTTACAAAAAGTCATGTACACTCTATTTCTAACAACAAATTTTACATATTTAACCTCACTTTGCACTACATCATTCTTCGCAGGTTCATCACCAGCAATTTGCAATCCAATATAAAAAGGATTAACACCTGCAGCAGCGCGGTTCCGGACTGAAGTTCAGATAGGTAGCCTTAAAAATGGGGGGTCTGTATCGGAAGTGCGTTCTAAGCAGAGAGCTGTAAGTGAATTTACTTTGGTGGATAAAGAGAGCGTCGCAGATATTCATTGCAGGAGTCTACGGAGACATGGCAGTGAACAAAAGCACGATGAGTCATTAGGCGAGGCGTCTGTCATCATCGCAACGAGATCGCGCAAACCTGCCCTATCTTTCGCGTGCCTCCTGCAATGCCGAAACGTGCGGACAGTCTCATTCGAAGTGATCGACGGATCACAATCGCACATCTCGCTGCACAACTGGACGTCTCTGTTAGTAGTGCTGACATACTTGCCAACCAGTTGGGGTACTCAAAGCTGTGCGACCGCTAGGTTCCTCGCCGCCTAACAGAGACCACAAGTAGCAACGAAGGACCATCTGGTTGGAGTTGCTTGCGCGGTACAAGGCTGATCGTGACAGTTTTTGTCGAAAATTGTGACATTCGATGAAACATGGGTGCATCACTTCTAACCGGAAATAAAACGGCAATCCATGGAGTTGCACCTCACCACCTCACCTCCGAAGAAAAAGTTCAAAGATGATGAAGTCTTCTGGCACAGCCGGCCGTTGTGGCCGAGAGGTTCTAGGCGCTTCAGTCCGTAACCGCGCTGCTGCTACAGTCACAGGTTGAAATCCTGCCTCGGCATTGATGTATGTGATGTCCTTAGGTTAGTTAGGTTTACGTCGTTCTAAGTCTAGGGGACTGATGACCTCACATGTTAAGTCCCATAGTGCTCAGAGCCATTTTTTTATGGTACACTGAATGAGCTATTCCGTTTGATGTCCTCCCTCACAGTGCAACGAACAACTCTGAAATGTATTGTGCTATCTTTAGGTAATTAAAGAAACATCTTTAGCGTGTTCATCGTCACAACTTCTCCCTTCTCGAGACAACACGAGGCCTCACACAAGTTTGCGCAGCTGAGAGGTTCAAATGGCTCTGAGCGCTATGGGACTTAACTTCTAAGGTCATCAGTCCCCTAGAACTTAGAACTACTTAAAGCTAACTAACGTAAGGACATCACACACATCCATGCCCGAGGCAGGATTCGAACCTGCGACCGTAGCAGTCGCACGGTTCCGGACTGAAGCACCTAGAACAGCTCAGCCACCGTGGCCGGTCACAAAACTTCATTGGATTGTTCTTCTGTATCCACCTTACAGTCCGTATCTCGCACCTTCCGACTTCCATATGTTTAGCCCGACGAAGAATGCACTCTGTGGGAAGGAGTACGTGAATGGTGGGGAGGTTACTGATGCAGCAAGACGTTGTCTCGGACATCGACCAGTAGAGCGGTACCATGCAGCCGGCCGTTGTGGCCAAGCGGTTCTAGGCGCTACAGTCTGGAACCGCGTGACCGCTACGGTCGCAGGTTCGAATCCTGCCTCGGGCATGGATGTGTGTGATGTCCTTAGGTTAGTTAGGTTGTTAGGTTTAAGTAGTTCTAAGTTCTAAGGGACTGATGACCTGAGTAGTTAAGTCCCATAGTGCTCAGAGACTCAGAGACATTTGAACTTTTTTTTTTTTTTTTTTTTTTTTTTTTTTTTTTTTTTTTTTTAACCATGCAGGCATACAGGCCGTGTAAGGTGATGTAAGGCCGTTGCACTGAACGAAGATTATGGTGGACAAATCTGTTTTGTAGCCAAAAGAATGGGGAACAATTTGGTGTATTGGAATCCTGAATAAAATCAATATGCTTTGACAAGAAAGTGTGCTGCATAACTTATGAACGCCCCTCATACGCAATTGGAACCCGCCAAGACATGCGTCCGTGGACAAAATGTCGCAGTATGACAGCAGTACACAGTAAGCTCCACATAAATGTGGCTAAATGACTTGACAGTTCCTTCAAAGCGATATGAATTGCATCGTCTAGCTTCAAGCTAGTGTAGAGCAGTGGACGGCGTGGATTGGCGACTACGCTCACCACCCCTGTCGTCCGCGGCCTGTTACCTACGCTGGACGCAGACAGAAGCATTCAGCAGTGGAACGTCCAGTTCTCGATCCGCTGAAAGCCGTGACTTCTGTAATGGCAGAATGAAAGCGTGACAAACTGCCGTCCTGGCCTCTCCGTGACACAAAGGCAAAAATTCTGAGCGGCTGTTACGCAACGCCGGAGTCGAGCGCCACGGAACTCTGTGAGAACAGGCTCTGGTGATCGTGGAATGCTGCACTCTGTCCTCTTTGTGCCTGGCGATAAAGCAACTGTGAACGCTCATTCGTTTGGACACTTCCGCAGAAAAGTTACCTACAATTTATAAGCAGAGCATTATTGTTGTACAAGCTATTGAAAATATAGGGTATTTCATAAAAGATTCGTTCAGTTCCACGAGACTGTCTGCTGTATGAATGAAGATGCAAATTTGCGGTAAATTTTATGTTACATATAGTACTTAAAACTTTTTGTTCTCGAAAGAGCCATCCCATTTTACAACAGTATATATTGTAAAACCACGCACGTACAAACCTTGTGGTACTTTTTACAATTACATTTAAGATCAAAGTTTTCATTTGCCTTTCAGAAATCTTCATTGTGCCCTCCGCCGAATGCATGATACACACCCAAACAATAGTAAGACTCGTCCCATACTTTTTCAACCTTTGCTACCTTCTGTTACAAATGTCTTTGATGCAATGTAACACTCTGCGAGTTGCGAGGCACTTGCAGGCTGCAAAGACCATTTTGCCCATGCTTTCGTCTGCTACAAGGCTCCACAATACCGTGAGTGGTCTAAGGTGAACAGTCGACAAACTGAATAGCGGCCATTGTGCTGGTAAAGTTACGCGTGAATTCTCCTCTTGCTTGCACTACAGCATCTTTAAACCTCTGTTGGTAGAATAGAACATGACAGGCCCTTTGGTTTACAAAAGTAATTTAAATTCAACCGTATATGCTTCGGAAAACTATAGATGGAACAGTACCATCTTTCAGCCTTCTGCAATTTACGTAGTTCACAAGGAAACAACTTACCTTGAAGTGTTGCGAACATAGAAAATGGTTTTCTGACGGTCGGAAACTTTTCCTCCTGACAGCATTTAACCACTTTTCTAAAATCTGTGGTTATGAAACAAGAAAGCTCCAATTAAACATATGTTTTTCTTTATTATGTGTTGTAGATATCAGTGTCAAATTTGGTCAAATGTTTATTGATATTGCCTCTACAAATTGGAATTTTTTCGAACGGAAATGTCGAAAAGTAAAGGCGGAAGTGCCGTCGGAACGAAGCAAAATTTCGATGTAGACCTCCACGCGCGGTATGTCACAGGTCAGTCGGTTAGTCTGAAATCAAAATTGAGTTGACGTTAGCGAAGTATATAAGATTCTTTAGGAGTTGTACCTCGCTTAAGTTATTTGGACCACAGGAAACAAAACGGCGGCCATTTGAAAAAAAAAAAAGGTTTTTTCCATCTATTTTTCGACTTTGTCGGCCAAGTCAAAATATTTATAGTTGATGCATCGGAATAAAAGTGGTACAACTCCTAGACAATTTAGTTAGCTTCGTCGGAAACAAAGAATCATGCCAATCGGTTCAGTAGAGTTGAAGTTACCATACTGCGCGATAAAAAAAAGTCATTTCGATAAAAACGCGTTTGAAGTTTTGACTACATATAAATGCAATATTATCCAACTTATGTAAGCTGCTATTTCGGGTCCATAAGCTAGTCCTTCCTCTTCCTCATAGAGGGCGTTCTGCTCGATCTGGGCCATCCTGCGCTGCTCCAGAGCCGCTCGTACGGCCGGTGACAAGCGGTTTTCGGCTGCTTGAATCCGTGGTCTTCAGAATTGCTGAATACCCTTCGTTGAAGCTGCTCACTGCCAGGAAAGTCGCAATCTCCACAGTCTTCGCACCAGAATGCAAATGTTTGGGGGCTAACATCCAAACACACACGTTCAAACTTTCATTTGAGTTTTGTGTGTTTTCTCCCAAGCACCGGTACAATAACTCGTCCTCCGAAGGGGCCTCGTAGATCGGATGAATCACTTCTTGAATTTCTTTGGAGAGCGGCTGGTCGTGTTGATATTCGTCCAGATGTCCGGCAGCCTCTGCAATGCGCTACTTGCTCCAACTAGTTTCCCCAGCCGGACAATTTTGATGTTGTGGGTGGTCATCCGTCGAACACTTGTGGAAATACGTTGCTCAAATTGCCTTCTTCATCTGTTCCACCGAATTGGAATGCCGTCGGATTGCCAAGCCGTAGTACGTCTTAAGCTCCTTGATCACTTTATCAGTTTTAGTCATAGGCAAGCACATAGAATAATTTTTCGTAACTACAAAGTTGCAATTCACGAAAAAAAAATTGGTGCGTGAAAAAGGCCGATTTCAGGCAGGTGCATTTTTTTGTTCAACCGCGAATAACAAACATTTCCGTTCCGTATTCGGAGAAACCGTTTCAGGGGTGGATTCTAAACACTTTTATGGATCCAAAAATGCAATTTTAAAAAATTGGATCTTTTGAACCAAAAGATAGTAAACCTCCTCTTAATAGCAATAGTACTGGAATTATGTACATGTAAGTGAATGATCGATGGGGTGAAGTTTTCGTTTCTCACTGAAGAAAAGGACAAATGCAACATTCTGATACATTACTGGTTACTGACGTGTCATCCGTGAACTATAAACTGAAAGCAACCAAGTCATGTAGTGTAACGTAAACCATTTCCTCGTATTTACGCGTAATACGTTACGTTCGTTTATGCTGAGTGTCAGTTGCCAATCCCTACACAATGAATTGCTGTTTTTTGATTAATTTTGTATGATTCTTAAAAGAACCAGTGTACATACTGCAGACGTTTCGGTCGCTGGAATACAGATACGGTTGCTACACTATCGTGGAAAGGAACAATGTTGCGGTTTTTGTGTATAATCAGGAATGAACGTCCACCATATTGCATCTACACCGACCAGAGAGCCCTGCACCAGCAGAGCAGTTGCACCACTTTCCCCAGGCGCTGCAGCGGTGCTCTGCTGCCTGCCCTTTATCCCTGCAGCGACGCCAAGGCCGCTAGCGTCCTTGCAGTGACCAGCGGACGCCGCTCTCCCATACACGCCTCTTTGCGCTCCCACGTAGCAGACTGCTACGTTGTTCTGATTCCGGACTTCTTGCTCACTTATAATTTATTGTATATGCTAAAAGGTGTGCTAACACTCACGGCAATATCTAAATGATAGCATTTCCGCCATTTGACTGAAATTATATTTCTCACTAGCTGAACCCGGCCAGGCTTTGCTGTGGCTCAGTATGGTTAAATGGAAAAGAGGAAGCACACGTTTCTAATACGTATAGGATATACGTCCTAATTTTCTCCTCCCCCTGTCTCTGTCCATCTTCCCATTCCCCTTTCTTAGTCCATCTCCTCTTCTTTCCCCCTCTCTCTGTCCATTACCTCCTTTCCCCTCTCTCTATCCATTACCTCCTCCCTCTCTCCCCATCTCCTCCTGCCCCCCTCTCTCTCCCCCTCCCTCAGTCCATCACCTCCTCCCCTTTCTCTGTCCATCTGCTCCTCCCTCCCTCTGTTTATACCTGCTCTTGGCCCCCGTCTCTCTCTGTCCATCTCCTCCTTCCCGTGTTTTTTTTATGTCAATTTCCTCCCATCCCTCTGCCCATCTCCTCTCCCCCCGCTCTCCCTCTCTGACTTTGAGCTTTGTTTAATCTCAATCCAAATTCAGATTCTGTAATAGTACTCAAATCCTAAACCAATAACCTGTAAGTACAGCTTTCTTGTTTGTGAACTCATATATGTATATATGAGTGTATAGTCTATATGAGTCTAAGCGGTTACTATAATAACGTGTAAAAACTTGATGTAAATCGGAACGGTACATTTTGAGATTTTGGTAACAATGTTTTCCTTTTATACCCTATTAAATACATATATAATGTGTATTAAAATACACATATATTAAATAAATTAAATATGTAAAAACACTCATATTAGAATTCAATGCTGCGTCAAAATTTCAAAGCAGTCTGTCAAGAACTTTCAGCAAACCAACATTTACATTTTTATAACGTTTTCTCTTTTATTACATATTTACCAAATGGTGTCCGAGTAGGTATACAAAAACACGTGAGTATTCGAATGCGATGTTGTGTCAAAATTTCAAACCAATCCATGAAGAACTTCCGGAGATTTGAGATTTCGAAGAAACGAACATCTACGTTTGTACTTATATAGAAACAGTAAATGTTTCTAATCGCAAATCTCCGAATGTTTTTGACCGAATCCATTGAAATTTTGGTATTGCGCTGCCTTGAAATACGCTTATATTTTTATATACCTAATTTTAGCAGATGTAATATACAAGTTGTATAAATTTAATAATGGGGAAACGTTACAAAAATCTCAAAAAGTCGTATATATATAACAAAAATCTCAAAAAGTTATATATGTCAACTTTCTTTTTTTTTAATGGGCACTATAGCTTGGTACTTATTTTCTGATAGCGGCTATCGAGACGAATCCAATGATGTGTAATAGTAAGGTCTTTGAAGGTCAACGAAGGCCACAAAAGTGGCGTGAACGTCCATTTACTGAAGGCGTTCGGAGTGATGACCATTGATGTCAGTGCAGTGTTGCAATCTTCTTATCATGGATTGAGTGGTATTCCTTATCACGTGGCTACTTGTTTTCGTATGCTTCGTATGTATTTCCAGACATGTGCTTGTGAAAATTGTTTTTATTATTTTTTAATTTTCTTAGTAGCCAAATAGGATCATGTAAAAACTTCAGTTGCACTTCTTCCTTTATTGATTCCTACTTTTCAAATTCCACATCTTTTACCCTGATATCGTTCTCTTTCTTCTGTCCCTCTTGCTCCTGGTTTCTTTTTTCTTTCTGCCACGAAAGTCCTCTAAGGTCGGTATTTTATCCTCAAAAAAGTTCCTTTCTGTTGTTTTTGTCTCTTCGACGCTGTTTCTGTTTAGTACTTTTCTTATGCATGAAATCCGTGCTACTGATTACTTCTTTTTCCAGAAAAATAGGAATAATTATTTCGTTTGTAGCCTATTGCTATTCATTCTGTACCGAAAGAAGGTTTATCTTAACTTCGCCATTACTTATGGTATTTTCTGTGTATTTTAGTAGATCTCTTCATTATCTCCCATCTTCCAACCATCTGTACTTTGTATTGCAACCATTATTTTTCTCATAAGGGGTCTTTCAAGTGTTTTTATATTTTTCAATAGCTGCTTCCTGAAGACTTTCCCAATAGATTACATTCACCAGTCTGAACGGTCTGTCAGAAGGAGCAGCAGAAAGTGTTGTCCACAGGTAAACGACTTAGAGAAAATTTCCATTGTGTGTAGTGAACAGCACTTTACCTCGTGTGTGGATAAATGCAAGATACGAGCTTCGTAAGAACTGCCGAGGATCTAGTTAAAGGCGAAACGGTAGCTGTCATTCGTAAGACGATTTTAAAGCGGTGCATGGAGCATACGACTCTATATTACCGAAGGATGAAGCATCTGTCGGTCGACTTCGCGTGGTCGCATGCGCCTCATTGAAGAGCTGTATTTTTATCTTTTGTTTTAGATCGTCGAAGGAATTAATATCACTCAGCAACAACAGAATAAACAGAAACTATGAAAAGTAGTTATTGCAACTTTGAGAAGTCGGAAATGAAACTTGAATGCACGATGTTACTACCGCCAAAGTAACTTTGGATTCCGCCATTTACATCCGTCGTTCGCAAGCAACTGCACTGTGTGTCGTGGAGGGTATGCAGGTTTGCACCTTTGAACCATGGTGGCCAGAATTTATACTGCACAGTGGAAATCATGACAACAAAGAATATTTCTCTTACACCTTTAACTTTTCTTGTCCTCAGCTGCTTGTAGCATTATGTTGATAATTGTCACGTTAGGTCTGTCACGAACAACTGAATTAAATCAAATTTTATCATGCCACAAGCGTTCCACCTTTCTGTTTCAAGGCATCACCAGTGGTAGTTGCTGCTTTACATGAGCGTTCGCTTTGCTGATTTTGTCCTTCCAGGCTTTCAGATTATTACTCAAATAGAGCAGCTGTTACAAACATCGCCACTGATGATGCCTTGCAAAAAATAAACCTAAGGTGACAATTGTCAACGTATTTCTCTTACAATCCACAACACGCCCTTGGTCGAGTGAAACCCGCGAATGGCAGTGAATGGACGATCTTCCTCCTGAGAAAGTACGCATATGATTGCCTACCCTTTATGATCTGACGGGACTACCACCTTATAAAAAAGGAGCATAAGATATTATCTTCCGTTAGGTGTCTTTCGGACTGTTTCGACCCGTTTATTCTTAGTCTGATACATTATTAACACATCGCATAACTTTTACAGATGTATTATCAGTGCCTCCAGAGCAGTTTGAATCTCAGTACTTGCAGTGCTCGCGCTATGCTGTTGCCTGCAGCCGGATGTGGCTTATTCTGTGTTTGGTTTTGAGTGCACACTGTGATAATCTGGTCCTCAAATTTCCCCAGTTTCGTGGTAAATCTGTTTATAATAATAACTATTTAGAAGCACAGAATATTGAAAATTTTTGTAACATTTTCGTATAAAATATTCAGTACTTGCAAGTCCCGTCAGGTCCATAGCTTTATGTTATTGCATGACAGGTCCTGCCAAGGAAATTTGAAAATATGGAGATTTCAGATCTACTCTAGAAGTTTTCCACGTCTGATACTGTCACACCAACTTATAAAAGTAGTGATTCTGAAATAAAACACATTGTTGAATAATTCGAATTCGCTAATTTATACGCCAAACAATCAAAAACTGACACAGCACCATGTCATCAACAGAATATTTCCACTTATTCTAAATAAAATGAAGAAATTCAGTTAGAAGATGGCAGTGATAAGAAATATCTCCTAATTATTTTCAGAGCAAAAGAAAGAAGAGGTTTTTACTTTCAAATGAAATTTGATTCCGAAATAATGGAGCTCATGGCCTGATTTTACTGCTAATAGTGGAAAATGCGGTAGTTCTGCTATTTACCGTAAAGAATCAAGAAGTCATTCAAGGTGTTCTAATATAAAATGTTTTTAATTGTGAATGACAGGGAAAATTGCTTATATCAAAACCAGTTCTCATGAAGTAGTGTTTACCGATGACTGGACGATTATGACTGACAGGACTCTGAAGTTATTGTTTGGTAAAAAGAAAGAAAATGCCAAAAATGTATATCTGTCCAGTTTTCTTTCTTCTGAAGCAATTCCCTTACTGCTACAATGATGTAAAAGCTGACAACTGTCAACGCCAAGGAACAAAAGTTCAACTCTTTAGGGGTTTAAGTTTAAGAGTTAGAGGTTCTCTCCAGTTACCTAAAAATTAGTCCATTTTTCTGCTTGCAACTAAAGGACCAATGTTTGGACGTTGCGGCAGACGTCTAGGTGAAGGCTTTGAAATCACTGTTTTGTAGCCACTTTCGCAAAACTTAGGAAGCTCCTTTTAAAATCTATGCCATGGACCACATTCATTATTAATGAATAGGAAGGGCAAGCCGACTCACAGGTTATCTTAGCGATGTGAAAAGTCAAGTGCATAGTGCTACAGAGGGAACAAGAATCCCACGCGTGCAAAATTAATTCCTGACTGTCGTTTAACGTCACAGAACAGCTCGGACAGATTGCAGACGCAAGCCTCGTATCTATTTTGTCTTTCAAGAGTGACATCCTGAACACGTTACTTTGTCACGCAGCCATCCTGGTTTCTCCATTTACTGCCAGCAGCTGTCCGTCTCCATTACACGTCGGTGCCTGTTACGCAATGAGGCCTATAGTCGCAGCGGTCCATGTCCCGTAGACTGGACATTTCCTGCACCTGTTACGAAATGAGATTGAGGACATACTTTCGACAGGAAATTACGTCATCGGCTTCTGTCTCATTGATATTACACCACGTATATGACTCGTTGGACTGTGGTATGTCAGTGAGAGCTGTTTGCCAAAAGTAAGCGCCAATGGAAATTATTTTCTGAACGTAAGTTCCCATTAATTTCCACGGAAGGTTCTTGTGTGCTCTCTATTGTAAAAGTGGGACGTCAAAGATCCAAGATATCGGACCGAAGTTTGCAGCAGGTGATAACACTAGGGAAAGCGGCACGCGATTTTTATGTGTGGGTAATACTCTTTAACTGTCATGTCAACTGAGATATTGAAGCAAGTATGTTTTTAGACTAGAACGATGTACGTTTCTATTAAGGCAGTCGAAAGTGCTTGAAAACAAGAGAGTAGTGATGTAACGTTGGTTGATGTTTATAAGGTGCCTGTGGTTTATAAATGAAATTGACAGTGAAATATCCCACCGAAAGCTACACTGCTGAAGGTGCCCTCTTTTCTCTATCAATGTGAACAACAACAGTTCATGAATAATTTAACACAGACAAAATTACCTGACGCAACGATTCAATCGGGCATTTGGATTGCTTAAGTATCTTTAATGATTGGGCTACTTATCAAAAGAACTAACACTTGATCTTGCAACAATTTCATATGTCGCACCTTATAGGCAAAACATGTGCACTGACCATGCTTGGCTCAAAACTGTAATTCGGAATACCTTTCTACAAAGAACGTGATAATACTGATTTTTCGTAGGATATTGCATGGGAAATGGCACAGTAAATGCTGCGCCAAAGATCTCGACGGAAACTTCCTTTCTGTAGGGTAAAAATCTACTGAAAACTCTGCGGCAATCTCACGTTGTCTGAATGTATGTACCACATCCAGACCAGTTCCAAGTGAACAGATAAACACGTCGAAGGCAAAAGATTACAGTTGGATGTCATTACTTAACAATGGATAAGTTCATGGCCACATTGTTACTTAAAATAAGCGTCATATTTTAGCTCAATTTTATGATGGGAAATTGTGTGAATAAATGCATGAAATTTCGTAGGACTTCATAATTATTGGGGCTCAAAATGTACAGTTAATTAACAATAATACCATAATTAGTGTTACAAGAACCGTGCCGTGTCTGTACCGTGACCAGAAAAAAGGTTTAGTTTACAAAATATTCGTGAAACCAAAAATACAAAGAAACATTAGGCGAATGAAGAACGTGTTTACTCAGCTTGGTTACGAATCAAATACATTGTGTAGAGAAAACGAGGACTGGCTGATACTAACCTAAACTTGCTACTCAAAATGGCTCAGTAGAGACAATAGCACCTTATTTCAATATGGTACGCCACGCATGCATTTGCCATAGACAAATGCTATTTGCGGCATTATACACTCCTGGAAATGGAAAAAAGAACACATTGATACCGGTGTGTCAGACCCACCATACTTGCTCCGGACACTGCGAGAGGGCTGTACAAGCAATGATCACACGCACGGCACAGCGGACACACCAGGAACCGCGGTGTTGGCCGTCGAATGGCGCTAGCTGCGCAGCATTTGTGCACCGCCGCCGTCAGTGTCAGCCAGTTTGCCGTGGCATACGGAGCTCCATCGCAGTCTTTAACACTGGTAGCATGCCGCGACAGCGTGGACGTGAACCGTATGTGCAGTTGATGGACTTTGAGCGAGGGCGTATAGTGGGCATGCGGGAGGCCGGGTGGACGTACCGCCGAATTGCTCAACACGTGGGGCGTGAGGTCTCCACAGTACATCGATGTTGTCGCCAGTGGTCGGCGGAAGGTGCACGTGCCCGTCGACCTGGGACCGGACCGCAGCGACGCACGGATGCACGCCAAGACCGTAGGATCCTACGCAGTGCCGTAGGGGACCGCACCGCCACTTCCCAGCAAATTAGGGGCACTGTTGCTCCTGGGGTATCGGCGAGGACCATTCGCAACCGTCTCCATGAAGCTGGGCTACGGTCCCGCACACCGTTAGGCCGTCTTCCGCTCACGCCCCAACATCGTGCAGCCCGCCTCCAGTGGTGTCGCGACAGGCGTGAATGGAGGGACGAATGGAGACGTGTCGTCTTCAGCGATGAGAGTCGCTTCTGCCTTGGTGCCAATGATGGTCGTATGCGTGTTTGGCGCCGTGCAGGTGACCGCCACCATCAGGACTGCATACGACCGAGGCACACAGGGCCAACACCCGGCATCATGGTGTGGGGAGCGATCTCCTGCACTGGCCGTACACCACTGGTGATCGTCGAGGGGACACTGAATAGTGCACGGTACATCCAAACCGTCATCGAACCCATCGTTCTACCATTCCTAGACCGGCAAGGGAACTTGCTGTTCCAACAGGACAATGCACGTCCGCATGTATCCCGTGCCACCCAACGTGCTCTAGAAGGTGTAAGTCAACTACCCTGGCCAGCAAGATCTCCGGATCTGTCCCCCATTGAGCATGTTTGGGACTGGATGAAGCGTCGTCTCACGCGGTCTGCACGTCCAGCACGAACGCTGGTCCAACTGAGGCGCCAGGTGGAAATGGCATGGCAAGCCGTTCCACAGGACTACATCCAGCATCTCTACGATCGTCTCCATGGGAGAATAGCAGCCTGCATTGCTGCGAAAGGTGGATATACACTGTACTAGTGCCGACATTGTGCATGCTCTGTTGCCTGTGTCTATGTGCCTGTGGTTCTGTCAGTGTGATCATGTGATGTATCTGACCCCAGGAATGTGTCAATAAAGTTTCCCCTTCCTGGGACAATGAATTCACGGTGTTCTTATTTCAATTTCCAGGAGTGTAATTGCAGGCATGCAAACCCAGGCTGCAATCACACATAACACCCTTCTCTTCTGAATATATTTCAGAGCATCCAGATTTCTTACCGTATCGATGCACACAGGAGAACCGAACAGGACGGAAACCAGTGCGGAATACCAATCTTTGTTCCTCTTCAGACCCACTGGCTATACCGTCTGCTACGGTCGACTCGAATACTCATTGACTGAGCCACCGATCTCTCCTAACACCGTAGTTAAGACAAACTACGGTAGCAGAGCCCGGAGTGACTACACAGATATCGACTAGTGGACACAGATA
Source organism: Schistocerca nitens (assembly GCF_023898315.1). Taxonomy (NCBI): domain Eukaryota; kingdom Metazoa; phylum Arthropoda; class Insecta; order Orthoptera; family Acrididae; genus Schistocerca; species Schistocerca nitens. The sequence continues at coordinate 332,147,783 of NC_064617.1, forward strand.
TCTTTAGCAAAGACTGCTCGCGAGAGTTTACAGACATATAAATGATGATAAACTGAAATTTGATGATTCTGACAGTCTATTTCATATTTGTGATGAAACTTTCCGTAAAATAATTCGAGACGTGTGCTAAAGGTGAAAAGCCTTGGCTGGAATCTGCTGTTGCGGCGCAAACATCACAAAGTTTTAGGTGATGTAGGCTGGTTTTACTGTATAATGACCTGCCTGTGTACAAACAGTGTTTCATCTCCGTCCCTTATAATTATGATATTTACGTGTTGAAATAACGGTCTGCATACAGGGTGTTTCCGTAAGAGCGTGCAAAACTGTAACAGGACATAGAGAATGCTCCACTGGACAATTTGATGTAGGGAACCTGGGGTCGGAGAAGCCAGCTTAAGGAGATATGGAAGTAAACTTGTCTACCGTTTTGTGTAGAATTACTGTTTTCCAGCTTATTTAAACTAACGTGCGTACAAGTTTACATTTACGGTGCTGTTCATTTACATGTACATTCTTTATTTCATGCAACGAAACAAGGAGGACGAACCTGATTACCCACCTGTACTTGAGATTCGTACAACTAGTTCTACCTGAGTTGCTGGAGAACGTACCAGTGGCTGTTCGTGAGAGGATGTGGATACGACATGACGGTGCACCGCCTCACTTCAGTGTGGATGTCCGCAACCATCTCAGTGCTGTATTTCCTGGTCGCTCTACTGGAAGGGGAGGTCCTATTTTATGGTCTGCGAGTTCACCTGACCTTAGTCCCCTTTATTATTTCCTATGAAGATATCTAAAGTCACTTGCATATGAGAGCCCAGTGGATACGGAGATAGCATTAATGCCAGAATTGTAGCTGTCTGTGATGACATTCGAAGCACACCAGGTATATTTGTCAGGGTGCGTCAGAATCTTGTTCGCCTATGTCAGGCTTGCATTGAGACTGATGGCCGTCAGTTTCAGCAAATTTTGTAAGATACAGTGCAAATGGTACGTTCATTGTGGCAATGAGAGTATTTGCAGTTAATTGTACCTCATGTAAATAAAAAAGTGCACAGTTTTTTTTCTGTTCTCGTAAAGTTGACTTTTCCGGCCCCAGGTTCCCTACCTCAAATTGTTTAATGGAGCATCCTCTATGCGCTCTTACGGAAACGCCCTCTATAAGTGTTCGGCGTACAGGAGGAGAAATTGTATAACAAAGAGAACTTGGGTCAGATAATATGGTACACACTGATAACCTACTGGTAAGAAACATCTTGCGGAAAACAAAACATCCAGGCTCATGACCCAGTTTAGGAAAACATTTTCAAATATCACTTCAGCTGGACATGAATAAGTAAATCTTTGCTTTCTTACGATGGATGACTTAAAAATGAATGAACTCGCCGTATAGCCGGGAAACCGAATGCCGCTTAGAAAAGAAATCCGGGCCGGTTACAGGAAGTCAGCTGTTAGCGCGGTCTCTTCTTGTGGAAGCTGCTGACACCCAACTAGCAGGGCGCTGCATTGCTGGGCTCTGGAGCGGAACCTCTACTTGCCCGCCTAGCCTCATTAAACGCTGCTCCAGGGAATCGCTTGCTCCATGGAGCCCCCTCTTCTCTGCTCTTCCCACCATTCACCACAACACACAACCGATTTAAATTGTTGGAGGAAAAGTATTTCACAGCCAGGAGTATTCCCTCTCATCGCCTTTCACAACGTACTAGAAACGTTTTCGAAGCTTTATACCTCATCGTTAGTTACTAGTATGTTTCAAAAATCATTTACAACCTATATCTTTGTAATATACAAGGGACGTTCAATAAGTAATGCAGCTCATTTTTTTTTCTCAAAGCAGGTCGGTTTTATTCAGGATTCCAACACACCATATCATTCATCAGTATTTTGGCTATAAAATCCTATTTTTCAACATAAATTCCGTTCAGTGCGACGGTCTTAGCCACAGTTATTGAGAGAGCCTGTGTGCCCACATGGTACCACTCTACTGGTCGACGTCGGCGCCAGCGTCTTGCTGCATCATGCACGTAATGCGTCAACAATTCCGCATGGGCGGTTCTTCGTTGCCCTCTATGGTTTTCCGTTAGGCGGTGAGGAATCCGGCGGGCACACACCTATAAATGCCTAGCTGATGGACGAGTGTGTCAGCAACAGAGTCGTCCAGCTGTGCAGCGAATTGTTTGATTGTGGCCCGTCGATCAACTCGAATGAGTGTGTCCACACTTTCCAACATTGCACCAGTCACAACTGTGTGCGGCCGGCCGGCACCTGGATGAACGGACTGGTTTGCGCGATCTTGTTGCGATGATGACAAATGCCTCGCCCAACGACTCACCGTGCTTCTTCTCAGTGCCAGGTCTTCATCAACATTCTGCAAGTGCCTATGAATATTTGTGATGCTTTGGTCTTCCGCCAAAAGAAGCTCAGTGACAGATCTCTGCTTGGAACGCAGCACCGTTACAGACGCCATTTTGAAGGCTACGTATAGCGCTGCCACCTATCGGAACTTGATGAAACTATAGGGGCTGAAGTGGAAATATTCCACGATACCGCACAACAAATTCTGCATTTTTTTCAAGGGCTGAAGCAGGAATATACCACGATGTCCTACAACAAAGACCGCATTTTTTCAACCACAACTGGTAGAGAAAAAAATTTTTTGCATTATTTATGGAACGCTCCTCGTAGAAGGAATCAGTGTACATAATATGCATATAACTCATACTGAATTGGCTGCACGTGTTGCACGTTACAAGATCAGTATATATGACAATGAAAATAGTGTAGTAGATGTTTTATTTCTCTTATTTTTATTAGTTTTACTTTCGTATCCCGCCTGGATAGGCGGTGCGTGGGTCTGCTCCTGTGAACAGCTACTGTAATATAGGCCGAGAGTGATGGCAGCGAGCAGGAGCAGGAGAGGTGAAGCACTTCGGTACTGACTTTAACTTTAACACTTGTAATAGAATCAAAAACACAAGTAAATATCAAATGCATACATAACTTTGGCTACGACGAGCACGTAGGTGTGAAGCCGTAGTCCATGTCTAATCCTGTGAAGTTAGGATGACTGTTCTGTGTAATCTCAAAACTAACAAATACTCGTTGCTGTCCAAACTTTAACTGAACGTAACTAATACGTAGGTTCAGTAGCAAGCTAGCCCACTCGGTAGTAGAAGCGAATTTTCAGGCCGTCTGCCCTTGATGAAAATGGGCAGAAATCAAGACGGCACTCGCTGAGCTCCACAGTGTCGGCCAGAGGGCGCTGTGGTCGGCGTAGTTCGTCTTCTCTCGTAGTGCCAACTTACGAGAGCGTGCACCTACGTTGTGGCATCGTAACTACCGGCGCGACATTTACATTTTTTATTTTATTTTACATAAATCAAAGCTAGCCGCATTTATCGTGACTAGTTTTGGCCACACACTGGCCAGCTTCATAAACTACAAATGGAAAAATGAGAAATCACTTGCACTAAAATGTTAAAAATTTAGATACCTCGTCTCTTGTACCATTTGTTAGTACAAATTTCGCGCTAATCTTGCAGCCAAATACTATCGGGTTCATCCTCTTTGTTGTGACTGCTGGTGATGAATCTGCACTACACGTTGCGATTAATTCACATTCTTTCCTGAAAGCTCTTCTCGTGTGGAACTAAGGTGTCGTGCAGCTGCAGGAGAAAAGGAAGAGAATAAGGTCGAAACTTTAGCCGGTGGCTGGAAATTCCTGACCGCTGGCATTCTGCGGGTCTGCTCACACTGCTGGCGGAAGTGAAAGGTGGCTGAGCCGCTCAACAAACCACCCGCGACCTGTTTGCGCCGCTCAGAAGCAGCGCCAGTGCTGTCCATGTCAGGACTAAGAGCGGAAAGCTGTACCCATTCGGACGACTAATCACACTCCACCGTCAAATAACCTGAAAGAAATTATTAGAAAAGACCTATGCTGTTACGAAAGACTACCATCTGACGCAATTTATGAGGTATCTGTTACAAAATAGACGCTTCTTTATTACTCTACAAAACAAAAGAAGTCGATGGAGGATACAGAATAATGGCATTCCACAAGCAAGTGTGTTAGCCCCATTGTTATATAATATCTATACCAATGACCAACCAATTGAACCTGGCACAAGATCTTTCATCTATGCACATGATACAGCAGCTGCTGCCCAAGGAAGAACCTTTGAGGAGGCGGAAGAAAAACTAACTACAGGTCTTCAAACACTGTCTGCCTATTATGATCAGAATTCAAATCCCTCTAAAACAGAAGTGTGTGCTTTCCATTTACGGCACAGAGAGATTAGAAGGAACCTAAACATAAACTGGAGAGGACAACAACTGACCAAGTGCGATACCCCAAAATACCTGGGAGTAAAGCTAGAGCGTTCCCTCAACTTCAAAGTCCACTGCAAGGACCCAAAAATTAAATTATCTGCTAGGAACAACATCATTCGGAAACTGACAGGTGACAATGGGGACGCACAACCAGATGTTCTTCGCACATCTGCATTGTCCTTATACTTCTCCGCTGCTGAATATGCAGCACCCGTGTGGCAGAACTCCAACCATGCCAAACAAGTGTACATTGCCCTTAATGAAACAGAAAGCATTGTCACTGGCTGCTTGCGGGCAACTCCTATTAATAAATTATATCATCTCATGGGCATAGCACTTCCACATACCAGAAGAAGAACAGCAGTAGAAAAAGAGAAGCGGAAACAGGAGACAGATCCAGTGTTGTTGGGATGTGAATACCAACATCCAGGATTAAGATCAAGAAAGAGTTTCCTCTGTTCAACAGAACCACTTTTAATGTGACCTGCGAATCGTCGAATACAGCTTAGGTGTAACTCACTATCAGAGAAATACTGGAACAACCCTAAAGAAGAGATTGCTAAAAGACGTACCCTCCCATATAAAACATGGAAGGTCCTCAACAGGCTGAGAACTGGTGTATCCCGATGCAAGGTCAATTTAAAGAAATGGGGTTTCTCTCCAGGAGATGAACTATGCGAATGTGGCGAACAGCAAGATCATCAACACCTGCTCAACTGTAGAGATCTCTCAGCCCCATGCCCGATGGACGATCTGGTTATCGCCAATGATACAGCAGTTCAAATGGCGGAATTTTGGATGTCATATGGAATTTAATCATGTACTGATAGTGTTTGTAAATTGCTGTCTATCGGACCTCTCTCTCTCTCTCTCTCTCTCTCTCTCTCTATATATATATATATATATATATATATATATATATATATATATACCAGACTGTAGAGCCGGCCGAAGTGGCCGCGCGGTTCTGGCGCTGCAGCCTGGAACCGCGAGACCGCTACGGTCGCAGGTTCAAATCCTGCCTCGGGCATGGATGTGTGTGATGTCCTTAGGTTAGTTAGGTTTAACTAGTTCTAAGTTCTAGGGGACTAATGACCTCAGCAGTTGAGTCCCATAGTGCTCAGAGCCATTTGAACCATTTTTGAACCAGACTGTAGCGCCTAGAACCACTCGGTCACTCCAGCCGGCTGTGTGTGTGTGTGTATGTGTTTTATGTTCTGGACACGAGTAAATAAAAATTTGTCTAGGGTACCGACAAGCTGAACATTGTCCGGTTTTTCGTAATTTGTGACGAACACTGGGTAAAAAGTGTGTTACAAGCGAAAACGACTATTATGTTCTTATATCGCACCAAACAGCATATTACTTAATCTGCCAAGAGAGTTTGCCGCTTTCACTTCGAAACGTATATTAAAGGTTTCACATAATATTGACCACAAAAAGATCTGGTCAATGTGTTTGCAGTGTTCCGAGTTTAGCACTCGTAATGTTCGCAAAAACTATTTAAAACATTAAGGAAAATACCTGCAGCTTACTCGACAGCGTAAGTCGAGCATACAGCCAGAAAGTCAGTACAATCCACTGGGCGAAGACTGTGTAGAAGTAATTGAAGCAGCTCATGTGTTGTTGTACAGTGTTTGAAAGTAGAGCGCGTGGAGACGATACAACATCCACTGGTGCACAAATAAAATACAAAATATGACGTAAAATGACCGAAGACGCTGGCGGGGAGAGAATAAACAACCTTTTTATTAAAAAATGACTTTTCAAAGAAATAACTTTCTTATTATGTGTTCATTTAACCGCGCTGTAGAACAACGGCAGTTCTTCGCGACTATCAAATTTACGTCACACCTGTTCGTTAAAAGGAATTAAGCACAGTGCTATAAACGCGTAGAGTTAAAAAATATTATGTAGTATATCAACAACTGTGATGACGTAGATAGTAAAATATATAAATTCCAGAATCTTAGACCGTACAGCAGATTTTGAAAAACAAGTAACAGGAATGTACAGAACTGAAGTTTAATGAAAATGTCCTGCTTGCCTTAATGTATGAACCCCAGGCGAACGGAAGAAAGCAAAATACAAGTAGCAGAAATGTGCCAAAATGAACAATTTTGGACTAATCTAAAGAGATTCTACAACGCAGGTGTCTGTAAAGCACTAATATTATAACCAGTGGTTGGACGCGTTAGTGAATATAATGAAAAATGGAAGGGAGAATACCAGTTAGAGCTTGGAAATACAAACTGAATGCAAATGACGCAGTGTACGTTCTTTCTGATAAATGGAAATGCCGTGTGGCTAGGGCCTCCCGTCACGTATTAATTCACAATTGGTTATTACAAAACTTGGGGAGCGAAACAGTTAAAGATACATAGAGGTAAAAAAAAAAAAAAAAAAAAAGAAGGGAGAGGTGCTACAGACTTATGCCGCACGTTGTTTTGAAGCCACAATGGGCGGTGCATTCTGCTATCTTAAATAGCCCAAAACATAAGAAGATGCCGTTTATCATTGCTTCTAGTTCATTATTTCTGTTGTGTGAAGCAACAACTGTTTTAAATACTAAAAATTACAATGCTTGCAAGAATAACGTAGCGTCAGGAAGGCAACTTCAAACGTTTTTCTTTTCGTGAACGCATAGTTGCTCTAGTGATACGACACATTTGGCCTCATTAAGGTAACTTGTTTTTTGTTGATATATTCCGAATAACCAAGAAGACAAGGAAGTGACGTGAAAATCAAGCTTCCGTAATCCATTTAATTCCATTTTTATTGTATTTATGACGATAGCAAATGAACCTGGAATTCACAAACCAATGCTTGTTTGCTTACTGGTACAGCTTCTTGTTCGTTAGATTTTCAGTTTTCAACTCGTATGCACAGTATTTTTAATGTTCACGTTTGCAAAATACTTACCTACGTGTTCTATGCTAGCGCACTTTGACATTTCAATAATCGTTCACTTTGCTGACACGCACAAGGTACGATCGCTTGCCTTGTTTCTTTCCTCATTGCTGAGGAAAGAAACAAGGCAAGCGATCGTACCTTGTGCGTGTCAGCAAAGTGAACGATTATTGAAATGTCAAAGGAACAGAAGTGCATAGAGGTATACTTCCATGCAGAATAGAGTTCTTGTTTTAAGAAGATGTCAGTGCGTTAGTTTCACTATAATTTACACATCTTCTCACTTTGAAATTTTTCCTATGATGTGTCATTCAGTGTGTGACCATTAATAATTTTCTGGGTAAAAAAACGATTTAACGTTTTAAACACTTCCAGCATTTTGCAATAATATAAATGTGATTAAAGGAATGCTCTCAAACGCTTTAACACGTATGTAAGTAATTATTTTTAGTAATGATAGCCTAACCGGTGTGACATGGCCGGCCGGTGTGGACGAGCGGTTCTAGGCGCTACAGTCTGGAACCGCGCGGCCGCTACGGGCGCAGGTTCGAATCCTGCCTCGGGCATGGATGTGTGTGATGTCCTTAGGTTAGTTAGGTTTAAGCGGTTCTAGGTTCTAGGGGACTGATGACCTCAGATGTTAAGTCCCATAGTGCTCAGAGCCATTTGAACCACTTTTTGTGTAAAATATGGACCTACCTTTCCGACAGTAGCCTATTTTCTTCTTTTCCCGAAATACGTCTCGTCACTAACTCTGTATCTGTCAGTTTTTTAGGAATAACCAAACATATCGCAATTGGAATGTAGGTCTACTTTGATCATCTGCTTCGTTTTATTTCTGAATTTCATTTTGAGGTTTTCAAGGTATATAAGCTTACACCATGCTTTGCGACACACCAATAGTAAGTTAGTTTCATGTTCTGTGTGTAATTTCGCACGCTAAATCGTGGTGTCATCTTGTATTAACTTTTTTTTTTAAATATGCCTCCATGCTAATCATTTATTAGTTTCTGTGGCCGGTCGAAGTGGCCAGCGGTTCTAGGCGCTTCAGACTGGAACCGCGCGGCCGCTACGGTCGCAGGTTCGAATCCTGCCTCGGGCATGGATGTATGTGATGTCCTTAAGTTAGTTAGGTTTAAGTAGTTCTACGTTGTAGGGGACTGATGACCACAGCAGTTAAGTCCCATAGTGCTCAGAGTCATTTGAACCAAGTTTCTGTGTTTTTTAATGTAAGACAGATTTTAGTAATTTCTATGCATCACCACTTTACAGTAACAGATAGTCTTCTGCGGAATAGGAGGAGCTGTCAAAGACAAACGTTTCCAGTTTACTCTGGTGTCTGCCAGGCATTTTATATCACTGGGTAAGTGGTCAAAAGTTTTAATTGCAGCATTGTGAACCCCTTTTCGTGCTACAGACAAGCTTAATGTGGTGTAATGGCTGTCTTTTTTTAATTATGCTATTGTCATTATGTACATCAAATTGATAAGTCTTCGACCAAAGCCTTTTTCACAAAGGAAGCAAAGAACGCACACATACAAACACACACACACACACACACACATTCACACATTCACACATAAAAAGCTCACACAAACATGACCGCTGTCTCCGCCTATTCTAGCCAGAATCTTTCTTAAAGAAGGAGGAACTATGAATAAGGAGTAATTATTGGTGGGAGGAATTTAGGGCGTGAGATGCTGCACCAAACATTTGCGCGGTCACGTGGCCGTGTGTTGTGCGGGTACGAGACCATTTGATACATTGTGGCTCGGATGTCGGAGCGTTTGCTATTTGGAAATACACAGTAGAGAATAAAAGTAAACAACGCAACCATAATTCATGCAAACAAAAAAAAAATATTCCTTGAATGGCTCCACTTACTAATGAAATATGATTCCTTTAAATTTTAGATTGCGATCGAATCGATTAGTACACCCGCAAACGACGCAAGCTGTCATTTTTTTATTAAACTTCTACGTCTCCAAACAGTCTAAAAATCAGAAGCTGTTTGGGATACGACCAAAAAAGCGATAGATATCCCCAACGATCGAAACCGGGCACGGGCAAGTCACAGTGATACCACGGGGAAGTATCACCGAGGTAAACCATGGAGATATAAAAGCTGTGAACCTAACGTTTTGGGCTATGTAAGATGGCGGACGTCAGCTTCAAGTTTGTAAAGTAACGAAAACTCCCTTCGGTTTTTTACCTCAGTGTAAAGATGGGAATGATTATTGCGAAACATAGACTGGGTTTTGTGATGTCCACAGAATAACTATTATTGTGGTAGAAGTCTTTTAACGTTATTGACGGAGACACAAGAGTGTTCAGAAAGAATGATCTATAAACTTTTGAACAAGATAAAGAATGTACAATAAAGAGCTGCTAATGAGTTCACGTTAGTCACACTTACGGGAAAGGAAGGGAGGAAAATTAAAATTTAAATTCACATCGACTACGATGTCACTAAAAAAAAAAAAAAAAAAAAAAAGTTCAAATGGCTCTGAGCACTATGCGACTTAGCTTCTGAGGTCATCAGTCGCCTAGAACTTAGAACTAAGTAAACCTAACTAACCTAAGGACATCACACACATCCTTTCCCGAGGCAGGATTCGAACCTGCGACCTTAGCGGTCGCTCGGTTCCAGACTGTGGCGCCTAGAACCGCACGGCTACTCCGGCCGGTGATGTCACTACAGACGGAACAAAAGCTCGGATCGCAAAGGGAATTAAACTGTGCTTTTTCAAAGGAACTAACCCGGAATTAGCCTTAAGTGATTTAGGGAAATCACGGAAAACCAAATTTTGTGTGTCCGGACAGGAATCTGAACCGCCGTCATCCTAAATCAGAGTCAACGTCTGGCCACCGCTCCACCTCGCTCGGTATTTACCAGAAGAACTGATGCAATGAAGTTACTAAAAAAAGTAATAAAGAGCTGTTTATTATCAAGAATCATGAGGCTTCTTGTATTAAATGAGTAGAAAAATTACGTACAAACATTTTCTAGCGACGCCAACAAGTTTACCGCTGTATAACGCTGATACGTTTTCCCACACTTCCACCCGTAACGCACATTCAAGACAAAATGAAAGAACGGTTGCAGATATTTCCTTGTCAGTCTGTTGTATTGTGGAAGTACAGACGAATCGTTGCAGCTCACAGTTAAGTATCCCCGGTTAGTAAGGCGCATAGAGGAAAGCGGCACAGATGGTGAAAATTATGAGGAGCGTAAAAGATCTAGTAGCCACAGGCAGATGCAAGAGCCACAAAAAACAGAACGACCCTATGTAAACGTAAAAGAGAGAAAATACAGACTGCCAATGTTTAGACCATTGCTTTCTAATTACAGGGGCTGGTGCTTGTTGCATGTCGTGTCAGCAGTTTGTAAGCTCAAGCGAAGTGGGAAAGTGAAGCGAACTTGTGTGTGTGTGTGTGTGTGTGTGTGTGTGTGTGTGGCGTGTTTGGCGTGTCTGGCGTGTTTTAACAGAACCTAAAGTAGTTGTTAATGATCGCTAGTAATTATGAGGTGCAATGTCCGACTTAAGAGCACATTCCGAACATAACTATCACCACAGCAGTCCATAATTACCTCTCAGCCCAATATTTTTAAAATAAGTCATATAAGTACAGATGCAATTTTCTCTAGAAGCCGGTACCCGTGTCATCTTTCATCCCTTTCACGGTTGCGCACTCAGAATATCATCTTTCTAACCTCAGTCTTTGCACCGTGCAAGTATCAGTTATAATCACGGTCATACATGCATTCATCCATTCTTTCTGCGTGAATGTTCATGGGGTATTGTTTGCTCTACGACAATGTGACAGCTTGTTCAGAACGGGATATAGACATACACGCTGCTTCTTTGGGCAATCAAATCTTGCCTCATCCACCGTATTCGACACCGAGTGTTTTCTTCCCCTTTCCTCAAAAGAATAAACCATTGCGTGGCTGTCATTTCCAGACTGACGATGAGGTTATTTTCGAGGTGGAACATTTCCTGAGGAGTCAAAGTACACTAACGAAAAAGTCACAATATCGAAAAGGAGTTTTACAACAGCGTTTTCCTACATCTGAAAGATAATGTCTGACAAATTTTGGGCCATTCGTGCACCCAGATTCGTCGTTGAGTACACCATCGCAGGCACTCCTGTCTGTGATGCAGCGTCAAGGAGTCGACGTTGCTGCAAACGTCGTCGAACTGTTAATGCAGATGGTTGTTGTCTTGCAAACGTCCCCATCTGTTGACTCAGGGATCGAGACGTGGCTGCACGATCCGTTACAGCCATGCGGATAAGATGCTTGTCATCTCGACTGCTAGTGATACGAGGCCGTTGGGATCCAGCACGGCGTTCCGTTATTACCCTCCTGAACCCACCGATTCCATATTCTGCTAACAGTCACTGGATTTCGTCCAACGCGAGCAGCAATGTCGCGATACGATAAACCGCAATCGCGATAGGCTACACCAGTTATTACTGTACCAGCATTTAACATTTACAATGGTTTATCTCGTGCTTACATTAATCTGTGATCTTGCAATGTTAATCACTTAAATATGTTGCCTAGACAAATGTATTCCAGAAATTTCATTACTCTACATTAATTTTTTTATGTTGCGATTTTTTTTTGTCAGAGTATATACTTCTAGAACCACAATCTTCGCCAAGACATCCATTCTTGGGGAAAAATTTGTAATCTCTGTTTTAATGTATCAGAATTACGGTTTCGTGAAGCGACGACCATTTTCAGATCATTATCGCAGTTACAGAATGAATTGCCTTAATGGAAATATTTACTGTTTCATTGTCATACATAGCGAAAACTATGTGACAATGAAATTGATAGTGTTTCCGTTAAGATAATTCACGCTGTAACTAATAGAATGGTCCCAAGGGGGGCTTTGTTAGTCAAACCGGTAATTTTGACACAATAAACTAGTGATCGACAAACTGAAAATAAATTTTCTGAAAATAACCATCTCGGATCATTCTGTACTGAGAAGTATGTCCAATTTTGAGAAATAATGTGTCGTACTGAAGGGTCAACGTGTAGAAAAGAACCAGTATCTAGCTGCATGGTCGCAGATTCATTATTTCCAGACGATAATCTAAACTTTATGACAAACATCGGATATTCCGTCGGCATTTGCACAAACATAAATATATTAATTACACAGTATTAACGGTCCACAAAAATATTTTATATTCTGTTATGGACCGGCTTTAGATCTTTTAGACGTCGTCAACCAACTTAAGCGAGGGCTTATAACTGTACAGGGAATGTTATTTCTAAAGATGTGTGACGTACGAAAAGCGCAAAATTGGAATGCTTCAATTTGACATGAGTGCAAAATAAGAAATATAATGTAATGCTGATTGTTTTAGGCGCTAAAGGTATGAGTATAGATCCGTAAACCAAATGTCTGACTGGCCTAAACAAAAAGAAGTAAATTGTAATACCATCATTTTCCATGGGTACTGAAAATTCTGGCTATTACTAAATGTCACTCAAAGATTCCTGACTTAATCCTTAATGATCGATTACAGTTTCATTATTCATTTATACTAAAGCAGCAGCATTTTCTCACTGTAAGATGACACACTTGTAAAATATGATGTACAGGACATAAAATCCCGTCTGATGCCTGAGATCATTTTTATGTCAATAATTGGCAACCAGTGCTGTACAACCGCAATAAAGTCATGAGGTGTTCAATTGACTCTTTTATTAGAACATGTTACGCGCTTCGGGATTACACCCATCTTCAGACATCACAAACTTCAACTCCTTCCTAACCAACCAGATGTGCAGCCTTGACACGTCAAAGAAAGTGTCCAATAACATATGACTATAACTGCGACACAAGCAGTCTTGAAGCAGAGCGTATACTGCGTATCGCAAGCAGCGCTCCTCGTACGTATTGTGGTCTGTGAGTGGCAGTGCCGTAACCGCTATCCGGAGGGTCAGACAGCGACCGCGCGCAGGTCGCCTGTCGTGATGTGGCCGTGACCGCCGTCGTGATTCGTACTCCCACCTCCGCCCCCGCCACGGCCCCCACGACCACTTGCAGGCGCATCCTCGCCATGGGTCGCCTACCTCACTCCAGTAGTGGAGGCTGTTGACCCAACCAGTAGCTCAGTGTCTCCCTGGGCCCGCCTTAGCGTCCGTTGACAGTGGCTTCCTTAGCTTCTAGCAAAAGCATACAGTACGATGGCAGACAAAAGCTGTGTGCCTGACCGAGATTCGAACTCGCGTCCTTTGAATTTGGAACGTAGGAAACGAGGTACTGGCGGAAGTAAAGCTGTGAGGACGGATAGTGAGTCGTGCTGTGTAACTCAGTCGCTAGAGCACTTACCCGTGACAGGCAATAGTCCCGAGTTAGAGTCTCAGTCCGGCACACAGTTTTCAGTTGGCAGGAAGTTTCATACCAGCGCATACTCCGCTGCAGAGTGAAAATTTCATCCTGGAAACAATATGCTGTCCGAAGCGATTTGAGACCCTGTATATCCATCTTCTCATAGATCATGGGACGAAAGCTATAATCTACAGTGTGATCAGAAACAGTCTGAGACGCTTGTAAGGAAGCTGCAGGGTAGATTGCGCTGAGAAATAATTGTTAAAAAGCTCGATACGTTGCGCCGTTTCCGAGTTAATTACGAGTAGCACTGAAGTTAGCCGATCAGGCCGTTGTAAGCGCAAATTCAAGCGGCCCACCAGATACAGCGTCGCCAAACGCGTTCTTCTTTTGGTTTCCTAAAACCGAACAAGAGAGCGATACAAAAATTGGACATAGGACGGTAGCTTACTACTTACTTACTTACCCGAGCCAAAGGCTGAGCAATCTCGTGCTCTACACCTAAGCCTGTGGTGGTCCACCTGATCCGAACAGCCCATCTGTTGTGGTGGGCGGCAGATGGTATGGATTTTAAAAAAATTTTCATTAGTTTTTCCCCTCTAAAATTCGATGTAAAGCATTTGGTAAGTAACTATAATTATATTGCTTAATTTGCTGTAAATCTGCTTCATTAATTTTATGAAGTTACTTTCCTGCTTTGTAAATCACCATTACCGTGGAACTATTGGGTGATTGGAAAATTTTACGACTAACAAAAATATAAAAGTGTGCGATAGGTGCCGCGGTGGTCTAGCGGTTCTAGGCGCTCAGTCCGGAACCGCGCGACTGCTACGGTCGCAGGTTCGAATCCTGCCTCGGGCATGGATGTGTGTGATGTCCTTAGGTTAGTTAGGTTTAAGTAGTTCTCAATCTAGGGGACTGATGACTACAGATGTTAAGTCCCATAGTGCTCAGAGCCATTTGAATCATTTTTTTGTGCGATAGTTAGAGCAGGTTGACTACCCTTGATTTACGCTGTGAGAACAGATGACATTAATTGTATCTAGCGTGCCGCTTGAATCTGCGCCCGCAGTTACCGGATTGGCTAATTCAACGTTAATTATCTCGCAAACCGCGCAATTTTTTAACAATTATTTCTCAGTACATCCTACCCTGCAACACCGTTACAAGTTTTTAATACTGTTTCTGATCACCCTGCATATCTTTGTGTAGCAGGGAAGACATCTTCAGTTGCGTTTATAGGTCTCATTTCCGTCTGCCACCGTGGCTGAGTGGTTTGCGCGGCTAACTGCCATGCAGAAGACCCGTGTTCGATTTTCAGTACTGCCAGGAATATTTCCCTGGTGGAAGAACTAGAACGGGATACACTCGAGCTTGTAACGCCAACTGAAGAACTACCTGACCGAGTACCAGCCGCTCCCGGTCACGAAAACTCACAATGGTCAGAAGAGCGGTGTACTGATCCTACGCCCCCCCATACCGCGTTCAATGACACCATTTATGAAGGATGACACGGCGGTCGGTCGGCGCCGGTGGGCCGCCAAGGCCTGTTTATATGCTGTAGATTTTAGTGTTACGTTACACCATCTTCGGAGGTCTCTATGATATCTGACGATCACTTGGATTCCGGGATATAACCATTATACATCTCATAGGGGGAAAAGAAAATCGACGTCCGCTATGCTGAATCTCCTTTCCTGCTTACAGTTTTCATCAGGATGACGTGAACTGACATCATAGGCATATCATGTGAATGAGTACTCAGTACCCTGCATGAAAAACCAGTGTGAGCAATGGGTGGCTCAACTATTGAATGGATCGAGATTTTTTGTGACCTTTCTGTCGTTGCATGGGTTTTCCAGCAGTACTGAAATTTTAGTTCTTCTCGACTGTCTTTCTCCATAACGACCTTAATGATAATTAGTCTCCGTTTTATTATTATTATTCGTATGAATGTGACGTAGGTTAGCAAGCTAAGAGCTGGGAGTGATAAGGTGCCAGGTCGCAAAAACATAACACTCCAATCACAGAAAGACCAATTTATTTTGAAAGCTACCCCAAATATTTGGTTTATTTTTTCCTGAACACGTGAGGTGTGACAAACTCAGATGAGCGCAAGCAAAGCGAAGTATACATTTACAATCAGAAATTCAACAATTTAGCGTATTCACGGCACTCGGGCGGTTCTGTTTCAACATGAATTAAAGAAAGTACATCGTGAAATCAGGTATTACTAGAAGAGAGAGAAAAACGTTCCAATTAATAAATGGTCAAAAACTGGTTCAAATGGCTCTCAGCACTATGGGACTTAACATCTGTGGTCATCAGTCCCCTAGAACTTAGAACTACTTAAACCTAACTAACCTAAGGGCATCACGCACATCCATGCCCGAGGCAGGATTCGAACCTGCGACCGTAGCAGTCGCGCGGTTCCGGACTGAGCGCCTAGAACCGCTAGACCACCGCGGCTGGCAATAAATGGTCAATAACAAGAAATCCAACATAAATAAACATTTAGTTACCAGCTCAGAACATGCAATGAGGCACTATAAAAAAACTGTTAAATAAATGGGCAAAGATCCGAATAGCAGTCTGTACGGTTCTACACATTAAGGAGCTCACCAAACAACGTCGTACGGTTCAGCAATTCCGCTTTGCCCGTGATTTCTGAAGATAAAAAAAAGTTCCACGGCCGCCTTCAACCAAATCTGGGCGACGTGCTTCTCTGGCCTGGAAGCTGATAGAATAGGAGCACAGGCTCGCTCAAAATGACACTCGATTTCGGGAGTTTCTCATTGCGTCTATGCTTTACGTGGCTGCCAGCACTTGTCCTCGGAAGGCCATCCTGCCGTTATTGGTGGTCTACAACTGAGGGCGAGCTCACGCTGACCGCCGTTAAGTCGGCGTGGCAGAGAGCGTGCACGTCCCATGGTAAGACAAGAAGCAGGTGACAAAGGGATGCCATAAAGGCAGCGAAGAGGGAAGTGACCATGGTGAATAATTTGCGTAGCCTGCAGATGAAGTTTTAATGCAGAGAAAATTAGAAACCAGTATTCCTTCATTTATTAATCCGTTTTTACGCCTTTCGGCGTTAGCCATCGTCAGAATCCTGGTCCAGGTAAAACCTAGAGGATTACATAGTTACATGGTTGACTTGCAACGACCATGGGTTTCATCCGAACCAGGATCCTGATGACGGCTAACGCTGAAACGCGTAAAAATCGACTAATAAATGAAGGAATACTGGTTTCTAATTTTCTCTTCATTATAATTTCTTCATCTGGGACCAGTTCAGCAAACTGAAGACTACGCAAATTGAAACGAAGCAGTTGGTTGCTCAGCTACAGGCAAGGCAGTTTTGCCACGGCTTCGATTACATATCGAAATGGCACCCGGGTCAGAATGAGTACATCAGCTGTATTTAAGTTTCTTGCTTTATTTGTTGAAGGGATCACAAGCGCTTCAGAAAAACTAGTAAAAGCTGGCATTCCCTGATCTGAAGATGAATATAAGAAGACAATTTCCTGTTCGAGAATGGTTGGTTGGTTAGGATATACCACGGTTTCGATTACATACCGAAACAGCGCTCGGATGTGAATGAGTACATCAGCTGTATTTAAGGTTCAAATGGTTCAAATGGCTCTAAGCACTATGGGACTTAACATCTGAGGTCATCAGTCCCCTAGACTTAGAACTAGTTAAACCTGACTAACCTAAGGACATCACACACATCCATGTTCGAGGCAGGATTTGAAACCTGCGACAGTAGCAGCAGCGCGGTTCCGGACTGAAGCGCCTAGAACCGCTCGGCCACAGCGGCTGGTTGTATTTAAGGTTCTTGCTTTATTTGTTGAAGGAATCATACACACTTGAAAAAAAAAAAAAAATAAAACTGGCATTCCCCAGTCTATCTGTGATGAGTATACGAAGACAAGTTCGTGTTCGAGAATTGTTGGTTAGTTGGAGAGGGGACGAAACAGTGAGGTCAGCGGCCCCATGGGATTAGGGAAGGAAGGATGGGGACGGAAGTCGGCCGTGCCCTTTCAGAGGAACCATCCCGGCATTTTCCTGATGCGACTCAGGGAAATCACGAAACCCTAAATCAGGATGGCCGGACGCGGGTTTGAACGGTCGTCCTCCCGAATGCGAGTTCAGTGTGCTAAGCGCTGCGCCACCTCATTCGGTTCGAGAGAGAGATGTGCCGTCAGAGCTTAAGATAGGGAGGCAGTACGGACCATCAGCAAACGGCTGCTGGAAACTTGACAACGAACAAGGCTGGCAGATACCATTCGGTCGACGTCGTTACCGAAACCTTAGAGTTATTCTCTTCTGTTGTTCCATCGTAAGAAGCGAGGAGGAGGGCGTGCGTTTATTTAAGAGAAAGGGCCAGGGAAAGGGACCCTTAATTGAAAGACCGGGACTGGAGACGGCGCTGGAGCGTCCAGGAAGTGCCAGCTGCTGTCTGGAGAAGCCTGCCGGGCAGCTTTCGACACAGTCCAGCCGGTTCACGCGGTACGCAGTAGCGAGCGGTTATACCCGCGTAGCCCTGTGTGCTGAGGCAGGCGCTGTAGCCCTACGTCTGCCGTGTCCGGCCAGCGTCCGGCGAAAGTGGACTGCGGGCCGAGCGGTTCAGACGTGGGTGCAGCCGCCTTACGCAACCAGCGAGTCGCGGGTTCAACTCCGGGAGCGCTCACAGCTTTCTTCCCGGGTCACAGTGTGCTCCCGCCGTCCGCTGGGGTCCCCCCAGTGAGGCAGACGCTGGTGCGCAGACTTATTTTTTCCCCCCTGCTTTCACACAGCGGTTTGCAGCTTGTACCCAAATGTACCAGGACCGCCTGTGTTTCCGGCGAAAGTTGCCCGGCCGTCCGACATAAATTGCTTTGGCGGGAGAGACCACACGCATCAGAAGGTCACGGAGCTTCTTCCTGCCGCCGTCGAAAACAGGTGGAAGAAACGCGCTTTCAAAAGTCTTTGCAGAGTTGCACTGAAACATCAACGCTATCACTCGCACTGGTGCTACTAATTACATACCACAATTACGGTGTCTGCCATAGGAGCAGAAAGCTACACATGAAAGCGATTTTTTTGAGAACATGCCACTATTTGATAATTACAGGACATACTGAATCGAATGAACAATCTGGTCAGCACAGAATATGGACTGAGAGTAAATTGAAGAAAGACGAAAGTAATGAGGAGTAGCAGAAATGAAATTAGTAAGAAACGTATATCAGAATTATGGAACACGAAGAAGAAGTGAAGAAATTCTGCTACCTTTGAAGATAATGTATGATGGACGAAGCAAGAAGGACGCACCTGCGGATGGGCTATCGCACTGGATTCATTTTCCTTGAGTCGGGTTGCCCACATGTGTAACAAAAAATTTAAAAAAAAGGCTGACAAATCTTTACATTCTTTTTTATAATAAAAATTGAGAGTGGTGATGCCCTTTAGTAATAATAATGTCACTAGATCCTATTCTCTCTATCATTTTATTTAAACCCATAATCTATTCTACAGTTACATTTTAATTGTGTATTAAGTACAGAAATACGTCGAACGTTGAGCTTAAGACAGGTCGTAATTCTCTAGTTCTAGTAGAGTTGCTTTCTCAGAACCGGAGGGAAATACATTCTGGGTAATCAAAGACAGACAAGCAGGCAACATGGGAAAGACATCTATTGTTTGCAAAATTCCGGTTCTTATTTATAGTCCTCAAACACAGTGAAGATAGTGTCTCTAAGTGTTTGGGATCTCAGGAGTTGAACGATGACAACGAGGATCTACAAATTTTATATTTTGCTTAATATTGTTCGTTTATTCACCACCAAATGAGACGTCACTACGCTCAGTCTCATGAGATTTCACATTTGATGCATTATGGAGACATTAAGTAGGTATGCCGAAAGTTACATTAATGATGACGAAATATTCAGAGCTATATCGTCGGTCACTTTGAAAAACCACAACACATATTCGCCGCTAAAACTGGCAGTCTGCATTACGCTGTTAGTGAAAGAGTGGTCAGCTACGCAAATCAGACAGCTGTCTGCAACGGGTTATGAAGCCTGCGATGGCCCGTGAAGGCTGCCAAAGTGCTAGCGGAATGACCCTCCGCATTAGGATCACGTCAGAGGCATTGCTTTCACATCTTTCCTTTCACTTCTTAAAAGCTGCTTGTAAAAAAAAGTAATTTTAAAAATCCAAATGCAAATCCATTCCAGTACATTCATGGAAGGCGTCCGTGCAAAGAACTTTGTGCCACACTTGAGCAAAGTATTGAGTGTCGATAAGTGATTGTATCACAACATACTCATATAGCTTGCGAACTCACCGTAGTGTCGTTCGAGAACACAAACCACGCATGCTATAATGGCGTAGTCTGCTTCGAAACCCTCTGAACAGAGTCCAACGTACCTTTGATATCCGTATCATAGAGACCGACCATTAACTTGATGGTCATCAATAGAGTCAGATATAGGCTATGAACCACTAGCATTTTCCTGTAGTGATTCAGGTATTTTAGCTTAAAGAACAGTAAGTTCGCGAAAATTAACCTACATGAAAATAGGTGTCATCCAATGATAAACACACCTTCAAGTTCTATAACTAATTTAGTATGAATTCGAAGTTCTGTAGTGAAAAATCTACTGTAATATCATTAAGACTGTTACCAGACCGACGATCGTATTGTTTACAGTTCATCACCAGACATTTAACAAGATCGTATAATTAATAGCACTAGCACGTTATTTTATTCGAATGATGTGTTTTGGAATTTCAGTCAGCATTTTGCATACTAGACATCTTATAGTAGCTCTTTTCCGCCATACGTCAGTGCTTTGAAGGAGCATTCCTGTCCTGGTTACGAAAAAAGGCTGTATTGTAATGTCTAGTTAACTGGATTGGTAGGAACTGTTTTACCGTGTCTCTTGCAAGTGTTAGTAGAATAATATGGTCTCGTAGCGATAATCTGGATTCTACAAATTATGGAGAAACGACAGCGATAAGTAGGAAAAACATGAACCAATTGACTCGAAAGTTGAGTGTACTTCAGAAAACTATCACATGCAAAACGCTGAGACAACAATCCAGTTAGCTGCTCTTTATGTAGCAGCAACTGTACGTGTAAGTGTAGGATAGCAAATGGCGGTGCGATAATGAATATATACATTAGACATAACTAGTTTGGTCGTGGAGACATCATTTACCTCACGAACACCGATGGAAACGTACGTGAGTACAGACTGCAGACAAATTTCAGGTAAAGGTGATTAAAGTTTTTTTCTGTTATTCATACGTTGCGGCTACAATTTCTGACTACGTATCGCCGGCCGCGGTGGTCTAGCGGTTCTGGCGCTGCAGTCCGGAGCCGCGGGACTGCTACGGTCGCGGGTTCGAATCCCGCCTCGGGCATGGGTGTGTGTGATGTCCTTAGGTTAGTTAGGTTTAAGTAGTTCTAAGTTCTAGGGGACTTATGACCTAAGATGTTGAGTCCCATAGTGCTCAGAGCCATTTTTGAACTGACTACGTATCAGAACTGATTCAGTCAATGGTGGCCAAGATTTAGGACACCCTTAGCTGAGTGATATGGAACCGTGCCATCCCATCTATCGTGTGCATACGTATACCAGAAGCCTTATTTCGACGAGAATAGCAAGGCCGCATGGAAGTAATAAGCATGTGACTTTCGCAGCTGTGAATTTCCACCGTTTGTCTGCGTGAAAGTGACTGCAGGAGGCAAACTAACAGGTACGCTAGATGTTACATGAATGGAGGGTTGTCTCCCTCATGTAAGGATCTCAGATTAGCTCTCAGTATGGCTGTGTGTGTACTTCGATTAACAGGCACTAGGAATTCATTGTCACTCGTCAAATATCAGTGAAAGGGATTCTACGAACGACGCAGTGTCTGTGCATAGGAGGGGATGTCTTTAAGTGAACGCACAGGCCTATTTTCCAGATAGAAGTGTGGCTGCGCAGGTACGTAGAGATGACGTCATTGGTATTACGTAGGCCGTTATACCTGCGTAATAAGTGATTTCAACCAAAAAGGTGACAAAGCTCAACTGCATAGCAGGTCTACAAGGAAAATGGCGTTCGCTTCCTTTGTAAAGCACAGACACCGTCATGAAGAACGTCACGTATCGCTGTTTGTACTATATTAGTATTTGGGATAATCACATTTTGTATCGACATTACTTGTGCTGTATCAAACCGGCAGAATAATTTCGGAAATATAAAACTTCCAAGTTGAAATAGAGTGTTCTTTTGTGGATTTGTGCTTGCAACGTTCATGAGACCCAGAAAATATTAGACACAGGCTCCCAAGTAGATGCCATTTTCCTTGACTTCCGGAAGGCGTTCGATACAGTTCCGCGCTGTCGCCTGATAAACAAAGTAAGAGCTAAAGACGCGAAATTGAACCGACAGGAAGAAGATGCTGTGATATGCAAATGATCAGTTTTTCAGAGCATTCACACAAGGTTGGCGCCGGTGGCGACACCTACAACGTGCTGACATGAGGAAAGTTTCCAACCGATTTCTCATACACAAACAGCAGTTGACCTGCGTTTCCTGGTGAAACGTTGTTGTGATGCCTCGTGTAAGGAAGAGAAATGCGTACCATCACGTTTCCGACTTTGATAAAGGTCGGATTGTAGCCTATCGCGATCGCGGTTTATCGTATCGCGACATTGCTGCTCGCGTTGGTCGAGATCCAATGACTGTTGGCAGAATATGGAATCGGTGGGTTCAGGAGGGTAGTACGGAACGCCGTGCTGGATCCCAACGGCCTCGTATCACTAGCAGTCGAGATGACAGGCATCTTATCCGCATGGCTGTAACGGATCGTGCAGCCACGTCTCGATCCCTGAGTCAACAGATGGGGACGTTTGCAAGACAACAACCATCTGCACGAACAGTTCGACAACGTTTACAGCAGCATGGACTATCAGCTCGGAGACCATGGCTGCGGTTACCCTTGACGCTGCATCACAGACAGGAGCGCCTGCAGTGGTGTACTCAACGACGAACCTGGGTGCACGAATGGCAAAACGTCATTTTTTCGGATGAATCCAGGTTCTGTTTACAGCATCATGGTGTTCGCATCCGTGTTTGGCGACATCGCGGTGAACGTACATTGGAAGCGTGTATTCGTCATCGCCATACTGGCGTGAAGGTATGGGGTGCCATTGGTTACACGTCTCGGTCACCTCTTGTTCGCATTGACTGGCGTTACATTTCAGATGTGTTACGACCCGTGGCTCTACCCTTCATTCGATCCCTGCGAAACCTTACATTTCAGCAGGATAATGGACGACCGCATGTTGCAGGTCCTGTACGGGCCTTTCTCGATACAGAAAATGTTCGACTGCTGCCCTGGCCAGCACATTCTCCAGATCTCTCATCAATTGAAAACGTCTGGTCAATGGTGGCCGAGCAACTGGCTCGTCACAATACGCCAGTCACTACTCTTGATGAACTGTGATATCGTGTTGAAGCTGCATGGGCAGCTGTACCTGTACACGCCATCCAAGCTCTGTTTGACTCAATGCCCAGGCGTATCAAGGTCGTTATTACGGCCAGAGGTGGTTGTTCTGGGTACTGATTTCTCAGGGTATATGCCCCAAAATTGCGTGAAAATGTAATCACATATGAGTTCTAGTATAATATATTTGTCCAATGAATACCCGTTCATTATCTGCATTTCTTCTTGGTGTAGCAATTTTAATGGCCAGTAGTGTATTTCTATGTTATGTGACATGTAACATCATTTCCACCAACTAAGATACGATTTGTGATGAGTTCTTATAGTCAAAGACGTGAGGGGTGCATATTGGCAGTACTGGTCATGATGCACATGGCCGCAGGTGGATAGGTGAAGGGAACAGGTCGTGGGAGCAACTGGAGCCTTTCACAGGCCTTGCGCAATGGCTGAGTAACCGTGCCGTCAGCGAGGAATGCAGTCCACGAACCGCGAGTGTGTGTGTGTGTGTGTGTGTGTGTGTGTGTGTGTAGGGAGCGGCTAAGGTGGTAACGTATGTGTAGTATCACGGGCAACTCCGAAATGCGTACTTGCTGAGCGAGAGACGCTTTAGCGGCATTCTACATTACGATACTGGACTGTACGTGCCTCACTGTGACAACGGAACCTGCCTGTTAAACCTGCCAACAATTCGCTCTAAGGTGATATCTGCTTCCGCCTTTCACTGATCGCCTCCTGAAGTGCGCGTCTAACCTCCCGACCTTCACTAATGGAACAGGTTCCGTGAGATCGAGCTCATCTTCACAGCTGCGTTACGAAATATCGAAGAGAATCCATTACTGAGTGTCTGCTTCGTTAAGTTTCTACATAGTGCCCTGAGCGTGAATAAAATAATATTTGTCTGCTTCGTTAAGTTTCTACACAGTGCCCTGAGCGTGAATAAAATAATATTTTTTTATTAATGCGTTTAGTCTAGACCGTAAATATTTTATTTTTTTACATGTCACACATTAGTTTCTGCTACTTGGAAATCGTTAGATGACACAACACATTAATAAAGGTCCCAGAATGATCACTGCTATTATATAGATCTTCATTTGGTATGTTTCGTGTATGTGTGTGTGTGTGTGTGTGTGTGTGTGTGTGTGTGTGTGTGTGGGTGGGTGGGTGGGTGAGTGTGTGTGCGAAAAATGGCAGTTTTCGTGCAAAGTGTATCCAACACAATCTTTTCCATTTCTAAACTAAGGAATAGCATCTATAATACTGATTTTTTTTGCCTTATTTTTCTAACTACCTATCGTTCCACAAACTCTCATTAATGTCTTCCTGCCCTCGCTGCAACCTGCACGAAAACTCGGTTCGCGCTGCTCAGAAAACATGAGCTGATATCTCTGAGATCTGGAACCCCAAAGATAAGAGTATTTCCACGCTAAACATGACGAATGCATGAAAAACTGCGACTGCATCTTAGAGAGCATTTTAATTTCATCTATACCTATATTTAACTTTACGTGATTAACATATAGGTGTGGTTGAGTCGAAAACTTCGCTTAAAACTGTTCAAGATCATATTGTTTTTGCCACACAAAATACACCGTAAGATGGTACAGAGGAGTTATCGTCCCAGTACTGAGACGCTGCTGGCCGCTCTGAACCTGATGACTTCCTCAGCCTCAGAGCAAGAAACATCTGCTCTCACATGCCTTGCTGTCGGCCTAGTTATCCTCGACCCATGACACTACGCGCACATACGAGCACATCCCTCGCAGAATGCCAGCAACATTTGTGGAATATCACTGAGTTTCATTCCTCGTTACAGATTTCAAACGTAGTAGTTACAAAGGGCGGAAAAAGTCACATAATCGATCTGTTCTATTACTGTTATGCGCATGCACATGCGTTTCCAGTTTCACAAATTGCTTCAAAGCAAGTTTAGGCTTGATCGTAAGTGCACTGCACCCAAGACCCCATGGATAATCCAGCAAATCTTAGCTTTTGATCAGTTACCGTGAAGAGGTGTACTTGAAGAAAGTAAACTGGTGTGGAGTGTTGTTTCGAGAGATGACTGGATCAGTAATTGGGAAAAAAATATCGACGAACAACTTTAGAGATTGCTTAACGATATTCATATGACCTCAGAAATAGATTTCTAGAAAGGCTGTTATGGAGCTCTCTGAGCGGCCTTATTCATTTTGCTGATAAAAAACCGTCTGCTATGCACTCCGATACTCCCCGTGATAGAGATACTTTAGACAAGGGCCTTCGTATATAAGATTATGATATCCGCTCTTGCCGATAAATTGCAAGTCGATGAGCTGGAACTCTAGAAAAGAAGAAAGTTTCACTAGCCATTTGCAGTGATTGTGTTTACGAGCCGAGCACGACAAATTTCAACACTCCCCCTAAGGTGAAAAGACTCAAAGCCATTCTTGTTTTGATAGGCCATCCCTTCCGTTCTCTGAGAGAAAATTTTCATCTTTAAACACGCGCTAGGCTGAACTACCGTATAACAAAGACACATTTTTTTTAGTGTAACAATGCTGTTCACATAGTGATATCCGCCACTTTCGAATATTTTGAGTATTTAATTGAAGCGAAGCACTCAACCCGCTTCGACAAATTCTTCTCCGTATAGTTCGAGACTCACACAGAGTAGATCTTCCTCACGGTACTTTGTGATTGTGATATGAGATACAGCCGTCCCCGTTCACTTATTTCTGTACTGCAGCAACATTATCTTCAGTGAGTGGAGAGAAGGCTCGTCCCCGAAGCCGGTGACGCTACTAGATGCTTGTGTGGTGGTGCTAGACTCAGAAGTAGTCTGTTCGATCCCCGGTGGCGAGAAATTTTTCGTTAACTATGTGTTTGGCTGGTAAGGGTTGAAGAGGTGGTGGCGGACACATCCTGATCGCCGGACTCTACGTCAAATTCCTAGGTCAAATTTGAAATCTCTTCGATATCACCTGGCGCATAGACATCTTGATAATGTTGTGGTCGTCAAGCTCGATTCACTCTTGGTGTTTCTCAAGAGGAACGGCTTGTGTCTCTACCCGGGGTTTCACACACTCCCTTCTTAGCATCATCATAAACAACACAAATACGACACTAAAATTACACACCTACTCACCACATCAACACTTAGGGGACAGCTCTCACATTTAGCTTTGTATGCAAAGAAAGGAAAAAGTTCGTATTAGGCAGCTGAACCAAGTATTCAGGTCTCTCAGACAACAATGCCATATGTCGATATGCTCTCGTTTTCCGTTTCGAAAATGCCATCTACAGTTGCTTTAAATTACACTGATCGAAACGATGTGCCATTCTGACGAATTCATTGGACAGGAAAATCAAAAGCTTCATATGAAAGCCACACCAATCAGTGTTGAAGTTACATTTCCAACAATCTCTGAAGCTTGTGAATATGGTCAAGCAGTCTCTAAAGTTCTTTCGTCGATACTTCTTTTTTCAGTCTCTGATCCAGTCATCTCTCGAGACAACACTCCACATCAGTTTCCCGTGTTCAAGCACGTCTTGGTGGTAACTGATTAAAAGCTAATACTTACTGGAAGAGCCAGATGTCTTGGGTGCAGTGGATTTACGGTCAAGCCTAAACTTGTGCTGAAGCAGTTCGTAATTAGTTCAGCTATAGCTTCGCATTACAAAACCTTCTTAGTGTACTCAGGATAATGAAGAATGCAATTGAGATCCAAATACGTATGTATGCACACAGTAACCTTTTGCGTTATATATGTGAATCACATTAGAGCCATCGTTATACACTGCAGTACTCAAGCGCCATGAATTACGGTATGAAAAATAATGTATGTCTCTCTCTGTCTTCCGTATTGAATAGTTGATACATATGACAAATGCACTACACTGAGTCGTTTTAGTGTTCATTCAAGGGCCACCGTGGTTGTTGCGCTTTGTTATTTAAAGTTCCTTTGTCCTTTTACTGTGGTAGGTGATGTAGTGGTGTTATTTTCGTCTTGTAGTAAGTAAATCAGTCATAAATTCGAAGTTCTTCACTAGAAACCGTTTTGATGGAGGTGGTATGCAATCGACTTCGTCCGACCTTTCAACTGATTTACCCAGCCAGTTACGGGGGTGTACAGGTTTGCATGGATTCCGAATCACGCGCAACTCTGTATTTTTTACATCAAAAATCTTTGCCAGACTTGACAGAAGTAAGTGACAGATAAAAATGTTAGTACTGACCGGGGGGTGCAAGCCGAGACCTTTGTATTTATAGTCTGACAGTTTTACCACTTAGCCACACATCCTGTACGCAGATGAAAAACCAAAGGTGTAGGCATAATATATTTAACCTCTAATGCATTACTTGTTTCATCTTAGCGATGAGCTGAGTGCAACCGCCGTTCCCTAAAACCGTAAGAGGAAGATAAACCAATTTCCGCCGCGTGACTTTCTTTTTGCTCGATGCCCTCACCGGGTCCGTAGAAGCGCGACACAAATTAAAAAGAAAGCTCAAGGACGCGGAACTGGTTCTCGTCATGCATTTGGTGGACCTGGCCGAGCAAAGAGCCTGCCCTGATTGGCCATCACACAGCTGACGTCAGAGAATGAGGTCGGGGCGTGTCCTTGAACTCTCGCTCAGCGGCAACTCCAGTAGATACGCGGCAACACCAGCAGTTCTCAAGGACAGAGTCCAGGATTAGACTTCTTATTTCCTAAAAGAAGAAAATCGCGAAGCACTGAACTTAAACGTTCTCTATCTTTGTTTCTATCAAGAACATCTTAGTCGTTTTCCGTTTCGAATATGCCGTCTACAGTTGCTTTAAATTACATACGTGTTAGGCGTTTGTTAAAAAAAGAGAGAAGAGAATGTTTATTAAAACAGAACAACGTGAACAAACAGAATGCTGGTAATTTAGTAGTAGTAGTAACAGTAGGACACGTCACAGTAGTACAATTTAAAAACGAGAAAAAAATTGTGTTATGTTTACAGTCACTTATATACGTGGGGGAGTTGGAGAATAAGTCTCTCCAGTCGACTGTGGTCAAAGTTGTCTGTGAAAGGAAAAAAAAAAGAGAATGAGACATTAAAGATAAGACATATCTTTATTTCCAAGTACATTGAGACGTTTGCCATACAGCTTTATAAGTTTCAAAAAGCCTTCCAGGAAAAGATCAGGGCATTGCATACGGAAGAAGCGTTGAACGGCTTGCTTGACGTCAGCATTGCTGCCAAAGCCCCTTCCGCCTAGAGTCTTCTTCAAAGCAGGAAACAGATGGAAGTCACTTGGTGCGAGATCCGGACTGTAAGGCGGATGGTGTAGGCGCTCCCAACCAAGAGTGGTAATACGGTTTTGCGTTGCCGTCGCCGTGTGTGGTCTCGCATTGTCATCCAACAGCAGAACGCCAGATCTGAGAATGCCAGGCCGCTTTTTCCGAATCACCTCTTTCAATTTCGACAGAGCGGCGCAGTACCGCGCAGCACTGATGGTTGCATCCTCCAGAAAGTCCAGCAGCAGAACACCTTTGGCGTCCCAGAAAACGGTGAGTAGCACTTTACCTGCAGACGGAGTGCTTTTGAACTTCTTTTGGACAGATGATGACGGATGTTTCCACTCCACGGATGCGGCCTTCAATTCGGCCGTGTAATGGTGGACCCACGTTTCATCCCCCGTCACAATTCGAAACAGAAGGTCATTGCCACATTCATGGTAACGCACGAGCTGTTCACCTGCCGTGTCGTCTTTCGCCCATATCACACAACTCTGCCCGCAATCGACAGGGGAGACTTATTTTGCAACTCCCCGTCGTTCATATATGTTTAGTCTACAGTGATGGACAGGTAGTCGGCTGTGCCTTATAGTAGGAACCATTTGGGCATTTGTCTGTAGTTATTTCGGGAAACCACGAAAACTTTAAATCAGAATGGCCCAATTAATATTCGAGCTTCCATCCTCACCAGTCACTATACACTTCATACACAATTTCAATACGTGTGCTACCAGCTGCCGTCAGGAACGAAGCGATAGTGTTTGGTTTCCATTGTGTGTACCGTAACTTCGCGTTTGCTTTGCTGAAAAACTGAGTCAGCATCCATCAATAATGAGTGAGATGATGAGGTCAGAAAGAGGATACGGTGTTAGTACAATACATCGTAGAGCTTCAGCAGTGAAGTTTTCCTTAAAAAAAAAAAACAACATTGTAGTTCAAAAGTATTATTTGAAATGATAGACATTTTTGTTACTGTGACTATTTGCATGTGTTCCATATGTCACCAAACCTTTTCTCTGTGTTATCTAGGTTATCCTTCGCTGTAAAGAATGTATTACTTAAATGTCTCGTGAATAAGCTCTTTCTGGTAGAAAATGGTGTTTTAAGTTTACTTTTATTCTTTATTGGTAAATGTAAGTTTTGTCTAGACCTTGTTTCATCGTCATGGACAGAGCTTTTTGTGCAGTAATTATCAAGATTATTTGTTGATGTGCAGGACTGACTCGTAAATAAACTAAACATGGCGTAATTAAAATCCTCAATGTTTTGAACAGATCTATACAATAAGCCCGATTTCTATTTTTAGTTATTATTCTAATAGGAGACGCACGTGACACTTAGCCTCTACAATCTTGTTTCCATCGCAACATTACTAACGCTTCGAGTGCTTTTTGTACGGGAAGTTGAGATGATTGTTTCAGTAATACCGTACCCGCAAATTACAAAGACTCGTGGCAAAGTGGTTCATGGGAATATCTGAATCAATAAAAATAGGATTGATTGGTTTTGTCTCGTTAGCTAGTGGACAACATTTTATGGATCTAACATGTCAAAGATTAAAATTATTCGAACTCGGTTACATACAAAAATTTCAGCTATCGTAAATTCCATACGTCACTTCTGCTTTCGGGCAGAGACCGTCAGTCAGTCACTGCATTCGATGTCTATCGATACAGCTCCTCCGCCATGAGTACTGTAAGAGTGAACCTTTGGCAATAATAAAAAATGAGCCTCGTATTTCTCTCATTTCCATTATGACACCAGAGTTCTACAATTTCTAAATCAAGTAATAAACACAGATTCAACGTGTGACATGGAAAATGTGTTAGTTATCCGATTATTCATTAACTTGCCTTGCCAGTAGCCAGGAGAGGTCGTAGACAGTACGGTTCACAAAGACTGTAAAGTATTCCGTTTAGTAGACGTCAACTAGGAACTAAAAAACATCTATGCTAACCCTATTGAACATGTGGTTTGACAAGCATAGAGCATTGTTTTAAATGTCAAAATAGATTCTTTTCGCTGAGCGTTGTATTTTGTATTCAGTACGATTCAGAGAGGTTATAGACTATTAGCTCTAGTAGACGGTGGATATGTATCAAAAATAAGCAACATCTGTGCTGACTCCTATTGGAGATGCAGTTAGACAAGCGTGGAACGTCGTATTAAATAGAAAATCTGCCACTCGATGAGCGTTGTATTTTATATAGTTTTTGATTCAGTGACTTCTACCGTTTTCTTACGGTCCGTACATAAAAGAAAAATATATCTATTTTTAACTGTGGCCCATTGAGAGCACTTTCCTCCTGTCCCAGTAAACAATAGCTTCTTATTGTGAATTATATTTCTCGTGGCCTACTAGAACAGTTCTTGCGGAGGTCGCAATCCTAATTAAATGCATTTCCCAGTTGAGGTAATTCATAATGAGGAAGGTCCCAGTTAGAAAGACGACACTAATTAGAAGAGTTCACACAAGTGTGAAACACTGAGCACGAGGCCAGCAGACAGTTGCACCTCATGTGTTAACCTAATCCCACGCTTTTTATGTCAGGGATTTTCTTTAAAGGTTGTTCAACTTCTGTTCTAAGTGGTTTATCATGATGTGAGTTTAGACGTCGCAGTTATTACAGTATTTTACCTCTTTTGAGGCCACATAATTTCGTCCTCTTTGTCAGTCAAGTTTGTTGCACTATATAATGGTGCATTAGTTCTTGATAATAGTATAATAAGGCATTACAGAAGTATAAAGAACTCTAAGAACGATTTTCTTTTACAGTAAATATAGAAAAAGGCTGAGTAGAATGTCATTAAATGTCATGGTTACGATTAATTCAACGACAAGGCGATAATGTCTCATTGCCTACAAAACTGACGCTATACTACGGCAAATTGAAAAAGAGTGAGTGAGAGGGAGAAAGGGTGATATTTACATCCGTATGATAAACCGCTCCCTCAAAAATTTCTCTCCTTCATACCTCCTCTGTATTACCACAGATGACGTGTCACTGATCTCATTTGTGATATGACTGCAGTACACGTGAGGTGCCTATTTGCTTCCACTGCCCTGCGTGGAATGCATAAGTCCTAATAAATGTTCACCAGCCTTCAATATTCTACAGTTGTTGTCCCCTGGGCAGCACATAGGTCGTGAATCCGTAATCTTGAGGCTGTAAGAAACTCTTAGCGAGGAACTGTTATTTTAGAAATAATTAAATTTCCGATCAGTTTGTTTCTACGGGATGGCACTCGCTTTTTATTGGCTTAACACGAGAAACTGCACAATACATTCGACTTTAGAGTCAAAAATAATTTCCATTCTTCGACCAATTAATGAAATGCGTATTTTCGTAATTACAGTCTCACATTTACAAACTAGACATGCAAATTAAGTCTTAACTGATGCAGACTGCAGCAGACAAAATGTCTGTCCTCCGAGACTGCCAAACCAGCTCTGATCGTACAGTGGAATCATTTCGCCCGCCATCCAAGCTAGGTGCGATCCGAAGATCAACGAAGTGTTTCGTCTGCCTTTTCGTTTAGCAGTTGTTTATTATTCTGCTGGTTATTAATACTTGTGAAATAATGGAATGATGGCACGCTATTGAGAGATGCTTTAATTTGAAATGCAAGTAAATACGCTGTTTAGTTTGTCCAACATTAATAACAGAAGATTATTATTTTGAAGTACAACTTCCGGATTCAGCAGCCAGTTGCGGAGACGGACCACAATTTAGGTGGTTTTTCTCACAATACCCGTACCGAACAAACTATCTGTTATCGATACCTCACACCACATTACGTCATTTTCCCATTGCTGCCTTCTCGATTACTCTGATAAGAGCTTCTTGACCTGAATATGACTCCTGTACAGCCGGAAATATTACAATACACTTATTAGTGTAGAGTCGCTACACACACAAAGAATATTTTGACTATGATAGGTTAGTCACGTCAATATCACAGCAAAAACTCATTCCTTAAAAACCTTATGATAATTTCTCTCTCCTTGAGAGAAATGTAAAATTTGCGCAATAACTGCGTGGTGCTGTTTGAAGTTTGCCTTAAGGTCGAAACTAAAAATAAACTGAAAATGAATCATCACTGTGCGTACGAAATTACAATTCATCGCAGGGTTTTCCTCTTTGGTCCGACTATAGTCTCAAATCAAGGTGAACGTGTATTTTTGCTGATATATCAACTGAAAACACGAAGTCTTGATATGAGAGTGTGAACATCAGTCGCAGCATCATTTGAGCTCCTGTGTCTTACTTTCCGTTGGTTAGCTGTCCAGTGTTCTATTGATTATGACGCAATTATATCATTACTTTTTTAATGTATTTATGTTGTCTCCACGTCTATTTGTTTTTGGATTTGTTTTATGTACCGAATAATTGATTCTGATAAACGTGCAATTCCACACCGTACGTATAATTCAAATACAGTTTTCATACTGTGTCCTTTGAGCTTGTCATAAGACCCATTAACAAACTGACGATTTTATTAATATCATATTCCGTCTGTCAATTTATGTGTTTCATAAAAAGATAATATCCATGCATGTACCTTCCAGATGGAGTCCAAATAATGAATAAAACTTCATTTCTGCTCGTCAATAAACGAAAGTACGGGTAGGTACGAATGTTTTATCAAGCAGCCACAATTGACGCAAGTTTGTTAAGAAGTTTAGATATATCAAATCTCATTATCAAAAGTAAGACAGATCATATGCTGTGAAATCATAACTTATGTTGATATAGTGATTACAAAGACGTTCCTGTACATCGGTCTATTGTTACTCTGTTTACTGCTTGATACGAGTTAATTTTCGGTGTAGTTCGTATAAGCCTTGGAGTACACTTATGTCATTGTCACTGTTATGTTAACACAATTATGATTACATAACGAGTGATGATCCATAAGAAGGCTCTCCTTTATTTTTCAAAGCTGGGGATGTGTTAGCAAAAGTAAACTGACATACCTGAAAGTAATTAATGGGATCCATGGAGATGGAGTCAGTCAAATGTAGTGCATGAAATTGTATCAGTGAACATCTGAAACTGATATCTAATTAATTTGACCTACTAACCATGAACAATCTGATGAATCATTGAGACCAGCCAGGCACGAACTCATCATTCGTGCTTAGCGGGTATGAACAGTTAAGAAGATTACTTAGGAAAATTAAGAGATCCGAGTTCGGATCCCACTGTGGAAGGAAGCTTAATTTATTTTCTAAAATTATGTTGGTGGCTGCTGCGTAAATAATTCATATTAAGCTTCAAAATAAATCAACTGCAAGATCGTCGCATATATCATCATGAATAAATTCCTACAGACTCAGTTACCTTAGCATCAAATTTTCGTCCAACATCTTTTCTCTGATGGCTTTCTATACTTGCAGTCCATGGTACACCAAACATGGACAACACCAGTACACTCTGGTGGCCGTTCAACCAGTCATAGAGAATTACATTATATAGAGGGTCTATACAAGGGCGATGTACTTGAGGACAATATTATAGAAATGGAAGAGGATGTAGATGAAGATGAAATGGGAGATATGATACTGCGTGAAGAGTTCGACAGAGCATTGAAAGACCTGAGTCGAAACAAGGCCCCCGGAGTAGACAACATTCCATTAGAACTACTGACAGCCTTGGGAGAGCCAGTCCTGACAAAACTCTACCATCTGGTGAGCAAGATGTATGAGACAGGCGAAATTCCCTCCGGCTTCAAGAAGAATATAATAATTCCAATCCCAAAGAAAGCAGGTGTTGACAGATGTGAAAATTACCGAACTATCAGTTTAATAAGTCACAGCTGCAAAATACTAACGTGAATTCTTTACAGACGAATAGAAAAACTGATAGAAGCCGACCTCGGGGAATATCAGTTTGGATTCCGCAGAAATGTTGGAACTCGTGAGGCAATACTGACCCTACGACTTATCTTAGAAGAAAGATTAAGCAAAGGCAAACCTACGTTTCCAGCGTTTTTAGACTTAGAGAAAGCTTTTGACAATGTTGACTAGAACACTCTCTTCAAATTCTGAAGGTGGCAGGGGTAAAATACAGGGAGCGAAAGGCTATTTACAATTTGTACAAAAACCAGATGGCAGTTATAAGAGTCGAGGGACATGAAAGGGAAGCAGCGGTTGGGAAGGGAGTGAGACAGGGTTGTAGCCTCTCCCCGATGTTATTCAATCTGTATATTGAGCAAGCAATAAAGGAAACAAAATAAAAGTTCGGAGTAGGAATTAAAATCCATGGAGAAGAAATAAAACTTTGAGGTTCGCCGATGACATTGTAATTCTGTCAGAGACAGCAAAGGACTTGGAAGAGCTGTTGAACGGAATGGACAGTGTCTTGATAGGAGGGTATAAGATAAACATCAACAAAAGCAAAACGAGGATAATGGAATGTAGTCGAATTAAGTCAGGTGATGCTGAGGGAATTAGATTAGGAAATGAGACACTTAAAGCAGTAAAGGAGTTATTAAGTCAGGTGATGCTGACGGAATTAGATTAGGAAATGAGACACTTAAAGTAGTAAAGGAGTTTTGCTATTTGAGAAGCAAAATAACTGATAATGGTCGAAGTAGAGAGGATATAAAATGTAGACTCGCAATGGCAAGGAAATCGTTTCTGAAGAAGAGAAATTTGTTAACATTGAGTATAGATTTAAATGTCAGGGAGTCGTTTCTGAAAGTATTTTTATGGAGTGTAGCCATGTATGGAAGTGAAACGTGGACGATAAATAGTTTAGGCAAGAAGAGAATAGAAGCTTTCGAAATTTGGTGCTACAGAAGAATGCTGAAGATTAGTTGGGTAGACCACATAACTAATGAGGAGGTATTGAATAGGATTGGGGAGAAGAGGAGCTTGTGGCACAACTTGACTAGAAGAAGGGATCGGTTGGTAGGACATGTTCTGAGTCATCGAGGCATCACCAATTTAGTATTGGAGGGCAGCGCGGAGGGTAAAAATCGTAGAGGGAGACGAAGAGATGAATAAGCTAAGCAGATTCAGAAGGATGTAGGCTGCAGTAGGTACTGGGAGATGAAGAAGTTTGCACAGGATAGAGTAGCATGGAGAGCTGCATCAAACCAGTCTCAGGACTGAAGACCACAACGAAGGTACCATGTCTTCTGTGCGGTTAGATTTTCTGTCAGGCAGTTTATTTTGGATATGTGAGTAGTCATGGGTTGTCACGTGAATTAATGTGTCCGAGGCCACAGTTAGCTTTACATGGCGGATCTTCAAGTTCCCTCTTTGTGGCATCTCTCTCTCTCTCTCTCTCTCTCTCTCTCTCTCTCTCTCTCTCTGTGTGTGTGTGTGTGTGTGTGTGTGTGTGTGTGTGTGTGTCTACTCTCGCGTCGGGCTGTCTCGCGGTTCTGTAGCCCCACAGAGCGCCGTGGTGCCCGGTTTTAGCAGGCTGTCGCCTCATCCGGGTCATTGGGACGAGCGTCCCCGGTGCACCACAAGTGTCGCGGCGGCCGAGGGGTTCGCCTTTCCCACTCTGGGCTGCTTTCTCCGGCGCCATGGCGCGCCGCCTCCAATCGTGCAATGTCACGCCGAGCTGCCGAGCTGCAGGAACGACCGTGTTAAGGCCGAGCACAATCTGCTGAGAGGTACAAGTAAAACTAACCCTCACAGCCGCAAACGGAATTAGTCGCGTACACCCGCAGTAAAGACCGAATTTAACGGGTATGAGTTACAGCGAGTCGTGACGAAGAAACTCGGGAGAATAATTTGTAAGCGGGAAGGAACGACACACGGGAGAGCGCCTGTATAGTCATATAGCGCATTTAAGCCTTTTTTGCGGCCTTTCTCTTACAGCCGTTCCATTTGGGACGAAACCGATTCGCTCAGTTTCGAGATGCAGGGTGAACCTGAACTTCACCGACCGAATTTCGGACGTTGCTCAGAGATATTTTCTACTTCGGTGGAAGCGACCCTTGCTCTTCATTGGCTCGTTACACAGTAATTGTATTTCGCTTGTTTTTTACTCCTATTCATCTTTGCAGCTGTACTGCATCGAAGATATCTGTACACCTGTGTAAATTTCGAGCTTATGCCCTGTGTTTTGTTTGCAAAAAAACTTGTTCCATTCACTCATGGCAGCTAATGTTGACACCAATGTCATCTTTGCCCTTCACCCTCAAAGTTGCATTCAGTGCCGCTTCGCTATGTCTTTGATTGGTTTATCCCACAGTGTTACTTTTACGTTCGTCCGCCTCCGGTAGCTGAATGGTCAGCGTGAAGGCCTGTCAATCCTCTGGGCCCCGGTTCGATTGCCTGCAGGGTCGGGGAATTTTCTACGCCCAGGGACTGGGTGTTGTGCTGTCCTCATCATCATCCTATCATCCTCATCGACTGCAGGTCGCCGAAGTGGCGCCAAATTGAAAGACTGGCACCCAGTTAACGATCTGCCCGGGAGAGGCATCCTAGCGATATGATTAAATTAAATTAAAAAAAACTTTTACGTTAACAGAGATTCAGCAGGTGGACAAGAACGTGGAAACACCAAAAACACAACACACTACCATGCCTAATACGGTGTAGGAAACCAGTTGACATTCAAAACAGCTTCCCGTCGTCTACAGACAGCATAAATACAGATCGTTTATGGTCTTCAAGGGAGTGTTATTCTTCCTGCAAAATAGTGACAAGCTCAGGTAACGTTGCCGGAGATGGATAGTGATCTCGCACCGTTTTCTCCAAAGTAGACAGCAAAGGCTCAACAATATTGAGATCTAGAGACTGTAGTGATGAGGAGAGATGCGGCAATTCATCCTCGTGCACACAAAATCTGTCCTGGACGATGCGAAATTTATTTGAAATTTGTGGTAAGTTTCTGTGGGACCAAACTGCTGAGGACAACGGTCCCTAGACGTACACACTAATCACACTGTCTTAAACTAACTTGCGCTAAGGACAACACACGCACTTATGCCCGGGGGAGGACTCGAACCTCCGACGGGGAGAGCCGCGCGAACCGTGAGGGCGCCCTAGACCGCACGGCTACCCCACGCGGCAAGGACGATGCGAGCTGTGTGTAAAGGGGCAGTCTCTTCTTGGATCACAACATCACCACCGGGGATCAGACACTGTACCATGGGATGTACCTGATCATCCAAAATGGTCACATAAGCCTTGGCAGTAATTCGACCTTGCCGAGCAGCCGCAAGCCTATAGAATTCCAGGGTATGGCTGTCCAAATCATCACCCAAATCCCGCCATGTTCCACTCTCGGCCAGAAGTTGGAAACAGCGTGCAGCAAGACTCATCCGACGAAATGACTTTCTTCCATTGCTCCATAGTCCAGATTTTACGGCTCTGGTAAAACTTTTCCCCGTTAAGCGCATTTGCATCACTGACGCCCTGTAATTCCCAGCTTATGGAGCTCCCTTCATGTTGTTCTGGTGCTGCCAGAGTTCCCCAGTATGACAATCAGTTCTGCAATGACTTTTGAAACAACCGTCCCCTTATTTTTCGTCACGATACTCTGCAGCTAGGGGTATATCAAGCTTACTCAACACACACTTTCGTCCGTGTTGTGAAGTAGTGAATGGTACTTTTCCGCTTCTCCTGAAAGCGTTATAAATCTTCGATATGGAGCCTCTTGTATCAATAAACACATCGGCTCCTTTGGTTACGAAAGCATCCACTGCATGAGCGCCAACAGTTTTCCCATGTGTCCTCGGAGTCTTTCGCGACGGCATACATGAATAAAACTTTCTCGGTTTTCCAGCCGCGTCAATTCGAATAAAATCCTCGAGCTTTCGATGGCCATCTCCGCCACCGTCCCATATTCGAATTCACTTAGCCGCGACAAATGGTTCAAATGGCTCTGAGCACTATGTGACTTAACATCTGAGGTCATCAGTCCCCTAGAATTTAGAACTACTTAAGCCTAACTAACCTAAGGACATCACATACATCCATGCCCGAGGCAGGATTCGAACCTGCAACCGTAGCGATCGCGCGGTCCCAGACTGAAGCGCCTAGAACCGCTCGGCCACACCGGCCGGCCAGCCGCGACATAATGCAATCACAGCTACACAGAACGTTTCTTTTCACGAGTGACACTTGAAACATCTTCAGGACATTGCACAGATGCCGCTCGTGGTCAAATACAACAGCGCAGACTGCAGGCTCGGCTAGCGTCTGCATTTATGTTCAAGCATGCATTTCTCGTGGTGTTCCGATATTTTTTGTGCAACCCCTGTAGATAGCCGTATGGAAAGATTTAGTGATGAAGAGCTGGCCTAGATGCATGTCGTGTATTCGTCCACAGAATGCAATGGAAAACTGGCACAAGGACGCTATGCTGCGCTGGCCACGAACTAACGGCAACCACATCAAAGCCTTTTGCCTCTGTATGTAAGTTGCACGTTTTGGTAACTGCATATTATAGGATTTTTCATTCGAATCAGTGTATTTTCAGACAAACAAAGATAATTGGGGTTAATCAATGAAATAAATCATAATTATCAATTGCTTCGTAAGCACTTATTGGGGGCCGCGGGAACCATACATCAAAATACCCAGAAAATATTCCCGAACAACCTCAGAAGTTTTGTCGGTGGAGTTCGGATCTGCCCTGTAGTGTGGTCACGTGTCACACCGCGAACATCTGTAGAAGCGGCAGAGAGATTCACATTCACTGTTTAACTGTGGCAGCCTAAATCCTTAGCGAAGGTTCAGATCCCCACCTAGACATCCAGATTTAGCTCTTTCCTGATTTAAGCAACCTTCTGGAGAGTACAACCACAGGTCAGAGATATTGTGAATAACAGCAGTCGACACTCAATAATCATTCAAATCAATAACTGAAAAGACAAGAATAATGAGGTGCTTCCAATGGCCACATAGCTGCATGAAAGTGCTTTATTCGCAACCACCGGTTACACGTCAGTATAGACGCATCTTCAGCTTTGTAATGGTTATATTTCTATAATATACAAGGACAATCACGGAGTCCCAGCTTTCGGGAAGCTACCCGCGTTAAGACTCAAATCACATTGGCGGGGAGCCGGCCAGTGTGGCCGAGCGGTTCTAGGCGCTTCAGTCTGGCACCGCGCGACCGCTACGGTCGCAGGTTCGAATCCTGCCTCGGGCATGAATGTGTGTGATGTCCTTACGTTAGTTAGGTTTAAGTAGTTCTAAGTTCTAGGGGACTGATGACCTCAGATGTTAAGTCCCATAGTGCTCAGAACCATTTGAACCATTTGAACATTGGTGGGTTGTCGTAATAAAATTGAGTACGCCGAAAAGATGCTTGTCAAAATGTACAAAGCATGACTGCTGAATGAGTCAGGTCGAATAACACCCTGTAGGATATATTATAAGATCCAGTAGACACCAGCTGTACAGAACCAATGTGAGTAAAACTTAAAATTCCGTGTGATGTGCGTACTTCCGCCGTATTGCTAACAGGCCAAGCTGTAGGGTGGCTGAGAAACAATAGTTCAATGAAGTTTTCTAAGATCCTCTAGAGCGCGCAGACTAGTGTGAGGCCTTGCGTTGTCATGGAGAAGGAGAAATTCGTTTGCGTTTTTGTGGCGACGAACATGCTCAGTTTCCTGAGGCTAGCACAATACACTTCAAAGACCGGACAGTTTTGCGTGACCTTATTGCGACGATGACAAACGCCTCGCCCAACGACTCACCGTGCTGTTGTTCATTGCCAGATTTCCTTAGAAATTCTGAAAGCGCCTGGGAATATTTGCGATGCTCTCGTTTTCCGCCAAAAAAGCTACTTATAGCGCCGCCACCTACCGGAATATCGTAAAACTATAGCGACTGATGCGAGAATGTTCCACGATGATTGAACGTAAATGAAGTACCACAAACTCAGTCCTAAATGGCAATGTACTGTAACACAGGTTCCAGCAAAATAGCTCAAGATAAAGCAACGAACGCGACTCACACGGGATTCACTGTATCTCGTGGAAAATGCTACTGACAATAGTTAACGCACTAATTTCATTGGTGCCCTCGCACTGCCCACACTATACGTTTCGTGCTTGACTTTACACGTAGACTAGCAGCAGATGAACTTGGATGGCATTCAGTTCCCACGAAACAATCTTTCCGCGCTAAAAGCAACAAGTTACGACACAGTTAAGAAACCCGAACAAGGGCGACGTTTGCGCTGCAGGAGAAGTTATTCCTCCTTTCACCGAACCGCATACGCGAAGTTCCTGTATAACCACAAAAATAT
Source organism: Schistocerca nitens (assembly GCF_023898315.1). Lineage (NCBI taxonomy): Eukaryota > Metazoa > Arthropoda > Insecta > Orthoptera > Acrididae > Schistocerca > Schistocerca nitens. Next base: position 332,188,341 of record NC_064617.1, read on the forward strand.
TGAGCAGCCCAGACGTTTGACGTGGCTCCAGCATATTAAGCTGTTTTAGCTGTTCAATGTACGCGCAACGCCACTGGATTTCCAAATAGCCAGACACACTGCAATTAGGCCGGCCAACACGACGGAGCAATTTTCGGCCCGTTGATATCTCGGCTGATAAGTGTTCGTCTGAAACCGCATAACGACCAGTTCCACATTCATGAAGTATCTCCCCGCCCATTTCCCACACTTATCTCAGGCGGGCAGACATACTATTCCAACTCAGGGACGCTGTTCAGTCTGGCGGATCCTACAGCGTTGTCAGTAATATTAGACGCAACATCTGCACGAACGAAGAGCGCTAGTTTGAGTCAAGTATTTCGTTTAAAGAGATCCTTGCAACATTGCAGTGCACGACAAACACGCTGGGTGTTATAGAATTTGATGCATGCTGTGTGCGAGGGACATAATTAGAGTAACACTCTAACTTAAACGAAACTGCCAGTTTTGATACAATTTTGATTCTACGTCACATCAATAAATACTTTTATACTTTTTGAGTTTTTTAAAAATTTATTTGCTCTTGTTTATTATGACCCATTTGTACAGGCATGTTACCTGTAATTGTAAGTAAGATCTCTCATTCGGCTTTACTCTTTGTCATGTTTCTCTTTGTGATTGTATCTGGAAACCTACTACCGATAGCCACCCATTGCCTACGCGTGCCGTCTGCTGTGGGCTGCAAACTAGCCATCTACTTACTGTACGTTTCTGTGCCCAATTCTATATGCACATCGGGAAGCGTGAGCAGCTACACCTCCTACGTATTTACTGTGTGATGCAGACTTGACCCCCTTTTAGTGGATGCGGAGGGCGCTGCATACCTAACAAGGTAATCCGCTGCCTATTTTTACAATTTCTTTCGAGACTAACCCGGTTATTAGTTTCTGAATACTTATTGGCTATTCTCGAGCGATGTGTTTTATAGACACGGCGCGAAGCCTTAAAAATTCACGAGGGCCGCTATCTGCTGGGGCTTTCGTGTACTTTAGGTGCGGTTTTCCCTTATACTTAACGTCTTCTATGTCAGTAGCGTGTTTTTTATATACTTTAGGGTTTTAATGCATTAGACTATTTGCCGGCCGAAGTGGCCGTGCGGTTAAAGGCACTGCAGTCTGGAACCGCAAGACCGCTACGGTCGCAGGTTCGAATCCTGCCTCGGGCATGGATGTTTGTGATGTCCTTAGGTTAGTTAGGTTTAACTAGTTCTAAGTTCTAGGGGACTAATGACCTCAGCAGTTGAGACCCATAGTGCTCAGAGCCATTTGAGCCATTAGACTATTTACTGGCTTCTGAACATTTATTGGCGGTATTTCGATATATTTTACTCTTTATGTTATGGGACATCGCACAATGCCTTTTTTTTTTTTTTTTTTGTTCCAAATTCTGGCCACAGCAGTTTCGTGCTGGGACATTCCTATGCGCGGCATCCTGTAAGCTTAACATCATATTTTGCTATTAAATTGTTTTATTTTTTCTTGCTAGGCCAATTTTTCTAAATCGGAGGCACGCCAATTATTTGAAACATTATATTTTTCTCTCTAAGGCCAATTTGAAGATGGCATTGTATAAGGCGAAATACGTCATTGGAGGATAAATAATACAAAAAATCCAGTTTTCCCGACAGGACTGTCTGTTCTTTCATATAAAAATAAATGCCGAAACTTTTGCGTTTGTCGATGACGTTGCCCGGCTGCATTTCACTAAGTTTCTGAACGTTCGATACGCTGGTAGACGATGAAGTTCCACAACAGATGACATTCAGAAGCAGCTGAAATTCGCAGAGCCTGATAAAGTCTAAAGGGGCGACTTTATTTAGTAGTGAATGCTGATGACGCGTGTGCTCCGCTTTTAATGGTTCAAGTGGCACTGAGCACTATGGGACTTAACATCTGAGGTCATCAGTGCCCTAGAACTTAGAACCACTTAAACCTAACTAACCTAAGGACATCACACAGATCCATGCCCGAGGCAGGATTCGAACCTGCGACCGTAGCAGTCGCGCGGTTCCAGACTGAAGCGCCTAGAACCGCTCGGCCACCACGCCCGGCGCTTCGCTTGTAAGTGGCGACTGGAGAGCCAGTCGCTGCCCCGGTCGGGAGACAGTGCGGCAGTTACGCGACGCATCCGTACGCGCGGGAGAGAGCCCGGCAGGTGTCGTCACACTTGTTGCAGTGAGAGGGGAGGAGAGGAGACGAGACGAGAACGGCGCAGTGCCAGGGTCACGACCGTGACTCCTCATTGTCTGCCGCGCCTCTCACCTCTCCGCGTGCGACACAGGGCCGCTCCGGCGCGCTCACCTTCCAAAGACCAGAATCAGAGCGTTCATCAGTTGGCGTGGACGGATAAATCCTAAGCCTAGTGATTAAACGATTTGTAAATTCTCATAAACGATGGCGTCATTTCTTCGTTCAAGTTCAAGGTTTCAGTGTACAGTACAGTGCCTAGTCACATTAATGTCATCACCTGTCGAAAGCCTTTCGCAGTGCGGAAGTGCAGGAAGGGAGTCAATGACGTTCTTGAAGGCACCGACAGGGGTGAGAACCCACGCCGACTCGGGCGCCTTAGCTGCGCTGGGTTTCTCGGTTGAGAATCTATGGCGCGAACAGGCCGATCGAGGTGGTCCTATAGGTTCTCGATATGGTTTTAATCCAGGGAGTTTGGAGGCCAGAGGAGTACGTTAGAACTCATCCTGGTGCTCTTCAAATCACGCATCTACACCGTGAGCTGTGTGACACGTCGTCCTGCTGGTAGATGCCATCATGCCATGGAATACCAAACTGCATGTACTGGTGGAAACGGTCGCAAGAATAGATGTCTACTTGTGTTGATCCACTGTGCTTTCCAGCATGACGAGATCACCCAGGGAATGGCACAAAACATTCCCCACACTATAATGCTCCATCCTCTGACCTGACCAAGCGAGGTGGCGCTGTGGTTAGCACACTCGACTCGCATTCGGGAGGACGACCGTTCAAACCAGCGTCCGGCGATCCTGACTTGGGTTTTCCATGATTTCCCTAAATGCCTTCGGGCGAATGCCAAAATGGTTCCTTTGCAAGGACAGAGTCCAAATCCTTCCCCATCCTTCCCTTATCCGATGGGACTATCGACCTCACTCTTTGATCCCCTACCCCAAATCAAGCAACCAACCAACCTCTTGTACATCCCCTTAGAAAAATTTATGAATTGCTGTGCTGGTAAACCCCCTACGTTATTTGATTTTCAAACAGCTGAGCAAAACTGAACGTGCTCAGACATTTCTCTCTTTACTTATTCTGTTCATCAATAAACTGACACACAATATTTTTAGCGCAACGCAATCTGACTTTCAAAAATCCCTACAAAAGAATGGCCCCGACTAACAATAACCTATACCTTTCATGAATCACTTACCTCACAAAAATCTTCGTTACTCGAACTACTGCAATACAGCGAGCGCCAATACTGCCAGCTAAATAAAAGATTCTAACTACGGAAGGCAATAACTACTGATAGGCATAACTAGCAAATGGAAGATTTCTGATAGAGAACAAACAATTTACCTCAATAGTGTTCAAAAGTCATATATATATATATATATATATATATATATATATATATATATATATATATATATATATATATCAGTTCATGACATCCAGTCTTACAAATTTCGTTTTTCTGACGGACACATGTCCAGATCGTCCGCTCTCAAAATTCTGCCATCTCTCTTCCCACATCCACTACTGCTGGCGGCTCACCTCCAACTGCGCAACGCTACGCGCTGTTCACATCCAACTGCCCAACACTACAATAGCAAATATTCCAACAATGCAAACAAGCCACAGACTGCACACAGCACAGTTAGTAATTTTAACACAGAGCGCTACGTGGCGTTACCAACTTAAAAACCAAAACAACATACTTACACTCTGAGCTGAACCCTTCCGACGATTGTTGCAGGGTTATACGTGCCAGTGGCCTTCTGTCCAGCCGCGCGGGCTAGCCTTGCGGTCAAAGGCGTCTTGTCACGGTTCGCGCGGCTCCCGCCGTCGGAGGTTCGAGTCCTCCCTCGGGCATGGGTGTGTGTGTTGTCCTTAGCGTAAGTTAGTTTAAGTTAGGTTAAGTAGTGCGTAAGCCTAGGGACCGATGACCTCAGCAGTTTGGTCCCATAGTCCTTACCACAAATTTCCTAAATTTCCTTCTGTCCAATGGGGCAGGAAACTTGACTCGTCTAAAAAGGCCACCTGTCGCCACTCGGTGGACGTCCAGGTGCAGTATTGGTAACCAAACTCCAGTGTTCGTCGCCGATGCGTGGTCAGTTGCTCAACAGCTGCACGTCTATTCGCCCGTACACATCTCTGCAGCCGTTGTTCACCCTTGCCATTTACGGCCGGTGGTGCAACACAGATGGCTTGATGTCGGTCTTGGATAGCGGCATTTTGCCATCTACATCTATATTTATACTCCGCAAGCCACCCAGTAGTGTGTGGCGGAGGGCACTTTACGTGCCACTGTCATTACCTCCCTTTACTGTTCCAGTCGCGTATGGTTCGCGGGAAGAACGACTGTCTGAAAGCCTCCGTGCGCGCTCAAATCTCTCTAATTGTACATTCGTGATCTCCTCGGGAGGTATAAGTAGGGGGAAGCAATATATTCGATACCTCATCCAGAAACCACCCTCTCGAAACCTGGCGAGCAAGCTACACTGCGATGCAGAGCGCCTCTCTTGCAGAGTTTGCCACTTGAGTTTGCTAAACATCTCCGTAACGCTATCACGGTTACCAAATAACCCTGTGACGAATCGCGCCGCTCTTCTTTGGATCTTCTCTATCTCTTCCGTCAACCCGATCTGGTACGGATCCCACACTGGTGAGTAACAATCAAGTATAGGTCGAACGAGTGTTTTGTAAGCCACCTCCTTTGTTGATGGACTACATTTTCTAAGGACTCTCCCAATGAATCTCAACCTGGTACCAGCCTTACCAACAATTAATTTTATATGATCATTCCACTTCAAATCATTCCGCACGCGTACTCCCAGATATTTTACAGAAGTAACTGCTACCAGTGTTTGTTCCGCTATCATGTAATCATACAATAAAGGATCCTTCTTTCTATGTATTCGCAATACATTACATTTGTCTATGTTAAGGGTGGGATCCACATTCCTGTTTAACCCTCAGGTGTCTCCAGGTGCTGAAACCTGCCAGCCAGTAGGGAGTAGGTGAATTGAACACATGACTACCGATATCAGGTACATCTTGGATGGGTCATCAAGGGTCATTGTAGAATTTGGAGCGGGACCGATGACACTCCAACAGCCAGCCTGAGACGACCTCAGACTGGACCATGGCCTTATTCGCTCGCCGGCAACCCGTCATGGTGCCAGGGGCCCCGACATCCTCGTGTAGGCTGCAGTCACTGAGCTGACTCAACGAACGTCAGATGCGATCCAACCTGCAGAAGAACGAGCAACAGCCACGGAAGAATTCTTTAACCATGGCAGCATGTGAGCAGTTTACAAATTTGGCTTTCAGGTCAAGGCTGGAAGCATTTAAGAATCGGTTAAATTTGTAAACCGATTTTTAAATGCTTCCAGCATTGACCTGAAAGCCAATGACCACGCCTCTTGGAATTCAGGTAAATGGCTCTGTTCCCACATTACGACAAGGACTGCACTGTTTCCTGCGTCCCCCCAACACTCTTTATATACCCTCCACTGCTAGTGCTGCCACCTGCCGTCTGTGAGTGGTTATTGCATGTTGACGTCGACCAAAGGCGGTGGTCACATTAGTGTGAGTGGACCGTGAGTGATACGAAATTGGTTTAAAAGTTTAAAGGGCGTTATTTCTGCTTATGGCTGTAGAAGTTATTTATTCTGTTATCTTTTCGTTGTTACGCCACTGTCAAGCGTTTGTAAGTATTTCCCACCGTATCACGGCACAGTTATACAACGATCAGCTCAATAGCGTGTTGCTCCACCTCTGCAATGCAATATTGCAGCGATTCAGTGTGTCATGGAGACTTCTTATTACAGTACTGTAGATATGTGGCGCCAGATGTCTGTGCACAGATCAAGCAATTGCTGTAAATTAGGGGCCGGTGGTTTCTGGCCGCAGAGCTGGCGCCTGATGGTGTCCCAGACGTGTCCCATCAGGATCAGAGCAGGCGAATTCGGTATCCGAGACACCAGTATTATTTCATTATTATGCTCCTCAAACCACTGTAGTATGACCCCTATCTTGCTCATGAATACCACACATTGCATGCTGTACCACCATACAGCATGACCTTCGGAGGTACTGGTCCAGATTGCTGTACACACTGGTACCTCTAATACCCGGTGTCACGTCCGATTGCAGTGATGCATGCCTGTATTCGTCGTGGCATACTATGCACAAGTTCATCAAGACACTGTTGGTCCAATTTATCCTACACCTCAACGGCGATTCGGCGTAGATCCCTCAGAGTGGTTGGTGGGTCACGTCGTCCATAAACAGTCCTTTTCAATCAATCCCAGGCATGTTCGATAGGGTTCATGTCTGGAGAACATGCTGGCCACTGTAATCGAGCGATATCGTCATCCTGAAGGAAGTCATTCACAAGATGTGCACGACGGGGGCGCGAATTGTCGTCCATGAAGAATGCCTCGAAAATATGTTGCCGATATGGTTGTACTATCGGTCGGAGGATGGCATTCACGTATCGTACAGCCGTTACGACGTCTTCACTAGCGACCTACGTCAGCCCCACATAATGCCACCCCAAAACAACAGGGAACCTACATCTTGCTGCACTCGCTGGACGATGTGTCTAAGGCGTTCAGCCTGACCGGGTTGCCTCCAACACGTCTCCGACGATTGTCTGGTTGAAAGCATATGTGACACTCATCGGTGAAGAAAATGTGATGCCAATACTGAGCAGTTCATTCGGCATGTTGTTGGGTCCTTCTGTACCGCGCTGCATGGCGTCGTGGTTGCAAAGATGGAACTCGCCATGGACATTGGGAATGAAGTTGCGCATCATGCAGCCTACTGCACACAGTTTGAGTCGTAACACGACGCCCTGTGGCTGCACGAAAAGCATTATTCAACTTGGTGGCGTTGCTTTCAGGGTTCCTCCGAGCCATGATCCGTAGGTAGCGGTCATCCACTGCAGTAGTAGCCCTTGGGCGACCGGGCGACCTGAGCGAGTCATGTCATCGACAGTTCATGTATCTCTATATCTCCTCCATGTTCGAGCAACATCGCTTTCGTTCACGCCGAGACGCCTGGATACTTCCCTTGTTGAGAGCCCTTCCTCGCCAAAGTAACAATGCGGACGCCATCGAACCGCGGTATGGACCGTCTAGGCTTGGTTGAACTACAGACAACACGAGCCGTGTACCTCCGGCCTGGTGGAATGACTGGAACTGATCGGCTGTCGGACCCCCTTCGTCTAATAGGCACTGCTCATGCATGGTTGTTTACATCTTTGGGCGGGTTTAATGACATCTCTGAACACTCAAAGGGATTGAGTCTATGATACAATATCCACAGTCAACGTCAATCTTCAGGAATTCTGGAAACTGGGATGATGCAAAACATTTTTTAACGTGTGTATATTCCTAGATTCATCGCTTGAAGGTGGTTCTTGAAACTCGGGAAGTAGGTAAGGGGATAATTGGCGTCTATCTTCAGGTGTCTGGCAGCTCAGGTTTTCCAACATGTCGGAGTCGCCATCCTGTGAGTCAAACAGTCCTGTCACCTTTCATTGTGTTGTCCTTCGTATACGTTCATTTTCCCCTAGTAATCCTATGCGTCCCTGAGACCTGAGCAACATTTTTACGACGGATCGCTTTAGTGTTTTGTCTTCTGTCTCCTTTGCGGACTGTTTGCATTTTCCAGCTATCCTGTCACTGAAACTAAGACTATTAACTGCTTTGCCTACGAGTCAGCTTATGTGATCATTCCATTTCAGTCGCCCACAAATAATTACACGCAGACATTTGCATGAGTTGCGTGATTCACATTGTGTCTTACTGATATTACAGTCCTAAGACACTGCGTTTTAATTTTTGGAAAAACAAGGTCTCTGAATTTTAGATACTGAAAATAGTCTTAAGATGCAGTTCGCCTCTGGCCTCAGTGATTCCCATTGTCTAACCAGAAGGTCTACCTTCGACTGAAGGGACCAATATTATTTTTCTTTGAGCGATGGTATTCTGTGTCGGTGGGACGAACTAGCGTGTATATCGACTGTGATATCAATAGTCGAATCAAGACAGTCCATTCGTATAATCATGTATCTCTAACTTTCTAGTACCTTCGGTGCTGTGCGTGTGGTTGGAGACGGGGGACATTATCATATTTTTAGACAACAGTGGCGAAGGGGTGCCACGAATAGCGCAAGGCAACGAAAGGCAGATTCTCTCTTGAGAAGTGGTGCAATTGGTCATGTTTGGAGCCTCGTTACTACAAGAGAGTGTTGTAAATGTCAAAATCGATATTATTGTCATGGAATACTATGTTTGACCTTTTCATTTAGCGCAAATTTGACATTTATGAACCCATAAGGCAAGTTGCCAATCTTTGCACTCAGCCAACACGAAAGGTTCCTGAAGTGTTCGTATCCTGTGCCTAGCCCGAGAAGAGGTGCGGTCTGCGAGTGTCCAGCCTGGTCCCAGTTCACGACATAATGGTACCCTGGCCCAGCTATCGCCTCTGCTAGCGTGTGTGGCTGGCTGCTTTACCGTTCTGCCCCGCCCTCGCCCCTGCCAGGCTACATGCAGACTGCACGGCTGAACTGAGCGCCGGCCGGCTATCCTTGGGGCCGGGCGCAGGCACGCGGACCTGCTCCCTGGTCTGCAGCTCGCCTTGCTTTCACTTGCTGCCGTCGCCGACGCTCCGCATCTGGTCCGCGCTGAGCCGCTAGTTCTCCATGCGAACGCCGCCGACAGCTACGTCCAAGTGAACGTGATTATTTGACGAACTTACAGCCAAGAGTTGTTGATAAAATGTCCTTATTTAACTACCAGTTTCTGCCCACAGACTATCACGAAGTTCATGAAAGAATTTACAACATCATATTAGATAGTAATTTTTATACTGAAGGGCCAAAGAAACTGGTATACCTGGCTACTATCGTTTAGGGCCCCCGCAAGCACGCGGAAGTGTCGCAACACGACGTGGCACGGACTCGACTAATGTCTGAAGTAGTGCTGGAGGGAACTGACACGACGAATCCTGCTTGACTGTCCATAAAATACGAGGGGGTGGAGATCTCTTCTGAACATCACTTTGCAACGCATCCTGGATTTGCTCAATAATGTTCATGTCTGGGGAGTTTGGTGTGCAGAGCAAATGTTTAAACTCAGAAGAGTATTCCTGGAGCCACTCTGTAGCAATTCTGAACGTGTGTGTTGTTGCACTGTTCTGCGGGAATTGCCCGAGTCCGTCGGAATGCACAATGGACATGAATGGATGCAGGTCATCAGACAGGGTGCTTACGTGCGTGTAACCTCTCAGAGTCGTATCTAGACACGTCAGGGGTCCCATACCACTCCAACTGCACACGCCCCACACCATTACAGAGCCTCCACCAGCTTGAACAGCCCCTTCTGACATGCACGGTCTATGGATTCATGAGGTTGTCTCCATACTCATACACGTCCATCCGTTCGATACCATTTGAAACGAGACTCGTCCGACCAGGCAACATGTTTGCAGTCATCCTCAGTTCAACGTCAGTGTTGACGGGCCCAGGCGAGGCAAGAAGCTTTGTGTTCTGCAGTCGTCAAGGGAATAAGAGTGGCCCTTCGGCTCCGAAAGCCCATATCGATTATGTTTCGTTGAATGGTTCGCACGCTGACACTTGTTGATGGCTCGCCATTGAAATCTGCAGCAATTTGCGGAAGAGTTGCACTTCTGTCACGTTGAACGATTCTCTTCAGTCGTCATCGGTCCCGTTCTTGCAGAATCTTTTTCCGGCCGTAGTAATGTCGGAGATTTGATGTTTTACTAGATCCCTGATATTGACGGTACACTCGTGAAATGGTCGTACCGGAAAATCCCCACTTCATCGCTACCTCGGAGGTGCTAGCCCCTTGACTCGTACGCCGACTATAACACAAGTTCAAAGCCACTTAAATTTCGATAACCTACCATTGTAGCAGCAGTAACCGATCTAACAACTGCGCCAGACATTTGTCTTATATAGGCGTTGCCGACCGCAGCACCATATCCTGCCTGTTTACATATATCTGTATTTGAACACGCATGCTTGTACAATTTTCTTTGGCGCTTCAATGTATAAACATCACTGGAGAAACAGCGATACAAATGAAATACTTCTAAAAAAATTAAAAATTAAAATACTCTTAAGCGCATAAAAAGCAAGAGTGTAGCCATCATTCTCCATGACAAAATATTTGACGTGAATGTAAAATGAAGTGACAACAGAATTTTGACCGCCTCGTTAATGACGCAGCCCCGGAAGGTTGAAGCTTCATCTCATTAGCTAACGAGCTGGATACCGCCGCAGGAATGTCGACGTTCTTGAGGAAAGCTTTCCCACATTCTTGCGCTGTTATTCTATGCAAACCAGGAATTGTAGAAACCAAATCACGTGACCTACTTGAATTCCTCCCTTTTATTCACAAAAGCCTTGATCGCATTTGGTGGGTATATTAGCGTAAGTAAATCCGTTATAAACACAGGTCTGTTGTATCCCACCTTCTCTTAATCGTAAGCCCTCCTAGAACTGAAATAATTTATAATCATAAATCAGGAAAATTATAACTCTAAAAAGATTTTCTGGTAACAGAGATTTATAAACAAGGGAATAAAGTAGAGTCAATCGTGTGTTATAAGCCATGAAGTAGGTTCCTCTGAATGGAATGAGACACCACCAAAATTTTTGTTCAAGTGGTTCAAATGGCTCTGAGCACTAGGGACTTAAGATCTGAGGTCATCTGTCCCCTAGAACTTAGAACTACTTAAACCTAACTGACATAAGGACATCACACACACCCGTGCCCGAGGCAGGATACGAAACTGCGACCGTAGCGGTTGCGCGGTTCCAGACTGAAGCGCCCAGAACCGCTCGGCCACATCGGCTGGCAAAATTTTTGTCTTTGAAGACCTCAACTAATAGTACCATGGTGAGTATGAAAAAAAAACAATGGGGAACCTAAACGTAGTTTAAGTTTCGCAGATTCAGAAAAGAGCCTCAAATAATTTTAAATTTTGCCTTATAAATTCTTGATTTAACTCCATAAGTATAAATGTTTTAACTAATAATATACTGTCATATAAATCGTATAACCGTGTTTCCTGGCACGAATTAAATAGATAGTAAATCAGTTTCTAATTCCAAGATCTCTTGATAATTCAATAAAATTGCTACAAAAAAGAACTGCAATTTGACAAAACATGCATAAAGTGCAAAGAAAAAGTGTATAAGTATGCAAGATAAATCTATTGGACACACAGATAAACTCTTAATAACTGTCAATTGCCGGCCGAAGTGGCCGTGCGGTTAAAGGCGCTGCAGTCTGGAACCGCAAGACCGCTACGGTCGCAGGTTCGAATCCTGCCTCGGGCATGGATGTTTGTGATGTCCTTAGGTTAGTTAGGTTTAACTAGTTCTAAGTTCTAGGGGACTAATGACCTCAGCAGTTGAGTCCCATAGTGCTCAGAGCCATTTGAACCATTTGAGCCATAACTGTCAATTAATTTTTGGTTCTGATGATGAAACATTACAGCCGAAACCGGTTCACTGTAATATGCTTACCAACTTCTGTCAAGGCATTTTTGAGTAAAAGAGAACATTCGAAATAGATCAATTGCTTTAGTTTGGAGAACGTCAAACTTCAACGTTTTAATGTGCCAGAAATGGAAATGAAACCGAACTATCTGCTAGTATATCGTAGTGTTCCACTTCAAAATAATTTCGTAACATAAATTTCTCTTCACTTTCGCTGAAGTTTACTGAATCTATAGTTATTGACCTCACAACGCTTTAAACACAACACGTGGTGCCTGCTAAACGCCAGCGGACGCGCACACAGCCCACCAGCCCAGGCGGCACGGCTGCTTGGTTGTCTAGCTGAGGTTGCCGGCAGAACAGACGTCGACCCCAGCACCCAGCAGGTGGTAACTGGGCCAAACTGTCCGCCGTGACCTCTCTCTGCAGGCGCTGCAGCCCAACTCGTTCGTTGCTATGTAGCGCAAAAGCATTCCAGTTCGGTGACGACGTTGCTGCATTACGCGATTCTCACCCTACTCCGACGTGATATGAACTCACGAGCAGTTCTGAAATTCTGAGCTCATCTGCGAGGCCTATGTTTTTTTCAAGGTCCGATAGGTCACGAAATTAAAACCACGGTGAAAATCCGATGAAGATCTGAGCAAATGCATTGCACATTGTGTCGAGTAGGACAGTCGATCGCGAGACGCCCCACTTTTCAGTTCTGAGAGCTCGGTGAGCACGTAAAGAAGGCTATAACAAAATGGCTCTGAGCACTATGGGACTTAACTGCTGTGGTCATCAGTCCCCTAGAACTTAGAACTACTTAAACCTAACTAACCTAAGGACAGCACACACATCCATGCCCGAGGCAGGATTCGAACCTGGGACCGCAGCGGTCGCGCGGTTCCAGACTAAAGCGCCTAGAACCGCACGGCCACTCCGGCCGGCCAAGGCTATAACAAAAGAGTCTCCCGCCAAGTTGGTTGGTTGATTCGGGAGAGGGGCCGAACAGCGAGGTCATGGGTCCCATGGGGTTAGGAAAGGATGGGAAACGAAGTCGGTCGTGCCGTTTGAAAGGAACCGTCCCAGAATTTGCCTGAAGCGATTTTAGGGAAATCATGGAAGACCTAAATCAGGATGGCCGGACGAGGGTTTGAACCGTCGTCCTCCCAAATGCGAGTCCAGCGTGCTAACCACTGCGCCACCTCGCTCGGTCCCCGCCAAGTGTGAAGTAAGTGCTGTCATTCGACTTCCACCATATTTCCATGCAGCCCACATGACGTAACTGTCATGACTGAGAGCAAAGTTGGCAAATGTGCAGGAACTTTGAAGAAGGACGTACAGTAGTTCATGATGCACGCGGTCAGGGAAGGAAGCGTGTGTCAACCGATGAAACAGCGAGTGAATGGGGTGATTCGAGATAACCGTTTGTGAAGGGCAATTCAGAACAAGTAAAGAGGAAGTTTTTCATTGGGGGTTCTCCTCCTCCATGACAATGTTCGGCTACATAATGCAGCTGCAACAGAGATACTGCTAGAGTTCTTTCGATGGCAAGTGTTAGATCACCCACCACAAAGCTAAGATGAACCACTGTCTATGAGTATAACATTTTTTGGCACAGACAACGAGCTGCAGACCGGCGTAGAGAATTGGAGAAAAAACAGGCGGCTGCGTTCTATGACGAGGGTATTGGTTGCACACTACGACAAATGTGTAACTCGGAGCGGCGACTATGTAGAGAAGCAGCTGGAAGGTTGGAAATAAACCATTTTTGATTTTCGTTGTGGTTTCCATCTCGCAACTGACTGGATCGTACAAAAGAGTCTTGGAATCTCTTTGAGGAGTCTTGATGAAGTATATCAGATACTGAAACGTAGCCGTCACGGCTGGTCCGAAAATGGCTGCCCTGAGATGCAGGAAATGCTCCATGTCGTGAACTTGGAGTTGATTTCTCCGTAGAATTAATTTTTGTTTGACGGCATCACGCTTTTCCGTCATATCCGTTACCAAATTATTTTCCCCTTGTTTTAAAAGACACAGTGAAATCAAATAATTGGTGATGTTGACCATAAACGATTATTTCACTACCCTGTTTACCTTTAACTGTTTTTTCCTAATGGTCACGTTAAGTTCAGCCAGCATTCACTCTCGTTCGTCAGAAGACAAGTACATCATATCGTCTTTGTCGCTGGTGTTGCAGTGAATGTTTTTCTAGCCCCTAATAGTGCAACGGCGTCTTATGCACGTAGCGCGGCCTTCAAACTATATGAAAAATAAAGCAATTCACATTCAACACTGAATGATGTAGCTACGATATACTATGCATATAAGTGGATTATCCAAAGTGATTTCAGGGACTGTTTCGTAGTACTTGGCACTTATCTGTAGCCATTCATCTTGTATTGGGGGGGGGGAGGGGGAGGGAGCAGTTAGACCTGCAGCACTTAAGCCCGATCGACTTGGCGCAAAAGAAATGTTCGCACATTTGACGCTGACTCACACTCTGAAAAAAAAACTACGTTTCCGCCCCTCACTTTCCAACGTTCCGAGCGTTCATTTCCGGCATCAGCCTAATGGTGTTATCTCAGTGGCCCCTTTCACTTAACAAACTGTATGGGGAGACTGTGTGCGAGTGAGTTTCCACTTCTTCCTGTAATTTGGCTCGCCGTTGATTTATTAACATTTTCTGGTGGTGGGGGTGGTGGTTAGTGTTTAACGTCCCGTCGACAACGAGGTCATTAGAGACGGAGCGCAAGCTCGGGTTAGGGAAGGATTGGGAAGGAAATCGGCCGTGCCCTTTCAAAGGAACCATCCCGGCATTTGCCTGAAACGATTTAGGGAAATCACGGAAAACCTAAATCAGGATGGCCGGAGACGGGATTGAACCGTCGTCCTCCCGAATGCGAGTCCAGTGTGCTAACCACTGCGCCACCTCGCTCGGTAACATTTTCTGCTTTTACACCACGTTAGGAAGCCACTCAGCAAGAAACAAGTCAGGCAATCCTGTCTTGTCGATCGTGTAGTCCAAATTAACCACTGGATACCTGCAGCAGCATAGAGGATGCACGCATCTGCTTCAGTAAATATCGTTAATAGCGCGAAATCGAGGATTCGATAAGACAGTCGTCATTCTCGATGGTTAAAGATCGAAAGAGGCAGCGTTCGCAACAGTCATCTGTGGCAAGCTTCTACGCTGTGCTCTGTTTGCTTGGTGAATAGGACAGCTTCCTAAAGAATGTCATCGCATACACGTTGAATCAGGCTCGGGTCCAATGTGGGGGGGGGGGGGGAGGAGGGAGGTAGGTTGCGGGAGAGGGGAGAGGGGGGGGGGCTCATGGGGGTGATGACCACAACTGCCAAGAAAAGTCGTTTCAGTAAAAGAGCTTATATTTGTACGCATATAAATTACCAAATATTCTCTAGAGTCTAGAGAATCGAAGAAAAAAAAATAGAATGACTTCCCAAACATGGAGGTAAACGATTGAAAGAAATGGATTTTCTTATTTAGGTTTTCACATAGCCACAGTCTGCAGAGCATAATCGTAGTACTAGATGAAATACTGATAATGGTGAATGCACACTATTTTATTTTATATTGTGTATATTGCGACGTTGCTGCTACAGTTCTTCAAGCAACTGCATGACGCATGAACTTCTCAAATGTTCGAAGCGCTGTTTTTCAAATGCTGTTTTTCTCTGAACTGTAATTAAAAATTTTATTATTTTTATATTTAACATTTTATGTATTTCACCGTAATTATCCAGTTTATTACTGTAAAAGTAAAGACTATTTGTTTCTCCGGGCCTTTCTATTGAAAGGTAATGAAAGAAATCTTATTTTACAAATTGTTTTGATATGTTAAATAATTTTTTAAGCTGTCGCCGTTCAGTCTGAAACGTCTGTCTTAGCGCTCCACAAGCTTTGCTATGCGTTCTGCACTCTTAGTTGCCGCTAAGTTATTGTACCAGCCACTAACGTCTTCTTTCGATTCGTTGTCATTTTCGTAGTGCTTTCCGCCCAAAAGCTTCAATATGAAAGAAAAAGGTAGTCACTCGGAGCCATGCTATAGGGTATATGTTCAAAAATTCCCACTTAAACTGTCAAAGCAGCAGAATGTGCGTGGCCGTTATCGTGAAGAAGCACGATACCAAGCGAACAACAAACAAAACCGTTTGTGTTAAATGGCGCGGCCTAGTCGATGAAGGGTCTGACAGTAGGGCATTTATGGTCCCTCATCTAGGTATAAAGTTGAGTAAAACGCCTTTAGATCTTAGAATTTGATTGGCATCTTTTAGTTTGGTGCGGACCGTGAGTGATGGCTCTCTAGTGACTTGCGCTTTGTTTCTGGACATTTCGTGTGAAACCCAGGTCTCGTCACCAATAACAACTTACTTCAAAAGCTCCTCGGCATCCTTGCAACGAGTGAGAAAAGTCATTGTAGCTCCGGTTCATGCGTCAAAAGTCGAGAAACCTACCTGGCATGCACTTTTCTACAGCCCAAATCACCGCTAACATTTTGATAAAGAACTGACCGCGAAATTTCTGGAAACCACAGTCTCAGCCCATCGGTACTGAAACGTTTTATCTTTTTTAATGTTTTTCTTCAGTCCTTAATTCGAGTTCGTCAGTTACAACTGAAGGTCGGCCTGATCGTTCTACATCATGAATATTCTTTCATCCGTCATTAAAGACGAGGTACTGTTTCGAACAAAATCTTTAAGAATATTGTAATAGATATTGAAATTACAACTTGCAATTATGTATCGGCCACATACGGCAGTTTCACAGCGCTTAGGCCATCTAACATCAACAAGCTATGTGGGGTCGTCTGCCATCCACGTAACTGGGTTGTAAATAGCGCACATGTTAGGTCATAAAGTTCTTTGCTGGATGGACTAGTGAACTTTGTTTCTTTCGACATTAATTGATGTTCTTGTCCAAGTTGTGTATTAGTTCGGTACTGAATGGCATGTTTTTTTGTTTTAAATGTCTTTGTTGTTCAGTCATATTTTAGCATAGCTCATCTTTGAAAATTTGCAAGAGCCCCCTCATTCGCCGACTCCCATCTCTCTTTCCTCTCTGCTCCTCTCTCCCCTCCCTTGGCAGGTCCTTCCAATTTTAATACAGTTACTCTCCGTCGTGTTTTGGTGCTCGCCGTTTATGTTACATCAGTGCAGTGTATGTCCAGTGTCGAAGTCCCGTATTGTGAACGCCGTTTTTAATTGTGCTATTCGTGCCGCCAGTGTTTATGTGTTACGTCTTCCTCAAGTGTCATTTTAGTTATAGGTGGATTTTACGTAAACGTGCCTCGTCAAACTATCCCTTTTCCTTGTATATTTTAACTCCAATTGTTTCCCCGTCTTTTATGTATGTAACAGTTCTCCTGTGTTGTTTTATGTAGTCTCTTGGCAAAAGAGCGGCAAATTGTGCCGCTGCCAGCCCACCCATGATGCCATCAGGTACGAGTGTGAAATAACATTAAAGGAAAAAAACTGCAAGAATGTTAGGAAATTTTTTCTCCTATGAATTTACCATCAGGTCATCTGAAGGTGGGTAGAGCTCGAAACGCGTAATAAATAGTAAATGGGTCCAGAAACAAAGTGTGACTGTTACTTTGCGACTAAGCAGCTATTTTAAAAGCATTTTCATCATTGTGATTCTAACGGCCACATGCCTCTACTACGTCTTTCAGTCACGTCTACGATTTCCTAATCTGATTCTGTCAGCATCGCCCTATTTAGTTCGACTATATTTCACTATTGAAGCCGGCTGTTGTGGCCGAGCGGTTCTAGGCACTTCAGTCTGGCACCGCGTGACCGCTACGGTCGCAGGTTCGAATCATGGCTCGGGCATGGATGTGTGTGATGTCCTTAGGTTAGTTAACTTTAAGTAGTTCTAAGTTCTAGGGGACTCATGACCTTAGATGTTAAGTCCTATAGTGCTCAGAGCCATTTTTTGAACTACTATTGTTGTTTTACCTTCGTTGATGTTCATTTTATAAACTCTCTTCAAGACACTATCCATTTCGTGCAGATGCTCTCCCATATCCTTTGCCGTCTCTAACATAATTACGATACCCTCGTATTAGAACATATTATATATTTTATTATTAATTTGGCGCTTTAAAACTTGTAGTGGCGTAAGTTATATGCCTCCTTCCCCAGAACCAAACCTACGTTGAACGTGATATCTTGCTTCTACCTGTCGTTCCTGAGTGCGCTCCTGACTTCGGCTTTCTGGGCAGCTGACTCTGTGCGCCAGTCTGGTATTGCATAACGGCCAAGATCAGACACACCCGTTCTGTACGCCTTTTAACTGCCGGCTGTATGGCAGCGTTTGGGAACCGATACCGAGTGAGCAGCGAGGCGTGTGAAGAGAAGGGAGACGCCTGTGGCTCTATTTCGGCGTGTCCGGCGTCCCCGCGCCCCCTCCTTGACCTCAGCAACAGGCTGGCCAGCAGCCGGTGTTTTTTTTTTTTTTTATATAGTTATCCTCGCCGGACGGCCCCGAGCGGAGTTGCGGGTCCATGCGGCCACGCCCTACCGCTGGCCGCAGTTCGTGACCCGGACGCGTGGCGGAGAACGAGCCAAGGCGAAGGGCGATAAGCGGCAGCCCGCCCCGTCCTGCGTTTCGGTGCTGACGTCAGCACGCCGTTACCCGCAGGCACCCCTGTGACAGCTCTGGAGGGGTCGCCACTGCGGGTACAGGACCCACGCCTCGCGCGGTCAGAAAAATAGGATCCGTGGCTTGACTACAAGACCCGGGCGTCCCGCAGTCAAAGAAGGAACCCAGTTGCTACATCCAATTCGCTAGTAACGCAAATACCTCCAGTGCAAGCTGTAAAACATTTTTCTGTCGTAAATAATGAGGAAAAACGACTCTGATTACCTTGCACTTCGTTATCGGAAGAAAACGCGCCTCAATTGCTAAAATGTAAATCAGTGGTGTCTGTACCAGTTCATGCCAGGGTGCACTACGAGGAAGCAAACGTCTCACACTATAAAAGTGTCTCCAAATACCATGCGCAAGATTTTCGTGTTCTCTCGTTCGCTGTGCGCAAATTATTAGTCCTACAGAAAAAAATTAAATGGAACGTTCTGTAGGAAATTAAATGTGGCTAAATTTTGTGCTAGGATATATACAGGGTGATCAAAAAGTCAGTATAAATTTGAAAACTGAATAAATCACGGAATAATGAAGATAGAGAGGTACAAATTGACAAACATGATTGGAATGACATGGGGTTTTATTAGAACCAAAAATATACAAAAGTTCAAAAAATGTCCGACAGATGGCGCTTCATCTGATCAGAACAGCAATAATCAGCATAACAAAGTAAGGCAAAGCAAAGATGATATTCTTTACAGGAAATGCTCAATATATCCACCATCATTCCTCAACAATAGCTGTAGTTGAGGAATAATGTTGTGAACAGCACTGTAAAGCATGTCCGGAGCTATGGTGAGGCATTGGCGTCGGGTGTTGTCTTTCAGCATCCCTAGAGATGTCGGTCGATCACGATACACTTGCGACTTCAGGTGACCCCAAAGCTAATATTCGCATGGACTGAGGTCTGGGGACCTGGGAGGCCAAGCACACGTTCATCACCAAACGACTCGCGCAAGAGATCTTTTACGCGTCTAGCAATATGGGGTGGAGCGCCAACTTGCATAAACATCGTACGTTCCAGCAGGTGTTTATCAGCCAGGCTGGGGATGATGCGATTCTGTAACAAATTGGCGTACTTCTCACCCGTCACTGACGCTTTGCTGTCCAGCGCCATCTGTGGGACATTTTGGGAACTTTGTTTTTTTTCTTGGTTCTAATAAAACCCCATGTCATTCCAAGCATGTGTGTCAATTTTTACCTCTCTATCTACATTATTCAGTGGTTTATTAAGTTTTCAAATTTATACTGACTTTTTGATCACCCGGTATTTTCGCTAGAGGCCATAGTTTTCCAATTATTCATGAAAAACGTACAAAAGTGATTGTCAAACGCGTTTTCTTGAATAACTCCGAAACTGTAGCCTGCTGCGAAAATTCGTCCCCATACGACATTTAATTACATTAAATTTCTTACAAGAAGGTTAGCATATAGTGAGTGAGAGAATTTGAAAATCTCGTAGTTAGTTTCTGAAGGAGGTGCGGGCTGCAAAACACCCAGCCGTAGAGACAACTGAACTACCCTGTATATCTGGGTTGCAGGGGTATAACTATTGTACTTGCCGTGGAAACTTTCGCAAGCATTGGTGGTTCTCTGTCCATTGCAACTTAGTTCTGTCCACACGGGTGGAGGGAACAGTGTGTTTTCGTCTATGTAAGTCTCCAAGAAGTATTCGCCGAACATTTGTAGTTTTTCACACACATACATTACTGACATTAAGTGCAAATACCAACTTCTGTTTCATTCGCCCCAGCTCCGTGTTAGATGAAATTTACATCCTTGGGTTCTTACATCAGTCCACACTTAACTGCCAGTTTTCATTATGCTTCCTTCAAAGTCTGAAAACGTTCTTGACAGAGATAATTCCAGACCGAGATTACCAATTTTAACAGCAAAAAAAGACATTAACAAACCCATGGATCCTAAATAGCTGACAAAATACTTGAATAATGCTACAACTGACTCATTATTTTGAGTTTTTCAGTTTTACAGAATATTACAACATTCTTTTCAGCGTCATTATGTAACAACAAATCCGCCCTGTCCACAGTTTTCATGGCTCTGAGCACTATGGGACTTAACATCTATGGTCATCAGTCCCCTAGAACTGAGAACTACTTAAACCTAACTAACCTAAGGACAGCACACAACATCCAGTCATCACGAGGCAGAGAAAATCCCTGACCCCGCCGGGAATCGAACCCGGGACAGTTTTCATGATTAAAGTGCTCAGAACAGCATGAACTTCCTGAGTCATTGTAGGTAATGTTTGTAGAATTTTTCACCTAGCTTTACAAATGGCTTTACGAAAGCTGTCCATATCTTTAATGGTTGTCTCTTCCGTGCGTTCTCTTTTCAGTTAATTATATATATCTACATACATTTTCTACAGCTTCCCTCTATTTTCCGCCTCTGAATTTTTTCACTTGATATTTCTGCGTGGTTGGAGTCGTCTTGATTCTCGAGCGCAAGTCTGTCTTCAGTGGAGGCAGCTTTACCAAAACTTTTATGATTCTTAATGTTGCACATCCACCGCACTACATCACCTTTTAACCATTTTTGGAATCTGAAACTGTAACCTTTCCCGTTCTACTGCCAGTAACTGCAATATCGTCGGAGAACTTATTCGTTATGAAGCGTTCTGCCATGTATTTACACCTGAGCCTACAAACTACCATTCCGAAGAGGCACTTGTTCGGGGACCGATGACCATCGCAGTCTGGTCCCTTTAAATCCCACAACCACTTGTTCGGGGGGGGGGGGGGGGGGGGGCGTCGGTCATGCTACACTATGTGATCAAAAGTATCCGGACATCCCTCAGAAACAAACGTTTTTCATATTAGGCGGATTGTGCTGCCACCTACTGCCAGGTACTCCACATCAGCGACCTCAGTAGTCATTAGACATCGTGAGAGAGCAGAATGGAGCACTCCGCGGAACTCACGGATTGGGTGATTGGGTGTCACTTGTGTCATACGTCTGTACGTGAAATTCCCACACTCCTAAAGATCCCTAGGTCCACTGTTTCCGTATGATAGTGAAGTGGAAACGTGAAGGGACACGTACGGCACAAAAGCGCACAGGCCAACCTCGTCTGTTGACTGACAGAGACCGCCGACAGTTGAAGAGAGTTTAACAGGCAAACATCTATCGAGACCATCACACAGCAATTCCAAACTGCATCAGCGCAACTACTATGACAGTTAGGTGGGCGGTGAGAAAACTTGGATTTCACGGTCGTGCGGCTCCTCATAAGCAACACATCACGCCGGTAAATGCCAATCGACGCCTCGCTTGGTGTAAGGAGCGTAAACATTGGACGACTGAAGAGTGGGAAAACGTTGCGTGGTGTGACGAATCACGGTACACAATGTGACAATCCGATGGCATGGTGAGGGTATGGTGAATGCCCGGTGAACGTCGTCTGCCAGAGTGCGTAGTGCCAACAGTAAAATTCGGAGGCAGTGGTGTTATGGTGTGGTCGTGTTCTTCATAGAAGGGTCTTGCACCCCTTGTTGTTTTGCGTGCCACTATGACAGCACAGGCCAACATTGATGTTTTAAGCCCCTTCTTGCATCCCATTGTCGAAGAGCAATTCGGGGATGGCGATTGCATCTTTCAACATCATCGGGCACCTATTCATAACACACGGCCTGTGGCGGACTGGTTACACGACAATAACATCCCTGTAATGGACTGGCCTGCACAGAGTGCTGACCTGAATCCTATAGAACACCTTTGGGATGTTTTGGAATGCCGACTTCGTGCCTAGCCGGCTAGAGTGGCCGAGCGGTTCTAGGCGCTTCAGTCTGGAACCGCGCGACCGCAACGGTCGCAGGTTCGAATCCTGCCTTGGGCTTGGATGTGTGTGATGTCCTTAGGTTTAAGTAGTTCTAAGTTCTAGGGGACTGATGACCTCAGAAGTTAAGTCCCATAGTGCCCAGAGCCATTAGAACCATTTTTTTCGACTTCGTGCCAGGCCTCACTGACATCGATACCTCTACTCAGTGCAGTACTCCGTGAAGAATGGGCTGCCATTCCCCAAGAACCCTTCAGCACCTGATTGAACGTATGCCTGCGAGAGAGGAAGCTGTCATAACGACTAAATATGGGCCAACACCATACTGAATTCCAGCATTACCGATGGAGGGCGCCACGAACTTGTAGTCATTTTCAGCCAGGTGTCGAGATACTTTTAATCACATAGTGTACCTGCTAAACGTACCTGCTTACACGATGGATCCTGCGCCAGCGACTGTTGGAACCACTCTCTCCTTCTCAAACCATTTGACCGCTCGCCGCAGAATGTGGATGACGAGTTTCCATGAATGCATGTTAGCGTTTTAACATCTTTATGAGGTCTATGGTATTAAAACATTAAAAGTGTTTCCGATGAAAATCGCATTAAGAAACAGTTTATTACTCTTTACGAGGTAATAAACTATTCTTTTCGAAGAGCTGTATGCTGAATGACTATGCGGCTGAAACATATTCAGCTCTTATTGCTTCCCTCACTCACTTATCTATTCTCCAGGAAAGCCATGGGATGCAACAACTCTAATGATTTGCAACAGCGGGTCGTCGCTTTCCTTTTCTGACATTTTTCGCTCTGTTCTGTGGCCCCAGCGCGGAGATTCCGGTTCCCTTTTAGACTCTGAATTAACAGGCATGCTATAAAGGCAAAATCTGTTGACAGAGAAAGCTGAAGTAAGGAATTTGGGAACCTGTCAACAAGAACTTTTTGAACTTTCCTTGTTTCACGTTCCTCAGACCTGGGAGTCACAAGAAGTAGAAGTCAAGAGAAAATTTTTAGAAACTACTAAGCCTTCTGTTTATCGCCCAGGTAGTGTCGGGCATTATTGGAGCCGAACAGAGAAAATAGAACAGTACACTTATCAAATAAATAATTATGAGGAAAATCTCCTGAAGCGTTTTGAGAAGAAATCCTTCTCCACGGAGGAAATTAAACTGTTACGAAATCATTAACATTCTACGATTTCATATGCATTAAACTTTCCCATAATACTGCTGAGGTCTTTTGTTTAGCCATCATGGAGCCGATTGTATATGATCCGGAAGTCAAGCATGGAAAACGAAATGGGCTTAGTCAGTGGTGAAGATACTAAATTCGCTGTCGAAAAGAGCGCTGTTCAGTTTCTAGGTGACACCCTTTGAGCTACGTGTTCTTTGCTTACTCTGAATCAGTTCATAAGATGACGATATGGTACATTAACCATGAAAACGCCAGTTTCTTCCGGTCTTGTAAATGAAGGAAGATCTGAATGTTATGATTTTTGATCGTGTCGACATTGAATCAGAACTTCACTTCAACTAGGAGGGGAAAAAAATGATACGTTAACTAATATACCAGTTTTCTAAGGAAATTATTTTTAGAAACCGCAAAGATTAGGATACAAATTATGCTATCGACAGAGGATTGCAAACTGTTTTGAGATGAGGGTCCAATGATCCGGATTAAACATTTCAGGCTGTAGCTGTTCGTGAGTGAAACATGTATCCGAAGCTTGTGTTTGTGTTTGTAAACTGTCTTATCTGTTTGCAAGATCAATTCTTCACTCTGTAGCGCAGTCTGATTTGTTTTAGAAACCTACTGAAATGTTAAAATTGTATGGCGGGCAGGGACTCGAAACAGGCACCGTCGTGGGTGCTGTGTCAATAGCTGTTTTATTCATTTCTTTAAAGCGCTGCACCGAAAGAAGATTTTCAGTAAAGAGTAATCTTATTGCAAGATACACTATTGCGTTTTCAGTGCACTGTAGGCACCTCGGAGCGAATAAACTAATAAGAAATTTAAAACAGTCAAGAGGAGTGTTTGATTTTTGTATTTGGGATTTATTAGGAAGGTTTATTTAAAAAGGATTGCAGTTTTAAAAATGTTCTTCATTTTAAACTTCAGAAGGATTTATTTACACATATTGCAGAGGACTTTCAGTGCCAGGATTTATAGTCAGAGGTTTTCTTTCTTAATTGAGTATTTATATTTTTTCAAGAAGAATTTGGTTAAATTTCATTTCCAAACAATTTTTGTCCATTAAGACATCATGAAATTGTGAGATAATTCATCTCCATAGGGAAGATCGTTAGGTTCATTTGCCGGCCGCGGTGGCCGAGCGGTTCTAGGCGCTTCAGTCCGGAACCGCGCTGCTGCTACGGTTGCAGGTTAGAATCCTGCCTCGGGCATAGTTGTGTGTGATGTCCTTAGGTTAGTTAGGTTTAATTACTTCTACGTCTAGGGGTCTGATGACTTCAGATGTTAAGTCCCATAGTGCTTAGAGCCATTTGAACCATTTAGCTTCATTTGGAGGCGCCGATTCACTAGAAAACAGTCATTGCTATAGCGAAGGACGTCATTCTACTTATTCCATCGAGAAATTTCGTGAAGCCGGGTGTGCAAGTCAAACAGCGTGGGCTAAAAAGCGCCAGTTTAGAAAATACACTTATTTTACGTTTGTCATCGCTGTTTCATTATCTCAAAATAACCGGTTTCGGGCAGTGTTGCCCATCTTCAGATCACTTCTCATAATTACAGAGCTACCCGTCTATACGGAAATACTGTCAGTTTCACCGTCATATTTGATACTGAAAGTGTTTGTAGTAAGACTGGTTACACTGTAACTACGAGTAATTAAGTTGGCTGACACTGTCCGAAACTGGTTATTTTGATATAATAAAGGAGCGATCGGCGGGCATAAAATAGGTGTTTTTCCTAAAATGGCCATCCTTAGCTCAGATGTATACTATCTGATCTAAAGTACCGGGCACCTATTAGTGGAAATTAACATGAAGTGTGTCCACCCTTCGCCTCTATGACGGCTTGAGACACTTTCACTGATGCGTCTGAATGGCTGTTAAGGAGTGGCAGCCCATCCTTGCTCAAGAGCCGAAACCAGAGACATTAATGATGGTGGACGCTGGGATCTGGGGCGAAGCCGACATTCTAACTCATCCCAAAGATATTTCATTGGCTTCAGGTCGAAACACTGGGCAGGCCAAACCATTTTAGGAATCTTGTTGCCCACAAACATTGACTCACAGAAGCTGCTTTATGGCAGAGTGCACTGTCATGCTGATAGAAACAATCGTCGTCTCAGAACTTTTCCTCTGCTTTACGAAGTACACAGTGCTGTGAAACGTGTTCATTACTTTACACATTCAGCATTTTCATTTCTGACAGCGAAAAATATCCCCATACCTTAACACTACCTCCTCGGTATCAACCTGTCGGCATCATACATGATGACAGGTAACGTTCTCCAGGCATTCGTCAAACACATGGCCTTCCGTCGGATTGTCACCGGGTATAGCGTGATTCAGCGTTCCAAATCATTCGTTCCAGTCCAGTGGTAACATTCTTTACACCACCTCAAGCATCGCTTCACGCTGATTACAGAAATGTGTGGTGTGGGAGGAGCTACTCGACCATCGTATCCCACTCTTTTTAACGACATGAGCACAGTCATTGTGCTATCTGAACTACTGATAGCACCTTGAAACTCACGGATGAGTCTTTACGCTGACTTTGCGACCACCCTGCGCAGTGCTCCACTATCCCTGGCCGTCAGTATATGAGGTCTTCGTAGTCTTGATTTGACAGAGGTTGTTCCTTCACGTTTCCACTTCACAATCACATCACCAGCAATCGACTTTGGCATCTTTAGAAAGGCTGAATTGTCCCTGGTGGATTTGTTACTAAGGTGACACCCAATAACTAGACGTGGCTCGAAGTCACTGAGCTATTATGATTGCTGTTACTGCTTCTCTACTGACAACACAAAACTGATTCCCCCCCCCCCCCCCGGGTTGGGTTGTTTTGGGGAAGGAGACCAGACAGCGAGGTCATCGGTCTCATCGGATTAGGGAAGGATGGGGAAGGAAGTCGGCCGTGCCCTTTCAAAGGATCCATCGCGGCATTTGCCTGGAGCGATTTAGGGAAATCACGGAAAACCTAAATCAGGATGGCCGGACGCGGGATTGAACCGTCGTCCTCCCGAATGCGAGTCCAGTGTCTAACCACTGCGCCACCTCGCTCGGTCCCCCCCCCCCCCCCCCCTCTCCTCCCGGTCCTTTTATATTGGCGAGTCCGCTTCTCGTGATATGTAGTGGTCACTTTCGAATTACATAGGGGTCCCGGATGCTTTTAAACAGATAGCGTAATTGCTGTCTTTTTCACGCCGATGTGTAACGAACTTTTTAAAATGCTATACTTATAACTTCGACGATCACTTAACACTTCCACGATCCTACCGACTAACTGCACTTGGTATGACATGTGAAGCGTCTGTAATTATCAACCATCTGAGGTTGGGTATTCAGTGGCCCGAACGCTATCTTGTGCAACAGTAAATTTTTTAAAAAGGCGTTATGAAGGGCCTGGTTGGAGCTTTAATACAAAGGTTCACTAGTTTAAACACAATGGCAGGATCAGCACTTACCTTGGATAGGATAAACCTAACCTCAACTATTTCACGTGGCAGTAGTACACCAATATCGCTTTAAAAATAACATATAAACGAGTACCTGTCTTTCGATAGGTACGAAGCTACACCTGTTCTAATGACGAACAAAAAATGTCGCAATATGACAACAGCACATAGGTAACTGACTTAACTAGTGAGAATAGCTGTAATTCGTTTTGTGGCGCATATTGTACTCATGTTCCATTTAGATGAGTGGTTCATGTCTGCCAATTTGATGATGTCATGTTTCAGTATAGGCAAGTGGTGTCGGTAAGCTCGATATTTCAAACTTGGGAAAGAAATCAGCTGTATCTGTTTTAAACGAACCATTCCGGAACTTGACTTAATCGACTCATGGAAAGATTCGGAGTCAATCGGTTTGATTTAAGAATATTCCAATCACCAGTATTTCGCCAGTAAAGGGAGCAGAGGAGGTAGAATAAAGTTCTCGATTAGCATGCATAGCGCACGTGTTCTCTTTTACATTCCAGACTTCTTTGAAGTGCCTCATCGAATGAAGATATGTAAGATCGTTTATGGAATTCTATCTGTGGAATGAGTAAGCTAAGAACTGCAGTCTCCTTGATGTTATTCTAAAGCAATCTTTCAGAATTTTCACCCCTCCTACCTCTCTCATCATTATTAACCACGTAAACGTGATGTTCTACGATATATATCCTTATCACAATAGGCAACCTAGATCGTACAGTTACATTAAGTTCATTTCACACTCAAGCCGTGGAAATGGCGTCAATTAGGAAAACTGTCTATAGCTAAGAACATTGAAAACGCCTAAATAGAATTATCAATTGGAAGTGTGAGTGCCAACTTGCAAAGAACACGGATAAGTGCAAAATAAATTACAATATTCTCCAGTATCGACAGCAAAATAACAAACTACTATTAGTGATGATTCGAGGGGATGTGGTTGCGTCGAGTAAGTTTTTAGGGTTAACAGTACGATATGACAGCAAGTAGCCCTACAACAGCCTCGAAAGGAGTGAATTGTCAACTTGGTTTACGGAAGCAACACATACATTATAGGAGTTGTTCGTATCTTCGTCTGGTCTTCTTGATCGGATGTCAAAGCAACTTCGTAAAAGTACACACCATCGGCTGGTATTTAAATGACTGAAGTAGCAGTTATCTGTGATTGATAGTGTGGTGTCACTGCCAGACACCACACTTGCTAGTTGGTAGCTTAAATCGGCCGCGGTCCATTAGTACATGTCGGACCCTTTGTCGCCACTGTGTGATCGCAGACCGAGCGCCACCACACGGCAGGTCTCGAGAGACGTACGAGAACTCGCCCCAGTTGTACGACGACGTTGCTAGCGACTATACTGACGAAGCCTTTGCTCTCATTTGCCGAGAGACAGTTAGAATAGCCTTCAGCTAAGTTAATGGCTACGACTTAGCAAGGCGCCAATTGTATCAGTGCATGTATCATACGAGTCTCATTTGTATCGCCACAATCTCCAGATGTCTCATCAAGAACGATGTATACAAGGACGGATTAAAAGTTAAGTAGTCCAGAAGCTACGTACTTTTCTTTATAGCATTCATTAAGTCTCCGGTTTCAGACCTCACTCCATCCTTCGTGAGTTAGCGCGTGCATCTTGGCCGCCTCTTTCAATTAGTGTACGTAGTGTTGGCAAGTCTGCCGACACTACAGATAGAACGGCCACCATGGTGCATTACCATTGTTTCGGGTTTAATGTTGTTACCAGGCCTGGTAGCGCAAATATGAGCGAACAGCGTCAGATGTAGAGTGATCAATGTGAAGGACACCACGGGGCTCCATTCGAACAGGTTGGTCAAATCGTGCGACGTCCACATTTACAGGGCATTCAGATGTGACAGAGAACTAATGTTGGACTGCATGGAGAAGTCTGGGTAGGTATGCACGTCATGAAGGCTCTGGTCGACAACGTCTGACTACCACAGTCGCCGTATTGTGCACCGAGCGCACCGCAACACCTTCGTGTCTGCGCCCACAGTGCGAGAACAAGCAATGGACTCCCTGAAACATTCTGTGCTATCCTATACCATTGGGCGGAGACAAGCATCAGTCATACTTAGGAATTACCTTCCAATGCGTAGGCTCCTTTTGACGCTACAACAAAAACCGGTGCCTTTGGATTTGTGCCGGCCGCTGTGGCCGAGCGGTTCTAGGCGTTTCAGTCTGGAGCCGCGCGACTGCTACGGTCGCAGGTTCGAATCCTGCCTCGGGCACGGATGTGTGTGATGTCCTTAGGTTAGTTAGGTTTAAGTAGTTCTAAGTCTAGGGGACTGATGACCTCAGATTTTAAGTCCCATAGTGCTCAGAGACATTTGAACTTTGGAGTTGTGCCACGAGAGGAATGTTTACACAATGTGTTCAGCGCTGAATAGTGGTTCTGCACTACCCCGGATGACCATCATCGACAAGCATGGCGGTGACTATTCTTCCAATGTTTTGGAGAAGCACAGTGGTGTAACTCCTCGAATGGGGATACATCGGAGATGACTTTAAGTCACTACTGGTAGTGCTTGATGGAACACTGCCAACAAAACCGTATGTGACGGACATGATGCATCTCCATATGTCACCGCTCATATGGTAGTGTTGTGATAACATTTTTCAACAGGGCAGTGCTTGTTTACATATGACAAGTGTCTGTATGAAATGTCTGACACTGTGTACTCCTGTCGCCAGCAAGACCCCAGATCTGTCTGCGATAGAACATGTGTGGAAGCAGATAGGACGCCAACTCCGTCTCAGCGCCACGATCGACGATATCAAGGGCCAGTTAAATAAACTGTGGGACAGGCAGCCTCAGGAAAGGATACATCGGCTTTATGACACCCTTACCAACCGAATCAGTGCAAGCATCAATGCCAGAGGGGACGCAACTCTATGCTGATAAACGGACTCATACTGCAAAATTCTTTGTAAATTTGAATCGATTTTGTAATCATTGAAATAACGTCACACACCTTCTCAGTCCGTGAATTTTCATTCCGTTTCCTTTTCTCCTCGGTGCTTCACTTTTTTTTTGGTCAAGCAATGTATTTTACTGAAGAGCTAATGATGACGGATACCTGAACAACAGGTGTTTTCATGTCACTAGCAGATAGCAAATTTGTCGGCAAGAAAGGGAAAGGAGACACATGATGTAACCACGTATGTGTAACGCTGTGTCGAAGGCGGAAGAATCCTGCGAATCCCGGGCGAGATGGCAGAGCAATTTGGCCGGAGAAAGCTGGCCACAGAAGACGTACGGCACACGCGATGGCCCTCAGTTATCGGAACACATGTGGAGAGAGCGGCGCCCATGGCAGCGGCGGGCGAAGCCATGCGCTGGGCCGAACCCACAACACACTCGTCTGCACCCGCAAACCGTTCTAAGTGGCTCCTAAACCAACTCTCCCGTCACGTAGCAGCACTATGTTTACACACGCTAAGACAAAAAAAAAAAAAAAATGTACCACGAAGGAATTATCTGAATGGGACGGAAATCTGTAGATGTGATGTTCATGTACAGAGAAATAAACGATTACAATTTCAGAAAAATTGGATCATTCAGTCAAGAGAAAGAGCTTGTTGGATGTCCTGATGAGGGATATCGCGCCAAACTATGCTAACTGGCGCGTTAGACTTCAAAATCCCGAGACGGCTGGATGATGTCTATCGGGAGGAAATCCAGCGATCTTGCTGGTCAAGGTAGGGTTTGGCAAGCACGGAGACAAGCAGTAGAAACTCTCGCCTTATGTGAGCGGGCATTATCTTGCTGAAATGTAAGCCCAGGATGGCTTGCCATGAAGGGCAACAAACCAGCGCGCAGAATATCGTCCATCTACCGCTGTGCTGTAAGGATGCCGCGGATGACAACCAAAGGGGTTGAACTGGCACTACAGGTCATCAGACCATCCATATGTCGGGCGAGAATAATGTTGGTATCCCACCGCTGTCTCGTCCACCCCCAGACACGTCTTCGGCCTGGGATCTCATTGACTGGAGCGCGGCCTGGAATCTCATTGACTGGAGTAGAACTGTCGCCAGTGATGAGTCCCACTTCGTACTGAGCCCTGATGGCCACCAAAGACGTTTCTGGAGGCGCTGGGGTACCAACGTGAGTGTTGTACTATGTACGACTATTTCAAGGAGAAGGTTGCAATATGTGCTTCACTCGTCATGTAAATGTAAATATCGATATAAGTGTCGACTTTTATTATATTGTGTCGATTTTAAGAACTGACGAGCATAAAAGAAGTGCTACGTATGCAAACATGCCAAGTTCCACAAGGTGCATTTTAGCTGTGTATATTTTTAATTGTTTCAAACCTGTGTGTAATTTTATTTTCGACAAACCTGTGTGGATTGTGCAATATACTCTCCACTAAAATATTAATATGGCATGAGTAATGAACACACAATGGAACATGATGGACAACGAAAACAGTTGTTAAATGAAGATGACGGCCACTAAAAAACAGTTTGAAACGCAATTTTGGCTACACAAAAGTTATTTAAAGTACATGCATATCACTCCTTCTCGTTTTTCATTATGAAAAGCTTAAAAAATGGTTCAAATGGCTCTAAGCTCTGTGGGATTTAAAATCTGAGGTCATCAGTCCCCTAGACTTATAACTACTTAAACCTGACTAACCTAAGGACATCAGACACATCCATGGCCGAGGCAGGATTCGAGCCTGCGACCGTAGCAGCAGCGTGGTTCCGGAATGAAGCGCCTAGAACCGCTCTGCCATAGCGGCCGGCTGAGAAGTTTCAATATTATGTATCACAATGAAACCAGTATACAGTAGTTGGCACAAAAATAAGTCTTTTTTTTAATTTATGCAACTAGTAATTTATTTAACACAATAGATTGTTATGTGCAAGTCGTGTGCTAAAGTG
The DNA here is from genome assembly GCF_023898315.1 of Schistocerca nitens. Taxonomy (NCBI): domain Eukaryota; kingdom Metazoa; phylum Arthropoda; class Insecta; order Orthoptera; family Acrididae; genus Schistocerca; species Schistocerca nitens. Next base: position 332,220,139 of record NC_064617.1, read on the forward strand.
CTAGTCTAGTCTAGTCTAGTGCTAAAGCGTGTGCCAGGAACGAAAGGTCATGGTATCGAATCCCGGGCGGACCACGGAATATTTCGCTCTGCCCTTGGCTTGGCCTTCAATTCTGAATGATGTGAAGATACGCCGGGAACTGGACATAGCCCCTCGGGGTAGCCGTGCGGTCTGAGGCGCCTTGCCCCGGTAACCCCCCCCCGCTCCTCCCTCCCCCCTCCCCCCCCCCCCCCACCCGTCGGAGGTTCGAGTCCTCCCTTGGACATGGATGCGTGTGTTGCCCTTAGCGTAAGTTGGATTACGTAGTGTGCAAGTCTAGGGTCCGATAACCTCAGCAGTTTGGTCCCATCATAGAACTTACTACAAATTAAAAAAAAAATTGCACATTAAGCTGTAGCCTCCCTCGTCCCTTCTCCATGTACGCTATTCTCAATTTTTTCCCGTTCTACAGGGGTGCAACCTCCCACCCACACTGTCCGCACTACGGAGGTTTGCTGCTTCCAGCATTGTAAACTGCCACCTTCTCGCTCTTCTCTTTCTCAGGGCAGTAAACGTCCATCTCTGCAAAACACAAGTCTCTCTTCAGCCGACAGCGACTTCTAAGGAACACGAGCCCCACGTTGCTCTTTCTGTCAGTGCTCAGCTCTAATTAACTCTCAGACATGCATTACAACAGAAATTGTTAGAACATGGTGCTAGCTAGTATTAGTCAATGAAATGATTAGTAACCCAACTGTGCATCATAAACAATTATCTGCACTGAAGCACCAAAGAAACTGGTATAGTCATGCGTATTCAAATACAGAGACATGTAAACATGCAGAATACCGCGCTGGTGCCGGCAACGTCTATATAAGAAAATAAGTGTCGGGCGCAGTAGTTTGATCGGTTACTGATGCTACAATCACTGGTTATCAAGGCACATAGTATCTCCTAGGTAGCGGTGAAGTGGGGCTTTTCCCGTACGACCATTTCACGAGTGTACCGTGAATATCAGAAATCCGGTAAAACATCAAATCTGCGACATCGCTGCGGCCGGAAAAAGATCCTGCAAGAACGGGACCAACGACTACTAAAGATAACCGTTCAAAGTGCTGCAGATTTAAATGCTGGGCCATCAACAAGTGTCAGCGTGCGAACCATTCAACGAAACATCATCGATATGAGCTTTCGGAGCCCAAGGCCCACTCGTGTACCATTGATGACTGCACGACACAAAGCTTTACGCCTCGCCTGGGCCCGTCAACACCGACATTGAACTGTTGATGACTGCAAACACGTTGCCTGGTCGGGTGAGTCTCGTTTCAAATTGCATCGAGCGGATGGAAGTGTACGGGTATGGAGACTTTCTCATGAATCCATGGATCCTGCATGTCAGCAGGGGACTGTTAAAGTTAGTGGAGATTCTGTAATGGTGTGGAGCGTGTGCAGTTGGAGTGATGTGGGACCCCAGATACGTCTAGATACAACTGTCACAGGTGGGACGTACGTAAGCATCCTGTCTGATCACATTCATCCATTCATGTTCCTTGTGACTTGGGCAATTCCAGCAGGACAATGCGACACCCCACACGTCCGTAATTGCTACAGAGTGGCTCCAGGAACACTCTTCTGAGTTTAAACACTTCCGCTGGCCACCATACTCCCCAGACATGAACATTATTGAGCACATCTGGGATGCCTTGCAAACGTGGTGTTTCGAAGAGGTCTCCACCCCCTCGTAGTCTTAGAGTTTTAAGGACAGCCCTGCAGGATTCATGGTGTCAGTTCCCTCCAGCACTACTTCAGACATTAGTCGAGTCCATTGCGCGTCGTGTTCGTCACTTCTGCATGCTCGTGGAGGCCCTACACGATATTAGTCAGGTGTACAAGTTTCTTTGGCTCTTCAGTGCAATATAAATATAAATTAAAAAGAATATATAGAATATTGACTGTCTGGTGGCAAAATCTTGTCTCCTTACAGGTTGTAAAATTTGCTAAATATGTGTAAAAAAACTGAACGCAGGTAGTTGACCAGGGGTCAGGTGGGAAGTGGGAGGACGATGTGAAGCTATGGCAGTTCTGCCAAGGGTGCAGCATCACCTTGATATGCCTCTGTCAACAGCTCCAGTACTCCTGCCTCACTTTGAAAAATTGAAATATTGTCGACAGAGATCACCTGACTGAGTAGTAATCTTGTTCGATTTCATTGTGACAACAGTCACAAAAGCATTTCAAAATGCAAATAGCGGTGAACTTGTCTGTGATCGTCATCATACTATGTAAACTCACGTGCTGCAAGCAGTAAAGTAACATTCCCCACTAGGCTGTCAACGTAAGTTTGTTGACACGTCAGATCTTGTAGAAGACATTCTGATGATGATTACAGACTGGTGGGAACCAGTAAACTACACTACTGGCCATTAAAATTGATACACCACGTAGATGACGTGCTACAGAGGCGGAATTTAACCGACAGGAAGAAGATGCTGTGATATGCAAATGATTAGCTTCTCAGAGCATTCACACAAGGATGGTGCTGGTGGCAACACCTACAATGTGCTGACATGAGGAAAGTTTCCAACCGATTTCTCATACGCAAACAGCAGTTGACCGGCGTTGCTTAGTGAAACGTTGTTGTGATGCCTCGTGTAAGGAGGAGAAATGCGTACCATCACGTTTCCGACTTTGATAAAGATCGGATTGTAGCCTATCGCGATTGCAGTTTATCGTATCGCGACATTTCTGCTCGCGTTGGTCGAGATCCAATGACTGTAAGCAGAATATGGAATCGGTGGGTTCAGGAGGGTAATACGGAACGCCGTGCTGGATCCCAACGGCCTCGTATCACTAGCAGTCGAGATGACAGGCATCTTATCCGCATGGCTGTAACGGATCTTGCAGCCACGTCTCGATCTATGAGTCACCAGATGGGGACGTTGCAAGACAACAACCATCTGCACGAACAGTTCGACGACGTTTGCATCAGCATGGACTGTCAGCTCGGAGACCATGGCTGCGGTTACCCTTGACGCTGCATCACAGACAGGAGCGCCTGCGATGGTGTACTCAACGACGAACCTCGGTGCACGAATGGCGAAACGTCATTTTTTCGGATGAACCCAGGTTCTGTTTACAGCATCATGATGGTCGCATCCGTGTTTGGCGACATCGCGGTGAACGTACATTGGAAGCGTGTATTCGTCATCGCCATACTGGCGTGATGGTATGGGGTGCAATTGTTACTACGGTCGCAGGTTCGAATCCTGCCTCGGGCATGGATGTGTGTGATGTCCTTAGGTTAGTTAGGTTTAAGTAGTTCTAAGTTATAGGGGACTAATGACCTCAGCAGTTGAGTCCCATAGTGCTCAGAGCCATTTGAACCATTTTTTGCAATTGTTACACGTCTCGGTCACCTCTTGTTCGCATTGACGGCACTTTGAACAGTGGACGTTACATTTCAGATGTGTTACGACCCGTGGCTCTACCCTTCCTGTGAAACCCTACATTTCAGCAGGATAATGCACGGCCGCATGTTGCAGGTCCTGTACGGGCCTTTCTGAATACAGAAAATGTTCGACTGCTGCCCTGGTCAGCATATTCTCCAGATCTCTCACCAATTGAAAACGTCTGGTCAATGGTGGCCGAGCAATTGGCTCGCCACAATACGCCAGTCACTACTCTTAATGAACTGTGGTATCGTGTTGAAGCTGCATGGGCAGCTGTACCTGTACACGCCATCCAAGCTCTGTTAGACTCAATGCCCAGGCGTATCAAGGCCGTCATTACGGCCAGAGGTGGTTGTTCTGGGTACTGATTTCTCAGGATCTATGCACCCAAGCTGCTTGAAAATGTAATCACATGTCAGTTCTAGTATAATATATTTGTCCAATGAACACCCGTTTAACATCTGCATTTCTTCTTGGTGTAGCAATTTTAATGACCAGTAGTGTACATTTTAAAACGCTTTTGTGATTGTTGCCACAAGGAAGTAAAAGAACTCCTCACTTTCACTTAGGACAGTAAAGCCAGCAGCTGATTTGACCCTGTTGATTGAAGAAATCAGAGCGACTTGTAAAACACTTTGGGCGCTCCGAGACTCTGGAACTCTGGCACTTACGGGAAGTTCAACTAGTTGACTCATGAGACGGGTCAAAAGTGTGTTCCTGATGAGTAGCTGTGAGTGAGTTCAAGCCACATGCGAGAATGGACACTGCTGCTCGCTTGGGACCGTCTCGGCTCGGCGGCGCCTTGATCGCAGCTGACGCGGCCGGTTGCTTCACTCGGCAGGCACGAGCCACCGGCAGCGGCCGGCGTTGCCCAATGTGGATCTCGTTTTGTTTTTCCCGCTGGTCGGCGCCACTGCGGCCGGCACGAGCACATCTAGGCTAGGCGACCCCGCGGGCCACGCCCAGGCGGCGAGCGCTTTCTACACGGCTGAGCGATTCACTCCCGGGACCCGTGGCGACTAAGCCGTCGCCGACTAGCCCAGCTAGAACCAGCTAGACACGGCAACCGAGCTAGAAGCCTGGTCGCATTCAAATGCTCTCACTCCTGGTTAAGAGGCGTCTGAAAGCAAAATGTGTGACTCCTAATGACGGCCACACTGTTCCGCCTTTTACTTCTGTGCAGATAGTGAGCGAGATTATTAATGGAGTACTGAGTACAGTATGAAGTGCGGTAGCATGGTGAGGGAATGGCTGGGGGGGGGGGTTAGAGTGTGGTCCTGGGCTTCATGAATGCGGCCACCAAAACCCCTTCCACCCCACCCCCCCTCCCCAAAGAAAAAAGGTAGTAAAGTCGTGGAGGTATGTTCCATCTATGCAACTAATTGAAGGCAAAATGAGATTTTCACTCTGCAGCGGACTGTGCGCTGATATGAAACTTCCTGGCAGATTAAAACTGTGTTCCCGACCGAGACTCGAACTCGGGACCTTTGCCTTTCGTGGGCAAGTGATCTATCATCTGAGCTACCCAAGCACGACTCACGCCCCGTCCACACAGCCTTACTTCTACCAGTACCTCGTCTCCAACCTTCCAAACTTTACAGAAGCTTTCCTTTCAGGAGTGCTAGTTCTGCAAGGTTCGCAGGAGAGCTTCTATAAGTTTGGAAGGTAGGAGACGAGGTACTGGCAGAAGTTATGCTGTGTGGACGGGGCGTGAGTCGTGCTTGGGTAGCTCAGATGGTAAAGCACTTCGCCGCGAAAGCAAAGGTCCCGAGCTCGAGTCACAGTCCGGCACACAGTTTTAATCTGCCAGGAAGTTTCATAATTGAAGGCAGTTTGTTTATTGCCATACGCGTTAGCTTCTTTTATTTGGGAAACTTCTTCAGTAGCGATTTCCAGCGCTGTTATGTGTATGGTCTTGGAGATGTGTTCGTTAGTTTCCATGCTCCAGCCGGCCGATTTCTGGCGTTTTTTCGGCCACATTTGTCACATCGCATACATCATTTGCACTTTCCATTACGTGTTCAACACATGTTCATCACTTGGACTTTCCATTATGTGATCAACTATGTCGATGACTTGCACTTTCCTTTATCTCATCAACATAATGAGTTAACAGCGCGGGAAATCGCCACTGAAGGTGCTTAACAAATAAAAGAAGCGAAACGTGTATGGCAGTAAACAAACTGTCTTCAGTTAGTTGCATAGACGGAACATGCTTTGCTTTCTGCTTCTGCTTGTGCCGTTTTTCCCGCGGATACGCAGGCTCGGCATGGTTAATCGGGTGTGGCAATGTTAGTTGAAGGGGTGGCCGGATGCCCTTCCTGCCGCCACCCTGTACCCCCCGGGAAGGAATTAATGGACCTCAACTGTCTGCGACTAGTGTAATCCATGGAAGAGTGCGAAAGTGTTCAGACGTCTGCGAGCCATGTAACTGAGGCGGGACGTGGGGACCAGCCCGGTATTCACCTAGGGGGATGTGGAAAACCGCCTAAAAACCACATCCAGGCTGGCCGGCACACCGGCCCTCGTCGTTAATCCGCCGGGCGGATTCGATCCGGGACCTGCGCGCCTACCCGAGTCCAGGAAGCATCGAGTTAGCGCGCTCGGCTAACCTGGCGGGTTTGCATAGACGGAACATACCTCCAAGAATTTAAAGCAACTAAGGGAAATACGGAATACAGGGTGGGGTTGGGTTGATTTCAGAGAAAGAGACCAAACAGCGAAGTCATCGGTCTCATCGGATTAGGGAAGGATGGGGAATGAAGACAGTCGTGCCCTGTCAAAGGAACCACCCCGGCATTTGCCCGAAGCGATTTAGGGAAATTACGGAAAACCTAAATCAGGATGGTCGGACGCGGGATTGAACCGTCGTCCTCCAGAATGCGACTGCAGTGTGCTAACTACTGCGCCACCTCATTCGCTACGGAAAACAGAAAAATAATGATAATAAAGTTTTTGTAGCGCAGACAGAATTTATTTTTCTTTCGACTATGTGTTTCGGAGTGTGAGACCTCCATTATCAGCTGGATTTATGTCAGTTTGTGAGACATATTTGTAAGATACTCGTACGTACGTCTTTAGGGCAACCTGTGGCTTTATCAGTAGTCACAGTTCCTAATCCTCTCATGTTTCCGAACTGATGAACGGAATAAAGAGTCTAATGAACACATACATTGAATTGAGAGTAAACTGAAGATAGACAGTCGCGCGGAGTGGCCGCGCGATTTCAGGCGCCATGTCATGGATTGCGCAGCCCCTTCCGCCGGAGGTTCGAATCCTCCCTCGGGCATGGGTGTTTGAGTTGTTCTTAGCGTAAGTTACTTTAAGTTAGTTTAAGTAGTGTGTAAGTCTAGGGACCGATGAGCTTAGCAGTTCGATCCCTTAGAAATTCACACATATTTGAACATTTGAAGAAAGAGAAGTCATTATGGGTAGCAGAAATGAATTTAGCGACAAACTTAACAACAAAATTGATGATTACGAAATAGATAATGTGAGGAAATTCTGCTACTTTTCATCTATAATATCACCTAACAAGCGAAGCAAGGGGGGCATAAAAAGCAGACTAGTACAGGCATAGACGCCATTCCTGGCCAAAAGAAGTCTATTACTCGTAGTATCAAATATCGAACTTGAGGAATAAATTTCTAAGAATGTGCGATTGAAGCACAGCATCGTATGGAAATGGATCGTGGATTGTGGGGAAACCGGAAAAGAAGAGAATTTAAGCATTTGAGAATTGGCGCTATAGAATGAAGTTGAAAATTATGTGGACTTGTAAGTTAAGAAATGAGGAGGTTCTCCACAGAATCGCAGAGGTGAGAAAGATGTGGAAAATACTGGCAAGATGAAGGGACAGAACGATAGGACATGGGTTACAGAATAAGGAAAATTACTACGGTATTTGATGGAGCTGTAAGGAGAAAAATTATAGGGGAAGATTGAGGAGATTAGAATATGTCCAATAAGTAACTTCTTTATTACATTTCCTCCTCTTCTACTGAACTATTATCGACAGTTTTATTTAGACCATTGGCCACTACATTAGATAATTTCCACTTCGTCTGTTTCTGCACAAAAATGACAATATTCTGAAGGGTTGTTTTGCACTTTGGTATAAGGACCTCTGGGTCTCCGTCGGCTCGTTACAAATTAATAATTCGCTGCGCGAGATGCTCAGCATAGCGCCGTTGTCTCTCTCTCTCTTCCATTGCATTTATTCTATCCGTACACGAGGTGCATCTCGGGCACCTCCTCAGCAGTAAAACTGCTGTGTTCCACCGTTAACGTACAACTGACACTGCTAGAAAAAGAAAACCTAGCAGCACTGAGTGCATGCTTGAAAATTAAAAGCGAAATAGGCATTACTGTCGTCAGTAGCAAGTATCGGAGTGAATGGAATAAGTTTGTTTCCAAACAAAACATACAGCGCATACCGTCCTCATTTGCAGATATTTTCAGTGCAGTACACATGGAGGGTGGTAAGAAATCAAACGAAATCCAGCTTCTCTATAACGAGCTACCAGAGACGACAAGTCTTCGCCCAGAATGAGCACTGTTCTGTCTTCAGCCCTCATTAGTTCTTCGTCACGGTACGATTGAGGGCAGCACGGACAGCGGCACAGGTCACCCACTGTCTGTTCTCCTCCGCAGTTACATTGCGTCGGTTCTTTGGAAGTCCCTATTTGGCAAGATTGTGTCTGGATTTACGAATACCAGATCTTAGCACTGTTCAATGATATCGAGGTGGAGCAATCTTCTGGAATTAAAAGGATGAATCGCCAGGAAATATTCAGTCACATCCGATGTTTATATGAACTCTTACGGGAATCAAAAAATGGTTCAAATGGCTCTGAGCACTATGGGACTTAACTTCTGAGGTCATCAGTCCCCTAGAACTTAGAACTACTTAAACCTAACTAACCTAAGGACATCACACACATCCATGCCCGAGGCAGGATTCGAACCTGCGACCGTAGCGGTTGCGCGGTTCCAGACTGTAGCGCCTAGAACCGCTCGGCCACCCCGGCCGGCTCTTACGGGAATCGGCAAAAAGCCGCGGGTAATGAATTTAATGAGCAGGGGCACTATGAATGTAGTACGGGACACTAAGTGGGGTATGGGTCTCACGGGAGGCCTGTCAGAGATAATTCGCTGCCAACGCACTATCCTCTGTGCCCTCGGTGGCTCACATAGATGCCGGCACGGTAGCTCAGCGTGTTCGGTCAGAGAGACGGTGGTCCTCTGTAATAAAAAAAAAAACTGAGTAAAGGAATCAACGATCAACTTGAACGGATGTCATGTGACGTCCGCCCAGACCAAACGCAACGAACAACACCGAACAAAATAAAGAAACAAAACAAAAGTTGGATAGAGCGTCTGCTATGTAAACAGGAGATGCCGGGTTCGAGTCCCGATCGGGGCACACATTTTCAACTGTCCCCGTTGACTTATATCAACGCCTATATGCAGCTATGGATATTCGTTTCATTCTAACTTCTGATGTTGCCAAGGGTACGCCTTTGGGGAGGTTCTTCTGTTATGTAAACTGTGTAAATTGTAAATTACGTAAATTGTTGTTTTAGCAGTATTGCATAATATTGCACAGTTACGAAAAACCTTAGAAATTTTGTCGGTGAAGTTCGTGTTCACCCTGTATTTCATGGTACATTCCTTTTTTCTGTATCCTCTTCAGTTTCAACCTATTGTTCAAAGGAACAAAACGACGTACTGAATTTAAATCAGCAGTGTCGCATAGTTGAGGGACGTCGCGCCTGCATCACACGCATGGTTGGTCTGGCGCCTGCCGCGTGCTGGGAATGCCTCGACGTGCGATCCGCGATCGATAGACCGCTGTCGGAATGAAGCCACGCTGGGGGACACCGCGGCGATAGAACAGACCCCGCCTGGTACTCTGCTACCCCCGGGCCGTGAGACATCACTCCACCAGATGTAGCACTGCTCGACTTCACTACATTAACAGTCGAACAGTAGTAAGAGATAATATCTAAGGGTGCACCGTTCATAGAACTCTATCAATCCAATCAAACGCATGTAAAAATTCATCCGATAACCTTCAGAGGCTAACATCGATATCATGGTAGAAGGCTAGGTAAGAATTTCTCGCTATGACCATGAAAGACTGTATTTTTAAGTAAAAAAATTTCACACATTTTTTCAATGTCACCGAAATTTGTTCTACGTGTTTGCAGGGTGTGGACTTGTCCTTGAAATGCGATTCTAGAAGGCCTGTAAAGCACCAATCGTTGGCTGCCAGAGCATCATCACTAGATGGAAACTTTTTACACTCACCAGTTTCTTTTGATGTGGGGAGAAGTGGAAGTTAGATGGTGCCGAAACTAAAGTCCAGGGTCCAGAAGTTCGTACTTTAAATACCTAAGTTCTCTCACTGCCAAAGTAGAACAGTTTTTTTTCATGTCTTCTAAATGCTTTGATGCTGCCCGCCACAACTTCGGCCACGGTGTCAACCTTTACATCTCAGAGCAGCATCTCCGATTATTTGTTGGATGTAGTCGTGCTTGTGTCTTCCCCTACAATTTTTGCCCTCCACGGCTCCGTTTGTTGCGCCTATCGCTTCTTCTAGTAAATGATTTCCAAATATACCTTTCCTCACTAATACTGCGGAGAGTCTCAAACGCTTGAATTTCCTTCTTTTCCGATTATTTCACAGTCCACTGTGCAAAAGCAATATGTTAGGCGGCTACAGTGTCCTGATTTATTCGTTTGCAACTGAGGTTAATTTTAGTGTATTTTTTCGGCTATCTAGTCCAGAACTTTCGCATAGGATGCTTCAGCTGTTGTTTTCCTCCTTGCAAGGTATCGAAAAAAATCTCTTTCATATTCCGGAATACACTGGTCGCTATCTTTCCGACAGATAGAATTCCGCTTCTTTTTCTGATGCAAGTTTTTAGCCACGATTTTTTATCGTTGTTTCGTTATTGGTGTATCGTGCGAGGTGTCGCAGTGTTTAGCACACAGGATTCACATTCGGAAGGACAACGATTCAAATACCACATCCGCCCACCCAACTCCAGGTTTTCCGTGATTTCCCTAAATCGCTTCAGGCAAATACCGGGTGGTTTCTTTGAAACGGTTACAGCCGATTTCCTTCCCCTTCCTTCCGTAATCTGAGCTCTGACACGTCTCTGACTGCCTCGTTGTCGACATGACGTTAAATTCTTAACCTGCCTTCTTCTTTACTCGCGTGAAGTGGTCGGCACGCACCTCAACCGCAGAGAAAAACAGGGAAAAAAATCGGTCGACCGTTTTACAATGGTCTAAACATTACTGACAAATTCGTTTCAGCACTTGTTGTTAGTCACCATTTAACAAATGTAGCAGCTAGCACCCACATTTTCGTAATTTAATGTGTTCTAATAAATTATTGAGCCCGTGGTTGACAAAATGTTTTTGAAATTTCCTGGCAAATTAAAATTGTGTGCCGGACCGGGACTCGAACGTGGGGCATTGTCTATGTCTCCGCAATATTCTTTCTTCGATGAGTGCTAGTCCCTAGTTCCGCTAGGGCTAGGTATGCGGGAGAACTGAGAGGTTTGGAAGGTACCAGATCAAGTACTGGCGGAAGTAGGGTTGCTGGGCGGGGGGGTCAGGAGCAGTATTGGCATAGCGAAGTCAGCGGAAGATTAACCCGCAAAAGGCGAAGGTCCCAGGTTTGAGCCTTGGCTAAGCACTCAGTTGTAATCTGACACAAAGTTTCAGATCAGCGCACACTCCGCTGCAGAGTGAAAATGCTACAGAGTGAAAATGCATTTTGGAAAATCATTCTGACTTTGAGACTTTGGACCTGAATACGAGAGAACTAAATTAATTCATTTATAAAGTGAAGATGTTTATGCCTTAGCACTTTAACCCTTTCTGCGTCTGCGATTACAAATGGCATCATTAAGTATTCCTGGCTTTTTTAAGCTTCTCAATGCTTCAATGATACCATTTGGCATCGCTTCACGTAGTTCCAAGTTTGGCCAACAGATCACAGTGACGTTTGCTTTCGTGACTCGCCGTTTGTTTGAAGTGCAGAACAGAGAAGTGTCGTGAGTTGTGCTACTGCATTTGTGAGTGAACAATAACTGTTGTGTTTAGTTTTATTCTGTGTATAGCGAAATTCTTGGTTCTGGAACCATCTTTACGTAGTTCCTCAAGGGCAAGGGAAAGAAATACGGTAAGTTTACAATACAGTTATGTATGCATTTTTTGAGTAATTATTATGTAATTTCTAATGATGCCATTTGGAATCATTATTTTATTTATATATACTAAGATGGTATCTGTTCTTTCGGACATGTCCGAAAGAACAGATACCATCTTAGTATAGTTAAGGCTCACCGGCCACTTGACCATCTTCTTCTTCTGTGCGAATGCACAAACAGTCCCCGAACTCTTACGGGAATCGGCAACGCGCCGCGAGTAATGAGTATAATGGGCGGGGGCACTACGAACGTAGTGCGGGACAATACGTTGAGAATGTGGGTTTCGCGGGAGGCGTGCCAGAGATAAACCCGTGCAGTCGCGCTACCCTGTGTGTCCTCGGTGGCTCAGATGGATGCCGGCACGGTAGCTCAGCGTGTTCGGTCAGGGGGTTAGCTTCCCTCTGTAATAAAAAAAACTGAGTCAACGGATCAACAAAGAACCTGAACGTCTGCCGTCTGACGTCCGCCACGAAAAATTCATCGACCAATATAGAGCAAAATGGGATTAAAAAAAAAGATGGATAGAGCGTCTGCCATGTAAGCAGGAGATCCCGGGTTCGAGCCCCCGTCGGGGCACACACTTTCATCTGTCCCCGTTGACGTATGTCAACGCCTGTAAGCAGCTAAGGGTGTTCATTTCATTGCAATTTCATTATTTTATTTATTAACCAATAGCTTCAAAAGAACTGTTGCAATGGATATGGCATATGTGCAACATATACAGTAAATATTCGTCACAAAAAAAATTTCCCCAATTTTTTTTTCTAAATGTGACGCACAAAGGGTTAACTTCCTAGTTGTACTGACGAGCAGAAACAAATCGCACGCGATCTATGTAGCTACGTGCTGAGATGCAGCTAGCGACGCGCTGAGACGCAGTCACTAGCCATGACAGACGGCGGTGACAGGCGTGTGCCCCTCTCGCTTTCCTCTGCAGGCGCGGAGCGCGCAGGACGTTAGCCCGGCGCGGCGCCGGGGGACGGGTTTCGTACCCGGCAGCAGCACACGGAACACAGCCGGGCCGGAAGAGAAAGGCACCACGCTGCAACTCGCAGCTGCTGCCCCATGGCCCACTAGCCACCCTGGAGGAAAGTACGTCGCCCCCAACACAGCCCCTTCCTGTACGTCGCCAGCTAATCACAACGAAGAGTATCAGAAAAGAATGAAGAAAGAGTAGGCTCTAAAGTCCTGTCAATGACGAGGTTATTAAACAAGGCAAAGGCTCGCATTAGGGTCAGAAAATCGGTCGTTTCCTTTTCCAAGAAATCGTCCTGGTCTGTGAGTAAAGCGATTTAGGGAAACTACAGAAAATGCAAATCGGGATGTGTTCTTGTTAGGGTCATCAGTTCGAAGAAATACAGTGTCGCTGGAAAGGAGAGTGCTTACAGAACACTCGTACGACTAATTCTAGAAAATAGATCAAGAGTGTGGAACCGTGCCAAATAGGACTAAAAGGAGGTATTGAACGTACAGTCAATCAGGATAATTTTTTACCTCACAGAGCATCTTCTTACCACTTACTATTTGTCTTTCAAATGGCTGATATTCCACCTACTTATTTTGTTTGAAAAGTAACAGTTTTATTACCTGTTTTACATTTAGACTAAAATAATGGCAGTACGTGGAACACCTGCCATTTGAAGCAAAAATAGAAAGTAGTACAAGGATACTCTGACAGGTAAAAATTACCCTAACTCACTACATACATAAAAGGGCAGCATGAATGGTCACAACTACGTTTGGCTCATTGTCGAGAGACGCGGAGATGCCGAAGAAACGGAACTGGCAGACACTTCAACATACACGCAAACTATCCTGGGAAAGCCTATTTAGAAAGTTTCTTGAACTAGCTTTAATTGATGGACACGGGAATATAATACAACTCCCTGCGTATCACGCCAGTAGGAATTTCTAGGGCACGATTCGACTAATTATATCGTGCAAACTGACATTCAAGCAGTCAATCTTCCCGCCTCGACACATGATTAGATTAGATGTTCCAATAGATCAAGAAAGAGGAGATCCTCTAGGATGTAGAATATTTCAGAAAACACGAATTCATAGTAAACATTTGCATTATTGATTGTTCCCTTGGTTCTTGGTAGGACATTTTATACATCATGAATGTAAAAACACACGGCAGTGGTATAATATTCTGCCATATTTATTATTTCACGAATCGTTTTTCGGCTGTTACGCCATTGTCAAGTACAGAGAAAAATATGTACGGCAGGAAAATTTTTGTGAGTTCAAAAATTTTAAAATAGTGTAACTACAGAGTATCTTTCGAAACCAACTGAGATACTCTTTAATGTTTCGTTTTTTGTTTCCTGATGCGTTGCCAATGGCCTAAATTATACTCTATTTATAAACTTTTTTTACTTATCACATATAATCTACTGTATCCGTTTGCGAACGTTTTTAGAGAAGAGACACTTTATTTGCCTAGCTGATCAACGCGTATGTTCATTTATAGTTACGCTTTCTGGAAAACGCTTACATTTACATATACAGCTCTAAGAAATTTGTTTCTTCTAGAATTATAAAAACTGAATTCCTCAAGACTTTAGCAGCACTACACATTCACTGAGATTCACGTTTTACTCATTGTTAGCACAACGTATTTGCGTGATTGATACTACACTTACAACTTTTCTGCTATTGTAGTGTTCTATCAGAGGAGTCGTAATGACATTCACATCATTTATTTATGGAACGCTCGGAAAGTATGAATCTGAGTTGATTTGAACGCTGCTCCTAGTTTAATGTCAGTCTCCCGCTTTTTCTGGCTTTGTACGACTACTTACGTACTTCATTCATATCGTCGAAGATGTTATTAGGTTCTTGTTTGAAATCATTATATGTTGTTGTGGTGTTCAGTCCGAAAACTGATTTGATGCAGCTTTCCACGCCAGTTTATCCTGTGTAAGTCTCTTCATCCCTGTATAACTCCTGCAACCTACATCCACTTGAACCTACTTGACTGTAATCAAGCCTTGCTCTCCGTCTACAGTTTTAATCCCTTCAGATATTCCTCTATTACCAAACTAGTCCTACTATCAACCTATCTCTTCTTTTACTCGATTGCGTTAAAAATTTCTTTCGTTTCTGACTCGACTGAGTACTTCTTGCCTAGTTATCCGATCTAGGGAGCTACTTTTCTGCAATAATCTGTAGCACCACGATTCACTTCTTGTCTGTACCGCTTACCACCCACATTTCACTTCCGTATTACGGCTACAGAAGAAACCGTGAAAAGTGTTCATAACACTTAAATTTATTTTAGGCTTTAACATATTTCTCTTCTGTAGAATAGTTTTGCTTGCGATTCGAATTCTGTATTTTGTACTCTCTTGACTTCATCTATCGCTAGTTATTTTGCTTCCCAAGAAGCAAAACCCTCGAACTAATATCACTATCTCACTTTCTAATCTAATTCTCTTAGTACCGCACACTGGACTCGCATTCGGGAGCACGACGGTTCAATGCCGCGTCCGGCCATCCTGATTTAGGTTTTCCGTGATTTCCCCAAATCGCTCCATGCAAATGCCGGAATGGTTCCTTTGAAAGGGCACGGCCGGCTTCCTTCCCCGTCCTTCCCTAATCCGATGAGACCGATGACCTCGCTGTCTGGTCTCCTCCCCCACACAATCCAATCCAAATCTTAGTACCGCCTGATTTAATTCTACTACATTGGTTTACTTTTTTTCTGCTGATGTTTAATTACAATCTCTTTTCAAGAGAGTTTCAGTTCTGTTCAACTGATCTTTCAAGACCTTTGTTGTCTCCGGCAGAACCACAGTTTCATCGCTAAAAGTTCAGATTTTTGTTTCTCCTCTTGAAATTTTTTTCCTTCTCACACCTGTGTTTGGTTTCGTTTACTGCCTTTTTCATCTGTTATACGACTTTAAAATCACTCTGTTTTACGCACGATACATGGCTGCTGTACATACTAAATTTGCTATTGACTGCAAGCAATTTGACTTAAACGTATTCGAGACGCAAAATGGAGCCAGTGTCGAGAGACAGTGAGTCTACTTGGGAGGGAGTCAGCAAGTGACAGCGTAATCGGATAGGAAAGCGAGGAATGGTGCCTGGCGAATATCGATGAAAGGCGTGCTTGCATTGGACATCAGAGTCCGTCACCACTGATTTCTGTTGATTCCCAGCAAACTACAGCGGTCTTTACTCGCTGGAACATCTGATACGGTCGCCCGACAGATGTTTCAGATTTCTAAGTCAGTTCTTATCTTATGTAAAGAGTTGCTGTGCTACGTTGAAAATGTAATCCTTGCTATTCATTACCTACACCCTTCGTGTACTTCTAGAGCAGACAGTCAACTGATCCTCTCACTACGCAGTGGAGTGTGCGCTGTTTTGAAACTTCCTGGTAGATTAAAAGTGTGTGCCGGAGTCGGATTCGAACCCAGAACCTTGCCTCTCATTGGAAATGCTCTTAATAAGTCAGCTATCCAACCCTCACATCTTTACCTCCACCAGTACCTCTCACCTACTTTCCAAACTTCACAGGCGTTGTCTTTCTTTTGCACGAAAAAAATGACGATGGTGGAAGTGCAAGGGATATAAAATTCAAACTGGCAATAACAAGAAAAGACTTTCTGAAGAAAAGAAATGTGTTAACATATACGGCCTGACAAAAAAGTGAAGAAACCTGAAGAGCCGGTCGTTATGGCCGAGCAGTTCTAGGCGCTTCAGTCAGGAACTGCGCAGCTGCTACGGTCGAAGGTTCGAATCCTGCCTCGGGCGTGGATGTGTGTGATGTCCTTAGGTTAGTTAGGTTTAAGTAGTTCTAAGTCTAGGGGACTGATGACCTCAGATGTTAAGTGCCATAGTGCTTAGAGCCATTTGAAACATTTGAACCAAGCTGAAGACATGCTCGGATGTCAAGGCAACTTCGTACACGAAAACACCACCGGTAGGTATGTTAATGAATGGAGTTGGGATTCTTTGTGCCAGGTGTAATGGCCACCAGAGTGGCATTACTGCTGTTCGTGTTTAGTGTTGATACCAGGCCTGGTGCCGGCCGGAGTGGCCGAGCGGTTCTAGGCGCTACAGTCTGGAACAGCGCGACCGCTACGGTCGCAAGTTCGAATCCTGCCTCGGGCATGGATGTGTGTGATGTCCTTAGGTTAGTTAGGTTTAAATAGTTCTAATTTCTAGGGGACTGATGACCTCAGAAGTTAAGTCCCATAGTCCTCAGAGCCATTTGAACCAGGCCTGGTAGAGTGTATAAGAGTGTGAAGAGCGTCAGATGTTGAGTGATCACTGTGAAGATGCCGCGTACTCGTGTGAGACAGCGTTCTCATCAATTGACAGAATCTGAAAGGCACCTCATTGTGCGTCTCCATTTGGGCGGCTGATCGAATCGTGCCGTATCTAGACCCGTGGGGCATTCGTATGTGACACTGGCCCGATGTTGGACTCCATGGGAACGTGAGGGCAGACATATTCGTCATCAAGATTCCGGTCGAACACGTCTAGACTACCCACAACAATCTTCGTCATCCTGCAACATTGGTAGGAAACTTAGCAGGAGCAGGACTCGGGAAACACCGTCCCAAGCCTCAAAAAACTACACAGACGACTGCATGTGGAGCGGTGCAGTGACCAAGAAACATGGACTGATGATGAACTGCGTCGCATTGTGTTTACCGAAGAATCGAAGTTCTGCACTGCCCTTGTGGCAATCTGAAGAGAGATCGCATTCTTGCAGTGTTTTAGTGAAACACAGCGATGTTACTTGCGGCCTAATGGTGTGGGGAGCCATCCTTCAAGTCACAGTTGGTAGTGAGTGAGGGAAGTCTGAGGGCACAGCGGTGCGAGACGCTCGTCCCGTGTTCTCATTCGTTACCTCTCATTCGATGGTATTTTGGAGCCATTTTTCAACAGCACAATGCTCGTCCACACTTGTCACGTGTCTCTACGAACTTTCTATATGATGCTGACGTACTCCCGTGGCCAGCAAGATCCTCAGATCTGTCACCCATACAGGAGTGTTGGACCAACTCGGATGTCATTTCTGTACCACTGCCAGTATCCAGAATAGCCCCAGTCCTCGTGTCCAGGGTACCAAGGACCAGTTACAACAGCTGCGAGCCACCCTGCCGCAGGCGAGAATACAACGGGTTTATAACACCCTTCCCAACTGAATCGCCGACTGGGGTGACCGAGCGGTTCTAGGCGCTACAGTCTGGAAGCGCGTGGCCGCTACGGTCGCAGGTTCGAATCCTGCCTTGGGCATAGATGTGTGTGTTGTCCTTAGGTTAGTTAGGTTTAAGTAGTTCTTAGTTCTAGGGGACTGATGACCTCAGAAGTTAAGTCCAATAGTGCTCAGATCCATTTGAACCAACTGAATCAGTGCGTTCATCCAGGCCAGATGCTATGTAACGTCGTTTGGATAATTGGGCTCTTTTTGGACACCTAAGTATCGACCAAAGCTTCTTGTTTTAATTACATTATTTATTCAGATTTTTTTGCTGGAACAGTTTCAGGCATTACTGGCGCTTAGCTAGAAGAAGACAGTCCATTTTTTAACTTAACATCTCTCAGTGTTTATAATGAATTAGAGCGCTACACCTTTGTCAATCCCAGTCCTACTAAGGCACTCGCTGGAAGTAAGGCAAACCCAGGAAACCCTAATTCAGAATGGCCAACGCGACTAGATCCACAACCCATCCAACGCACGAGTCCATTACCTTGACCACCAGGCACATGCTGGTCTCTGGTGCTATGTTGTTGAACGTTCTGTCGCAGTATTTTAAGAAAGGCGACTTTGCACGATGCACAACGCTTTCCACGGGTAGTATCCGCAAAGTTTCATGCAGGTGATATAACTGTAAAGAAAGTACCTCGTGGGCCGGCCGGAGTGACCGTGCGGTTCTAGGCGCTACAGTCTGGAACAGCGCGACCGCTACGGTCGCAGGTTTGAATCCTGCCTCGGGCATGGATGTGTGTGATGTCCTTAGGTTAGTTGGGTTTAAGTAGTACTAAGTTCTACGGGACTGATGACCTCAGAAATTAAGTCCCATAGTGCTCAGAGCCATTTGAACCAAAGTACCTCGTGAAATAGAACACTGGAAATATCAGTCGACTGCAAAGCACACTGAAATCACCCAGGCTACTGTCATGTTACATCGTTCTTACACTCCTGGAAATTGAAATAAGAACACCGTGAATTCATTGTCCCAGGAAGGGGAAACTTTATTGACACATTCCTGGGGTTAGATACATCACATGATCACACTGACAGAACCACAGGCACATAGACACAGGCAACAGAGCATGCACAATGTCGGCACTAGTACAGTGTATATCCACCTTTCGCAGCAATGCAGGCTGCTATTCTCCCATGGAGACGATCGTAGAGATGCTGGATGTAGTCCTGTGGAACGGCTTGCCATGCCATTTCCACCTGGCGCCTCAGTTGGACCAGCGTTCGTGCTGGACGTGCAGACCGCGTGAGACGACGCTTCATCCAGTCCCAAACATGCTCAATGGGGGACAGATCCGGAGATCTTGCTGGCCAGGGTAGTTGACTTACACCTTCTAGAGCACGTTGGGTGGCACGGGATACATGCGGACGTGCATTGTCCTGTTGGAACAGCAAGTTCCCTTGCCGGTCTAGGAATGGTAGAACGATGGGTTCGATGACGGTTTGGATGTACCGTGCATTATTCAGTGTCCCCTCGACGATCACCAGTGGTGTACGGCCAGTGTAGGAGATCGCTCCCCACACCATGATGCCGGTTGTTGGCCCTGTGTGCCTCGGTCGTATGCAGTCCTGATTGTGGCGCTCACCTGCACGGCACCAAACACGCATACGACCATCATTGGCACCAAGGCAGAAGCGACTCCCATCGCTGAAGACGACACGTCTCCATTCGTCCCTCCATTCACGCCTGTCGCGACACCACTGGAGGCGGGCTGCACGATGTTGGGGCGTGAGCGGAAGACGGCCTAACGGTGTGCGGGACCGTAGCCCAGCTTCATGGAGACGGTTGCGAATGGTCCTCGCCGATACCCCAGGAGCAACAGTGTCCCTAATTTGCTGGGAAGTGGCGGTGCGGTCCCCTACGGCACTGCGTAGGATCCTACGGTCTTGGCGTGCATCCGTGCGTCGCTGCGGTCCGGTCCCAGGTCGACGGGCACGTGCACCTTCCGCCGACCACTGGCGACAACATCGATGTACTGTGGAGACCTCACGCCCCACGTGTTGAGCAATTCGGCGGTACGTCCACCCGGCCTCCCGCATGCCCACTATACGCCCTCGCTCAAAGTCCGTCAACTGCACATACGGTTCACGTCCACACTGTCGCGGCATGCTACCAGTGTTAAAGACTGCGATGGAGCTCCGTATGCCACGGCAAACTGGCTGACACTGACGGCGGCGGTGCACAAATGCTGCGCAGCTAGCGCCATTCGACGGCCAACACCGCGGTTCCTGGTGTGTCCGCTGTGCCGTGCGTGTGTTCATTGCTTGTACAGCCCTCTCGCAGTGTCCGGAGCAAGTATGGTGGGTCTGACACACCGGTGTCTATGTGTTCTTTTTTCCATTTCCAGGAGTGTATTAACACCTTCGCTCTAGTTCTTGGGATTACGTATATTCCTTGCGTAAGTTTCAGATTTTCGTCGTTTTTTGGAATAATCACCAACGTGAACCACTCAGTAAACATCGTAATGACGTAACATTTTTCAAGGTTCAAGGCGTTGACAGTGGTAGTGTGGAGAACCAAGTACCGCCGGAGTGATGACAAGTGACATACATCCTGAAAGTCGAGATGAATGCTTCGGCTGTTGCTCGCTCTGAGCACAGTAAGCTACATACCTCGTAACGCTGAACCATCTCGGCGGAAGTGAAAGTGGTGTAGTGCACGGTTTCAAGTCGACTCTCGCCCATCACGTAACTTCGACATCGGAGCCGACGCACCACGGCGTGGCCAGTGCAGCTTGCATCGCGTGCACAACAGCCCGTCCCTTCTAACATTACTGCTCTCTTCTGCCTCCACCAAGTTATTTCCATGTAGGCTGCACCCTCTCGGTGCTATGCTCCCAGACGTAAAGCATTTCTTTTGCCTTATCCAACAAATTTAATCTGTTTGTTTTGTAAATTCAAATGTCGTTCTTATTGGAATGTAATACTCATTTACGTTCCAGACGTTTTCGTCTTATATATTTAAGATCCCTCCGGTGGATTTTTTAATAAAATAACACGGTTTTGTTTCGACATGTGATACTATAGATTCGAAACCGGTCACACTATAATTTGTACGTGGGTGAAATGTTACCTGCTGTTACTCGTCTGCCGTGCCAAAATCTGCTTTTTCTTTCATATAGTCATAGGTTAGAGGGCACACATCCACTTCACTTACAAAAACTCAGTACATATTCGCTTTTAATTTCCTGGTTTTCACACATCGTGTTTCGTTAGATAAATGCTATGAAACACTTCACTGCCGATCTGGCAAGAACTTGTTTTCTAGTGCAAGAAATGTGACGATTATTGATGTAACATTATTCGTCAACTTAGCAAATATACCAACAAATTTGTTACATTTAATCTTATAAAGTTCTCTATTATGGCGTATAGGAAGTATTTTGTGCGTAAGTATATTTATTCCGAGCAAGTACTTTTAGTAGAAATGAACGTAATAATGAGACTCCTGTTGTTGTCGTTAGGGTCTTCAGTCCGAAAATGGATTGTTGCAGCTCTCCATGCAACTCTATCCCGTGCTAGCCTCTTCATCTTCGACCAATTATTGCAACATACGTACTCCTGAAACTGCTTACTTTATTCATTTCTTGGTCTCCACCTACAATTTTTGCCCCCCCCCCCCCTCCCCCTCTTTCCCTCCATTATTAAATTGCTGACTCCTTGATGTCTCAGAATGTGTCCCACCAACCGATAAGTTCTTCTAGTCAAGTTGTGCCACAAATTTCTTTTCTCCCCAATTCTATTCAGTACCTCCTCATTAGTTGCGTTATCAGATTCCTAATGGGATTGTACTACTAATGTGCTAGCATCATAGAAATGGATACAAAAAATTGCAACCAGCTATTTCAGAATATCTGATACTTACTACGTAGGTTGGAACTTCAATAGTGGCAACACTGCTGTGGAGACACTATGCAATGGAATCTACTGTTCTCGCTGATAGCACACGTTGTTGACATATCTACCTTACCTCCGAGCAAATGCCCATCCCACGTCACCGGCGTGCGCACAGTCGAGGGAAACACAGTTACTTGTGAGCGAGTGGTCTAACGTAACGGCGTCATTATGCTTTCGAAACAGGAACAACGGAGTTGGATCAAGATTGAATGTGTCAAAGGTCGTACAGCACGACAGTGTCATCAAGGTCTTCAAGAGGCGTGTGGGGAATCGGCATTGCCGTGCAGAACAGTGGCACGTTGGGTAAAAAGCCTTCAAAGAAGGTCGGCAAACTTTGGCAGACATGCGTCGGGCAGGTCGTCCTAGCGTCTCTGAAGAAGTAGTGCATGCTGTTGCCGCGTTAGTGGACAGTGATCGACGCCATACGATTCGTGAGCTCGCCCACGAAACCGGATTAGCGCATACGACTGTGCTTCGCATCCTCAAGGAACGCCTAGGCATGCGAAAAATTGCATCACGATGAGTTCCGCATGACTCGACAGAAATGCAGAAATGGATGTGTTACTACGCTGCTCAGACGCACTTTGAGCGCTATGTGCGGGAAGGAGAGGCTTTCTTACGCCGTAGCGTAACACTGGATGAGACATGGGCCACATCGTACGAGCCAAAACTGAAACGCCAATCCAACGAATGGCGTCATTATGGGTCGCCGCAAAAGTCGAAAGTGCGTCAGAGGCCCAGTATGGAGGAAGTTATGGTGATTCTCGTGTACGACTGTGATGGTGTTATCCTAACGCATTACGTTCCTCTGCGGCAGACCGCCAATGCACTGTATTACTGTTCGATTTTGGAGAATCACCTGCGACCAGCTTTGCGAAAGAAGCCGCGACAGTTTCTGCGCAACCCACCCATCATTTTGCACGACAATGCGCGGGCGCATACAGCGTAAGCTGTGGCTGCTCTGTTCGGTCGATGGGACTGGTCAGTACTGTACCATTCACCATACTCCCCGGACTTAAGTCCTTCTGACTTTGATTTGATTCCGAAGATGAGGGAACCACCTCGTGGCATTCGCTTCAGAACTGTTCCAGAGATTCGACAGGCAGTAGACCGCTCCATTCGCACCATCAACAAAAACAGGTTCTGCTAACGGTATACTATGCCTTCAACATCGCTGGCAACGGGTTCTACACAAAGCTGGTGACTATTTTGAAGCACAGTAACAGGTGCAAACATGTAACTCTTTTGTATCGGTTGTGAATAAATAGTTGCCACTATTTAAGTTCCAACCCTTGTATATGCAAATCACAGAAACTTCCGTAGCGAGAGGTATTTTTTATTGTTCTGTACACTGAAGTTTCTTTCCTTTCTACTGATGGACGGAGTATAGGGATAACTCTTTAATACCGCTTCGAGGTCTTATTATTACTATCTTGCAGGCGTGATATGTGCGAATTTTTATATGTTTCGCGCACCTCTTTATGAGGAATAACTTTGAGGATGTGGTAAGACCAAAGAAAATATTAATCAAATGTGGTAGATGTTAGGAAGTACATTAGTAATTAACTATATTTTAGCTAGTGTAAGTCATTTGTGCTTAATAAACCTGAATTTAACATAGTAAAATAAGTATTAAATTCGCTAGCTTTCATGGCAGTGATGCCCCTGATCTCTTACTACTGCTGTTATTATGGTAACATGTGCAGTGATATTTACAATAGAATAGCATTATCTGTGTACCATAAAAGAAGAGATTTCTTCGCAATGAGCATTATCTTCTTGGCCCGTAGTTAAAAGGAATTTTCAATCTTTGTATCTGAATAGTCAGATAGGAATGTCTCATGTCTCTTTAATTTATAGGTATTCTCAATTTTTTGCTTTATATCACTCCGCAACTCGCTGAAAATCTTCACAGCAGAACACGGGCCGCCACTCTAAATCCCATATAAGCAGGCAAGGTCTATATGGAAAATATTTTTCTGTGACACTCGACCGATTTTGTAAACAACCCTGTCTTCATTTGTGCTACCCTTCTTTTTATGCGTTCGACGTCCCTTTCGGTAGCAGCTCGAGTAGTATTCAGCTGTAGGTATAGTCGAAAATATTTAAGCTGAAAAGCTAACAAAGTCCATTCTGGTCCAGTAGTAGTCGTCTATTATGAACCACCTCGGGTGACCTGAGGCAACGGCCTTGCCGCAGTGGATACTCCGGTTCCCGTGAAATCACCGAAGTTAAGCGCTGTTGGGCGTGGACGGCACTTGGATGGGTGACCCTCCAGCCGCCATGAGCTGTTGCCATTTTTCGGGGTGCACTCAGCCTCGTGAAGCCAACTGAGGAGCTACTCGACCGAACAGTAGCGGCTTCGGTCAAGAATACCATCATAACGACCGGGAGAGCGGTGTGCTGACCCCACGCCCCTCCTATCCACATCCTCCTCTGAGGATGACACGGCGGTCGGATGGTCCCGGTAGGCCACTCGTGGCCTGAAGACGGAGTGCTCAGGTCACCCGACGATGATCTAAAAGCACTTATATCTATCTGGAAAGAAGTACTGTGAGGATAAGAATCACCTACATCTCACGTAGGGTGGAATGGAGCTGAGAAAGGCATGATATAGAAGCATAATTCAGCAACGCCTAGAGCAATTTTAATCAAATTTTCTATATACATGACTCATAAAAATGCTGTGGGAATAAACATACCGCCGGCCGGTGTGGCCGAGCGGTTCTAGGCGCTACAGTCTGGAACCGCGCGACCGCTACGGTCGCAGGTTCGAATCCTGCCTCGGGCATGGATGTGTGTGTTGTCCTTAGGTTAGTTCTAAGTTCTAGGGGACTGATGACCACAGAAGTTAAGTCCCATAGTGCTCAGAGCCATTTCAACCAATAAACATACCTCTACCACCTCTAAGGGTGGGATTAGAGTGAGAAGCAGCAACAAATATATAAAAATATCCGATAAAGACCGGTATTAGTACCGAGTTTCATCGCTAGGCTCGTTGGCGATAGTCCTGATGCCACTTCAGCCCTGGGGGGAGGGAGGAGTGTTGCAAACAAAATGATGTATCAACAGTGTAACGCTTGAAGCAAGACTTACCAAACTTAACACTCGTATCAGCATCCCATTGGCTGAGCGTGGAAGTGAAAAAGTGCGGCATAAAATCATAACTCGAGAACGCATGCAGCAGTTCCAACCAAATTTGGTACACTCAACACTTATTATTTGTATAGAAGTACTGTGGGAGTAAGATACCCCTACTGCCCCTAGAGATGGAAATGTCAAAATTATTTGAAAACGACCTGTTGATTTTTTCTCTGTATTCAGATGACTTGGAATATGCTTTAAGCGCAGTATGTATCTTACCTCTCTTCTTCTGTGCGTCAACCAGATTACGAGAATAAACGTAGCAGCTAGCCCATAATTTTGTCAGCGTGTCTCCGGGTCAAAGGTAATGCGAAACGGCTCAATACCACTACGAGTAAAACATTTCCCCTCCTCTCTAGCGTCGCATGGTGTAAAACATCAGAGAAGGAGACCGTTGACAACAACAGTCCTTTTTTTTTTCGAAATGACAATCAGGTACTGTCGGCAGTATGTCTCAAACGGAACTTAAGTCTGTCGATTAGATTCAGTGGAAAGAAAAATAGTGAAACTATTTTGAAGAAACAGAAACAGGTTATGAACGACAACATCGACTTCAGATACCTACGAAACATGTGGGAAAATATGTCTGAAATATGTTAAATGTAGAAATGATTGTGAAATATATATGACACTTGTACACCTGGACGAAGCCACTGGAAGAAAGCTAGTTCGATAATAAAAGGCAATTAGTTATTTTTGGCATACGACGCAATTGTTTCACGATGGAAATTTCTTCTTTAGAGTGGAAGCACTCCGTAAATAACAGTTCTGAAGCCAAAAACGTGTGCGTATTCGAACTTGGATCACTACGCCATGCTGGCGAGATTCTTGCCAACTATGCCAGCGGAGCACGATTAACGGCACCCCCAAAGCTTCAGTCTGCCAGAACTTCCCATACTTCACAGAGGCTCTTGCGCAGTCTCTTGCGTTATCACCTGTGAGAGAAAGTATACGGCAGACAACGATTTATCATCTATCTATGCAATGTACAGAATTATACTTTCAATCTGCAGTGAGTAAACATTATAATAAAACTTCCTAACACAAGGAGTTGACCTCGAGTTGGGCCCACGTATTTAATCTGCTACAAACTTTCGACACAGCTGTTTGATGAAGCGGATAATGATAACGTAGCTTCAAAAACCGCGCAGAATGAAAGTCAGTCTCGTTCTTGGCAGTTTACGAGCTACTGACACAACCTGCAGGCCAGATGTATGAATTCATAGCGTCCACAACTGTAAGCAGGCTGTTAGAACATAGTGCAGTGGTTGTAAGTGCGCACTGCACCGAAAAGAAAAATAAAGTACTTTTACATTTCACTGGCTCTGTTTCAGTTAGCCAACGGCCTAGCGGCTCTTAATTCAGGCAATTCTCATACATTACGGATGGCGCCAGTCGACCTCCACTGATAGCTATGTCCTGTGCAAAAACAATCTGAAGTACGGATATGATGAACATTGAGCAGTACTCACCGATGATGATCTCTGTGCGTGCGCGGCCACTGCTAGCAGGGCCAGAACCAAGACGGCAGTCCGCTTCATGGCGACTGCCTCTGCAACAAGAATGCACAAAAAAGTTCATTTTCTCGTCGTAATGGACGAAAGCAAATCAATGGACAAACAAACCTGAGGTTTTTGTAACAGCGAATAAAACTTACAATACCAGAGAGGCCATATACAACATGACACTGTATTATGACAGCAACAAAGCACAGTGATTTGTGACTCTTGAACTTATGAAACAAGTAAAAATGAAAAAGGAGAAGTAAGCAGCAGATATTTAGCCGTTTGTAAACCTCATATTCAAAACCACCGACCAGTTACAGCTCCAAAAGAGGGGAGGAAGTCAAGGGGGGAGGGGGGGCGAGGGTCGGGCGGGCATGAAGGGTGAAGTGTATATCTTTTTACCTTGGGTGATTGTAATGTTTACTTGCTACGCGTAGTATACTCATGAATAAGTATGGGAGGAAAAAAATAGCACCAACGGGACCTCCCATCTTAACGTCCGTATGCGAAGGACGCATAATCATGAATTGCCTTTCATTTGGGAGGCAAGGATTTAATTGCCCCGATGCCCTTGTACACTTAGATATTGCTCGCTTTCGTTAGGTTGTTCAAGGTTCCACTCCATCTGCAGTAATATAATTGCCGACGGGACGTTACACCCAAATCAAACCCAATCGAAATTAGAGCTCGCACGGAGAAATTCGTATTACCCATGCGCTGTTCGAGAATGGATCAGTAGAGAAATTGTCTAAAAGCGATTCGATGAACCCTCTGCGAGGCACTTAAGTGTTAATTGCGGAGTAGACATGTAAACGTAGATGTAGAATCTTTCTTCTGCTTATTTAATAATCATAAACATTTACACCCATGTTCTCACCCCTTGACATACTGTGAAGAACTTTGGAATTTCAGCCGCGTTTTTGTTTCAAATAATGTGTGGGCTAGAAGTATAGGTGTTTGGTAGACCCACATGTTCTCCAAGTACGTCTTTTAAGTGCTGGTTACAAGGACTTTATGCAGAACACTTTTTCAGACTTATTACAGGACGTGCATTTGCAAATAAGGGGAAGCATGTGGTAAGTACGTCTTTTAAGTGCTGGTTACAAGGACTTTATGCAGAACACTTTTTCAGACTTATTACAGGACCTGCATTTGCAAATAAGGGGAAGCATGTGGTTTACGCGTGATGCAGCTCCAGCATATCTCAATCATATTGTTCTAAATGCGATATCTGCTGTGACACTGAGGCAGCTAAAGGAGGACACCTGCTAGTCTCTAGCCTAAAACGTACCACGAGAATTGTCGTTCACCCAACAAAGTTGCTGTAAATTAACTAAGACAATTAATTTTAGTTATTGCTTATGAACTTCAGTTGTAGGACTTTTACCTTGATACAAGATGGATGTAAACTTTCAATTAGTCAAGGGATTCTGAGCCTGAAGTATGAATATTTTTAATGTTCTAGTGTAATCCACGTGCAAATGTTGTAGGAGTATTTGTGGCACACCCTGTAATACCAGACATTTCTCGCGCGCACACACACACACACACACACACACACACACACACACACACACACACACACACACAACCTCACGGGCCTCGCCAAATTCACTAATGTTTTCCATGTGAATTGAGAGATGTTAACTCCAACATGCGAAGATATTACAGGTCAAAAATAAAAATTCTAGCAGAAAAAGTTGTTATTTCAAGGCAATGCCTGATAATCAAAACTGAACACATTTTGTCCTATCTGTAGTTGTATGTTTTACAGTATGTTTTACAGTTACTCATAAAAATAGTGGTAAGAATATTGATTTACGGAAGAAAAACGTAACGGTTGCGTTTAACAAATAAAGAAAATTATCAGTATTAATTTATGTAAGCTTTTGTACTCCATGCCCCCGAAAACTGAGGACGATGACGACATGACATTCCCGAATTGGTTTTTCGTTACTGGTGACGTCGACGCTGACTATACTACAAATTTAAATCTATCTTTTTCTTAGTTCTCCAAACTACAGTGTTAATATGATATTTCAGGTGTATTTCCGAATACTGTGTGACGTTTACGAGTGCTCTTGTAATATGCTGTGTAGTGTGTAGTGGATAAAGATGCAAATGAATGAAAGGGAGAGGACAAACCGCTGTGCCAAATCATCGCTAACATCACATCCAAACAGTCTTCTGCAGTTTTCCTAAACTATTTCAAATGAATACTTGGACTGTGCAATCGATAAAGACACGGACAATTACTTTCCCCACTGGTCTCACGTTGAGCTAGTGCATCACCTCTATTGACGTTGCTGTCAACAATACGTCAGAGTCTACCAAACCGGAACTTTCTAGATGATTAAAACTATATGCTGGACCTAAACTCTAACCTGAAACTTTTTGTTTCTTATCGTCTGAGCTATTCATGAAAGACAAAAGGGCCGGCCGAGGTGGCCGAGCGGTTCTAGGCGCTACAGTTTGGAACCGCGCGACAGCTACAGTCGCAGGTTCGAATCCTGCCTCGGGCATGGATGTGTGTGATGCCCTTAGGTTAATTAGGTTTAAGTAGTTCTCAATCTAGGGGACCGATGACCTCAGATGTCAGTCCCATGGTGCTTAGAGCCATTTGAACCATTTGGTGACTCAGCTGCCAATCCCCCGAGAAGTACCATTCTGGGTTCGAATTCCGGTCTGGTACACAGTTTTAATCTGCAGGGAGTTTCAAAACAGGGTACAGATCACAGCAAAAGGAAAGATTCCTTCCTTCCACAGTGTTATTTAGTGATCTGTGCCATAACAAGGCTGAATACTCGCATATGTGTGATAAACACCTGGTCATCTAATTGCTCATATTTCAAAAACCTATCATGAATTTACTCCGCAGGTCTTCAATAGAAAGGCTGTGTTCCTCGCAAAGCACCACGGATTGAAGGGCTGACCCAGGAGAGGCACCTCTCTGCACGTCAACTTCCCGCCTGTCTGGACAATATCACAACAATAAGTTTCATGCTATGGCTGTGACACTTGTCTACTGAAGGTAAAAAGGCCTGTGATGCACAGCCCGCGACTGAGCTACTGCCCTGACTGTAGGTAGAGTGCAGGGTTTCCTCACTGGTGCGCTAGGAGGAGGAGGGTGGAAAGTCCATTGTCCCTGCTGTCTTTAACCTCGAGAAATATCACCGGCACTCACTGAGTAGTAGGTTGAGTGGACCTAGGGCGGTCCTAGAAGGACTGCAACAAAAAAATTCCCCGCCCCTCTTCGGACTTGAACCCGGGACTTCCCAGGACAGAGTCTAGTCTCGACCCGCTAGATCACTACGGCCGCTATTTATTAAAATACAGCTACTAAATGTACGATAAAAAGTGAGCGCATAACCCAGTGGATAAAAATGGATAGATCTTTACTAAATTTCGTACGTTCTTTCCTCATGAACATTTTGTTATATTTAATGATTCATACATCGAAAGTTAGGCGCAGTTATGAAATGAACTCACAGCTGACCCGTCTTCGAAAGAGTCAGATGAGACTAAAATTGCGGTCAAACTCACAGAGACTCATTGAATTAATTGCAGTATTTCGGAAGAAAATAAAAAGGAAAACGAAATCATCATGACTAGTTACGGTACGACGTTTACCTACTGATCTGTCGCCGATACGAACTGCTTCATTCTACCTTTAAGGTAAGAGGTGAAAGTAGGCTTACGCTGTACTGAGATACTGGTCGCACTTAGTAACACGTGTCGTAAGCATTGTAATGGCAATATTAGTAAAAAATTCACAAAACGTAATACAACGACTGTTACTGTAGAAAGTTCTGCACAGTGATGCAATCGGTACACCGTTTTATTACCCCATGTGGAAGAAGCAAAGCAGTTTGCCAACTGGAGACTTCGATGTACGGGTAAGAGGTGAACCGGTTTGTTCAAGGCGTCAGCGGCGACCTCGCTTACCGCAAGCTGACAGGCGTTATTGCGGGCACAACAGCGGCGGCTAGTCCACATAGTTGGGACGGTGAAGCCGTTCCAATCAGAGGGAAAATCACTTTCATGTATGTGGCTGGCTTGCCAATGGTACACCATCTTCGTTCTGTTAGCAAGATGCAAGTCTACAAGTACTCTGCATAAGAATTGTGGTACTGATAAGAGGACTATGTTGCCGAAACAGACAACGTGTGATTTAGTTCTGGTGTTTTCTCTACATCGCCAATGCGTCGTTGTCTGGGACTGCTAAACTGCCGAGCCAGTCGTCAAAACAGTGACTACTGTAGATTGACATCTTTAGGTAGCATTAATCATCAGTCCTCCTTGACAAGCTTTGGACGTAGTCAGAATATGTTATGCTTAAAAAAATAGCGATTAGGAAAGTTAAGATATTAATAATTTGACTCACAGTCGGCAGCGAGACCATTAGACAGATCATAATCCCGAAATAGAGAAGGATGGCCGAAGGCCACGACTGACTAATCTACAAGGGCCATCTCATCAAAAATTATAAAAATCCCTCCACTTGTCCACATTTCATAGCACATCAGTTCATGAAATAATGTTCTAACCTAAAATGTCTGCGCCGGCCGGTGTGGCCGTGCGGTTAAAGGCGCTTCAGTCGGAACCGCGTGACCGCTACGGTCGCAGGTTCGAATCCTGCCTCGGGCATGGATGTGTGTGATGTCCTTAGGTTAGTTAGGTTTAATTAGTTCTAAGTTCTAGGCGACTGATGACCTCAGAAGTTAAGTCGCATAGTGCTCAGAGCCATTTGAACCATTTTTGAACCTAAAATGTCTGTGCCCATCTAAAATTTGCAACCTATACCATTCCACCTATTCCTATAAATGTACGACAAAGTTTTTTACCAACATCTAACCTGTTGACGTAAAACTGAAAAAAAAAGTAGTGACCAATCCGTTCTCCAAACTCCCCCGCACTTAGAGAGATCCCACATCTTCCAAAAAATCACACTAGCTTCCTGTTCGATATTTCACCACATACCGTCAAAACCAGCCCCATTTCACTTTCTGCCGGCTTTGTTTATTCTCTCTCCTAACCTATCTGATGCAGTGTTTCCAATACTATTGCCCCCAAAATCAACCACTAGAGCAGCTACATCTTGTTTAATTTCTCCGAATATTCACAAATCTCGCATGATAATTCCGGTCTCCAAACCACACTCTTATCAGCTCTTCGCCTATATCCGTCTCCATTTTACTCCCCACATCCCCATCCAGTTTCCACCGATAGTTCCGTCGACTCAACTATTGAGCCAAAATCGATGAGCCATCCGATTTCAACTAGACTAAACTGTTTATTTGGAAGAGTACGCAAAAAAAAAAAAACATTTTCGTATAAATATCTTAACAAGTTTCTGTGTGCGTACATCCTACTCAAGCTATGACCTACTAAAATTGTAATGCAGAAATGTATTCACCTGTTCTTTGCAATATTAGAACATAAAACAAAACGTCAGAACATCCCATTATCAGTATCAGAAAACTAAATAGAAAATTCAACTCGTTACATTTCATTTTAATCTGAAGAAGACGTGAGAAAAGTTTTTAAAGTTTTATACAAGTTTTAATGAAAGACTCAGCCTTTGTTCCATACGAACCTTTAGAGTCGCGACACATCATGGCAGCTCTCTTTATCATCAAAATAAAATGTTATTTTGAGACAAATGAAACTTATCTCCAATGATTTTAATTACTTTTTATACTAATTAAACACACTGCAAATCATGGCAAATCAAGTATAACACTTTGTGACTAACGGCTGAAATGCGTTATATATGATGTTGACCAATTTTCCACTGATTGCGGAGTTGATGCTGGAGAGCGTTCAAAGTAGGATAACTGTTAATACACAGAAGATGATGCAGCGAGTTGTGTAGGTTCGATAGACCAGTTTGTGATATTTCGCTTTAAGGCAGTCTTCTTGTTTACGTTTATCCTTCTTAATATTTGAAATATTTCGATTGTAGTTTGAAATTTCTCGTCCTCTGTGGGAAACATAAGTATCAGGATTAGCGAGTCCGCCCCTGGTAGCTGAGTGGTCAGCGCAACGGACTGTCATACCTAACGGCCCGGGTTCGATTCCCGGCTGGGTCGGAGATATTCTCCGCTTAGGGACTGGGTGTTGAGTTATCCTTATCATCATCATCATTTCATCCCCATCGACATGCAAGTCGCCGAAGTGGCGTCAACTCGAAAGACTTGCACCAGGCGAACGGTCTACCCGACGGGGGGCCCTAGCCACACGGCATTTCCGTTTTCCAGAACTAGCGAAAGAGCAAAATTATTACTCTCGTCCAAATCTTCCTTTAAGTAGAGCTCAGGCCTCTTTTCTATATTCTCAATAAGTAAATGTATCGTTGATGGCGGCTATTCTTGAAGCTTTAATAAAGAAGACGAGGTCTCTGTCGAGTCACAAAATCTTTCCGACGAACGACGATGGCCTCGAGTACATGCGCGCCTTCATTCTGTCCCACCACGTTCCTACAGGCAACTAAACAGGTAATCACGAAGTCTTCCGCGATAACTTTATCGTATTAAATGTTCTAGGTGCAACTGTGTCAATTTTTCGACGAAAATCCGAGATTTTGACAATATCCACCATTATCATCGTGAAGCAACTGGCAGCCGAGGAAGTAAAGAAATTACACAGATATAACTGACATAGTAGTGCTCAAAGCGTTCAGTAATTACATTGCCGCCAACGATGAAACTTTACTCTCAGCGTCTTTGTTTCTGTCACGATGTACAGGGTGCCCCATTCATTTTGACCACCCCAAATAACTGTTGTTACAGAAGCAAAACAAAAACTGTATCAATCAGATGTTGTTTAGGTGCCAGAGGGACATTAACCAACACGACTGTTTTTCTTGAACTTTATTCATTACAAAGGTATTAAAAGCAGTGCATTTTTAAATAGCACCCTATGTTCTTTTATTCGGTGATTTACTTCTTCCCCTAAAGAGTTGTTTAGAAAAGTATCATTGTGAATCTTTCATTAAACATACAGTTACAGAGAACGTTACACAAAACTGACGACTCTACTGAACTAGCACACAGAGCCGGTAGCGGGGCAAGCGAAATTCTTCACTTGCTGGAGGTGACAGTAGAAAAATGGAAATCTACGGAAAATGCACACCAGTCACTCAGTCAAGCGTCTTCAGTTGAGGGTTTGTGTGAGTACAGTGCGCACCAGAAAAAAATGGTAGAAATCGTCTATGGAGAATTTAAGTTAGCAGAACAGTAACTGTAATAATGTTTTTTTTTTTTACAATACCGGTGCATTTAGTACAATACTGCAGTACTTTTAAACGATATGTAGGATTTATACCTTCGTCGTTTAATTAATGACAGGCGCGCATTTTCCTTGCGTTTCCATACGTTTACTTTCAACTTCAACAAGTGGAGAAGTTACGTATGCCCAGTACCTGCACGGTGTGCTAGGTCAGGAGAGTCAGTCAGTTTTGTGTTACGTTTTTAAGTGTTTAGTAACGTCATATTTACATAGACTGCGCACTGTGATACGATCTTGAACAGGACACGAGGAGAAGAGGTCATCGAGTAAAAAATATAGTGATACTTTAAAAAAAGGCGTTATGCTTAAGAAGGTAAGGAAAAAATGGACAAGAAAGGCAATCATGCTATTTAATAACCCCCCCCCCCCCCCCTCCCCGGGCAGCTAAATAACGTTTGCTTGATGTAGTTTCTGTTTTGCTTCTGTACAAAAAAATGTTTTGGGGTGATCAAAACAATGGGACACCCTATACAGTACAGGAAATACTCCTATCCAGTCTCTCGCTATGAAGTGGCTAAGTCCAAAGCCGTATCCCTATTAAATTTGTACACCACCACTCTAATTTCCAAAACCTCTTTGGTGACTTAGTCCCAGTAGTTCGAAGTGTGGACTAGAATTTGTGTCTGCTCGAACATGATGTTCTGCCTATTCGTTTGGCTGTGTCCAGAAAAAGCAATTTTTTCTTAATTTTTGAAGTTGTTTCTTAGGGTTGAAAAGAACGGTAAATGCGGACGAATCTTGAGATTAAAACCGTTCTTCGTTTGCCTAAGAAATCACTTGATTCGTCCTTTGACGTATAGTCATCGCCTCCGAGTCTCAAGGAAATCGCCGTCATTCTGGAAACAGATGGGCCCAACCGATCGCCGTGTCATGCTCAGCCAAGGGCGTCATCGACATGTGGGATAAAGGGGTGTGAGGGCAGCATACCTCTCTCTCGGCGACTGTCGGGTTGGCAGACTTGGTAGGGCTAGTACTCGGTCAAGTGGCTCCTCAGTTGGCATCACAAGACTGAGTACACCCTTTTCCAGTCGCCCGCACCATGGAAAAATCGCTGCCAGTACCGGGAATCGAACGCGGGTCGCCTGCATGGCAGTCAGCCACACTGATCACTAATGTACTGTGGCGGCTCCGAGTCCCATTTGATTATAATATTCCATGTAAGTGTGGCAGTAATTTCACGGGACAGTCTGTTCTTATGGTATCAAGTACTGATACCACCCCACGGGCGGCAAAGTTAACAGCGGAATTGGAAGTTTCCACCAGACGATAGCGGTTGTGTGGGATCCAGCGGACCCAATGCAGCTCGCCTGTTGAGGAACACCTCCAGCAGCTCGCTACCACGGGCGCGCTCTGCCGCCGCAGTATAGCTCGGCTGGCGGTAGACAGGCGGCCCACTCGTACTCAGAGCCAGTTCGCTACAGGACGTAGTGCTGACGCTGCCTAGTCGTGGCTCTGACTCCATAGTCCGTGCTTTAATACCAAGAGCCTCATCTTTGTTGATAAGAGTATGAGCTGGGCTCTTCTTGCTGCATTATCTGCAATAAGGCTTTGTAAAATGGTTCAAATGGCTCTGAGCACTATGGGACTCAACTTCTGAGGTCATAAGTCCCCTAGAACTACTTAAACCTAACTAACCTAAGGACAACACACACACCCATGCCCGAGGCAGGATTCGAACCTGCGACCCTAGCGGTCGCGCGGTTCCAGACTGTAGCGCCAGAACCGCT
The DNA here is from genome assembly GCF_023898315.1 of Schistocerca nitens. Classification (NCBI taxonomy): domain Eukaryota; kingdom Metazoa; phylum Arthropoda; class Insecta; order Orthoptera; family Acrididae; genus Schistocerca; species Schistocerca nitens. The sequence continues at coordinate 332,255,590 of NC_064617.1, forward strand.
CGGCCACCGGCGGCCGGCTAAGGCTTTGTACTCTTCGAAAAATACAAGTTAAGTAAGTCTTCCGTTTGCTCTGTTAACTTGTTTGCTAATCATTTCTGTTCCTGTCCAGTCTCCCTCCGACGACAGTTGACGCACCACTCTGCGGGCCACCTCTCCTTATCAACGAGTACAAAGCTGTACACAACAATTCTTGTTTACGCGTTGAACTACTGGGTCTCATTGAAGAGCTTGTGGAAGTTGAAATGCACGTGCACGGCTTCAGTGGAGGTACGGGATTCACACTCAACAGTGGGCTGACTGACCTTTTTCTTTCACAACTTCCACTCCATACTCCTCAGTGTTGGATAGCTTCTGTTGCAAAACAAACTTTATTGTATTATGATAAATATCGCAGTAGGTTGGAATTATGGCAGAGGATTTTTAGTGAGAACATACGGGAAAAGAGACTGCATTATCTGAAATTTTTCTCTACTTCGAGAAGTGGAGCGGAGTGTCTGAGACCTGGTGGTTCTGTGGTTCTTTCAAGCCAAATATCCAAGCAGAATGGCGGCGGGGGGGGGGGGGGGGGGGTGGCTGAGAGGCAGAGGGAATGCCCACCGGGAATATTTTGGAGAGCCTTCCGGTTGTGGCATTCTCCTAATAACCGCTTCAGTTCGGAACCGCGCTACTGCTAAGGTCGCAGGTTCGAATCCTGCCTCAGGCATGGATGTGTGTGATGTCCTTAGGTTAGTTAGGTTTAAGTAGTTCTAAGCCTAGGGGACTGCTGACCTCAGATGTTAAGTCCTATAGTGCTTAGAGCCATTTGAACCGTTTTGAACCTAATAACCATCTGGAGCCTACCGGAAATATTGGTCAAAATCTGGGGGTTGAAATTAGTTTAACATCAGTATGTTCCCTGTTTATAAACCGTAATGATAAAAAATACGCTGCGAGTGACATTTCATCGTTTGTGCCAATCTAATCTCTGGTCACATTGAGCTCTGCCACAGTCTAACATTTACAGTCGCAACACTTACTGCTGTGAAAGTTATCGTCTGACGGTTGGAACGGTACTAGAATCGGTTGTATGAACTTATACTTGATTAACGAAATTATTATACTTTTGCGTTCCAAGCGTTAGTAAATTATCAAGAGACATGAATGATCGTGAAATAAACGGAAAAACTGCCGGAATTTCATCAGCTATAACTTATTCATGAAGAAACGCTTTCGTCGCGCGGGGTAGCCGCGACGTCTCTGGCGTCTTGTCACGGTCTGCGCGGTTCCCCCGTCGAAGGTTCAAGTCATCCCTCGGGCATGAGTGTATGTTGTCCTTAGCGTAAGTTAGTTTAAGTTAGATTAACTAGTGGGTAAGCTTAGGGGCCGATGACCTCCGCAGTTTTGTCCAATAAGACCTTACCACAAATTTCCAAAAAACCGCTTCCGGTTCAAAAAAATGACTCTGAGCACTATGCGACTTAACTTCTAAGGTCATCAGTCGCCTACAACTTAGAACTAATTAAACCTAACTAACCTAAGGACATCACACACATCCATGCCCGAGGCAGGATTCGAACCTGTGACCGTAGCGGTCGCCCGGTTCGAGACTGTAGCGCTTAGAACCGCAGGGCCAACGCTTCCGGATATATGTGTAATGTATATGTATAATTGCAGCTTACTCCGTGAAAGCAAGAGGATATAAACACATGTTTCATGCATGTGGGGCATATACACTGTCCAGTCACATTAATGTGACCACATGTCAGAAGCCGGCCGCTGTGGCCGGCCTCGGGCATGGATGTGTGTCATGTCCTTAGGTTAGTCAGGTTTAAGTAGTTCTAAGTTCTAGGGCACTGATGACCTCAGAAGTTAAGTCCCATAGTGCTAGAGCCATTTGAATTTGAACATTAATGTGACCGGACAGCGCATTTTGTTGTTTGTTCTTATTACGATAGGCACTTTCGTTGACACGTAACAATCTTGTATGGACTCTAATGATTTGCACATTCTCACACTTCCCTCTGCTTTCTAATAATAGGAATACTTTTGTAAATGTAATTGCTTTTGCTTCCAAAGCGAATGTGTTGAAAACTATTGCCGTCTGTGGCTCAGATGTCGCAACATGAATTACCGTGGAATTGGTTTCTTCTGTGGCGGGAAGCCGTGTTATTGCTTTGACGATTTATTATCACGTCTGTGTGATTTTCCCTTCAGCTGCTGCTGTGATGGCTTGTTTGGGGAATTAAATAATGTAGGTATTGCATTCCACATAAGGTTCCTCCGTTAAGCATTCACCGATTTACCTAGAAGTGTAGTGAACAAAACTTCACGCTGTTGAGTAGATATATGACGTCTTTCTGCAACAGGTCATGTCATCGGTTTACTAGACTTTTCTGTTCTTAAACGAGAGCTACGGTTTCACTGTATACCTATCGGCTACAAGAGAATCGTAAATAAACTGCCCTGTAAGGAACCGTTTCATACCTCTTCAGGAGACAAAAGAAAGTGACTTTACCCAGAGCTGGTCACAATGACCCAGACAGACTACAACCAATATAACTACAGCAGCTCCTACATCAACATCTTCTGCAGCATAACAACACCGACTCTATCGCTGTCGTAGTCATCCATTGTCTCATCAAGATGACTAGTTTTAATTAACAGTATCTGATTTTTTCATCTTCGAATGTTTTAATTTTCCTCTTTCTGTGTGTGAAATATGCATGACTGAAGAGCAAGTACTACCTGTTGGCAGTCCACTCCTGCGGGAGAGTGAAAAGCAACAGAGAAAAAAGGAAAGAACTGTGACACTGTGGAAGTGAATTTGAGAAACCATAGAGACTTTAATTCTGGATAGCTCGATGCTGACTTGATCTCGATTCTTCTGCAACACGAATTCAGTGTCTTCATTACTTCGGGCACAACGTCCGTCGATCTAACACATCTGTCAGGGTAAATGCTCAGCTGATGCAATTATCTATATCCGCTACTCTTTTGACAAAATGCTGAGAACTATTATTATACACTACAAAATTGCTAGCGTTGTCAGTAAGCAATGCTTTCTCCAGTAACTGACCTTACGTTAATCCTTGTCTAGCTATTGTTCTGTTGAAATATTCAATATCAACCAGAAAATAACAGGTAAACATCATAACCGAAACTGTTACAGAATTGATTCTTTGAGCAATAATAGCCATCCACGACATCGTTTGGCCTATAATGTTTAGTATTACTATTGCGTAGTACCGTTAGCGAATCCACTAAAATGTACGTAAATATAATATTGGCTGTTTGAAACCATAAACTGTGTTGATAGAAATAGGAAGATGACTGTGTTCGCTCGGTATATTAGCGTCTGGATTACCTAATCCTGAATCAGTAGGAATCGGAAGATTTCGTGTCGGAAGTGTTTGTGTACAGTCGCTACAAACAATAGCTATCAAACAATATTCTGAACAGCAATATTTTTCAATGCTGTTTTTCAATTCCGTGGCAAATATTTTGTAGCAATTAGTACAGTCATTGAACATTTAACTATACTGAATCTGTCTTCTAAGAGCTGCACCCACATCCGTAGTCGAGGTCGTGCCCTGAGCGTTCAATTCGAATGTAGCCAGTTCGAATCCTAGTAGTGGAAGAAATTTTCACAGTCAATATTTGACCGGCAAGGGGAGGAGGAGTAAAGTTTCTGTTGACCAGACTTTTGCGCCAATGTGTACTGCAACGTCTTGTATGCGTTTCATAGCTGTCGTATGATTCTCCATTTATGGCCCAGTTTCAGCGTGGTTGTGGTAACAAGCCCGATCTTAATTTGAAAGTTCGTGTTTTGCAATTTGTATCGGTTATTCTGGCTTAAATTCCAAATGATTCGCATTCACCCTAATATCTTTCGTTTCTCGACTCAGGATTGTGGCCGATCACCTTTCATATTTTAGCTTACTGATAACAGCTGCTTGCTCTGCAATGGTCCTTCCGTGAGCGTGACGTTAACCAGCTGAACAAGTTAAAATCTTCCCGTACATAACGTATTGCAAAGCATATCGAAATAAGAGAGAAGGGACTTCGTTCTCCACTTCCTTCCTCGCAATTACTCTCCACGCTCGTGAGGGGCAAAAAGGTGTTGTCCCGATTATCGAGAAGCGTTCAGAACGCGACCTTCTATAACAGAAGGGACCAAGTTTCCCTCTCGTGCCTTTCGCAGGCCCGTCGAGCCACCTCTCGCTTACGTTGGCTCTCTTTCGCTACTACCGAGGGAGCCAGGTATAGGTCTTTTGCGGTTTGCTAAATCACTTAGGGCAAATTCCATGATAGTTTTCTTAAAAAGGACACGGCCGATGTCCTTCCCCAAACCTGACATTATGCTGTGTCTCAATTCGTCGACAATAGAACATTAACCCCCAAATCTCTCCTCCTTCCATTTCGTTCTTCGTACTGCTGCCTCATTTCACAGAAGTTTTCTTTTTTTTTTTCTTTATTGAATTTCGATTTCCCCCCCCCGAAGGGGGCGGGCTGGCAGCAGCGTAGTACGATGCTCTTCATCCTACAGAATTTTTAAAACATAAGAAGATAAGAAACAATAAAAGCAGGCGATAAAACGGTGACTTAAATTGTGAAACGGCGGAAAATCAGCGGAAAATTGTGGAAAGTTAAAACATAAACAAGGGGGGGTGGGGGGGCGATGCTAATAAAATACACAGGAAGCAGACAGGTAAAATAGTAGACAGACAATTAAAAAACAGGGTGACAGTCAGGTTTCTCTTCGCAGGAGATAGAAAAATCACACCCAGCGACAATATGATATCCGTTCGCAACACTTCGGAAAAGACGCACAACACTAAACAATCACTGGAAACACAGCACCAAAAAGTCGGCACGAAAATGACACATCACAGCCAAGGGCAGATGGGAGAGGACCTGGACAGATGAGGAGAACAAAAGGAGGGAGGAGAGGAAAAACGAAAGGGGTGGCGGGAACCGACGGAGGGAGAGGACTCATGGGGGGGGGGGGGGGGCAGGGCAGACGCGAGAGGGAATGAGGAAAGGTAGAGGAGGGAAATGCAAAAGGACTTGAGGGAGAGAAGGAAGGTAGAGAGAGGGTAGGCAGTGAAAAAACAGGATGGAAAAGAGGGGGGAGAGGGAGCCCAGGAAAAGGACAGAGGAAGGGAGGGGGAGGTGAGGATCAGAGTTGATAGGAGGGATAAATGGAGAGAGAGAGGGCATCATCTGGGAGGGGGAGAGGTTTTCTTGAGTCTGTCTCAATTTATTTCTTGAAAATACCGTCGATTTGAAGTGGGTAAGTTGCAGATTTTACTTCATTGTAGCAAGCGAAAAGCGATAAACTGTCTCTTTGTCCCCTAAGGGCGCAGTTTAGGTGTACTGTAATACTACAAGGAGCGTTCAATAAGTAATGCAACACTTTTTTTTCTCGGCCAATTTCGGTTGGAAAATAAAACAGAATTTGTTGTAGGACGTTGTGGAATATTCCCGCTTCAACCCCTATAGTTTCATGAAGATCCGATAGATGGCGGCGCTATAGTAGCATTTAAAATGGCACCTGTAACAGAGGTTCGTTCCAAGAAGAGAGCTCTCATTGAGTTATGAGTTTCTTTTGGCGGAAAACCAGAGCATCACAGATATTCATAGGCGCTAAATAAACTTGACAGTTAACAAAAGCACAGTGAGTCGTTGTGCGAGGCGTCTGACATCATCGCAATAAGGCCCCGCACACTTGTTCGATCTCCTGCGCGCCGGCCGACCGCACGCAGCTGTGACTCCTGCAGTGTTGGAACGTACGGATACTCTCATTCGAGGTGATCGACAAATCACAAGCAAACACCTCGCTGCTCAAGTGGACAGACACGCGCACCCACCAGTACTCAAAGGTGTGTGCCGGTTGGGTTACTCGCCGCCCAGTAGAAGACCATAAAGAGCAAAGAAGGACCATCTGTGCGGAATTGCTTGCGCTATGCGACGTTCATCGGACAATGTTTCCTCGAACATTGTCACAGGTGATGAAACATGAGTTCATCACTTCAAACCGGAAACAAAACTGCAATTCATGGAGTGGCGGCACACCACTTGTCCTCCGAACAAAAAGTTCAAAGCCACACCCTCACGGCGACGATCTTCTGGGACTTTGAAGGGGTTATTATGTTTGATGCCCTCCCTCTTCGTTCAATGATCAGCTCTGAAACGTATTGTGCTACCCTCAGGATATTGCAGAAATGGCTTCAGCGCATTTGTCGCCACAAAACTGCAAACTAACTTCTCATTCTCCATGACAGGGCAAGGCCTCACACAAAACTGCACACCCGGGAGGAGCTCACTAAACGTCACTGAACTGTTCTTCCTCATCAAAAATGTTCAAATGTGTGTGAAATCTTATGGGACTGCTAAGGACTGCTAAGTCGGACTGCTAAGGTCATCGGACTGCTAAGGTCATCAGTCCCTTAGGACAAGCACACACACCCATGCCCGAGGGAGGACTCGAACCTCCGCCGGGACGAGCCGCACAGTCCATGACTGCAGCGCCATAGACGGCTCGGCTAATCCCGCGCGGCTCTCTTCCTCATCCACCCTACAGCCAGGATCTCGCACCTTCCGAGTTCCACATGTCTGGCCCAGTGCAGGATGCTCTCCGCGGGAAACAGTACTTGGATGATGGGGAGGTTATTGATGCAGAACGATATTGGCTCTGACGTCGACCAGTAGAGTGGTATGATGCGGGCATACAGGCCCTCCCAATATGGTGGCCTAAGGCCATCGCATTGAACGGAAATTATGTTCAAAAAACTGGGTTTTGTAGCCGAAAGAGTGATGAATAATATGGTGTATTGCAATCCTGATTAAAACCAACCTGCTTTCAGAAAAAGTTTTGCATTGCTTATTGATAACGCCTAGTACTAACGCTAAAAACCTTCATGTAGAAAGACGTGTCACATCACCCTACCGAGAACACGGCAGGGAGCGAAAATGTTCTAGGGCTAGAAGTCGGACTATCAGCGTTGGTTGGATGGTTGATTTGGGGGGTGAGGACCAAACAGCGAAGTTATCGGTCCCATCGGATTGGTGAAGGAAGTCGACCGAGCCCTTGCAAAGGATCCTTCCCGGCATTTGCCTGAAACGATTTACGGAAATCACGGAAAACCTAAACCGGGATGGCCGGACGTGGGTTTGAACCGTCTTTCTCTCGAATGCGAGTCCAGTTTGCTAACCACGGCGTCATCTCGCTCGGCATTATCAATATGAAAGCAGAGTAAGTTCCCGTTCGACTAGAGGTAACTTACTTCACCAACAAGTCAGATGGTCTCTATCACATGCATTTAACCTTGCTTACTAGGTCTGTTTTGATTAGTGAATTGGAAATTTGTGATAAGGTCTTATGGGACCGAACTGCTGAGGTTATCGGTCCCTAAGCCTACACGCTACTTATTCTAACTTAAACTAACTTACGATGTGGACACACACACACACACACACACACACACACACACATACGTGCCCGAGGGAGAACTCGAACCTCCGACCTGGGGAGCCGCACGGACCGTGACAAGGCGCTCTAGAAAGCGCGGCTACCCCGCGCGGCTTGATTAGTGATCTAAGCCCCAGATCACATAAGAAAGTTTCTTATGTGATCTGGGTCTAAGCCTTAAGTATTGTACGCATCTAACAGTTTTCAGCCGCAGTAGACGACGACGAAAACGACATCAGTCTTATTTTGACTCAGCATTCCTACAAAGAAATAGTAATAGAAGGAAGTCTAATTTATAATCATGTCAATATTAAACTATTAAAAAGCGATTTTGTCATTGTTATAATGCCGCTTACGGGAGCAGCCCGTGTCATCTCGGCCGAAGAAAACCAAAAAGTAACAGACATTTGCTACGTTTACATGTGACACATTTATCAGAATACGAAAGCTAATTTCGGTAACTGTTCTTCAATGTAATTTGCATGTTAATTGTGAGGCTATTTTGATAGCATGGCCAACTAAAAATTTTCCTATTGGCAGTTATTTTACACGAAGGGCCTCTGGAAATCAGCAGTTCTAGTTTCCAATTTAGCTGGTAAGATGGTTGTTTCTCTTCATTTCAGTACTAAGATTACTTTTCTTCACCCTCGCTGCACAAAAAAGATCAGTCGGTGTATATTAGTGGATATTTTTTTTTAAACACGACGGAAACTGAAGACCAAAATACATTTTAAACAAAAAATTGAGTGTTTACATGTGGGCGAAAATCAGTTGTGGAAAGTGAAATCCGGCAGCTGGAACAGCATTTCCTAATTCTGTATTGCAGTGTTCACATGGCCAAACTGAAGAGGTACAGGAAATCGGTATACAACGCCCAGTTATGGGAGCCCGACGCAAACGTAGTAGAGAAAGCGTACTAGACACCGACAGCTTCCTCTGAAGTAAGAGGGGTGTTTCCGAAAGCTTTTTAGCTGTCACCAAGAGAAGAATGAAGTTACGTAATTAATTTTTCGTTTCTTTAGAGGTATGTGTCTGCAGTCCCGCAACACACTGACATTCCCGCGTCACACTACCGTAGCACACCGCCAGAGCATAACGCAGCCATTTTGTTTTGCTTTCTCTCCTGGCGTGCTACGGAGCTACAGCAGACATTTACCTGCAAATAAATAAAAAATTAATTACATAATTTGATTTTTTCGAGGTAACAAAACTTTATCACTGTCTCTCGTACGTAGGCGAAAGACATAGCGGAAGAATATAGCAGTCGAAAGAAGCAGAGCATTGCCGGAAGCGATTGGCCGACCACCTAGTTCTATACTACCAAGCGCCGCTGTTCCTGTAGTTTCCAGAAGCCGATGAACACGAATAGCACGAAGATTCATTTGAAAAATACTCAGCCAACTACCTTCGCCGTCAACTCGTGCTCCGTCTTAGAGACAACGAGAACAGAATGTTAAACCGTAATTTTCCTTCATTCCTTCTTTGGTTTCGACCTTCAATAGCTCTGCCAAGTTCCTGACGAGTATTCCCCTTCCTGTGCTCCTGAACAGAACCCTTTTGTGTGGCGTCGTTGTCAATGACAAATTAAAACTTAACTAAGCAGAATCGTACACTCTTTCCACCATAGTAGTAGTCTTAGAAAACAGTTATTCGAACAACGACGATCAGCAGTTTTTAGAGCCATCACCAGCCGTTAAAATGCCTCGTTTACAACCGCGAAGTTATTTCTGACATGTTGTAATAAATCGGAAACCCAATTTTTTATTTCACCTTGCGCTGCGGGAAGTAGAAAAATAAACTTTCTAAGACAATTATGTTGTCTATCTACTTCTGCACTTCGCTTATTAACAGTTACAGATCGGCACAGTCATGTGGTAGAATAAAAGTTACATTTCTAAAAATCTACATTTGTTTTCAAATGTTAAGTTAAAATCTGCAACAGTTTCAACAAAATGTTAATCATTGCAATTTCTATGATTAAAAAAAGTTTCATTTGTAATTGAAGTTTTATTGAAACTGATGATGCCCTAGGTCCCGGCGGATTCAAATGGCTCTGAGCACTATGAGACTTAACATCTATGGTCATCAGTCCCCTAGAACTTAGAACTACTTAAACCTAACTAACCTAAGGACAGCACACAACACCAGTCCCGGCGGAGGTTCGAGTCCTCCCTCGGGCATGGGTGTGTGTGTTTGTCCTTAGGATAATTTAGGCTAAGTAGTGTGTAAGCTTAGGGACTGATGACCTTAGCAGTTAAGTCCCATAAGATTTCACACACATTTGAACATTTTTTTTGATGATGCCCTAATGGCATTATTGTTGTTATTATTATTATTCCGTCTTTCTGGGGTACACCCTTCGCTGTTTCTTGCACCCGACACGCAAGAAGATTCTGCTTCCGACAACTTTCCAGACGAGCTTCCTGCCACCCACAGGTTTTTATACAAATTTTATAGGATTTACATTCCATGGGGCATTACTTACATATTTTTAATCTTCCATTCTTGTGAAATACTCGTACCTAGTCAACATTTTTCTGCCTACTCCATACAGCGTAATATCGGTAAACTTCGATGCATTGAACAGGGTGGGGAGAAAGACCATCACACGTGAAATAATTTCATTGTGCCTTTAATGACACTTACTCCTTCGTCCAAAACGTTCGTAGGTGCACAACCACTATCCCTGAACAGCTTCATAAACCTCCGACGGTTTAAGTCATAGTCTGTGGTGCACTGACTGCCACTGTCAGGAATGCTTGCATTCCATTTCCACGTGGAAATGCGTCGTGCTCCTTTTATTTCGTAGTTCTGCAGCACGCTTTCTGGTCGACTCGGAGGGTGACCGCAACACTGACGCATTAGCTTCAGCACATGTTTCCCATCAGATTGATGGACCAGAGGAATGGATACCGAAAACACTTACCAAGCGATAAGCTTTCTTCTCCCACGTGATCAGAATCTGAGGGTTCGATCGCTGCTTACCGGACCTTATCAGTCGCTTGTGTCTGATTTTCATTGTTGTGCTTCCACACATGAACCCACAAACTTGCCACTAAGCCCTCCTTGAAAGTGAGGTCGCAGGCATCTGTCATTTTACTTCACCAAACATGGAAAAGTGAGCAATGAACTGGTCAACTCACTTACTTTATTCACAAATGGTTCAAATGGCTCTGAGCACTATGGGACTTAAATTCTGAGGTCATCAGTCCCCTAGGACTTAGAACTACTTAAACCTAACTAACCTAAGGACCTCACACACAACCATGCCCGAGGCAGGATTCGAACCTGCGATCGCAGCGGTCGCGCGGTTCCAGACTGTAGCGCCTAGAACCGCTCGGCCACTCCGGCCGGCACTTTATTCACCTCTGCTGGTAGTCACGTGGTAGTTACGTGGCAATCACAATGCAATTCTCGTGAGGAGCACTGTTTCTTATCAATGATTAGGATGAGAACTTCAAAACTTAATTATCTTACCACGTTATACCGTTAAATGTATTTAGCTCAGGTATGCAGAGACTTTCTGGCTACCCTGTAAATGGTACCTTCATAAAAAAAATGTGGATAGGAAACTATCTACGGAAAAGTCACCAAATCTGTAGAAGTTAAAGGTACAACACCTGCCACTAGGTCATCCCTCCGGCGGCTAACGAGAGTTTCTGCACTGACGGACAGCTAGCAGTGTTGTCGTGATAGGTTTGGACGCTTTCGACGTATCTAAAGATTGCGAGCCGAGAGGCTCATGAGCCACTCCCGAGCACGTTGCTGTCAAATGTGTAAACTTGTGAGCCGCTCGGCGCAGGTCGCCTATTTTCTTCTGGTGAGGAGGAAGGGCCGAAATGGAGAGGACACTGTTGCGTACCCAAAAAAGTTTTCGTGATCGCGAGCAATGGGGCTTAGGCCAGGCTCGCTGTATCAGCTTTTCCTCCTAGTGGCTCATGAACCCCTCCTGAGCACGTTGCTCACTATTGATTACGTACGTTAACTACGCTGCTCACTAGTGATTACGCACGTTAACGACCTAAAGGTTTGAAAGGGGCCTCGTTGTGGGTCACGATACGGTCGGTTGGTCGAATCCTACAATTTCTAGATTTGTGGGGCATTCAGACATGACGGTGGGCCGATGTTTGACTGTATGGGAACGTAAGGACATACATGCTCGTCGTCATGACTCCGCTTGATCACGTCCGACCACCACCAGGGAGGATTGCCCTACTTTGCACGAAGCACATCGTAACCCCTTCATTTTTGCGCCTGCAATCCGAGAAGAGGTGCAACTTTTGTGTCATCCAACACCAGTGGTCAGAGACTAGCAGTAGCCGAACTAGGGAAATACTGTTCATGCGTAGACTGCTGCTAACACTACAACACAAACGGCTATATTTGGAATGGTGTCGTGACTGGGAAGCAAGGCGTGCAGATAAAAGGCATCATATGGTGTTGTGTGATGAATTGTGGTTCTGCACTATCTCGGATGGACGTCGTCGGGGGCGATCCGGGGAGAGGTCCCATTCTTCCTGTCGTGTCACGTATCGATACCATCACACCGGCGTCGCGATCTTGGCAACGAAATAGCGAGTCGATAGCAATCGCCCGTATGGTGGTATCGATACGTGACACCACACTTCGAATGTTCTGGGGAGGCACAGCGTTGTTACTCTGGGGTCACCGTGTGGGGAACTATAGCTTATAACTTCGGATCATACTGGTAGTTATCGAAGGAAATTCGCCAGCACACCGGAAAGTTGCGGACTTCCTGTGTGCTCATGAGTTACGTCTCATGAGACAGTATCGTGGTGCCATTTTTCAATAGGACAATGCTCGTCGAAAAAGACCACGTGTCTGTATGAACTGTATGCGTAATGTTCATGTACTCTCGTGGCCAGCGAGATCCCACAGATATTGTCGATAGAAATTGTGTGTGATGAGCTCAGACGTCTACTTCATCCTGGATATCAAGGACCAGTTACAACTGTTGTGGGCCAGCTTGCATTAGGAGACAACAGAACGGCATTATGATCCTTCCCATCTGAATCAGCGCAATCATCCAGGCTACATAGAGGTGTTGCGTTCTTCGTCAATTTGTTCCTACACTGAAAAGCCAAATAATCTGGTATATTTGCCTAATATCGTGTAGGGATCCCGCGAGCACGCAGAAGTGTCGAATTACGACGTGGCAAGGACTAGGCTGACGTCTGAAGTACTACTGGAGGGAACTAACAGCATTAATCCTGCAGGGCTGTCCATAAATCAGTAAGAGTACGAGGGGGTGGAGATCCCTTTTGAATAGCAGTTGCAAGGCATCCCATATACGCCCAATAATGTTCACATCTGGGGAGTTTGGTGGACAGCGGAAGTCTTTAAAGTCAGAAGAATGTTCCTGGAGCCACTCTGTAGCAATTGTGGACGTACGGGGTTTCGCATTGTCCTGCTGGAATTGCCCAAGTCCGTCGGAATACTCTATGGACATGAATGGATGGTCATCAGATAGGGTGCTTACGTACGTGTCACCTGTCACAGTCGTATCTAGACATATCAGGGGTCCCATATCACTCCAACTGCACACGCACCACATCATTACAGAGCCTCCACCAGATTGAAAAGTCTCCTGCCGACATGCAGGGTCCATGGATTCATAAGATTATCTCCATACCTGTAAGCGTCCATCCACTCGATACAATTTGAAACAAGGCTTGAGCGATCAGGCAACATGTTTGCAGTCATCAACAGTTCAATGTCGGTGTTGACGGGCCCAGGAGAGGCGCAAAGCTTTGTGTCGTGCAGTCATCAAGGGTACACGAGTGGACCTTCTGCTCCGAAAGCCCATTCTCTTCAGTCGTCTTTGGTCCCATTCTTGCAGGATCCTTTTCCGGCCGCAGCGATGTCGCAGATTTGGTGTTTTACCGGACTCCTGATATTCACGGTACACTCGTGAAATGGTCATACGGGAGAATCTCCACTTCATCGCTATCTCGGAGATTCTGTGTCCCATCGCTCATCCGCCGTCTATAACACCACGTTTAAACTCACTTAAATCTTGATAACCTGCCATTGTAACAGCAGTAACCGATCTAACAACTGCGCCAGATACTTGCCGTCTTACGTAGGCGTTACCGACCGCAGCACTGTATTCTGCCTGTTCACACATCTCTGAGTTTGAATAAGCATGCCTATAGCAGTTTCTTTGGCGCTTGAGTGTATTCTGATCACTGAAATAACATCACATGCCCTGTCGACCTTTCAAGTTTGATTCTATTTCCTCTTCCCCTCTGAGTGCTAAAGTTTGTATGTCAGACATGTAGATAAAGACGGACTTCATCAGTATGTTTCATGATCTCAGCTTCATTTTTTTTTTTAGAGATGGTAATAAAAACCTGTGGTAAGTGGCAGAATGGAAAATGGAAGGACACACATGGTTCACATGGCTCTGAGCACTATGGGACAACATCTGAGGTCATCAGTCCCCTAGAAATTAGAACTACTTAAATCTAACTAACCTAAGGACATCACACACATCCATACCCGAGGCAGGATTCGAACCTGCGACCGTAGAGGCCGCGTGGTTCCAGACTGAAGCGGAAAATGGAAGAACACTGGCGATATTTGTTCCTGCAACGCCTGTTAAGTCGGCCTGTGGCGTAGTGCGCCTCGGCTGCCGCAGCAGAGCAAGAACCTGCTGGCCGGCTGTTTGGTGAACGGCAGAGCGGTTCCACTTTCGCGCCGTCTGGTCCCGGCCGGCACAGGCGCGGGCGCGGGCTCGGCGCGTTGCCCAACAGCCACTCACGCGTATCTGGGACACGCACCGGGCACCGAGGTGCGTGCGACCGCCTGCCGGGGCTACAATTACGATGACGTCACAGGGCGACTGAGGATAGTTTGCTCTGTCTGTAGCCCCAGGGGTCATGCTTCTTGAACATTTGTGTTTTAGAATACCCAACTCCTTCGCGAAATCCAGATCGCCATAGACAAAGGCGACAACGTTGATGCCTTATTACTTGACTTCAGGAAGGCATTCCATAGAGCTCCACACCGTCCTTTAGTGAGCAAAATGCGAACTTTCCCATTATGGGAACATATCCGTTACTGGATTCAGAACGTCCCAGCATATAGAACGCAAAAAATCGTTCATAATGGGGCGAAACAGACGGATGTAAAAGTAACTTCGGAGGTACACCAAGGTAGACTTACAGGCCCATTAGTATTTACAATATATCGTGCCTGCCAAAAAGTGAAGCAGCATAAAGACATTGTGTGATATCAGTGTAACTTCGTATACGTCCACACCATGAACAGAGTTGCAATACTCTGCGAAAGGTAGAATGGCCACCACCTGCCGTGTGGGATTAGCCGAGCGGTCTGAGGCGCTGCAGTCATGGACTGTGCGGCTGGTCCCGGCGGAGGTTCGAGTCCTCCCTCGGGCATGGGTGTCTGTGTTTGTCCTTAGGATAATTTAGGTTAAGTAGTGTGTAAGCTTAGGGACTGATGACCTTAGCAGTTAAGTCCCATAGGATTTCACACATATTTGAACATAGAATGGCCACCACAATGCGTTGGTTTTGTTCGTGTTTACTGTTGTTACCAGGCCTGGTAGGGTATACGAGCGTGAAAGGAGTCTCACTGAGGGTCACCATCCGGTTAGTTGGTCGAATCGAACAATATCCAGATCTGTGGGGCATTCGGATGTGACAGTAGGCTGAGGTTGGACTGCGTGGGAACTTGCGGGCATGCGTACTCGTCATTAAGCTTCTGGCTAACCATGTCTTGAGAGTTGGCAATACTCTCTTAGGATTTAAAGGTTGGCTACAGCGCGCATACACAAGCTCTGGAATCTAAGATATTGTTGTCGCGCTTCGCAGCGCAAGGATTAATTTGTGGCAGTTTGGAAGCCAGTGTAGGAGCCCGTGTGTTGGGCGAGGGGTCGTCGCCTAGATGCCGTACTGCCGTGTCCGCCAGCAGCGACACAGGATTTGGCATTGAGTTGATATTTTTTATAATTTGCAGCGCGCTTATTAATTTAAAGAAAAGGGTTTGTGTATGTGAGTAGCAGCAGACAGTAATTTTGATAATGATAGGTGTTGAATTCTTAAGGGAAACCATTGTTAGGCCAATAGATTAAGTATTGATTTTCGTCATTGATTTCTTTTGTAATTGTCAGGGAATTGTTTCACTATGTATTTAGTTGAGAAGTATTTCAGTCTGTCTCACGAGTTTGATTAATTTGTAATATTGCTTTAATGCCACTGGAGGCAGATTTACATACGAAGCGGCTGTTCAAAGAGCTTCTAGCGTTTTGTTAACTGAATGAGAAAGAATCGCTTTCAGAATATAGTTTTTGAAAAAAGGAATTACTTGTTTTGGTTATCATATATCGAATTTAGATTTGACAAAATCCTTTCTCTTGAATTATATGTAGTTGTAGTAAGCAGCAGCAGCCGCAGCAACAGCAGGAGCCGCCATACAGAACATGCATTGCACTCAGCATGAATAATAGGTTTTTCATGTTTTTGTTAAATAATGGAATGCAGCAGATCAAGCAGTGGCAGCAGAAAGACCAAGTAAGTTATTTGTTGCGCACAGGACCAATTTTTAAAAAAATAAAGTTTAGGCGATTTCTGTAGTAGTAAAGTTAACAAGAGTACAAGCACGAGATTTTCAGTAGAAAACACGAGATAAGAAGATACAGAGCTCGCGACTTTCAGTCTGAATACATCGTAACCCCTCCACATCCATGCCTGTCATCCGACATCCGATTTTGTGTCATCCTACACCATTGATCTGCGACTAGCATCTGCCGGACTATGGAATAACCGTCCCACGCGGACGCTGCCGCTAATACCAGAACGAAAACCGCTGCCTTTGGAGCGGTGTCGTGACTGGGGAACTTGGACTGCTGTTGAGTGGAATCGCATTATGTTTGGCGATGAAACATAGTTCTGCACTTCCTCAAATGACTACCGTCGACAAGTAGGCGGAGACTTGGGGAGAGGTCCAGAGGTCCCACCTTCAAAGGTTTTGCAGACACACAGCAGTGTTACTCCTAGCGTCATCATGTGGCGGCCTTTCGGGTGCCACTTCAGGTCACGGATGGTACTGATTGAGAGAAGTCTAACGGCACACTGCTACGTGATGGACATTCTGATCAAAATGGTTCAAATGGCTCTAAGCACTATGGGATTTAAGATCTGAGGTCATCAGTCCCCTAGACTTAGAACTACTTAAACCTAACAGAGGTGATTTCAGGTGTTCCCCAAGATAGTGTTATACGTCCTTTGCTGTTTCTTATCTATATAAACGATTTGGGAGACAATCAGAGCAGCTGTCTTCGGTTGTTTGCAGATGACGCTGTCGTTTATAGACTAATAAAGTCATCAGAAGATCAAAACAAACTGCAAAATGATTTAGGAGAAATCTCGGAATGGTGCAAAAAGTGGCAGTTGACCTTAAATAACGAAAAGTGTGAGGTCATCCACATGAGTGCTAAAAGGAACGCGTTAAACTTCAGTTACACGATAAATCATTCTAATCTAAAAGCCGTAAATTCAACTAAATACCTAGATATTACAATTACGAACAATTTAAATTGGAAGGGACACGTAGAAAAATGTAACAGACCTACTAAGGAGCCTGCCTGCACTACGCTTGTCCGTCCTCTTTTAGAATACTGTTGCGCGGTGTGGGATCCTTACCAGATAGGACTGACTGAGTACATCGAAAAAGTTCAAAGAAAGGCAGCACGTTTTGTATTATCGTGAAATATGGGAGAGAGTGTCACAGAAATGATACAGGATTTGGGATGGACATCATTAAAAGAAAGGCGTTTTTCGTTGCGACGGAATCTTCTCACGAAATTCCAATCACCAACTTTCTCCTTCGAATAAGGGAAATCAGAGATCGTACGGAAAGATATAGGTGTTCATTCGTCCCGCGCGCTATACGAGATTGGAATACTAGAGAATTGTGAGGGTGGTTCGATCAACCCTCTGCCAGGCACTTGGATGTGATTTGCAGAGTATCTATGTAGATGTAGATGTAAATGTAGATGTAACTAACCTAAGGACATCACACACATCCATGACCGAGGCAGTATTCGAACCTGCGACCGTAGCAGCAGCGCGGTTCCGGACT
This sequence comes from Schistocerca nitens, assembly GCF_023898315.1. Lineage (NCBI taxonomy): Eukaryota > Metazoa > Arthropoda > Insecta > Orthoptera > Acrididae > Schistocerca > Schistocerca nitens. The sequence goes on from NC_064617.1 coordinate 332,273,165, forward strand.
GAAGCGCCTAGAACCGCTCAGCCACAGCGGCCGGCGGACAATCTGCGTCTTCGTGTGTTACCTCTCGTGTGACCGTATTGTGATGCCATTTTTCAACAGAAGAATGTTCGTCCATAAATGATATGTGTTTCTATGACGTGTCTGCATGATGTTGAGGTACTCCCGTGGCTAGCGAGATCCCCAGATCTGTCGACGATAGACACTTGTGTGACAAGCTGGGACAGCTTTCCAATGGCAATATCCTGGAAATCAAGGACAAGTTACACCAGTTGTGGACCATCTTGCGTCAGGGGAGCATATAATGGCCTTATGACACCCTTACCAGCTGAACAGTGCATGCATCCAGGCAAGAGATGATGCATCGTCATTCTGAGAAGTAGGCTCATGCTGCCAAGTTCTTTCTAAATCTGGCTCGATTTTCTAATCACTGCAATAACACCACGTATGAACTTTCGTTCCCTCCTCCCCTTCTACAAGAGACAGCCAAATGAAAACGAGACGGATGGAAAGAGCAAGTAAACTGTTAATTTCAAAAGTAATCTCCATAACTGTTAATATGTGAGAGAAGACGGTCAGTACCTTCATGAAAAAATGTTTGCGGTTGCCTATGGAACCGTGATTGTATCCATGTGTGCACCTCTTCATCCGAAGAGCAGTACACTGTATTTTCAACGCCTTTACATGCACTGTTATATTTTGTTATTTCATTCCCTATTGATCTGTCTTGCCATTTACTTAGCCAAAAATACACAGGTCAAGTAGTTTTTAGTGTGTGAGTTCGTAAGGTGATAAAAATGTTGTATCACCCATCATTATTTTAAAATTAACAAACACCTAGTCCTCTTTACCAAAAATTTTCAGCGATTTTAATAGTACAGGCAAACGATGAAAAGCAGTTGCCATAGATGTACTTTTTGATATGGTGCGGCGTCATATTGCAAAATAACTGCAGTCGAACAAAACCGACGTTTCGCCTACAGTTGCAGAAGACCAATAATATCAACGGTTTTTAAAATTTGATTTGATGCAATGCACTGTAGAGCACCTCCTCTGTACATTATGTTGGGGTTAATTCAACAGTTTGTGAAAGCCGTACCCAAAGAAGGAGTACGTTTTAAGTATGTCTACAAGGCGTTCCCTCGTCTATCGGAAGCGAAACTGAAGTAAAGCTTGTTGATTGTCCCTGAGATTCTAAAATTAATGTTATTTTATAACGAAGTCACATTGTGGTAGAACAGTATGTGACAGACAAAGAATACTTATATTAGGTTTGGATGCAGGTCCCAAAAAATATCAAGATAATTGATTAAATCATCTTACAAAAATTAATGACAAAATCTATATTAGTCGGACTGTGTAAGGAACAAAGAGACAAAAACTCACAGCAAAAATATCTGAATTTGGAAAAATTATCGCCAAAATTGGTCGTAAAAGAAAACCATTTTTCCCAGTCCCTACCTTTATGAAAATGACTGGACTCCCAGTGTCTCCGACATCTATTCCAGTAGCTCAGCCATTACACCACACTGCGAAATGCTCCCGCTATAACAGATGTGACGATACAGAGATGTGACTCTACAGAAACCGTGATGAATATTGTATCTCATCATACATCATGACTCCTAAAACAAGAAACGCTTCGTACATTCCATAACTGTGAAGAAGTGACTGAGCGTCTCGAGTGTTAGATAGGTCGTCCTGCCTACAAAAATCATGAAACATCTAAAGTGAAGGCATTAACCGCTAAACAGGACAACTGTGGTCTCAACTGTTTCCAGAGACGCAACGGGTATTCAGTTTTTTTTATGAACTCTTCGTACAATGTATTCACCGGAACACGTACGAGTAGGGCTAACTCGTGGGATGTCACTGTACCGGCCAGAGCAACTTTCTAAATCGCGTTAATCCCGAGAGAAAGCTAAAGTCAGAGTTGAGACGACGGGGAAACGTTGGGTGCCGGACCACCGAAGAACATCATTCCGCGAAAGAAAAGGAAGGTTAGCTGCAAAAACTAATGGTAACGACGTACTGGATAGAATGACTCTCAACAAGTCACTCACGGAATTACATCATGCACATCGGCGTTGAGAGCGTGCCCACTTACGCTGTTGTTGGATCACTGTGAACACTTTGATTAGAAAGAAAAGTAAGTGTGCTTGTCTTCAGTAGCGTAGTTATTTCGTACGTAGAAGTATTGATCATTATCAGAACTGTTTTGATAGTGATATTTCGGAAACCGCTGTGAGACGGTTGCTGGGAGGTTTCCGGCGACTGGCCGGCCGAAGTGGCCGTGCGGTTAAAGGCGCTGCAGTCTGGAACCGCAGGACCGCTAAGGTCGCAGGTTCGAATCCTGCCTCGGGCATGGATGTTTGTGATGTCCTTAGGTTAGTTAGGTTTAACTAGTTCTAAGTTCTAGGGGACTAATAACCTCAGCAGTTGAGCCCCATAGTGCTCAGAGCCATTTTTCCGGCGACTTTTCCCCAACATAGCAACCAAATGTCGAAAATTTCTAATGTTAAATGTGAATAAAAGAACTGCAAGCTATTCATCAGTAATCATAATGCTAGAAATACCTGTACTGGCAATTTCACTTGTGACGACTTTAGCATTAATCGTTCAGAAAACGTATAAAATGAAATACATCTGTGCCAGACGATGAGGAACCTTAGTTCAATTCTAATTTATGAAGAATATTTAGAGTTGTGTCGTGTGCGCTATGAATGAATAGATAGGAGATACACTACTGGCCATTAAAATTGCTACACCAAGAAGAAGTGCAGATGATAAACGGGTATTCATTGGACAAATATACTGTACTAGAACTGACATGTGATTACATTGTCACGCAATTTGGGTGCATAGAACCTGAGAAATCAGTACCCAGAACAACCACCTCTGGCCGTAATAATGTTAAATGTGAATAAAATTTTTTTTGTTGAATTTTATTGCTTTTGGATGTGAATAAAAGAACTGCAAGCTATTCATCAGTAATCATAATGCTAGAAATACCTGTACTGGCAATTTCACTTGTGACGACTTCAGCATTAATCGTTCAGAAAACGTATAAAATGAAAAACATCTGTGCCAGACGATGAGGAACGTTAGTACAATTCTAATTTATGAAGAATATTTAGAGTTGTGTCGTGTGAGCTATGAATGAATAGATAGGAGATACACTACTGGCCATTAAAATTGCTACACCAAGAAGAAGTGCAGATGATAAACGGGTATTCATTGGACAAATATACTGTACTAGAACTGACATGTGATTACATTGTCACGCAATTTGGGTGCATAGAACCTGAGAAATCAGTACCCAGAACAACCACCTCTGGCCGTAATAACGCCTTGATACCCCTGGGAATTGAGTCAAACAGAGCTTGGATGGCGTGTACAGGTACAGCTGCCCATGCAGCTTCAACACGATACCACAGTTCATCAAGAGTAGTGACTGGCGTATAGTGACGAGCCAGTTGCTTGGCTACCATTAACCACACGTTTTCAATTGGTGACAGATCTGGAGAATGTGCTGGCCAGGGCAGCAATCGAACATTCTCTGTATCCAGAAAGTCCCGTACAGGACATGCAACAAGCGGTCGTGCATTATCCTGTTGAAATGTAGGGTTTCGCAGGAAGGGTAGAGCCACGGGTCGTAACACATCTGAAATGTAACGTCCACTGTTCAAACTGCCGTCAATGCGAACAAGAGGTGACCGAGACGTGAAACCAGTGGCACCCCATACCATCACGCCTGGTGATACGCCAGTATGGCGATGACGAAAGCACGCTTCCAACGTGCGTTCATCGCGATGTCGCTAAACACGGATGCGACCATCATGACGCGGTAAACAGAACCTGGATTCATCCGAAAAATGACATTTTGCCATTCGTGTATCCAGGTGCGTCATTGAGCACACCATCGTAGGCGCTCCTGTCTGTGATACAGCGTCAAGGGTAACCGTAGCCATGGTCTCCGAACTGATAGTCCATGCTGCTGCAAACGTTGTCGAACTGTTCGTGCAGATGGTTGTTGTCTTGCAAACGTTCCCATCTGTTGACTCAGGGATCGAGACGTGGTTGCATGATCCGTTACAGCCTTGCGGATAAGATACCTGTCATCTCGACTGCTAGTGATACCAGGCCGTCGGGATCCAGCACGGCGTTCCGTATTATCCTCCTGAACCCATCGATTGCATATTCTGCTAACAGTCATTGGATCTCGACCAACGCGAGCAGCAATGTCGCGATACGATAAACCGCAATCGCGATAGGCTGCAATCCGACCTTTATCAAAGTCGGAAACGCGATGGTACGCATGTCTCCTCCTTACACGAGGCATCACAACAACGTTTCACCAGGTAACGCCGGTCAACTGCTGTTTGTGTATGAGAAATCGGTTGGAAACTTTCCTCATGTCAGCACGTTGTAGGTGTCGCCACCGGCGCCAACCTTGTGTGAATGTTCTGAAAAGCTAATCATTTGCATATCACAGCATCTTCTTCCTGTTGGTTAAATATCGCGTCTGTAGCATGTCATCTTCGTGGTGTAGCAATTTTAATGGCCAGTAGTGTATTTTACATCATACAGCAGCTGTCAGTCACAAGATTCACTTTGCTGAGGTCCCTGATTTGTATTCAGAGTTACGGATGGTTATCTTAAGAAACTGGCTACGGTAAACAGTGCTAGAGAAGTACTCTTAGCTTAATCACTACTGCAGTTGTTTACTGTACAGTATATACAGGTAGGACTGATAGAAAATATGAAGAGCCAGCGGAGGGCAGCGCGTTTCGTCACAAGATCGTTTAATCGGCACGAGAGCGTTATCGAGATGCTCAACAGACTCCAGTGGCAGATGTTACAAGACAGGTGTTGTGCATCACGGACAGGTTTACTATTGAAATTTCTAGAGAGAACTTTACGGGAAAAGTCGGAGAACATATTACTTCTTCCCACATATATCTCGCGTAAATCATCACGATGAGAAAATTAGAGACATTATAGCCAATACAGGGATTTAGCGCCAACCATTCATCCCACGAGTTATTCGCGAGTGGAATGGGGTAGGAGGGATAAGTTAGTGGTAACAGAAGTAGCTCCCCCCACCCAACATTAGGTGTTTTTCGGAGGACGATATAGATGTAGATATACATAGTGATGATGCGCTACAAGATTCTAGAGTCCCTGAAAATAAAGGAAAGCTCAACAAAGCAATTTTTGTGACTGACGGCTACAATGAGTTTTAAAAGAAATCCACACCATTAACACACGATCAATGCAGACAACGGAACTAATGGGGTATTCCCAATAACAATTTTCGCTCTGAAGTGGAGCGTGCGCCGATTTGAAACTTACTGGTGGATTACAAATGGTGCAAAGTTCCGGGTTCGAGTCCCAGAACGGCGCACAGTTTCAGTCTGCCAGGACGTTTGAAATGTGGCGTTTGTTAATAAGAGTACCCTCATCACTGAATTGAAGAGGCGCCGCACAGGACGCTGTTGTAGGCGAGCGGAGTTCACGTGACACGCAGAATCAATACTTTCGCCTGAATTAAGAATCTTTACGTCCCATTATTATAAAAATAATGGACGCAGCTTTGAAGTTAGAAGTTTCTTCTGTGATATCCTAGAGAGAATTAATTTAAAAGTTAGGCCGTATAAGCGGTGAAATCACTTTGCTTTTCACTCTTTTAATCAAGATGTTTTCTTCGTTTTCTCAATCAACATCCACCGAGTATCTGTGTTGTTTGCTACAGATTCTCTGTGTGGTTGAGTACTAAATTTTCCCGCGGACACTTGCACACATGTTGCGCAGCCTCTCCATGTGTGTATCTAAATTGCGGATACATATCCGAAGGTCGTTCACATTGACGACCGTGCTACTTATAACTGTGCGTAGCATGTGACTTCTGTGTTATAGAACTATCGAGGATGATGTCTCCACATCCATTAAACTCTTGAGAATGAGCAAACCTCGATGCTAGCTAGTGGCACTTAACAAAGAACGATTTGTAAAATACACACAGGTGGCCACGATGTCATTCTTCAGATTTAACGAGGCTGTAGTGACCACTCAGAAGAAGTCATTCCTACAGCTTTGGATTCGTATCATGGAACTTATCCGTTTTTTGAGAAAATTGTTCATTTTCACTTTCTTATTTACAATTACCTTTTTATTTTTGTTTATGAGCAGCCTCGGTCATGAGGCCCCACTCTTAAATTGCAATCCGTTCTCTAATAGGCTGTCTTTTCCCAAAAAGAGATCCACATTCTACAAAATCTTGTTCTCCTTTTAAAAAATATAACGTTCTTTGTTTAACTTAAAAATTTAATGTTCTTCTCTAGAAGCGCTCTTCAAGTATGAAGATAAAAGCAAGCTTACGCGTGTAAAGGTCAACCTTAATCTAGGATGATAAACAAAAATTTGTGATTGACGTGTCTTTGGACCAGAATGCCGGCAAGGAATTAAACACCTCCAGTTCTCAACGTTAAGGTCTTCTCTCCGTAGCTGGAGACAAAACAGAATGTTAATAGCCATATTAACGTCACACACACGAGGATTGGTTGTTGGTTGTTTTTGGGGAAGGAGACCAGACAGCGTGGTCATTGGTCTAATCGGATTAGGGAAGGATGGGGAAGGAAGTCGGCCGTGCCCTTTCAGAGGAACCGTCCCAGCATTTGCCTGAAGTGACTGAGGGAAATCACGGAAAACCTAAATCAGGATGGCCGGACGCGGGATTGAACCGTCGTCCTCCCGAATGCGAGTCCAGCGTCTAACCACTGCGCCACCTCACTCGGTACACACGAGGACTAAGTAGGGGAGGGAGGGCGGGGGCAAAAGTGAGCGGGGGTCGAAGATTCTGAAGCACGGCTACCCTCGTCCCCTTTCCCATTATCGCCATCAGTCTACATCCGCATGTATAATTTGCGAGGTACCTTGCAGTGCGAGGCATTGGGCACCTTGCAACACCGCTAATGATTCCTTTCCCTGTTCCAGTAGCAAGTGGAACGAAAGGAAAACAACTGTCTACATGCTCCCGTGCGAGCCCTAATATCCCTTCTCTTATCTTCGCGGCCCTTGAGCGAAATGTAGACGCCGGTGCCAACAGAAACGTCCTGCGGTCAGCTGCAGATGCTGGTTCTTTAAATAGTGTTTCGCGAAAAGCAAGTCGTCATCCCTCCACGGATTCCCATTTGAGTTCAGGGAGCATTTCAGTAACAGTCGCCTATTGATCGAACCTACTGGTAACAGTTCTAGCAGCACATTTGTGAGTTCTGCGATGTCTTCCTTCAATCTGAGCTAGCGTGGACCCCAAACACTGGAGCAGTATTCGAAGATGGGGCTCACAGGTGTTCTATACACGAGCTAATACTTTCCTAGAATTCTCTCAATAAACCCAAGTCGACTTGTCGCCTTTCCTACTACCGACCTTATACGCTCGTTCCATTTTATTTCGCTTTGCAACATTACGCCTAGGGATTCAGTCGACGAGACTGAGTCAAGCAGCACACCACTAATACTGCATTCGCACACTAGAGGATAGTTTTTCCTACTCATCTGCAACAGCTGCCATTCATCACGCCAAACAAAAATTCTGTGTAAGCCACCATGCCTCCTCCTACAGTCACTCAACGACGACACTTTGCCGTACACTACAGTGATCAGTAAACAGTCGCAGATTACTGCCCACCCTATCCTTCAGACCGTTTATGTGTACAGAGAACAAAAGCGGTCCTATAACTCCTCCCTGGGCTGTTCTGAGGATGCGTTGTCTCTGACGAATCAACAGATGGGTCTTTAATAACTAAACCCGTTAAAATGCAATCTTGCCATTTCATCCAAGGACTACTACTCTGGAATTACTTCATTTCATATTTAACAACTTACAATGAGACTGACTGTATATTGTATAGTGTCTGAAGGTGAATCAAATAAATATTAAATAAAAAAATAATATCGGATCGGAATCACAACAGTGTTGGCGGGGAGTGAGTTAAACGATGTGGCAAATTAATCTGTTACCTACCCATTTCTGAAATCAAATAAAGAAAGTATGAAAACCATGACTCTAGGGCCTAGGCGATGCCTTAGAAACGGAACCACAGTCGGTTTAAATACGGGCTCAGCGCCTGCCAAGTACTCTGCTCGACGACAGTGCTGTTAGCCGGGTTGCCGACTTTCCGTGCGCAACGCCAGTAGGAAATCTTGACAAGCGAGGTATGGTGTGTCAAACGATTTTGGTTCGCTGCGGGTGAAGTTGGAGATGGTTTCGCGTCCTATGAGAACTAATAAGAAATTGAAATCTACAAACCACTACATTAAGGCATCGTTTAACTTCGAGGAACTATAATAGTAGTGTCATAAGTTTACGAGTTCACTCGAATCAATAGGTGAAAAGCTCTAGATATCGAGTGTTCAAATTAGCAATCAGCTTTTGTTTTCAGCTCTTAGACCACGGACAACAGAAACTAAGAAAAAGTTCTACAACAATTGGAGCAACGAATTAAAATTCATTAATGATCCCTTAATCTAAATTGTATTTTGTCGGGATTAAGTGAATTCGAACGTGGGAAAATTGTTGATGCTCGTATGGTGAGTGATTCCGTAAACCAGGGAGCTAGTTGCTGTTTCAAAAGGCGCGTTGTTGAAGACTTAAATCGTTTATAGGGAAAGCGGAAAAACATCATCCCCTAACGCACAACGCGGACGGAAGTGTGTGACATACAGTCGTTTAAGAGGATTGTGACGAAAAATGGCAACAGCTGCGAAAGTCACTGCAGAACTGAATGACGCACTCGCGATCCCTGTCAGCGCAAAGAAAGAAGAAGGAAGCTCCATAAACTGGCATTCCAAAACTACTAATCAGTGATGCAAACCCATAACAGGGAAACGTGGTGCAAGGTCGCATTACTTTCAAGTGTTATGTGACCATATTGGCTGATCTCGTACAGCCTACGGTGCAATATTTGTTTCCCAATGGTGACGCCGCGTTCCAAGGCCACAAGGCTCCTGTTCTCAAAGCTCGCAGCCCAGCACTAGTTTTGTGAGCACGAGGTTATGATCTGTCGTATCTCCTCCGGTCACTAGATTAGCGGATTTCATTATTATTGATCCTCTGTGGTCTGCTTTGGAGAGATGGGAGCGTGATCGCTGTCCAGTTCTATCATTATTACTTGGACTTGCCCCTATTTTGTAGCAATAATGGCAAAGGTTTCTTTAAAAACATACAAGGCTTGTATTTATCCTTTCCGAGACTACTGGAAGCATGTTTGAATGTCATTGGTTTTCCTACACTGTATTAGGTTTGGTAGTTTTGTGTTTTTGGTGTTTTCATACTTTTGTCCACCCTGCCTCCCGTAAACGTGTCCGTAGATATTCTAAGCACTCTGACATAATTTAGGACAGGAGGATGGTGAACTGGCTTCCTCAGATTGTAGGTATCCAGCGTGTTGTGAGTAAAATGGAGAACGTGATCTGCCGGCAGGTCTCAGTATCGTTTTCTGGTAAGAGGGACCTTGGTAGACATACCATGGATCCTATTTTACACAACCTAGATTTCCTCATAGCAGGGCATCATCACCACACTCAACTATACCCCGCTTTCACACTGCATTTAGGCACACTAATCACTTGCGACGAGAGTGCTTTAACCAAGAAGTATCAATCCGGATTGGCTCCCATATTCATTTAGAGCATCCAGTCGCCATATTACTTCACACGATCTAAGCTCTGTACTCCACTCTGATGTGTGGTTAGAAGAGACGGTGGCTTCTACGAGGGTTGGAACTTTAATAATGGTAACTGTTTATTTACAGCTCGTACAAAATAAATACGTGTTTCAAAGTTTTACTGACCTTCAAAGTAGTCACCAGCATTGCGTATAACCCGTTGCCAGCGATGTGCAAGTCGTAGGACACTCTTAGCAATGCCAATTGTGTTGACAGTTCGAGCGGCGCGGTCTATTGCCCGACGAATTTGTAGCAGTTCTGAAGAGAATGCCGTGAAGTGTTTCCTTCAGTTTAGAATTCGAGCTGAAGTCTCGAGGACTCAAGTCAGGGGAGTGCTGTAGGTGGTATAGCACTTAGCAGCCCCATCAGTCAAACAAATCAGTAACAGCTTGCACTGTACGTGCTTGAGTATTGTCCTGCGAAATGATGGCCAGGTCCTGGAGAAAGTGTCATCACTTCTGTCTCTAAGCTGGTCGTAGGCTGTGTTCCAAAAATGAACAACATAGAGACAGAAATGATGACACTTTCTGCAGGACCTGACCATCATTTTGCAGGACAATTCTCAAGCACGTACAGTGCAAGCTGTTACTGATCTGTTTGCCTGATGGGGCTGCTAAGTGCTATAGCACCTACTACACTCTCCTGGCATAAGTCCTCTTGAGTTCAACTCGATTTCTAAACTGAAGGAAACACTTCACCGCATTCTCTTCAGAACTGCTACAAATTCGTCGGGGGATAGACCGCGTCGCTCGAACTGTCAACACAACTGGTACTGCTAAGAGTATCCTACGACTTCCACATCGCTAGCAACGGGACATACACAATGCTGGTGACTACTCTGAAGGTCAGTAAAACTTTGAAACACGTATCTAACTTGAACAAGCTGTAAATAAATAGTTGCCACTATTAAAGTTTCATCCCTCTTATATTCCTTCATCCGAAATAGTCTCTGTACTCAGTGATGTGCTGTTATTTAAGGTAATTATGTGAGGCAGTGGCTTCTATGGCGCAAGACGAGAAGGTGATCGCCATTATCTACATGTTATTAGCCACCAGTTCAATGACAGTTTTATTCCTACACTGTGCTACACTGTGATAAGCCGATATAGCCAGATTTAGTCCTCCATGACTTTCATGCACAAATTTCCAATAAATTTTTTAATTTTACAAAAAAAAGTTTACTGCACTGATTGATTCATTATTCTAATCTTCAATGAATTCCAAGCGGTTGTGAAACCCAGCGAAAGAAAGCCATTGTCGTTTGGATTTATGTGGTTTGCTAAATCACTTTAGGGGAAGTTAGGATGATTTCTTTCACAAGGCTGCTACCGATTCCGTCAGCGATATCTATGTTTGTGATCTAAAGCTTATACATTTACAATTCGATCGGGACAGTTATAAATTACAGTAAATACAATTTCTAACTCAAATGTCCATTAAGAAAGGCTACTAGTTTCCGAAGATTAATCTTTCATCTTCAGGTATTCGATCATGTGCAGTGATAACCATACGGCTTGGAATGGATCGCTAGCCTTCAATAAAATGGGCTGAGAACCAGATTGGTCTGGAAGGCCAAATCATGTGGCGAAGCACGCCTAATATTCTTCCTGGTGCGACGGTTGGAGGTTGGAAACCAATTCTGTGCCCCGTGGTAATGATTTCCCATTATTAAAACTGCCTGACGCTGGAAGATTATTTTCTTCGAAACCGGTAATCTTTTTTAAAAAAAGGACATTAAAACGTAGTGGAACTATATTTACTGTAATATCTGATGCATTTTTCTGACTATAATGATTATGATATTAACGGTTTGTTATACCTTCCTTTTTGTTCCCTCGCCTCCCGCACCAGGCTACATCGCTCAACAAGACCACATTCGCATGCTTCGCTTAGCCTTTTGAGAGATAATGTTCTGTCTCTAATGAGGCGAAGGGTAATATTTGTTCTTAAGTAAAAATAAATCTGCTCATCGCAATTTGTCAGGCTGTTTCGTACTGCATATCTGCTGTATTTCTTATTCCTAGTAGCGCAAAAGAAATTAAAGGAGTGGCTTTACCCTCTAAACCTGAAGTTTCGATTCGTTTACACTGACTTACCGGATCACACATCACTACGCAACAGGTGTTCTTTTCTGCTGTTCCAAACGTGGCAGGGGCTATCTTGTTAGGTTTGTAAACTTGTCGGGAAAAGAATATTTGCCCTGTAGAGTTTCAAGGCGGAATATTTTATCCTTACAGCACGATGTAGGTTGTAGTGAACGGTAAATGAAACAGCGTTACGCGCGGTTATTCTCTTGGATCTCTAGCTTTCACCGATGGTCTATCGCTGTAGAGTGAAAGGTTCCACCGTGCAACAAATTTTAGGTCGTAGCTAATCCACGTTCTTTCTCCTGCTAGCTCTGCACTGTAAAGTAGCGAAAGATTATAGAATTTTGTGGGGCGATTCTCAGTTGCACAGTGAAGGATTCGATTCTGGAAACTTGATCAATGCGGCGCTCTAATTACGCTATTTGAGTGGGCGGCGTCACTGTCACTTTACGAACTGAGCGCGTTTCATCGCCACACCAGATCTCGCATTCCATCTTCTCAGTTGCTATTGTGGTCTTCAGTCCGAAGACTGGTACGATGCAGCTTTCCATGCCATTCTATCTTATACAAGGCCCCTTCACCACGTGTAACTACTACAACCTACATTCATTTGAACGTGCTTACTCTATTTAAGCCGTGGTCTCCCTTTACAGTCTTTACCCCAAAACTACCTCCATTACGAAACAGACATTCCTTGAAACGTAATGATGAGCCCTATCAACCGATTGTTTCTTGCAGTCATGTTGTACCATAAAATTGCTTTCTCATCACTTTGATTCAGTAACTCCTCATCAATAATCCGATTCCATTTAATCTTAACCATTGTTCTGTAGCACCACGTTTCAAAAAATTCTATTCTCTTTTTGTCGGAGATCGATGTCGTCGACGTTTCACTACTGTACGAGTCTACAATCTAGACAAATTCCATCAGAAAATACTCCAAACACTTAAACTTATGTTCGCTGTTAATTAACTTCTATTTTACAGAAATACTTTCCTTGCTGTTGCCAATCCGTACCATCTATGCCCGTCCTTCAGCAGTAGTCATTTACGAGCAGAAGTTGTCTATTATTGTAGTGTCCTGTTTCCTAATTCCCTCAGCATCGTCTGTTTTAGTACCACTCGACTCCACCACCTTCTTTAAAATTTTATTGAAATTTAATTCGTAAGAATTTCAGAACAATATCCAATCCGTTCAGCTGCTTTTCTGTTTTGGTGTCTTCTCCCGAATTTTAATTGCCTTTCCAAATTTCTCTTTGGTTTTCTTTACTGCTTGCCCAACATACTTATTGAATAACATCGGGGCTAGGCTACAACCCCGTCTCTGTCCCTTCTCAAACAATACTTCCCTTTCGAGTCCTTCGACTCTTACAACTACAGTCTGGTTTCTGTACAAGCTGTGTGTAACCTTTCGCCCATTTTTATTTACAGAGGAATGGAAATACTGATAGATGCTGATTTTGTGGAATATCAGTTAGGGTTCCGAAGAAACGTGGAGACACGCAAGGCAATACTGGCTGTACGACTTATCCTAAACTGAAGAAAGGAAAGCCTGCGTTCGTAGCATTTGTAAATTTGGAGGAAACGTGTGAGAGTGTTGACTGGAACACACTCTTTCTGAGTTGCAACTGAACAAAAAGTAATCGTAGGGTCAGTCATTCGTTCAGATTGTAGTTTATTGTTGCATGACCTCTGTGGCAGTTGTTTTCAGAATTGATAGCACCAATGGCTAACTGAAAACAAAGAAAAATGACAGCCGATAGTTATTTGTAAATAAGAGAGAGGCCGAACACTTGAATGGTAACGTACCATGGGGGAGTTTTTGTTGAGCGGTTGTTGTGGATTCCCGTGAGAAACGCATACTAATATAGCACAAGAACCAAACTGTATTTGATGAATACCTCTTGAGAAATAAAATTCAGAATTGCACGACAATGTTCGACTGAAAGGACCTATGCAATTTAGATAAACACAGCAAACGTAAATCTGAATGACTGAACAAAAGTCTTCGTCCTGCCGAAAGCGTGTCCAATGTGTTACCAAGGCGACACCTCGCTCCGTCTCCGAGCTTGTGTGCCGTCTTTAATGATCTCCTCGTCGACGACACGGCAAAGCCTAACCTTCCTTACTTTCATTCCTCAGAGGCCGTTAGTACGACGTACATGCTCACCTTGCAGCTACGTCTCATGCTGCCTAAGATATTTGTAAAATTAGTTTAGGCAACAGAAGATTTTTCTAAAGTGTCCACCCGTAGGAAATAATATGTATTTGTCTTTCTCTTGCTGCCGCAACGTTTCAACCACCCATGAGCATTAACACCGAACTGGTTCCGGCGGAGGTTCGAGTCCTCCCTCGGGCATGGGTGTGTGTTTGTCCTTAGGATAATTTAGGTTAAGTAGTGTGTACGCTTAGGGACTGATGACCTTAGCAGTTAAGTCCCATAAGGTTTCACACACATTTGAACATTAACACCGAAACTCAAAGAAAATTCTACTTGTGAATCTTTTCTCATGCAGCAAATTTGGGCCAGATATGTCAGTCATGTTACGGTTCACGGAAAAATTAATTCCAGGAGCGACAGAAAGCTGGACCGTGACCGTTTACGTCATGCTAATACCATATTAGCAAAGTAGTCAAACATGAAAAACAAGTTTCCCTGATTTCTGATATGCTAAGAGCTCGTCTGTCATTTTCAGTGACTGATGTGGAACAAAGATCTCAATTAAGGGGAGTGTTTTCTGACTGTAAAGTGCAGTTGTTCCATACCAATGAATACACAGGTCCACACTGTATGCAATAAAAATGTAGTGAAGTGTCATTAAACGACATCGACTACATTTCTCGAACAATTCTTGTACCAAGTTGCATATTTAGCTATCGACGTATGTTTCCTCTTGATTATGCTTTAAGGAGGGATATTAGAACATATTCTTTAACATTTGGAGTCAATTTTATTACTAATCATCTCTCTTCGAAGCAAATGAAAATGATATTAATACTCCACGTGCACGGAATCCAGCTCGGAGAAACAACGATTTATGAAATTTAAAAATAATTATTGGGCCTTGCGGCTACTTGCGGAAATCTTATCAAACTGAATGAAGACAATATTCATTCAGACATTTTTCGCATTGCTACCGAGAAAATATTTTTAAAAAAGACGATTTATCTCAGAGTGTTGTGAAGCAACAAACGTGCTGCACTCGCAACTGTCGTTCACATCAACATGGCTGAACTTCTGTCACGAAATGGTCGCCAGTGCGGTGGAGGAATATTCCATACTGCAGTGAGATTCCAAAACTCCCTAGAGTGATTCAGCTAGGATTAAAAACACAATCAAGAAATACTGCTTGTCTGTATGTAAAATAGAAGCAAAGCGATAGTTAATTAAATTAATTGAAGAATTAGACATCTAGCATCTGAGTTTCCACTGCGATTAGGAAACGTAGATTGAATTTCACTCTTAACTGTCCAACTTACCATTAAAAAAGCTGCAGTCATGTAAGAATGAGACATTGAATGTTGCGGGCGGAAACTTCGTCCAGTGAGTTGGAGAGTTTCTGTGGGACGTTAAGGGGAGTGTTAACACAGGGACCACACAACGCAATAATTCTGTCTCACTTCTTGGGTTCTGCACGATAATTATTCTGCTATAGCACACATAAATTCGAACGATTGTATTATTCTCCTATAAGCAGGCGCCTCTTACCACGATAAATCCGACCACCGCTCACGCTGGACTTTCGCTTTCCGTTATCGTGCGGTACTCGCAGCAGCGCGTGGTCATTATGCGCAACAACGCGATATTGTCCCCTGACTCCAACCTCGCACTCAGCAATGAATTTTCTAGAAAACCAAAGCTGCATAAGAGTACGATTCAATTACTTGGATCCAATTATTGATATGAGTACCCTCACGGCCTTGAGTTCGTCCAGTAGTTCCAGAACACAAAACTCTCAGAGAAAAAACCGTTGCTTCTACCAAGGTCTAAGGCGGACCTTTTATTTAGGTACTGACCATCACAGAGGACAAAGGCGAACACTACCTTAGAACTACTTTCACAACTTAAAATCTAGAGCCTGTGTTTTCCCAAAAGATCAAAATGCAGTATCAAACGATTGGACTATCAGTGATCCGCAACTGGAGTCGATCAGTTCATAGAAATAGCTAGGCGTAATAATTTGTGGGGATACGAAACGGAACGATCACTTTAGTTCAAGCGAAGGTAAAGGAGATGGCACACACCGATTCGTAGTTAGTTAATTAGCTAATGTTCCATGGATCATTTGTACGATTATTCGTAATGATGTGGAAGGAGTCATTTTACACTCACGTTACACATTTGTTTGTAAATACGGTTACATGCTACCTGCAAGGTGTTTTTTTAATATAGATGTGAATAATGAATGTCATTTTTTTCTTCTTGTATTGTATTTATGTACATCACTGTTCCTTTTGAACTGCAGTGGATTATTTACGACAAACTACGGGAGTTGAAATAAAAGCAATGCCTCCACCCTCGTTAACTGGGTTTCGATGGGAATATTTTAATAACTGAAACACAGAAATATTCCTTTGAATGTGATCTTTAATTACGAATATTCACTTTTCCACATAATCACCAGGCAATTGGATGCATTTCTGCCAACGATGAACAAGTTTACTGAAGCCGTCACGGAAGAAGTCGACATTCTGTTTCCGCAACCACAGTCTCGCAGTTGTCTCAACGTCTTCATCAGAAGCATAATGATGTCCCCGCAGATCGTCTTTCATTATCGGGAACAGGTGGAAGGCAGACGGTGCTAAATCTGGACTGTATGGAGGATGCCGTACGGTGGTGAAATTTCATTTCAGGAGTCAGCATCCGGGATACCCACTGTCCACAGATCTCCCGATAGCCAAGCAAAGCAATAATGTGACCCACTCGTTCTTGTGAAATGCCGATTGTGCTTGCAGTTTCTGTCTGAGTGATACGACGATCGTCGTGAATCAGTCTGTCAACACTTTGCTTGTGAAACTTCGTGGTTGCTGTCACAGGACGTCCAACTCTTTGTCACGCAGGTCATATGTTCCCGCCTCAACATCTTTAAACTTACTCGCCCAACGATGCACAGTACTCACATCAGCACAATCACCAGAAACTGCTTTCATTCTCTGATGAATCTCCTTTGGGGTGACACCTCCTGCTGTCAAGAATTTAGTGATTGCACGTTGCTTAAATCGCATTGACCGACCGTCTGCGCAGGATTCCATACTTTACACTGTAACAACACAATCGTTCAGTGCTAAGGCTTCCCGCCGATTCGAGCTGTGGAGAAGAGGCTACGGAAGAAGCCAGTACCTGCCGCATACCAATGCTGCCAACTGTTGAAGAGTTACGAAGGTGGAGGCATTACTTTTCAGTCGACCCTCGTACATTAGGAAATAAATATACTGTGAAGCAGTAATAAAAATACCAAACTCCTGAAACAGATATCTACAAGATGGTCGTGGGTGAGCACCACATATTATTCTTACAGTATGTTTCTGAGCAATGAAGACGCTCTTTCTATGAATTGAGTTACCCCAGAACATTATTCCACGTGACATTACTGAACTAAAATACGCAAAATACGTCAACCTACTAATTTTTCTCTCCCCAAGATATTAACTGATTCTAAGCGCAAATGTGGTTGAAATAAGTTATTTTAAGAGTTAGAAAATGAGTTTTCTCCAGTTTAAATTCTCGTCAATATGGACATCTAAAAATTTTGAAGTGTCCATCCCCAATTACTATTTCCTCACCATATGATGTCACTGGCATAGTACCTCTAGATGTGAAAAACTGAATATGATGTACAGGAAATGTACAGTTGCGAATATGGACAACTATCAGCTGTATAATGGAATGACGGCAATGAAAATTTGTGCCGGACCGGAACTCGAAAAATGGTTCAGGTGGCTCTGAGCACTATGGGACTTACCATCTGAGGTCATCAGTCCCCTAGAACTTAGAACTACTTGATCTAAATAACCTAAGGACATCACACACTTTCATGCCCGAGGCAGGATTCGAAGCTGCGACCGTAGCGGTCGCGCGGTTCCAGACTGAAGCGCCTAGAACCACTCGGTCACAAAGGCCGGCTACCGGAACTCGATCCCAGATTTCCCGCTTATCGCGAGCGGTCGCCTAACCATTCGGCTACCCAAGCACGACTCACGGCCACGCCCAAACTTCCATCTGTCGTCAACCATGGGTCTAAAATCTGTACTCCTACATCCATTATGTATATTCCCGTGCAGGGGAGACAGTTCACTTGTAAGTCGCTGGCCCGGTGTCGACGGATAAACATGGCAGCGTCTTTGTTATTCCGAATTACGATCGATTTCCGATCCGGTACAAATTTTCGCTGTCGTTATTCCATTATACAGCTGATGGCTGTCCGTAGTCACAACTACGAATGTATTTCCTGTCTTTCATAACTGCTGTAGTCGCTGTAGTGTCGATTCCTCCGGACATGCATGCATGTTCGAAGGTAAATTGCATCATAATTCGGAGAAACGCAGGCATTGCAGTAATGTAAGGCCTGAATGTGTTGCGTCTTTTCGAAATTGAGAGTGAGACAATTCGCAGAAAATTGGTAGCATACCGGAAAAACGCAGCTACATAGCAAAATATTCTGGGCTAATTAGTCCTGGTCGAATGAGTTTGTCGGATAAATCCAACGTTTCGTCCTCAGTTGAGGAGGACATCTTCAAGGGGGAGGGGGGAAGGTTGTATGTTCTATGAATGTTTGATTCACACCATGACTCGGACATTCAGAGATGCTACAGCTCCCTTTAAGGATGTCCTCCATGGATGGGAACGAAACGTTGCTTTTGTCCAAGAAATTCATTCCACCACGGTAGCAATTAGCCCGGAATATTCTGTTAACTGACTGACCCGCCAGGTTAGACGAAAGCGCTAATATGCTGCTTCCTGGACTCGGGTAGGCGCGCCGGCCCTGGATCGAATCCACCCGGCGGCTTAACGACGGAGGCCCGTGTGCCGGCCAGCCTGGATGTGGTTTTAGGCGGTTTTCCACATCCCACTAGGTGAATACCGGGCTGGTCCCCACGTCCCGCCTCAGTTCCACAGCTCGCAGACATCTGAACACATTCGCACTACTCCATGGATTACACTAGACACAGACAGTTGGTATACACTAATTCCGTCCCGGGGGTACAGGGTGGCGGCAGGAAAGGCATCCGGCCACCCCTTCAGTTAACCTTGCCAAATCCGATTAACCATGCCGACCCCGTGTCATTGCAGGACAAAGGTGCAAGCAAAAGAAAGAAAGAAAGAAAGAAAGAAAGAATTCTGTTAACTGACTGCATATCTCTAGTACTCCTCCAGTGAACGGGTGTGCCACTTGTTTCATCTTCCACTAAGCCTATGTAATCGTTCCATTTCATATCCCCCCAAATCGTTACACCCAGTTATTTGTATGAACTGAATGGCTCCACTTGTGGCTCACTCATATTATAGTCGTATTATAGTCTATGACAATTCGTTTTATTTGAGAAAAATCAAAGTATATTATAATAAGTATGACTTTTTCGGCAGCGGAAGGCTCCACTAAAATAAAGTACAGTAAGTCTACAAAACAGATAGCTCACAAAACACTCGTGCAACTCATGCTAGAATTTGTTCAAGTGTTGGGGTCACAAACAAAATGGGGGAGGACAAAGTAAGACAGTACGAATAGTCACAGGTTCGTTTGACTCACTGAAAAGGGCACTGACATACAGAAAAATCTTAACTGGCAGACGCATGAAGACAGACGCCAAGTATACCACGAAAGCGAACCCACAAAGTTTCAAGAGCCAGCGTTAAGTGAGGGCTCCAGAAATATAATACAGCCACCTACGTGTTGCTCCTGTAGAGACCACGAAGACGAGAAGTATTACAGTGCACTTATAGGTATCTGAGCAGTCATTCTTCCCGCGCTTCATACGCGAATGGACAGGGATGAAAGCTTCATGTAAGGTACAGTAGAAAGTACCCACACCCATGTGTTTCAAAGTGCTGAGCATTGTATCGATGTAGAATTGAGTATAAATGCAGATAACTGTGAAGAGTCAGTTGCGAAATATTTATTTCTGTTAAACAGTCCTAGAACCTTTCCAGGCCCTTTAGATGAGGTAAGCAAAACAGTACATATCCAAAAGCGTATAGCGATGCTGGGTACTGGAGGTGGCTCCTAGCGGCAGTGTAGGCAGTACTGATGCAGATATCCACCTGAAAGCGTCCTTTTTCATAGCGCGCTGGTCACAGAATCAAGCAGTTTTGTGGCCGGCAGGCAATGGAAATGGAAGCTACCATGCAGATATCAACACCAGTACCGCCCTCACAGCCGCTACAGGCTACCTCCAGTACCTAGTGTCACACTCAAACGTGAATGTGGAATATTCTGCATACCTCACCTGAAGATGAGCCTGAAAAAGCGCGAACACTAGTTAACGGAAATAAACCAATACTTCGTAAGTGGCTGCGCTCACATTCAGTTAACGTACAGCCACGGTGTTTTACAATATCAGCTTACAGATTCACTATTTTTGTCGAACAAGTCAACACTTGACTCTGTACACCCATAAACTAACACAGTTTCGCATACATTAGGCTTGGATTTTTTTATCTGGGACCTGTTGCCCCAGAAATACAGGATGAACATAAAATCTTTCCCTAATTCCAAAAATGTACTCCTAAGGAACTGTAGTAGACACATCCATGCGGTTTTGTTGCAAGTGCTATCTTACGCAGCTTAACTAATAACGTCTCTACTGAATAGAGTACCACATCCCTATGCAGTATTTTGCAAAAGGTAGATTAACTCACAAAGCTTTAGTATATGCTCTTCTACACGTGCTCTGGCATCAGTTACAGGAATTTCCGCATGTCAGTGCGGTGTTTCGATATGACAGCTTAATTCATGATGTTTCTATGTGTATATTTCTAAATGTGTTCTCACAGTATCAGTTACAGATATTTCAAATGAATCAAGCACCACCACACTGGGGGTCGTTTGTTTGGCAGTTCTCCTTGGATGAATCCTTTCCGGACAGATGGAGCGGTAGAGCCGGTCCAACAACATGGACACCACGTTCACCAGGCATAACCTCTGTAGATTTTTTGCGAGATGACGTTAAGGTTCAAATGGTTCAAATGGCTCTGAGCACTGTGAGACTCAACTGCTGTGGTCATAAGTCCCCGAGAACTTAGAACTGCTTAAACCTAACTAACCTAAGGACAGCACACAACACCCAGCCATCACGAGGCAGAGAAAATCCCTGACCCCGCCGGGAATCGAACCCGGGAACCCGGGTGTGGGAAGCGAGAACGCTACCGCACGACCACGAGATGCGGGCTGACGTTAAGGATAACGTGCCCAGTTCAGCAGTTCCTGATGCGCAAACTCTTTACGTCATGGATACGAGGTGTTTGCCGGCCGCGGTGGTCTCGTGGTTCTAGGCGCGCAGTCCGGAACCGGTCGCAGGTTCGAATCCTGCCTCGGGTATGAATGTGTGTGATGTCCTTACGTTAGTTAGGTTTAAGTAGTTCTAAGTTCTAGGGGACTGATGACCTCAGATGTTAAGTCCCATAGTGCTTAGAGCCATTTGATACGAGGTGTTTGGTGCTTACTGGCGCTCAACGGCGAGGTTATCAGCGCCCTCATGGAGACGAGATGCTGTAGAGGCGGCGATAGGAGAGATATTGGCAAAGACGTGGAAAGAAACTATCACTTAGACGTGCTATGGGCAAGAAACAGACCACATAATGAAGTGTGTCTACAAAAAAAGAAGTATGAGTTAAGCTACCATTCGCTACAAACCGTGTAGCTGTTCCTAACATAGTTCCTTAGAAGTAAATTTTCGTATTCAGGAAAAGACTTCATGTTCACACTGTACGTTAAAAATATTCCCATCCCCTGGTTCTGACCAAGATTTTCGAGAAGTTTCTCTTAATTGTAAGGCAGATGCCGGAACTGGAAATCCCTTCCTACATATTCCCAATTGAGGCCCTCTCTGACCCAGTATTAGTTCGTCTGGTATTTGGCCGAAAACTCCCTGACTCTATATCGGAGACTGAGAAGTATATTTAAAAGAAATCTACAATATCCGCCTCCTGATGTGAAAGAAAATATTAGAAAAAACCTCATTTCGCTAGTTCTTAAGTTCCCCCAATCACACAGTAATCATCCAAAAATGAATTGGGATAATAACAGTTTTGGTAGTGGTGGGGGTGACAAGTCATCCTGTGAAACATTAATAAATGCTTTCTCCAAAGAACTACCAAGAACTAATGGTTCAAAACCCTGTCATGGTGAAAATAGATCTGGTAGCAACAAATAGACATGAGCTCTTTGAGAACGTCCACATCGAAATTGGTACCAGTGACCATGAGAAATTTGTGACAAAAATGATTACCAAAGTACAAAGAGACCTGAAACAAGTAGAAAGATTCATACGTTCACTGAAATGGATAAAAGAGCAATGGTGTCACATCCCGTTGAGGAATTTAAAACTTTTTTAACTTTGGATAGGAACAAGTTTAAAAGAATAGCTGACCACAGACTGAACAAATATGTAACCAGTAGAACAGTTCGTGATGGGAGGCACTGTCACAGTAAAGACACTCCTAAAGAAACAGGGACTACTCCATATTAGGTTTAAAAGAAAGCTTACAGCTATAGACAGAGAGATGTTGAATGACACGCGACTATCCGCCAAGAGGGCAATTCGTAAAGCCTCCATTGACTATCGTAGCAGAATATTATTGAAAGATCTCTTACAAAACCCAAGGAAATTCTGGTCGTATGTAAAGGCTATCAATGGTAACAAAACTAGTCTCCAGTCACTCGTGAGTGAGACAGAAACTGAAATTGATGGTATCAAAGCAAAGCAGAACATACTTAACTCCGTTTTCAATTGTTCCGTTGCAAAGGAAAACCCAACAGTGCTACCACAATTAAATTCTCGTGCTAGTGGAAAGATGAGTGAAATAGATGTTAGATTCAGTAGTGTTCAGAAACAGCTCAAATCGTTACAATTGAATATAGTTCCAGGACCCGATGGACTCCCTGTCAGATTCTATACCCAATTTGCGGCTGTGTTAGTCCTCTTTTAACTATAATCTACCGTAGCTTCCTTGAACAAAAAAAACGTGTTCGGTAGTTGGAAAGAAAGCACACGTCACACTGTCTACAAGAAGGATAGCAGACTTGATTTATAAAACTATCATGTAGTATCGCTGACATCGATTTGTTGTAGAATTTTAGAATATGGTTCAAATGGCGCTGAGCACTATGGGACTTAACTTCTGAGGTCATCAGAACCCTATAACTTAGGACCACTTAAACCTAACTAACCTAAGGACATCACACACATCCATGCCCGAGGCAGGATTCGAACCTGCGACCGTAGCGGTCGCGCGGTTCCAGAATGTAGCGCCTAGAACCGCTCGGCCACCCCGGCCGGCTTTTAGAATATATTATGAGCTCAAATGTAATGAGGTATCTCGAACAGAATGACCACCTCCATGCGAACCAGCACGAATTCCGAACATACTCATCATGTCAAACACAGTTCGCACTTTTCTCATATGTCGTACTCAGAACTTTGGATTAAGGCTGTCAGGTAGATGCAGTATTTCTCGAGTCCCGAAAAACATAATGTCGAAAGTAGGATCGATATGTTATCAAGGGAAATTTGTGACTGGATTGAGGGTCTGTTGGTCGGGAGGACGCAGCAAGCCATCTTGGATGGAGAGTCGTCAACCTAACATCGCCCGCATCTCGTGGTCGTGCGGTAGCGTTCTCGCTTCCCACGCCCGGGTTCCCGGGTTCGATTCCCGGCGGGGTCAGGGATTTTCTCTGCCTCGTGATGGCTGGGTGTTGTGTGATGTCCTTAGGTTAGTTAGGTTTAAGTAGTTCTAAGTTCTAGGGGACTAATGACCATAGATGTTAAGTCCCATAGTGCTCAGAGCCAACCTAACATCTGGTGTACCACATGGAAGTGTGTTGGGTCTTCTGTTGTTCATGTTGCTTATAAATGATCTCGCAGACAATATTAATAGTAACCGCAGAATTTTCCAAGACTAAGCATTTACTGATAGTGAGTACTGAAAAAGGTGCAAAAATATTCAGTCAGATTTTGATAAGATTTCAAAGTGGTGCAAAGATTGTCAGCTTGATTCAAATGTACAGAAACGTAAAACTTAACACCTCGCAAAAAAGTAGCATTCTATGATTATAATACCAGTGAGTCACAGTTTGAATTGGTCAGCTGATAAAAACACTTGGATGTAGTAGTTAATAGGGATATGAAATGGCACTATCACACAGTCGCAGTCGTAGACAAAGCGGGTGGGAGAGATTGGGGTTCATTTGTAGAATACTGCGGAAATGCAATCAGTCAACAAAGGAGACTGCACATAGTCCTCGAATATTGCTCAAGTGTGTGGAATTTATATCAAAAAGGAACTTATAAAAAGATGAGTAGCACGAATAGTCACAGGTTTGTTCGACCCTTGGGAGACTGTCTCGAAGATGCTGAAAGAACTGAACTGGCGGCCTCTTGAATATAGATGCAAACTATTCCGTGAAAATCTACTTAGAAAGTTTCTAAAACCAGCTTTTAGCGATGAATCTGGGAATACAGCACAACCCCTTACAGATCGCTCCCATAGGAATCGCGAAGTCAAGTTTTACAAATTACAGCGCGTACAGAGGCATTTAAGTAATCGTTCTTCCCGAGCTCCATACGTGAATGGAACTGGAAAAGCCCTAGTAACTGGTACAATGCGATGTACCCTCTGCCATGTACTTCACAGTGGCTGTCCAGAGTAAGGATGAATATGTACAGGAATGTTTCACAATTCATGTTATGCACTTCTAGTGGTTTTAGAGGGGACTTAGTAGATCAAGTTTTACATAGGAACTCATGTCCAGAGACGTCATCCAACGATGATACGGAGCGTCGAAGTTATATATATATATATATATATATATATATATATATATATATATATATATAGGATGATCCCGTAACTATGATACAAACTTTCTAGGATAATGGAGAAGGACAAATGCATCAATCTGAGGTAAGGTTCCCTGTACCGAAATCGAACGAGTCAGAAGTTAAAAGCACAAATCGTTCTGATGGTTCTGATGGTTCTGACAGTCGTAGGGTAGGAAAGTCTAGTAAAAATGGGCTCTAAAATGTATACTTTAAGAGCTGTGAGCACTTGTTCAATGTCAAAGATGTGTTTCACAGTAGTGAAGATGATCAAGCCCTCATAGCGTCTCAGATATGCATTTTACAGCCCATGTTTACTAGACATTTTTTTCTTGTTTTGGTCCAAACTGTTACCTCTGAAACTTGCGTACCCTGCAATCTGAGCAACAGTACACGTATTCCATTGTCAGAGGTATCAGAACGAGTTTCGCCAAACCTTGCGATTCGTTAGTTTCCGGCGCAGGGACGCTTACCTCAAATTGATACATTTACCCTTCTCCATCGTCCTAGAAAGTTTGTAACATCATAACAGAATCATCTTATATGCACATACTCGTACATCTACAGGCGCCAGCGCCTGTAACTTTGGCGCTCTGTAGCGTCGCTGGATGACGTTTCCGGACATGGGTTCCATGTAAAACTTGATCAAAATGGTACTGAAACAAAGGATGACAGACTAAGGGCCGAAATACTAAATGTCTTTTTCCAAAGCTGTTTCACAGAGGAACACTGCACTGTAGTTCTCTCTCTAGATTGTCGCACAGATGACAAAATGGTAGATATCGAAACAGACGACAGAGGGATAGAGAAACAATTAAAATCGCTCAAAAGAGGAGAGGCCGCTGGACCTGATGGGATATCAATTCGATTTTACACAGAGTACGCGAACGAACTTGCCCCCCTTCTTGCAGCGGTGTACCGTAGATCTCTAGAAGAGCGTAGCGTTCCAAAGGATTGGAAAAGGGCACAGGTCATCCCCGTTTTTAAGAAGGGACGTCGAACAGATGTGCAGAACTATAGACCTATATCTCTAGCGTCCATCAGTTGTAGAATTTTGGAACACGTATTACGTTCGAGTATAATGACTTTTCTGGAGACTAGAAATCTACTCTGTAGGAATCAGCATGGGTTTCGCAAAAGACGATCGTGTGAAACCCAGCTCGCGCTATTCGTCCACGAGACTCAGAGGGCCATAGACACGGGTTTCCAGGCAGATGCCGTGTTTCTTGACTTCCGCAAGGCGTTCGATACAGTTCCCCACAGTCGTTTAATGAACAAAGTAAGAACATATGGATTATCAGACCAACTGTGAGACTGGATTGAAGAGTTCCTAGATAACAGATTGCAGCATGTCTTTCTCAATGGAGAGAAGTCTTCCGAAGTAAGAGTGATTTCAGGTGTGCCCAGGGGAGTGTCGTAGGACCGTTGCTATTCACAATATACATAAATGACCTTGTGGATAACATAGGAAGTTCACTGGGGCTTTTTGCGGATGATGCTGTAGTATATCGAGAGGTTGTAACAATGGAAATTTGTACTGAAATGCAGGAGGATCTGCAACGAATTGACGCATGGTGCAGGGAATGGCAATTGAATCTCAATGTAGATAAGTGTAATGTGCTGCGAATACTAGAAGGAAAGATCCCATATCATTTAGCTACAATATAGCAGGTCATCAACTGGAAGAAGTTAATTCCATGAATTATCTGGGAGTACGCATTAGGAGTGATTTAAAATGGAATGATCATATAAAGTCGATCGTCGGTAAAGCAGGTGCCAGACTGAGATTCATTGGAAGAATCCTAAGGAAATGCAATCCGAAAACAAAGGAAGTAGGTTACAGTACACTTGTTCGCCCACTGGCTGAATATTGCTCACCAGTGTCGGATCCGTACCAGATAGGGTTGAAAGAAGAGATAGAGAAGATCCAACGGAGAGTAGCGCGCTTCGTTACAGGATCATTTAGTAATCGCGAAAGCGTTACGGAGATGATAGATAAACTCCAGTGGAAGACTTTGCAGGAGAGACGCTCAGTAACTCGGTACGGGCTTTTGTCGAAGTTTCGAGAACATACCTTCACCGAGGAGTCAAGCAGTATATTGCTCCCTCCTACGTATATCTCGCGAAGAGAGCATGAGGATAAAATCAGAGAGATTAGAGCCCACACGGAAGCATACCGACAGTCCTTCTTTCCACGAACAATACGAGACTGGAATAGAAGGGAGAACCGATAGAGGTACTCAAAGTACCCTCCGCCACACACCGTCAGGTGGCTTGAGGAGTATGGATGTAGATGTACTATGTCCGCTCTGCAACCTCTACAAGAGCGTAACCTGAATAGTGAAACACTCTGTGGATGAAGATTCATATGGGATAAACTCCCTACGACTTATCTTAGAAGCTAGATTAAGGAAAGGCAAACCTACGTCTCTAGAATTTTTAGACTTAGAGAAGGCTTTTGACAATGTTGACTGCAACACTCTCTTTCAAATTCTGAAGAAGGCAGGGGTAAAATACAGGGAGAGAAAGGCTATTTACAGTTTGTACAGAAACCAGATGGCAGTTACAAGAGTCGAGGGGCATGAAAGGGAAGCAGTGGTTGGGAAGGGAGTGAGACAGGGTTGTAGCCTCTCCCCGATGTTATTCAATCTGTATATTGAGCAAGCAGTAAAGGAAACAAAAGAAAAATTCGGAGTAGGTATTAAAATCCATGGAGAAGTAATAAAAACTTTGAGGTTCGCCGATGACATTGTAATTCTGTCAGAGACAGCTAAGGACTTGGAAGAGCAGTTGAACGGAATGGACAGTGTTTTGAAAGGAGGATATAAGATGAACATCAACAAAAGCAAAACGAGGATAATGGAATGTAGTCGAATTAAGTCGGGTGATGTTGCGGGAATTAGATTAGGAAATGAGACGCTTAAAGTAGTAAAAGAGTTTTGCTATTTGGGGAGCAAAATAACTGATGATGGTCGAAGTAGAGAGGATATAAAATGTAGACTGTCAATGGCAAAGGAAACCGTTTCTGAAGAAGAGAAATTTGTTAACATCGAGTATAGATTTAAGTGTCAGGAAGTCGTTTCTGCAAGTATCTGTATGGAGCGTAGCCATGTATGGAAGTGAAACATGGACGATAACTAGTTTGGACAAGAAGAGAATAGAAGCTTTCGAAACGTGGTGCTGCAGAAGAATGCTGAAGATTAGTTGGGTAGATCACATAACTAATGAGGAGGTACTGAATAGGATTGGGGAGAAGAGAAGTTTGTGGCACAACTTGACTAGAAGAAGGGATCGGTTGGTAGGAAATGTTCTGAGGCATCAATGGATCACCAATTTAGTACTGGAGGGCAGCGTGGAGGGTAAAAATCGTAGAGGGAGACCAAGAGATGAATACATGAAACAGATTCAGAAGGATGTAGGTTGCAGTAGGTACTGGGAGATGAAGAAGCTTGCACAGGATAGAGTAGCATGGAAAGCTGCATCAAACCAGTCTCAGGACTGAAGACCACAGCAACAACAACAACATGAAAGTTGTCGAGAAGGGCCGACATCATCGTTGAGACAAGAATAGAAATGGAGAAGGGAATACATCTGCTGGAAAACACAGCGGTAAACTGCAACACAAAAGGCGACCGGGCGTGCCTACCTTAGTCGTTTATTCCTCCCTCGAGATAAGCTGTCGTCAGCGCAGGTGCAGCACACACTGTCTTCTCACATGCGCGCCCTACGTCGCACTGGCCACGGTCGGTTTCCCTAGAGATGCGGAGGAGCGTCACCGGTGGTGGCACTGAGCAATGAGCATCCCCCGCGATCACGGCAGCTTAGCGTGTCCTCAGGAGTCCGCGGACTGGGGCAGCCGTGAAGAGCGCTGGTCGGGCAGTCGGTTCGCCCGCACGAGTCGAAATCCCCGCGGCTGCAAAAAGCCGGCCGCTGTCTCTTTCTGCCCCCTCCCCCTGCCGCCACCCCCTCCCCGCCACGACCTTTCCCGCGCTGCAACGGCGGGAGCCGCCGCTCTCCTTTCTCCGGTAGAGTCGGGCCGCCACGCCTCTACGGCGGACACGTCCGGCAACAGCCAAGGCGAACCGGCTGGCCGGCTGCCGGTCACCTGCGGGCGGCGCTCGGACAGCCCATTCGTTGTATAACGACGCGCCGACCAGCCCCCAGGAAGAGCCGCACCGCCCGAAAGCGGGAGTCGGCTCCACTTTGGTCTGTGGCAATCCAGTCACTTGTTTACTACTCGGGAATAAAAAAAAAATGCGATAACTGTGTCACACACCAGGTTTCAACTCACACGTCATCGCTCTGTGCGACCTACCTCCGTGACGCGATTGTGAAACTGGAAGGACGAAAGTTATCATATTGTTACCTACGCTCAAGCTTTTGACAGTGTTGACTGGAATACTCTCTTTCAAATTCTGAAGGTGGCAGGAGTAAAATACAGGGAACGAAAGGCTATAGCAATTTGTACAGAAACCAGATGGCAGTTATAAGAGTCGAGGGACATGAAAGGGAAGCAGTGGTTCGGAAGGGAATGAGACAGGGTTGTAGTCTCTCCCCGATGTTGTTCAATCTGTATATTGAGCAAGCAGTAAAGGAAACAAAAGAAAAATTCGGAGTAGGTATTAAAATCCATGGAGAAGAAATAAAAACTTTGAGGTTCGCTGATGACATTGTAATTCTGTCAGAGATAGCAAATGACTTGGAAGAGCAGTTGAACGGAATTGACAGTGTCTTGAAAGGAGGATATAAGATGAACATCAACAAAAGCAAAATGAGGATAATGGAATGTTGTCGAATTAAGTCGGGTGATGCTGAGGAATTAGATTAGGAAATGAGACACTTAAAGTAGTAAAGGAGTTTTGCTATCTGGGGAGCAAAATAACTGATGATGGTCGAAGTAGAGAGGATATAAAATGTAGACTGTCAATGGCAAAGGAAACCGTTTCTGAAGAAGAGAAATTTGTTAACATCGAGTATAGATTTTAAGTGTCAGGAAGTCGTTTCTGAAATTATATGTATGGAGAGTAGCCATGTATGGAAGTGAAACATGGACGATAACTAGTTTGGACAAGAAGAGAATAGAAGCTTTCGAAACGTGGTGCTACAGAAGAATGTTAAGATTAGATGGGTAGATCACATAACTAATGAGGAGGTACTGAATAGGATCGAGGAGAAGAGGAGTTTGTGGCACAACTTGACTAGAAGAAGGGATCGGTTGGTAGGACACGTTCTGAGGCATCAAGGGATCACAAATTTAGTATTGGAGGGCAGCGTGGAGGGTAAAAATCGTAGAGGGAGACCAAGAGATGAATACACTAAACAGATTCAGAAGGATGTAGGCTGCAGTACGTACTGGGAGATGAAGAAGCTTGCACAGGATAGACTAGCGTGAAGAGCTGCATCAAACCAGTCTCAGGACTGAAGACCACAACAACAACAACAACCTACGCTCACATTAAAGTGACAACTGATGTCTCGCTAGAGGTGCGGATCAATAAACACAATCAGATATCAGGAAATGCATTCGCAATTGGGAATGTGTACCACCATGGGCTGTATACTGAAATGACGACAGTGATTTCCCGCGTCACGTGACTAGTCCCGTAACTGCTTCGGCTATCCGTGCACGAAACACGGCCAGGAACAAACTTCCATACGTCATCGTCCATGTGTCACAAACTACACTCATCCGTTAGGTGTAGAGTGATGGAAACCAGCACAAAGGCATGGATATTTGCAGTAAAATTAACATGGCCGGTTGGAATAGTGGTTGAACATGTCTTACCCCGGACTGAATTTGAACCCCATGGAAAACCTAGGGCGAATACTTACAAGACGTGTTTGTCACGATGGACGGCAATTTAGGGCCGTATGTGAGCTGAAAAGAGCGGTAGGAAAAGAGTGAGCGACAATTTCACTGCAAGAATTACAAATCCTAACAAAATCAATGCTGAAGAGAATTTTTGATGATGTGACGATGTTTGGATTGTGGGGCGCTCAACTGCGCGGTTATCAGCGCCCGTACAAATTCCCAAAGTCTTCTCAGTCCAATCTTGCCCCGTGCATGAATGATGATGAAATGATGAGGACAACACAAACACCCAGTCATCTCGAGGCAGGTGAAAATCCCTGAGAATTACAAATCCTAACAAAATCAATGCTGAAGAGAATTTTTGATGATGTGACGATGTTTGGATTGTGGGGCGCTCAACTGCGCGGTTATCAGCGCCCGTACAAATTCCCAAAGTCTTCTCAGTCCAATCTTGCCCCGTGCATGAATGATGATGAAATGATGAGGACAACACAAACACCCAGTCATCTCGAGGCAGGTGAAAATCCCTGAGAATTACAAATCCTAACAAAATCAATGCTGAAGAGAATTTTTGATGATGTGACGATGTTTGGATTGTGGGGCGCTCAACTGCGCGGTTATCAGCGCCCGTACAAATTCCCAAAGTCTTCTCAGTCCAATCTTGCCCCGTGCATGAATGATGATGAAATGATGAGGACAACACAAACACCCAGTCATCTCGAGGCAGGTGAAAATCCCTGACCCCGCCGAGAATCGAACCCGGGACCCCGTGCTCGGGACCACGAGCTGCGGAGGAGAAGTTTTGAGGTAAATGGGAAGAACGGAGGTTGGACAAAGTACTAACAATGCAAATAACACAAGAGAACGGTGACTGCCTTTATTCCAGTTTCCATACAGGAAACGCAAATGCCTAATTTTGTTACTCTTGTTATGAAAGAAGAGTTGTAATTCCGTCACGAGTTTTCTTGTCTTATATGGATCTACTACTTTGATAATAAACTCGATATATGTATGCTTCAGACTTCGTATATTACCACTGCAGGAACGCTGCCTTTATACTGATTTCCAGTGCTGTATTCCCGCCCTCCTATAGTCACTCAATGACGACACCACAACAGCTCCTCGTACATCAAAGCATCATCAGCAAACAACTACAGACTGCTATCCACCCTATGCGACAGATCATTTATGCATATAGAAAATAATAGCGGTCCTATAACAGTTCTCTGGAACGTTCCTGACAGTATCCTGAGTTAAACACTCGCCGTTCTATTGCTTAATAAGTCTTCGAGCCATTCACATATCAGGGAACTGCAGTGGGGCACCGCGTCAAATGCTTTTCGGAAATCCAGAAATATGGAATCTGCATGTTTACGTTCGTTCATGGTTCGCAATATATAATATGAGAAAAAGGGCAAGCTGAGTTTCGCAAGAGCGATGCTTTTTAAAACCGTTCTGATTTGTGGACAGAAGCTTTTACGTCTCAAGGAAATTTATTACATTCGAATTGAAGAGAAGGGAGAACCGATAGAGGTACTCAGGGTACCCTCCGCCACACACCGTCAGGTGGCTTGCGGAGTATGGATGTAGATGTAGATATGTCAAAGAATTTTGCAGCAAACCAGTGTTGAGGATATTAGTCTGTAATTTTGCGGATCCTTTCTTTTACCCTTCTTATATACAGCAGTCACCTGCGATCTTTCCCGTTCGCTTGAGACTTTGCGGTGGGCGAGAGATTCACGATGAAGGCAAACAAAGTAAGGGGCCAACGTAAAACCGAACTGGGGTTCCATCCGGACGTAGCGACTTACGTGTTTTCAACTCTTTCAGCTGTTTCTCTACGCCTGGGAGGACTATTACTATGTCATTCTTACGGGAGTCTGTGCAATGGTCAAAACACAGTATGTTTGTTCGATTCTCCTGCGTGAACAATTTTTTAAACGCGAAATTTAAAACTTCAGCTTTCTTTTTGCTATCTTCTACTGCCTCACCAGACTAGTCAACGAGTGACTGGATGGAAAAGCCTTATAGCCGCTTGGCAGTTTTACGTAGGACCATATTTTTTTTCGGTTCTCAGCCAGGTGTGAGAGGTAGCTGAGTATGTTCCGCGCATGGATTTTTTTACAGACGCACGTATCTCTACTAACCCGAATCTCTATTAGCCTTTGCCTGTCGTCATTTGCATGTTCTCTTTTGAACCGAGGGTGCAACAGCGTTTGCTTCCTCAGAATTTTCCGAATTTCGTTGTTAAAACACGGTGGTCTCTTCGTCGTTAATGTAGTTACTAGTCACATACTTCTCCAGAGCGCAATTTACAATCTGTTTAAAATTTGCCCTAATTCCTCTGCCGGCCAGAGTGGCCGAGCGGTTGTAGGCGCTACAGTCTGGAACCGCGCGACCGCTACGGTCGCAGGTTGGAATCCTGCCTCGGGCATGGATGTGTGTGATGTCCTTAGGTTAGTTAGGTTTAAGTAGTTCTAAGTTCTAGGGGACTGATGATCTCAGAAGTTAAGTCCCACAGTGCTCAGAGCCATTTGAACCTAATTCCTCTATGTCCATCATACTGGAACTGGTTCAAATGGCTCTGAGCACTGTGGGACTTAACATCTGAGATCATCAGTCCCCTAGAACTTAGAACTACTTAAACCTAACTAACCTAAGGACATCACACACATCCATGCCCGAGGCAGGATTCGAACCTACGACCGTAGCGGTCACGCGGTTCCAGACTGAAGCGCCTAGAACCGCTCGGCCACACAGGCCGGCTACACTTAATAAGTGAGATACACATAGCTTTAAAGTGCTATAGGTTTGTCTGTAATGGTGAGTTATGCAGGGTGTTACAAAAAGGTACGGCCAAACTTTCAGGAAACATTCCTCACACACAAAGAAATAAAATATGATATGTGGACATGTGTCCAGAAACGCTTACTTTCCATGTTAGAGCTCATTTTATTACTTCTCTTCAAATCACATTAATCATGGAATGGAAACACACAGCAACAGAACGTACAAGCGTGACTTCAAACACTTTGTTACAGGAAATGTTCAAAATGTCCTCCGTTAGCGGGGATACATGCATCCACCCTCCGTCACATGGAATCCCTGATGCGCTGATGCGGCCCTGGAGAATGGCGTATTGTATCACAGCCGTCCACAGTACGAGCACGAAGAGTCTCTACATTTGGTACCGGGGTTGCGTAGACAAGAGCTTTCAAATGCCCCCATAAATGAAAGTCAAGAGGGTTGAGGTCAGGAGACCGTGGAGGCCATGGAATTGGTCCGCCTCTACCAATCCATCGGTCACCGAATCTGTTGTTGAGAAGTGTACGAACACTTCGACTGAAATGTGCAGGAGCTCCATCGTGCATGAACCACATGTTGTGTCGTACTTGTAAAGGCACATGTTCTAGCAGCACAGGTAGAGTATCCCGTATGAAATCATGATAACGTGCTCCATTGAGCGTAGGTGGCAGAACATGGGGCCCAATCAAGACATCACCAACAATGCCTGCCCAAACGTTCACAGAAAATCTGTGTTGATGACGTGTTTGCACAATTGCGTGCGGATTCTCGTCAGCCCACACATGTTGATTGTGAAAATTTACAATTTGATCACGTTGGAATGAAGCCTCGTCCGTAAAGAGAACATTTGCACTGAAATGAGGATTGACACATTGTTGGATGAACCATTCGCAGAAGTGTACCCGTGGAGGCCAATCAGCTGCTGATATTGCCTGCACACGCTGTACACGGTACGGAAACAACTGGTTCTCCCGTAGCACTCTCCATACAGTGACGTGGTCAACGTTTCCTTGTACAGCAGCAACTTCCCTGAGGCTGACATAAGGGGCATCGTCAAGTTCACGAAGAATTGCCTCGTCCATTGCAGGTGTCCTCGTCGTTCTAGGTCTTCCCCAGTCGCGAGTCATAGGCTGGAATGTTCCGTGCTCCCTAAGACGCCGATCAATTGCTTCGAACGTCTTCCTGTCGGGACACCTTCGTTCTGGAAATCTGTCTCGATACAAACGTACCGCGCCACGGCTATTGCCCCGTGCTAATCCATACATCAAATGGGCAACTGGCAACTCCGAATTTGTAAACATTGCACTGACTGGAAAACCACGTGCGTGATGAACACTAACCTGTTGATGCTACGTACTGATGTGCTTGATGCTAGTACTGTAAGCAATGAGTCGCATATCAACACAAGCACCGAAGTTAACATTACCTTCCCTCAATTGGGTCAACTGGCAGTGAATCGAGGAAGTACAGTACATACTGACGAAACTAAAATGAGCTCTAACATGGAAATTAAGCGTTTCCGGACACATTTCCACATAACAACTTTTCTTTATTTGTGTGTGAGGAATGTTTCCTGAAAGTTTGGCCGTACCTTTTTGTAACACCCTGTATACAACCAGAGAAACTTCTTAAGAGAAACAAAGTCTTGAAACCACATACACTTACATTGACTCTGAATATTAGTAATGTTTATAAGCGTTCTACTACATCATGTATTATCATCACTGCACTCTTCCATACTAATTTTGATAAATCTATAGAAGCCCTGAAAATGAGCTGAAGCTATGTATTGCGGCTGCTGAAAGAGACGCGCCAGTCAATCCAAGTCGCAGCAGTGACGTCATCTCAGTTTAGCGTCCTCTGGTGTAGGCGTGACGCCACCCACTGGAGAACAGCGAGCGATGGAAGAGCGAGCACGGCCAGGCCGTGCTGGCGGGAGGCTTAAAAATGCCGTTCTTTCATACAGCTGCGTGAGGCGCGCGACGCACAAATTGTGGCCGAAAAAAATTCAAATGGCTGTGAGCACTATGGGACTCAACATCTCAGGTCATCAGTCCCCTAGAACTTAGAACTACTTAAACCTAACTAACCTAAGGACATCACACACATCCATGCCCGAGGCAGGATTCGAACCTGCGACCGTAGCAGTCACGCGGTTCCGGACTGAAGTGCCTAGAACCGCATGACCACAGCGGCCGGCGTGGTCGAAAAAGGTGCCGTCCTTACCACATCTGCTAACCCTGCTATCGTTCCATAGCTGCGAGAAAACTGCGCAGTTGGTCTACCGACCACTCCAGCAACTCTTCTTTCCTTCAGGATTTTTAAATCTTTTTATTTACGTACTACTTCCTTCTGAGGTACACCCTCTACCTTATTTACATTTTCCTTTACATCTTCTGCAGTATATTGGCTTAAAATAGATCGACTTGTCAATTCAACTACTGTTATTCTCCTGTGTAATTTCATTCCCTGCAAATACTGAACATACCGAGTGAGGTGGCGCAGTGGTTAGCACACTGGACTCGCATTCGGGAGGACGACATTTCAATCCCGCGTCCGGCCATCCTGATTTAGGTTTTCCGTGATTTCCCTAAATCGCTTCAGGCAAATGCCGAGATGGTTCGTTTTGAAAGGACGCGGCCGACTTCCTTCCCCATCGTTCCCTAATCCTATGAGACCGATGACCTCGCCATTTAGTCTCTTCCACCAAATCAACGCAACAACAGTTCACATTTTTAACATCATAATCAGTTTCCATGTTAACATAACCATAGATCCTATTTCCGTAATTTACAACCCTGTGCTGCGCGGGATTAGCCGAGCGGACGCCGGCACGGTAGCTCAGCGTGTTCGGTCAGAGGGCTAGCTGCCCTCTGTAATAAAAAAACTGAGTTAATGGATCAACAACGAACTGAAACGGGTGTCTTTCAACGGCCGCCTAGAGCAGATACAACGAACAAAAAAACGAACAAAATGAGTTAAAAAAAAAAGCGGTCAGAGGCGCTGCAGTCGTGGACTGTGCGGCTGGCCCCGGCGGAAGTTCGAGTCCTCCCTCGGGCATGGGTGTGTGTGTTTGTCCTTAGGATAATTTAGGTTAAGTAGTGTGTAAGCTTAGGGACTGATGACCGTAGCAGTTAAGTCCCATAAGATTACACATACATTTGAAAAATTTTACAATCCTTGGACCTAGTACTTTTTCACCATCATCATCTGCAGTCATGGGTTAGGTTCGAAGAACCTACTTCGGCTTCAGTGTCTTAGGTCCATCATTTCTCAAGTCTATTATTCCTTTCGATGTGCGCTGGTGTCAAAGCCTTAAGGACGGAAGTAACTTTCAAAAATGGCTCTGAGCACTATGGGACTCAACATCTTAGGTCAACAGTCCCCTAGAACTTAGAACTACTTAAACCTAACTAACCTAAGGACATCACACACATCCATGCCCGAGGCAGGATTCAAACCTGCGACCGTAGCGGCCGCGCGGTTCCAGACTGTAGCGCCTAGAACCGCATGACCACACCGGCCGACTTGGATTATACATCAGTACAGTGTAGTACAGAAAATAACTGAAAGAAATACGCTGTGAGGGTCACACAAATGACATTTTTATTCAAAGACAGTACTTACACTGAACTCACCGCGAATCAAAATGGTTCTCTTTACATTACAAAAGGCGGAACGTGGTTCTTAATAGGGTCTGTGAACACCACGGACGACAATACATCGTTCTGCAACGTGTTCCTATGTTGGCCACAGAGTGGGTACGGAGATCGTGTGGTAGGACGTTCCTTTCCTCCACAATCGCGGTTAAAAACTGCTGGATGGTCGTTGGTGAACGTGGATGTTCTCCAAATGTCTCCTCAACGGATCCCACACATCCTAAATGGGATGATGGGATTTAAGTCGCGGTAACTGCCAGACCAATCCATTCGAAGAATATCCTGTCGTTCCAAGAGCTTCTCCACTAGCGCATCACCATCCATAAAAATGAAGTCTGAACTGAACGCACCCTGGGCAGAAGCACGTGGGGAAGGAGTATAGCGTCGCAATAAGGTTGACCAGTGAGTGTAGTATGTTCGAAGATTTGGAGGTCTGTATGCCCATGCAATATCATGCCTTACCACAGCCTGCCACCTGCACCACCAAAACTATCACGTTCGACAATGTTCTTGGGTGCATTAGGTGTTCCCACCTCTCGCCATGTTAGGGTATGTCCGGAATTAGCTATCATCCGAGAAGAGCACCCAATCCTAGTCCTCTTTGATCCAGTCTCTATGCTCTTGGTGCCATCGTAAATGTTGCCGCCGATGTACGGGTGTCGACGGGACACAACTTAGTGGTCATCAGGCAAGCAGACCACCCCCATTCAGGGGCCGTACCACTGTGGAGCGTGACCTTGCACGCCCCGCAGTCCTGTTGAATACGGCACTGACTGCACCCACTGTTTGACGAGAGTCTCTTCCTGCACGTTGCGCAATGTAGCAGTCGACTGCTGCGGTTGTTCACTGTGGTCAACCACCTCCTCTCCTTTGGGCAGCAGAGCTTGTGGTTCAGAAAGTTCCCCATGCACCTGAAACAATCCTTTGAGGAGTACCAGACACCTCGGTAACACTCATCACACTTCGTCCTTATTCCAATTTCCCGATAATTCTTCTCCATGTGAAATCACCCACATGTTTTCCCTGGACCGTCTTGTAATGAAGAACTCCATCACAGTACATCGTAACTGTCTCTGTCTTTTCACGTTCCTTCAACTGTTCCATGTTGCGGGGCCAGCCCCGTTTGGTACTACAGGCAGCTGTCGTCACCCCATGCGATTGTTTTTTTTTTTATTGTTTGGGGGAAGAGACCAAACAGCGAGGTCATCGGTCTCATCAGATTAGGAAAGGACGGGGAAGGAAGTTTCCCGTGCCCTTTCAAAGGAACCATCCCAGCATTTGCCTGGAGCGATTTAGGGAAATCACGGAAAACCTAAATCTGGATGACCAGACGCGGGATTGAACCGTCGTCCTCTCGAGTGCTAGTTCAGTGTGCTAACCACTGCGCCACCTCGCTCGGTCACCCCATGCGACGTCCAACTTATTGTGCGCGACTAGGAGACCTTTGGCAACATGTTCCCACACTTTCATTCATTTCCACCGAGTCCTTTCTATGTTATGTTACATTAATTATCTCTACCTCAAGTTCTGCAGAGCAGTGTATATTGCAAAGCTATTTTAGGATTCGTTATCTGCTTTGTTGCATTCTGTTTAAACGTTCGCCGGTCGAAGTGGCCGCGCGGTTCTGGCGCTGCAGTCCGGAACCGCGAGACCGCTACGGTCGCAGGTTCGAATCCTGCCTCGGGCATGGATGTGTGTGATTCCTTAGGTTAGTTAGGTTTAACTAGTTCTAAGTTCTAGGGGACTTATGACCTAAGATGTTGAGTCCCATAGTGCTCAGAGCCATTTGAACCATTTTTTTAAACATTCTTTCCATTTATACTTATATGTATCGAATTCTTCCGTTATTGTAAATATTAGAAGCAAGTATTTGAAACAGCTTAAAATTTTAGCTTACAAATATTTTTTCCATACTTAGCAAATACACACTCCAGACATGTTACACTTGTTGATAATGATAACCTAGTATCCATAAATTCCCAGCAGCAGTAGTAACAGACTCCACTGTCATCATCTATTAGAAATAAGTACTCGTTGACCAAATACAGGGTGTATCAAAAAGAATCATCCGATTTGGATGATACGCGCGTGAGCAACGAACTGTTGGAAAGAGCGAACTCTTTGAGTTTTACATGGTTCCCGCTAGGTAGCAGCAGTATGCGCCCACTTCAGTTCTTGTAAAAATGGTGTCGGGACAACAGAAAACGTTTTGTGTTCTACGTTTTGCGCAGTGTGAGTCAGCAATAACTGTTCAGTGTGACTTTCGCTCTAGGTATGGTGTGGATCGTCCTATAGCGCAGAGCGTTAGACGATGGCATGAACAATTCCGTGAAACAGATTTTTTGTGTGAAGGCAAATCGCCGCGCCGTCCCCGAGTGTCCGACACAGGCGTCCAACTCATCCTCCATAGTTTCAGAAGGAGCCCGCAGAAATCCGTTCGCCATGCAGCTAGACAGCTCAACATGCCCCCGATGTCCATCCGGGGTGTGTTGTGGCGACGTTTACACATGAAACCGTACAAAATTCAGCTACTGCAAGCCCTTCGTGAAGGTGACAAACAACGACCTGTGGAGTTCTGTAATTTCGTTCTTGGCAAGATGGAGGATGACAGTTTTCTTCCGCTCTTAGTGTTTAGTGACGAGGCTACATTCCAAGGTGAACCGCCATAATGTGAATGAACTGAAACATCGCCTAACAGCAGCTTGGAAGCTGTAACTCAAGACATGTTCGCTGCAGTGTGAGAACAATTCGTGCATCTCAAGGGGAGGCATATTGAACACCTATAAAAAGGTATGGAAAAAAAAATTTTGAGTTTCCTGTTCATTAAAAAAAAATTCATTGTCTATGTTCATTAGTTTCAGAAATATAGACGTGCCATTACGAATGATTCTTTTTGATACTCCGTGTATTACTCCCTAATAAATAAATATTTTCTAACCTAAATGCGTGCCATCACGTTTCCAACTTTGATAAAGGTCGGATTGTAGCCTATCGCGATTGCGGTTTATCGTATTGCGACATTGCTGTTCGCGTTCGTCGAGATCCAATGACTGTTAGCAGAATATGGAATCTGTGGGTTCAGGAGGGTAATACGGAACGCCGTGCTGGATCCCAACGGCCTCGTATCACTAGCAGTCGAGATGACAGGCATCTTATCCGCATGGCTGTAAGGGGTCGTGCAGCCACGTCTAGATCCCTGAATCAACAGATGGGGACGTTTGCAAGACAACAACCATCTGCACGAACAGTTCGACGACGTTTGCAGCAGCATGGACTATCAGCTCGGAGACCATCGCTGCGGTTACCCTTGACGCTACATCATAGACAGGAGCGCCTACGATGGTGTACTCAACGACGAACCTGGGTGCACTAATGGCAAAACGTCATTTCTTCGGATGAATCCACGTTCTGTTTACAGCATCATGATGGTCGCATCCGTGTTTGGCGACATCGCGGTGAACGCACATTGGAAGCTTGTATTTGTCATCGCCATACTGGCGTATCACCCGGCGTGATGGTATGGGGTGCCATTGGTTACTCGTCCCGGTCACCTCTTGTTCGCATTGACGGCACTTTGAACAGTGGACGTGACATTTCAGATGTGCTACGACCCGTGGCTCTACCCTTCATTCGATCCCTGCAAAACCCTACATTTCAGCAGGATAATGCACGACTGCATGTTGCAGGTCCTGTACGGGCCTTTCTCGATGCAGAAAATGTTCGACTGCTGCCCTGGCCATCACATTCTCCAGATCTCTCACCAATTGAAAACGTCTGGTCACTGGTGGCCGAGGAACTGGCTCATCACAATACGCCAGTCACTACTCTTGATGAACAGTGGTATCGTGTTGAAGCTGCATGGACAGCTGTACCTGTACACGCCATCCAAGGTGGTTGTTCTGGGTACTGATTTCTCAGGATCTATGCACCCAAATTGCGTGAAAATGTAATCACATGTCAGTTCTAGTATAATATATTTGTCCAATGAATACCCGTTTATCATCTGCATTTCTTCTTGTTGTAGCAGTTTTAATGGCCAGTAGTGTAGTTGCAGCTGGACGTCTTGGAAGCTCTCCAAACTCGAATTTATAACACCAACTGGACAGATATACTCCCCTTCTTCCCCAAATTGCTTGTTCCTCTTTTCTTGGGTCTTCGTCTTTCTCCTTGAATCTTTATCTTCTTTCCTCTATCTTGTTTTTAAAAGATAATCTTTCTTCCAAATGATACTCTTTTTCCAAGTTCATTCCATTAATTTTCTGTTTGCGTCCCCATTTCATGTCCTGTCACTTGCATGAGACATGAAATGTGTCGTCCTCTATTCTGGGGGCCAAGTTAAATGGTACGGGAATCGAAATGAGCGTATGGCATCGTTGGCCGGGAGGCCCCTATTCGTGGAAGTTCGGCCGCCAAGTGCAAGTCTTATTTCATTCGACGTCACATTGGACGAGTTGTGCGCCGTTGATGAGGATGAAATGATGATGAGGACAACACAACACCCAGCCCCGAGCGGAGAAAATCACCAGCCTGGTCGGGAATCGAACCAAAGCCCACTTGCATGGGAGGCGAGTATGTTACCACCCAGCTAAGCAGGCGGACTAATAATTCTGCCTTCGACACTAGAAATAATTTGCGTGTATGAAATATGTCAGTATAGCATTTTTTTTCTGAAGACAAATGATTTATGCAAATCCGAATTCCAAAAGTCTTTCAAGAATAAAGAGCACAACACTTTCTGTCTTCTTTGAATTAAAAACTTCAGTTGATTGCACCTCAGACTCTCGCTATTGTTTAGAGCGTTGCTATGAGAACCATAGATGCTAGACAAGTGCAACCCAGTTACTTGAACTAATCTGAAATGGCAAGAACTAGGTGAAGCAATTACTTAAGAATATCACTACTTAAAACTGCATTCTCGTACCAGTGACAGTTGTTTGCAATTGCAGCGTTGACGACGAAAGCAGCAACTACTATAATATATCACACCTCAATAGGCAGAACTTGACATTGTAGATGATGGTGAAAAGATCCTTAGGTTCCAATGGCCAAACACCTCTGATATTTGAAATTTCCTGGAAGATTAAAACTGTGTGCCGGACCGAGACTCGAACTCCGAAACTTTGCCTTTTGTGGGCAAGTGCTCTACCATCTGAGCTACCCAAGCACCCCGACCTCACAGCTTTACTTCTGCCAGCACCTCGTCTCCTACCTTCCAAACTTTACAGAAGCTCTCCTGCGAACCTTGCAGAACTAGCACCCCTGAAAGAAAGGATATTGCGGAGACATGGCTTAGCCACAGCCGGGGGAATGTTTCCAGAATGAGATTTTCACTCTGCAGCGGAGTGAGCGCTGATATGAAACTTCCTGGCAGATTAAAACTCTGTGCCGGGCCGAGACTCGAACTCGGGACCTTTGCCTTTCGCGGACAAGTGCTCTACCATCTGATGTTTGTTGAGAGAAAAACTGGACACAATGGTTCCTTGGTGCATTACGCGTTCCCACTTCTCAACATCATGCATTGTCGATCACTTTGGTCGTCCAGGTGTTACAGTGTGTGGAGGTATAATGTTGCTTGGGCATAGTGACTTTTGATCCGTTGAACACGTTAACTCACTGGTCAATGTTACTAAGTTATCAGTACCATTTCAACGAACAAATCAGCTGTAACCGGTTTCTTATCACAAAGTTATTGATAAGGACAGCCGATGTCAGGTTACACACTTGGCCGACTTAATTCGAGTTCACCTCCACACCCTCTCCCCCAGGGAACCACCGAGAATTGATCAAGGTTACCCAGGGGAACCTCCCAAAGTTAAACAATTTTCAAAATATCGATTTTATTATGTACCTTTGGAGGCCCGAGCAAAGTCCATTTTTCTTACTTTTTTCAAATAGCAGCAATATTGTGAAAAAATGACATTTTTTCAGTTTTCATATAGTCTGGCCATAGCTACGCTCGTATATTTTTATAGT
Source organism: Schistocerca nitens (assembly GCF_023898315.1). Taxonomy (NCBI): domain Eukaryota; kingdom Metazoa; phylum Arthropoda; class Insecta; order Orthoptera; family Acrididae; genus Schistocerca; species Schistocerca nitens. Next base: position 332,316,261 of record NC_064617.1, read on the forward strand.
TTTTAGGTCTGGTCTGTTTCAGACCACCCAGTTACCCGAACCAGATCCACCCGCCTTGTGGTGCACGGCATGCCTTACGATCATCGGCGCCATTTTGTTTAGTAACCCCTTAACATTTTTGGATAAAAAAAGTTTTCATTGCAGGTAAAAGATGGATTAACCAAAGCATATAACCATTGTTTGACTTATCTTTTTATTTCACCTCAAAGAAAATGTTGAAAATGTAAAAATCGGACATCTAGACTGGAAAGCCGCTTTAAGCTTCAGAGAACGAAATTTTGTCGAGTCAGTTCCTATTCTTTGAAGAGATTGTTCACTAACGGACACATCTTTGTTGCAGTTTACGTCCTCAGAAGCAACTGATCCAGACGCTACTGGATACAGTTGTTCCTTGTACACAAACGGAAAGTGTTGTTGCAGCCACAGGTGAAATGTTTTGCGAATTTTTCCCTTTAGTTTCTATCCTCCAACTTCTCACTTCAACATATTGTTCACTGAAGACATTGCAGAGCTGTTCCATTGCTGCAGATACGTGATGGGCCATTGGCATACACACTATTGGTGAAACCTCTTCCATGTGAAGCGCCCCCCAACATTCTTCAAGTTCTTCATTAGAGTTTGTTCGATCACTATGTCGGTCCATACTCCATACCAATACTTGTCAGTGAGCCGAACAGTGAAAAAGCTGTCCTTTGTGAATTTATCAAACTGCGCAGGATTCATGGTTTCTCTCAGCTTTTTCATTTACTGGAGGTACAACTGGCACGTCTTAGCATAGGGAAAGTGGAAAATGGGGAGCATAGCCCTCACACATTATACTCGTACGTGGAGTTTTCTATTCCCCATGCGCTCTGTCTGGGAGAAATGCAATGCCAGGACAACGAGCTCTCAGCATTGTATCCACAACTGTGAGGTGTTCTCTCTTTTCTTGATATCACCCCTGTCAACAAATTGATTTCCCAGTTTTTCTATCACTTGATCTTTTCCGAATCGTCGAAGGATGGTGCATTCCCACTCAAGCTAGAAAGACAGTCTTTAATACGTTGTTTCTCTTCTTCCCTAATTGACATTTCTTCCATGAACTTCAAACATCCCACGACGTTTTTGGAGTGGTTTTTCTTTCAGCTTCTATGTCACATTTTTCAGCACGTGTGACACAGCCGTTTTTTTAACTGAATGGATAAACCGAAAGCAACCTTGAACTTCTATACCCTATTTGTACAGCTTCCTGATTACTTTGTTTTTTTTTTACGATACGTTGCTTAATATATTCAGTTTGACGTACATTGTGTAGTTCATTGATCCCAATGTTTTGTAGAGGAGTGTGAGCCTCATGCGTCCGTTCCTTGCTGACACGTATCAAAGTTTCCAACCGCTTTTGGTGTCCCTCCTTCCGAAGCAAAACAAGTGTAGGGCCAGGAATTATTTTTCTCTCGGTTCACAGAAGAGCAAAGAGAATAAGAAAGAACTCTAGATTACACAACAAATTGAACTGTCCTTTACGACTCTTAGAAGTCCACGACATAAAACTCAGCTATTAACTGGACACGTGTAGGAAAAACCGGCAACGACATTGTTAGGGGAACGGCGAGTGAATGGGATTGGGAGTTTGCCGTTTTCATTGTTGGGCACGTAATCCTGATTTCAACAACACTGAACACACAGGAAACTTTATAAAGCTGAAAATACACGAAATATTCCCATATACTTAATTACTCTTTTCATTTAAATAACTAACAAAGCAACAAATTTGCAAAAAAATTACTGCATTAACAGAATCCTATCCCAACTCTCATATTTTTAAAAGTGTTCATCTGATTTGAAATACTCACAAGAGCTTTTTGTGTAAAGTTACGAGGAATATTTTTTGTAGTTATGGTTCTCTTCTAAAAATAAACAATTTTTGTGCAAAAGATTAAAAATGGAGGAAACTGACTTTTGGTGTGTGCGCCTCCATATAAGTATTTTCCCCAAGTTGAAAAATTCTATAAACTCTCCAGTAAGGTTTCTTGTTGCTAAGCATGTGTACATTCACTCATCCACAACATTCACTGTGAAAACTAGAAGATCATGCAGAATTGCACACCTGCACGAGGGAAACGCACCTGGGAACACTTTCAAAGTTTCTCCCATACTGGCCGAGACAACAACAAATACTAGGAATCTCTCACCACGGATCTGATGCACTCAACATTTAAAACATCATCTCCATCCCTCTGGTTTCACTACCAGTGTCGTAGCTTTCCTAACAGGAGCCCTGTATCAAAATTTGTAGCGGGTCGAAGCTCAAATGAAACAAAAACTCTCATTTTGAATAAAATAAGTATTACATAGATAAGTAATTATTTACAATTAATGTTCCTAGGGCCAAGTTACCCAAACAATTCAAATATGTACTTTTCTCGGCTTTTTTCGGCAAACTTGGTTTTTAAACCATACATAGCTGAACACGATTTTAGTTTTTCGAGATGTTATGCCTCTATAGACAGCACTGACAAATGTGAAAGCCTCCTTGGCTCATAGAAGTCGTAAGGTAGTTTTTAATCAGTTTTAATTTCGAAAAACTTCTTTCAGTTGTTGTAGTTGTTACAGAACGGACCAAAAACAGGAAACATCCTGTTATTACCTCTGGAAAACGGGATGAAAGGCTACTGGATTTAATGAGTAATAATTCTGTGAATTCCTTAATGGAATGGATTTTCTGAATTTCTGTTTTGAAGCACAATTTCAAAGAGAAATTAATTGTTCATACAGATCAAACGACATGTCTTTACTGTATTTAGCAGCCAGTTTTCCCGCATCCTTTTTTATTATTTCATTTGTAAATGGTAATAGTTTCTTCGGTTGTAACGCTTCGCATGAATTACCAAGGTCACAGAGGCTTCGTAATCTTTGTTTAGTTTGACGAATTAATATATCTAAATAGCAATAGTACACACTAACTTTGAAGAACGATTCCGGGTCTGAAATTCTCTCATATTCTTATAACTCATCAAAATATCGCTTCGTCATCTTTCGTCTTTTATTTTTGAAAACAGTTGTCCCCCCCCCCCCCCCCCCCATTCTTTTGATAGGTCTCTGGACTCGCCTAGCAAACTATAGAATGAATCTTGATTTCTTATTTCGCTCAATCTTGTGAAAACATTGCTTAGTAAAAAACTAGCTTTCCATAAATCATTATTTTCATGCTGTTGAGCCTTAGAAACTGGATTGACGATTTCAAATAATGAATTAAAAAAGGCGACAAACACTATAAAATCGCAGTTCTGTGAAATATTAAGTATACTTTTACATTCGTTACGCTCGACTTTTCAGTGGAAATTAAATTTATGTGGTACAAAATTTTAATTATTAACGAAAAATTTAATCTTTATAGCCGATAAAGCATCGTGTCTTGAAGACCATTTAGTGAAGCATGCCTTCTTAAGGATGATTTTATATTTTAAATATTTATCGTTACTCAGCAATGACAAGTGTTTTATACTATTGCAAGAAAAGATGCACATTTTTTCCAAATTATCGAAAAAAACTCACACTTCAGGAACACATTTCGTAGCGCCATTTAAAATTTAATGCGTGTGCCGCACAATGAATATAATCGGCATTTGGTGCATGTTCTTTTATAAGGGCTTGTAATCCTCTATAGTTCTATACACACCCAACATAACATTTGCTCCATCGTAGCTCTTCCCTCTAGATATGGACAAATAAATTACATATTCTTTTATACTATTAAAAATTTCAGTTTTAAGCCCTTCTGCACTACAGTCAGCTACTGATATAAATCCCAAAAAGGACTCGCAGATTTTTATTTCTTTAGGCATACGATTATCATTTTCTGCTATCGAGACGTATCGAAAAACAATAGAAAGTTTGCCAGTTTTTGACAAGTGTTGAATTGTATCCAAAATAATAGCCAGAAATGAAGCTTTTTAATTTCTAAAACAATAATTTCTCTAACTGGCATAGCAGTAATTAACAATCTCATTTTGAATAGTAGGGCTTAAATAATTTATTTCGCTTTTGGCTTTAAAATAGGATCATAATTTGATAGTAAACGTATAACTGACATGAAATTTCCAGATTCAGAAGGTAAACTGCATGAAGCTAAAGTAATTGTGACATTAATAACACGATGCAATAGTTCTCGCCATAAAGTAATTTTACCATTCATTTCACTTTGCAGTAAAGTATCGATGGTATTATCTTGTAACCAGTTATTAAAAGATAGAGCCGCGTTAATATGCTGCTATGAGTTTTCATGGCCAGATACACATTGTGTAAAATTGCTTCTAACTGAAACACCGTTAACCCATGCGGAGGAGTATGATTCGTTTTGCCAATCTGCAAACAATCAACAGAAGTGACAATACAGTTTATTTAGAACATTAGAATAACATAGTCATGGCCTTGAAATTTTTATACCAGTCTTATTGATATATGATTAATTGGTTTAAATGGCCCCAATTTAAAAACTATTTTTCGTTCGCATTCAGTAAGGCTGTAGCCAAAATTTCCTCTATCTGACGAAGATATATTAAAAAATTTCTCAGACTTATTAAGATCTTCGGCACGGGTTTCTCCTATTTCCCGAACCTCTGGCAGACAATGTGTTCCAGATGAATATAAAAATAAAATTAAGTAAAATTAATATTGAGAATTTTTGGAAATTATTCAAAACTGTAAAGCTAAAAATGTTAATTAAACAAATCTTTAATGTTTTAGTTAATCTTTAAACCAGGCTCGGCGAACCCAAATTGTTTCACGGGCCTCCTTGATGACGTTCAACGTCAAAGCGGGTCATATTTTATAGGTTGTTCAGTGTGGTAGTACGAGGTGCAGAAGGCGGATGAACAACGGTGCGGTGAAAGGAATGAAATAAATAGGCCAAATCTGCGCCATCTTATTCAATGCAAGCAAAACACACACACACACTATGTGATCAAAAGTATCCGGACACCTGACTGAAAACGACTTACAAGTTCGTGGCACCCTCCACCGGTAATGCTGGAGTTCAGTATGGTGTTGGCCCACCTTCAGTCTTGATGACAGCTTCTACTTTCGCATGCATACATTCAATCAGGTGCTGGAAGGCTTCTTGGGAAACGGCACCCCATTCTTCACGAAGTGCTGCACTGAGGCGAGGTATCGATGTCAGTCGGTGAGCCCTGGCGCAAAGTCGGCGTTCCAAAACATCCCAAAGGTGTTCTGTAGGATTCAGGTCAGGACTCTGTGCTGGCCAGTCCATCACAGGGATGTTATTGTCGTGTAACCACTCCGCCACAGGCCGTGCATTATGAACAGGTGCTCGATCGTGTTGAAAGATACAATCGCCATCCCCAAATTGCTCTTCAACAGTGGGAAGCAAGAAAGTGCTTAAACATCAATGTAGGTCTGTGCTGTGATAGTGCCATGCAAAACAGGGGGTGCAAGCCCCCTCAATGAAAAACACTACCACACCATAACACCACCGCCTCCGAATTTTACTGTTGGCACTACACATGCTGGCAGATAACGGTCACCGGACATTCGCCATACCCACACCCTGCCATCGGATCGCCACATTGTGTACCGTGATTCGTCACTCCACACAACGTTTTTCCATTGTTCAGTCGTCCAATGTTTACACTCCGTACACCAAGCGAGGCGTCGTTTGGTATTTACCGGCGTGATGTGTGGCTTACGAGCAGCCGCTCGATCCTGGTGCAGTTTGGAATTCCTGTGTGATGGTCTGGATGGATGTCTGCCTATTACACATTATGACCCTCTTCAACTGTCGGCAGTCTCTGTCAAACAGACGAAGTCGGCCTGTACTCTTTTGTGCTGTACGTGTTCTTTCACGTCTCCACTATCATACCGGAAACAGTGGATCTAAGGATGTTTAAAAGTTTGGAAATCTCGCGTACAGACGTATGACACAAGTGACACCCAATCACCTATGACCACGTTCGAAGTCCGTGAGTTCCGCGGAGCGCCCCATTCTCCTTCTCACGACGTCTAATGACTACTGAGGTCGCTAATATGGAGTACCTGGCAGTAGGTGGCAGCACAATGCACCTAATATGAAAAACGTATGATTTTGGAAGTTCCGGATACTTTTGTTCACATAGTGTATTTCATGAGTAAGAAAAGACTGACATTTAAAATACGGTACGTTTTAAACTTACACGATCCTGTTAAGTGCCCTTGAGGCGTTGAAAAAGTAATAGATAATGTGCCAGGAAAACGTTCCTTGCCCATCTAGTAATATTAGAAATTCAACTTAGCGCTCAACAAAGCCATAATAACAACAATAAAACATACACGGCATATCTGATACTGGAGGGCAACACAAATGTTCACCGCATAGGTGATGTTTCAAAGCTGCACGAAAAGTACTAAGCATCACAGGCGAGATTTCTTCAGAAATAGGGGGATCGTCAAAATAAGAATAAAATAGTGGATTACAGGGCTTAATTTGAGCTGGAACGGCGTTTCGGCACCTCCTAGGTAAGATTTTTATGGAACCGAGTGGACCAAGTAAGCACCGGAGATTGAAAGTATCACACTTCTTTTAAAATGTAAAACGTAAAATAGAATTCGCCGCTGCGGAGGCACCAGTGAACGTAACAGTGAACTGGTCTCTGTGTTACGAAAGAGTATTAGCGCTCTGTTTGCAAGAAAACATTCCACACTAATATCATTTTGCAATAGCTGCAAAACTGCAATGTGCACTGACTGACCTCCCTGTATGTATGCTCCTCCCATTTGTAGCCCTCTGTAAGTTTGGTGTATATCGAGAATTATTTCTGTTCGTTCAAGTTACACTTCTGCAAAGTATTACTTATGTACTTATACTGTAGTGTTCCTGTTCTTTGTCGATATAAAATGTGCCTTTCCTTTCTTTGGTGAGCTATTTTTTCATACTCTCCATTCGTGGCAAATGAATGTTGTAATAAATACCATGTAAGCATATTGACCTATGATGTTTTCCAAAGGGCATAAAATTAGAAACAAATATTTGTAGCAGCTCTAAGACGGAATTAATGGTCTTGGGGTATATCTAACCAACAAAGTCAACACATCGAACATACCATCCTGGAATTTATGTAGCTGGTTCAGACGTTTTCGTCTAACCTATTATCCGTAAATTCATCGATCTTACTCGAAAATCGATTGCCGTCCTTACTTATTATGAATTTTCCATCGGGCAAGTTCTCCAAAGCAACTTTTTTTTTCTCTTGGAGGCATCAGCTCTTATTTTGTTTTCATTACGTATGACAATGCGCAAATATCTGTAAAACATGCTTTTATAATCTTTTGTTAAATGAACGGTACACGCTGATAATCGCGACTCCCGACCTACAATATGTTAGAAACGAGCAGGGGGGCGCAGAAAGCAACGTGTTTTCTCAGTTGTGCGCATGACGTCACGGTGGAAGCAGCTGTGCCGAACAGTACACAGTTCGAATTGTATGTGATTGTTTTTCTTGTGTTGTTTTGTGTTTGAAGGAGTATTTTGATTGAGTTCTTTCTTCTGAGGTACTCAGTCAACAGCGGAAACATTCGGAATTCGGGAGTGTTAACGGTTTTTGCTGTAATTAATATTTGATTCGGAACTGAAATAGTTAGCGATAGTGGACAGCGGGATCAACATTGTGTTCGCCAGCTCTATAGTTTATGGTTCGTCCTGTGAAATTCTTATTGGATAATCTACAAGTGAGTGAGAAAATTAATTTTTACAATGTCAGGCTGTGCTGTTACGGGCTGTTTTTCTTACAACCGGAGCACAAAGGGAACTGACGTAATGTATCACAGTTTCCCGCGTAATGAAACGTAACAAAAACTATGGTTGTCGAAATGTTGTAGGAAAGACAGTGTAAATGTTGCGCATGCACGAATATGTTCTCGCCATTTCGCAGAAACAGATTACTTAAGGGATTTACAGTCTGAATTGCTTAATTTGCCCCGAAAAAGAATGCTCAAGCCAGATGCAGTTCCTTCGTGCAATTTGCTGTGCAGTAGTGCGACTGTCAATGTGTCACCCGCAACAGAAGACAGAACCAAACGGTATAAGAAACGAGAACTACATAAGAGATCCCTGGAAACTCTGGAAAAGCTGTCACCAAATAAGAAACATCATAATAAGAGCACATGTACCAATGACAGTTTTTTTTTCAGACACAGATAAAGTTACTTTGATGAATACTATAGCGGCTTTAGAAAGAAGGAATGCTGTCCTTACAAACAAGTGTGTGCAACTTCGAGCTCTTAAGTAAATTCATTTCAATGCGATTAAATGAATAGTTTCTGATTTATTTGAGCCGAGGTTTCGAATTTCAAGTGTGTGTTAGTGTGGTTGTGGTCTGATATTTTACCGATGTGTGAGGCATAAGTTGCGAAAGAATATAACTCATCAGTTTTAACTGTAATATTTTAGCAGCAGAAAAGCAGTTTAGACATCTCAATTCTGGTATAAACAAAATCTTCCGCCAAAAACTTGACGTAAACGCGCATGCCGTGTAGTCTGCTTGTGAGCGCTTGCTTCCACGCTGACGTCACTAGGCCAGCCAATGGCAGAGCAGAGCGCTTACTGCCCAACCTTATTATTTAGTAACCTTGGAAACGAGTCAACAATAGGTAGTTAGATCTGTTGTTACATTTCTTGCATTCATTTCGGAAAAAAATTATTCTAATATTGGAAGTTTGTGTTAAAATGAAATTTAATTACGTTTGGGACTCAGAAAGAGTTGGTACTTCGCCTAAACCGAAATTTGTTTTAACCGATGAAATTTACTATTAGAACTAATGTATTCCTGCCTGGACCAATTTTTTTCGCGTTAACCATGAGCTCATCTTGAGCGATTTCGAGTTATCGAAGTTAAACACTCATGCCATACTATATTGATTAAAATTTTATTTTATTAAATGTGTGCTTAATAAAATCTACATTGACTGATTTTATTTTTCATCGCCCTTTCAACGCCATATGTGCTCGCTGGTAAAGACCTCTTCCTGATGTAATCTCACTGTTGCAAACAAATTTTATGTATCACCATCTCGTTGATTGTGCACGATAAAAATTTATATAATACAGTCTGCACGAAATGCGTAAAATTTGACATCCATGTACATACACCTGTACACGCTCAGAAAAGAGGTCCAGGGATTCTTTTAGCAACCTAGCAAGACACTGACAACACATTGTCCTGAAAGTTGAAACCAAACAAATCAAATGAATCAATACCAAATATGTTCTCGTACTCGCGTGATTGTAGCACCGTAAAAGTCACTGTTCATGTATGCAAGCAATACATGGCAGGCAAAGTACATTTTCCTAGATCAAGAATGTCTTGTCCATTATAAGCCATCCCAGCTAGCACTCAAGCTTATTTCAAGGTGGATATTGAGTTTAGGTTCAGTTGAAAATTCAAGATTGAAAAATCAACCTGTTACACAGCTTATTTCAGGGTGGATATTGAGTTTAGGTTCAGTTGAAAATTCAAGATTGAAAAATCAACCTGTTACACAGTTTACATCAAGCTGTAAAAATTTAGCTTGAATTAAAATAATTTTCCCAAGCTTGAAATAAACTGTAATTTCCCTGGAAGGCTGTACAGCAGATGTGTGTGCAGCATAGCTTCCATAGATGTCCACGGGAAGCGCCACAAGCGTTTATAAGCCTTGCACTGACTCTGCTCGGTTTACGGCCATTTTACCTTTGTGACACGCGTTAATGATTGTTGACTGTTGTGAAGTTTGTTTTATACTGGAAAATAGCTCGGTAAGTGTGTGGCGTCTCGTGCCTTACTGCTACACCGGGTCTGAAGAGGATATATAGTGTATTACAGGTATGTTGGTGCATTTCTCTCTAGTGGTACGTTAATATTACAAATGTTAAATACTATTACGTAACATAACGAAATATCATATTCTTTTACGTAGAAAAATTGAGCCTGGATGAAAGTGAAATGGATTACCAGCTAAGAATACATATTACAAGTTGTTCAGCAAAAAGAGATCATTTTAAACTAGCTCTCTAGTACGTGGCACCAATAAATTAAAACTTAATGTTATTTTTAAAATCTCGCCTTTTTATATATATCGCCCTATTACATTTGTTTACTTGTAAGTACTCGCGTGTGTCACACCATGAATGAATAATCGTGAAGTGCTTTAAGTCTCTTTGTGAATACAAATAGTAATGACATGGTGAACGGGAAAAAGTACATAAAGAACCAGTCACTACATAGGTGTCAGTCTTTTATATTTACGTAGCTTTGACTGCTCTTCAATTGCGGTAATATGAAATTTCTTCCCGTTAGTATGACACTCTTGCACAAAGTAAACATGCTCAAAAAATTCAAGTCAAAGAAGTCTTAAAGTTGGGGCAACAGTAAAATCAGAGTTGCAGTCTGTTATTACGCCATCAGTCTTGAGAGATTTTGTTGAAGCTGTTAATTCTTTCTGTGGTGATGGACACAAAATTTCTTGTGACTCATGCTTGGCAAAAGTTAAGCATATTCATAATAAGCGTAACATTACTTTTCATATTTAGGTTGATCAGTTTCAACTTTTTACATTTGTTATATTTAGGTGTGGCTAACATTTTCTTTTACCTGTTACAGGATCATTATACCAGCAGAAGTCAGCGAAATTTGATCCTGCTCTGGTCTGTGTGCTGGGGCCGGAGGGGCATCAGAATAATTAAATTTTGAAATAAAACAATTTTAAACACTTTGAAAATAAAAAATTTTAAACATAAATGTCTTGATAATTTTTTCATACCATTTCCATTCTGATATTTATTTAATTAATTAGGTTCAATAAATTAAGATTAATAATTATATAGCTTAAAACAAGCTGTAAATGCCAGGCTGTATTCCATGTGTGTAGATACAGCTGGAGCCAAACTTGATAAGTCAAGCTTGAAATATAGCTTGAACTCTGCCAACTTTGATGTTTGTTTCAAGCTTGAATCCAAATAACAGGCCTGAATATTCCAGCTTTGATCAAGCTTATATACTTGAACTTTACATCTGGAAACAAGTTTGAAACCGGCTTACTGTGCTATCTGGGATCAGTTATGTACTAGTTTTAGACAGGTGTGGGGAGCCTAACAGTTTATATGTGTGACGATTTAGCAATGTGACAGAGACACCCGTATCCAACTGAAATGTCTCATGTTTCCCACAACAACAAAAAATGAACAAAAAGTTTGTTTGACTGGCGTATCACTGAAGAATCTGCACGCTTGCTAGTTTTGCAAATGCCTGTTGCAGACTGAATATACTGCAGTAATGACATGGTCATTGTGACTAGATATTTGTAAGTGTACCAAATTCTTATGCTAGTTGCGTTGCAGACATACGAATTGTACATGTCCTTTCCTTCCACAAGTGTAACACTGAGCATGTTGGGAGGGGCAGTCTGTGCCGTGAATAACACCGAGGGCAAGACTTAATTGTCGCCTGTTTAGCTAGCTACTTACGATGCGTGTAGATGTGTTTACGAGGCGTGGCTAGTGCAAGCTGCCACTGAATGGGCCGATCGCAAACATGCGACTCAACCCGACATATACCTGGCTGCTCAAATTTATGGGTCGACAAGGCACCGGAATCGTACTGATGTAGTATTTGCACTACCTGCTGAAATGATGGATCAAACTGTTCCAGAACCTGTTCTCAGAGTTTGGCATCTGGGACATACACTCAATCGCATCATGCAACATAACATCTGAATATAAAGCACTGCAAACACATTTGAATTTACATTTCATTGTCATACCCTGTAAATCTGTCACCCATTCACGATGAGTGCTTTCTGACCGTTTTTTGCAATTAAAGAATTGGTACCTAGCTGCTACCACATTCTCTTCTTGGCCATAATTGTTAGTTAACGACTCGATAACTTGCTCACACGACATTTCACTCGGAGAGGCGTTAGGAAAAAGTTTGGTGGTGAAGCAGAACACTGCACGTCCTGCTGTGGATAAGAAATAATAGCATTTCATAGTACCTGGTACGTTGTGAGCGAGGATGTGTGCTTCAAACTGTTGTAGCCACTCGAGCCATTCCTCTTCTTGTCACGAAACTGTCAAAAAGGCGGTATAGCAGTAGGTGTTGCTGTAGGCGGTGTTTGTTTCGTTGGGCGTGCAGTGTTGACCAGTAGCTGCTACACCGTGTCGAGAAATATAGAAATTTGCGGCGTCTTTTAAAGGCATATTTACAGGATGGGCGGTGGATATATAGCAAAAACGTAGATATAAATTCAGAATATAAATAAAGAATTACATAAGATATTAATTAGTATAAGCGGTTGTATCGACTCTGGCGTACAACCGCTGAAACATTAGAATAATTACGCTGTTCAGTTGTCTTGCGGAGAAGATGGCACCTTTTTTGTTCTGGAAGCTGTCCTGGCCGGACGCATTTCTGCCATCGCTGCAGATAATTATTTGGCACACCGCCACCATTCTAGGAGACGCAATCTCACTAGGCGTACTCATAGTTGCACACAAGAACAGAATTAATTTGTCTATATGGTTTAATTTAGTATAGTATATTTTTAGGAATACAGTGATGTTATTTAATCTTGTGTTTCATTTATGTTGCAACCTATTGTTCCAATTAAACGGCGTCTTGGCAAAACTAAAGGTTCCGTGTTACAAATTATATCAAAGGTCCAGTACGAACGAAAGCTTTGGAATTATTCAAACTACGAAGTCCGATATTTTCAAAAAATCACGGTCAATTCACAATGAACGGACCTTACGCAAAAAGCCATTGTCAAGTGCGCAAAGTTTGTATAAACTGTTCACATACTATTATCATTAATTATTATTATTTGCTTGTTCTTCGATATACTCAAACCAGACAGTAAAAACCACGATAAATCAAAGTCTAGAACTGAAACATCCGCATTATCTGTGTGACATCTAATGCTTGCGGCTGTGGGGCCTAAGCTGGGGAGGGATAGGCGGGGTGGGCATTTTGGAAGAGACCAATGCAACAAACAGATAAGGCAAGCAAGCAAAATTAGGACAAAAGCAAAGAAAATTTCCGCACCTAAAAACACTAAGTAGCAAAATGTATTGTTAAAACAAGTAAACGCCCCCTGCAGAGAAAAGACAAGAGAGAATTAAAGCGCCAGCAAAATATAAACGAAAATTCCGTGGCCGCCAGGCACTGGTTCGTCGTATAACTCGTCGCCAATGTGGTGTCCTGCCCACTCAACTCTAATAGGGTGCCTAAAGGATGCTGTTTTCTCGAATAGCTATACAACAAATCACATTAATGGTTTTTATTACAATAAAGTAGACTGACAATACTTAACTTTGGGCTACAAGCAAATGGCGACATGCAAATAATCAATGTCCTTCCCTATACAGGGTGCTACAAAAAGGTACGGAAACATTCCTCACACACAAAGAAAGAAAATATGTTATGTGGACATGTGTCCGGAAAAGCTTACTTTCCATGTTAGAGCTCATTTTATTACTTCTCTTCAAATCACATTAATCATGGAATGGAAACAAACAGCAACAGAACGTACCAGCGTGACTTCAAACACTTTGTTACAGGAAATGTTCAAAAAGTCCTCCGTTAGCGGGGATACATGCATCCACCCTCCGTCACATGGAATCCCTGATGCAGCCCTGGAGAATGGCGTATTGTATCACAGCCGTCCACAGTACGAGCACGAAGAGTCTCTACATTTGGTACCAGGGTTGCGTAGACAAGAGCTTTCAAATGCCCCCATAAATGAAAGTCAAGAGGGTTGAGGTCAGAAGAGCGTGGAGGCCATGGAATTGGTCCGCCTCTACCAATCCATCGGTCACCGAATCTGTTGTTGAGAAGTGTACGAACCCTTCGACTGAAATGTGCAGGAGCTCCATCGTGCATGAACCACATGTTGTGTCGTACTTGTAAAGGCACATGTTCTAGCAGCACAGGTAGAGTATCCCGTATGAAATCATGATAACGTGCTCCATTGAGCGTAGGTGGAAGAACATGGGGGCCAATCAAGACATCACCAAAAATGCCTGCCCAAACGTTCACAGAAAATCCGTGTTGATGACGTGATTGCACAATTGCGTGCGGATTTTCGTCAGCCCACACATGTTGATTGTGAAAATTTACAATTTGATCACGTTGGAATGAAGCCTCATCCGTAAAGAGAACATTTGCACTGAAATGAGGATTGACACATTGTTGGATGAACCATTCGCAGAAGTGTACCCGTGGAGGCCAATCAGCTACTGATAGTGCCTGCACACGCTGTACATGGTACGGAAACAACTGGTTGTCCTGTAGCACTCTCCATACAGTGACGTGGTCAACGTTACCTTGTACAGCAGCAACTTCTCTGACGCTGACATTAGGGTTATCGTCAACTGCACGAAGAACTGTCTCGTCCACTGCAGATGTCCTCGTCGTTCTAGGTCTTCCCCAGTCGCGAGTCATAGGCTGGAATGTTCCGTGCTCCCTAAGACGCCGATCAATTGCTTCGAACGTCTTCCTGTCGAGACACCTTCGTTCTGGACCTGTCTCGATACAAACGTACCGCGCCACGGCTATTGCCCCGTGGTAATCCATACATCAAATGGGCATCTGCCAACTCCGCATTTGTAAACATTGCACTGACTGCAAAACCACGTTCGTGATGAACACTAACCTGTTGATGCTACGTACTGATGTGCTTGATGCTAGTACTGTAGAGCAATGAGTCGCATGTCAACACAAGCACCGAAGTCAACATTACCTTCCTTCAATTGGGCCAACTGGCGGTGAATCGAGGAAGTACAGTACATACTGACGAAACTAAAATGAGCTCTCACATGGAAATTAAGCATTTCCGGACACATGTCCACATAACATCTTTTCTTTATTTGTGTGTGAGGAATGTTTCCTGAAAGTTTGGCCGTACCTTTTTGTAACACCCTGTATACAATGTCCATAAGAGTAATTCACACAAGTGCCTCTCTTCTAGTGACACAAGTGCCTCTCTTCTAGTGCGTGTTTCTAGTCCGGGTCTGCAGGTGCACGTCTTCTACTGTCCGGACGAGGCTGGCACGAGAGGCGCTTATATTCTCTTCCTGTCGTGGTGCGGTCCTAGTCAGCATACTACTGGCTGACGTCATCCCACAGCCTTCTCTGCGGTTACGTTTTTGATCTTCGTGCTAGCGCTTGTCGTTACGTCGGAACAAAATGTTTTCCACAATTTCTCTCAAGGTGAATGCTAAAGTCTTAGGCCATACACTAAACACTTAATTAACCAGGCACCCAAATGTTGGCAACAGTGAACGTCTCAGATTTCCTGACGCGCTCGTGACCAAATAACAATGATTACGGTATTTCTCCTTTTCAATTTAATGGGAACTATCTATACGCGTTTATTTCAGTCTGTACACGCGGTTTATGACGTTCAGACGTTGTAAATCTAATGATTATTTGTTCGTTAGTAAGTTTAATTGTGAAAGAAAGAGAGATTACTCCAGCGGAGCTGTGAATAGAATAAATAAATAGGAGGAGGAAGTTCTAAGGAAATTGCCCAAAATTTCTTCATTTTTTCAGCACTCGGATTCTGTAAGCGATTTACTTTGCAATGGTAAGTACTAAAACCTTATCTTCCTCCGTGGAAAAAATACTTCTTGTTTATAATTTAGGTCAGGTTATGCAGTGTGGAATTCGTTTAAGTATCATTACACGTCATCACAGAAATGTACAACATATGTAAATTTATTGAATTAGGGTATAAACCATAGGGTTATATTAAGAGAGCGCTTGCAGTGCATGTCGGTCGAGACCAGTAGCATATGAAAAGTTGCATCTAGGTCTGTCGTCTAGTCGAACAAACTGCACTACATAAATACATGTGAGCTACGTGTTCACTAGATTTGTATGCAAGCAGTATGCATCTTTATAAGAAAATTTGTTCCATAATTTTATATTCACAAGTTTTCCCACATGTGGTGGTACAGCAGTTGCCCGCAACAGACAAAGGTCCGGAGTTTGAAACTCGGTCCGGCACCCAGTAGTAGGGGCACAATCTGCATGTCACCCCAAAGTAGCATTATCCAAGATGGCGGCCGTGCCGTCAGTTGATGACGCTAGTACCGTTATCCAATATGGTGAACGTGACGTCAGTTGATGAGGCAAGTACCATTATCCAAGATGGCGTCTTTTGGCGGGAAAGTGCCGCGCCCCCATGGTGGGAAGTTCAAATTCCATGCCGGCCGCGATGGTCTCGCGGTTCTAGGCGCTCAGTCCGGAACCGCGGGACTGCTACGGTCGCAGGTTCGAATCCTGCCTCGGGCATGGATGTGTGTGATGTCCTTAGGTTAGTTAGGTTTAAGTAGTTCTACGTTCTAGGGGACTGATGACCACAGATGTTAAGTCCTATAGTGCTCAGAGCCATTATTCAAATTCCATCAGGGCGATGCAACACACCACAGCTACCTCCACTAACCTATGAAAATGGCGGGAAGATAGGTCAGGTGGACTTCCTCCACAAACCTAAGTCAACCGACCGCTCTCTCTTCCTAGGAACTGTCAGGAAGTTCAATTTCCAGCAGGACAATGCAACACACCACAGTTACCTCTACTAACCTAAGAAAATGTTGAGAAAGAAAGGGCACTTAGACTATTTCCACTAACCTAAGTCATCCAACTGCCACCTCTTCCTAGGAACTGGTGGGGAAAAGGACTCAACCTGTTCTGGACATAAGTCTTTATTTTGCATTCAGTCTTTATTTAAACAATTAGAGGCAGTACCTCCAGCCAGTGTGTTCACCAAGGGATCCAGGGTCCAACTGACCTAGTACACAGTACTGCCACCAGAGGGCGCTGTCATCCCTCCTGTGACATAATCCAAGATGGTGGTCTGGAGGGGAAAATGGTGGGAAAATGACAGCCTGCGCTGGGATGGTGGAGAGAGGAAGGAGTGTACTTTATTTATTCTGGAACAATTTATTTAGGGATGGATATCATGTAGTTCATTTCACACACTGATATAAAACACTTGCCCTGATGTGCTTGGGGTCACAATACACAGTCTGCAGACCTGCAAACTACTTGTAAATAATGCTGTACACTGATGTACAGACACGCAAACAACTCGTAAATTACCGAAATACTGCAGCACACAGCATACTGATCTGTAAACTACTTGTAAACCACCAAAATAATGCAGTACACAGAAGTGCAGACACGAAAACAACTCGTAAAATATCAAAATAACGCATGTAAGACGCTCAGCAGACACACTCACTACTCATAAACTGTTCAAATAATGAATGGCGCAGCCTACAGACCTGCTCACATAATAATGCAACAGATACGCGAACTAGACATGCATGCACTGCCTGCCACCCCCTGTCCACAAGACTGCACAGGACTGCCGCACATGCTCCCAGGAGTCGGGATGCACCGGCATCCCTTGCAAATTTACGACGCGACCGTCAGCTGCCAAGCCATGCACAGGTGCCCGTTTGGGTCCCACAAGCATGAGGCAGCAACATCCCTTTCATACTTGACACCTGAGAAATTCCTGTTGAAATACGTGTTCACCTAGGCACCATTGCTGACGCAACTGGACAGGAGCTAAGACCTTATTGCAGAGCGACTGACCCTCACAGACACTGCAGAAGTCCGTTCCAGTGCTTCCCAGAATAGTACAGGCTGCTCTCTCTTCCTTGCAATGCTAACACGACATTCGATCCGCGTCTAGGCATGATTTTATCTGCCCAGCATGACTGACGCATCGCTGCAAAATGCGTGTGCGTAGCTACACATCATCGCAAGCACATCTAAAAATGGTTCTCAATGTTATACTGATGTCACATGGCTATGTAAAATAAGAACCAAGTCACCCTCTCGGAAATTGTATAGTGTCCCAGAAATAGTGAACACTCGCTTTTGTAGGAGCTTTTGTGATGTCTTGGCTTGTATGCATGGTCATTCTTGCCCTAGCAGAACCTGTTTACAAAATTATTGCAGAAAAACATTGTATGAATTCTTCCTCGTGGTCCTAACATTGCACCCCGTCCATCACGTGTTACCATTCCTGCTTTCACCATCTGCAGCCATTCTCACGGCTATGTACAGACTCCTATATCCGAGCACAAAGGATGTCTTGTGGATGAATGTGGTATTATGACTGGCTCTTATCAACTTTATCCGCCGAATTACTGATGCCGCTGGTGTGGGAGCACCGTCCACCTTTTTTTTGTTTTTTTTGTTTCTGCATATGAGACTTTCTGTGGAAAAAAACTATATTACACAAATCGTCAAATTGCGCCGACAACAAATGGGATGGAAAAGACACCACGATGTATTGAAATAATAAGCATTACAGTTGATTGTGTGAACAATTTTACCGATTTTGCAGTAATTTCAACACTGACCAATGATGTGAGAGCATGTTTCCCAGTTTCAGTATCATAGCTAAACCACCCCCTCTCCACTTTGCGAGTATCATTGTGAATGCAGATAGATGACTGTGCAGTACGTCCATGCATTGTTAATTCTTGAACACATCCATCATCAAAGTATAACAAACAGTGCTCTACATATTTCTAACACTTCAAGCATACTGCTTAATTTACGATCTATCTCTATGCTGATGGGAGTCACAGAGCATTCTCGTAGTCTTAGAGTAAAAACAGAGACTGAAAAACCCCCTCACACTGTCAATGAGCAACCCGCCCTGTCACACTATTACCGATTTAATCTGCAATCGACCAGAAGTAGACCGCTACATTCCATGTCTCATGAAAGAATGGAGATTGCCAAGTCCTCGCCCATCCAAGTGCACAAGACTTCTTGGGATGCCCTCATGTCGAGGAGGTTAGCACTCCTTATTGATGTATAGTAACAGATTTGAAAGTGTTGTGATGTAATAGCATGCATAGCAGTAGTTGACTACTGTATTTGACGCTTTTCAGGAAGACAGAGAACCATCCGCCTCTAAACTTAAATGCATCTGCAGTTAAAGGATGGCAGAGAGTGGACGGGGTGATCGACTGAGATGGAGCACTAACAAGGTATGATGTCGCCACCTCGTACTTCAGGGGCCCAAACGGGCACCTACACATGGCTTGGCAGCTGACAGTCTTGTCGTAACTTCGAAAGGGATGCGGGTGCATCCCGACTTCCAGGAGCGTGTGCAGTAGTGTCCTGTGCGTCTAGTGGACAGGTGGCAGCAGGTGGTGCATGCATGCGTTGTCTGCGTGTCTGTTGCATTATTATGCGAGCAGGTCTGTAGGCTGTTCCATCCATTATTTGAACAGTTTACGAGTAGTGAGTGTGTCTGCTGAGCGTTTTACATCAGTTATTTTGATATTTTACGAGTTGTTTTCCTGTCTGCACTTCTGTGTACTGCATTATTTCAGTGATTTACGAGCACTTTACGGTCAGTATGCTGTGTACTGCTTTATTTTGGTAATTTACGAGTTGTTTGCATGTCTGTACATCAGTGTACAGCATTACTTACGAGTAGTTTGCAGGTTTGCAGACTGTGAATTGTAACACCAAGCATGTCAGGTTACGTGTTTTGTATCAGTGTGATAAATAAACTACATGAAATCTGTCCCTAAATAAATTGTTCCAAAATAAATAAAGTACACACCTTCCTCTCTCCAGCAGCCCAGCGCAGGCTGAGTTATTTTCCCTTCCAGACCACCATCTTGGATTATGTCACAGGAGGGATGACAGCGCCCTCTGGTGGCAGTACTGTGTACTAGGTCAGTTGGACTCCGGCCCCCTTGGTGATGGAAGTACTGCCTCTAATTGTTTAAATAAAGACTGCATGCAAAATAAAGAGTTATCTCCAGAACAGGCTGAGTCATTTTCCCCACCAGTTCCCAGGAAGAGTTGGCAGTCGGATGACTTAGGTTATTGGAGGTAGCCCAAGTGCCCTTTCTTTCCCAGCATTTTCTTAGGTTAGTAAAGGTAGCCGTGGTGTGTTGCATTGTCCTGCTGGAAATTGAACTTCCTGACAGTTCCTAGGAAGAGAGGGCGGTCGGTTGACTTAGGTTAGTGGAGGAAGCCCACCTGACCTATCTTCCCGCCATTTTCTTAGGTTAGTGGAGGTAGCTGTGGTGTGTTGCATTGTCCTGATGGAATTTGAACTTCCCACCTGGGGGTGTGGCACTTTTCCGCCAAAAGACGCCATCTTGGATAATAGTACTAGCGTCATCAACTGACGTCACGACCGCCATATTGGATAACGGTACTTGCGTCATCAACTGATGTCACAGCCGCCATCTTGGATGACGTCATCAGCTGACGTCACGGCCGCCATTTTGGATAATCGTACTTTGGGGTTACACAAAGGTTGTCCACCTACCCACAGTTTTAACCTGCCAGAAAGTTTCAAATCAGCGCACACTCCAGTGCACAGTGAAAATTTCATTTTGCAGTCCATGTTTCATCCAATGAAACTGGTTCCTGCACGAACGGCCCAAAAATTGCAAAGATGGGCGTTGTTGTTGTCTCAGTACCAGTACGAGATTGTGTATCGTCCAGCAGCTCAACATGGTAATGTGGAAGCACTTTCACGTCTTCCAATTGGCCCTGACACAGACTTTGATGCTTCTGCTGCATCGATGCTCAGGATTCTGAAACGCTTCAGTCTTGTCACTGAACTATAGGCAAATTGCACAGCCCACGGAAGCTGATTCATATTTGAACAATTTTGCTAAAATACATTCGCTCTTTTTGGCCTCGCTCATTGCATAGCATAAAGAACTCTGCAGTGTGCTGATATTTTGTCCGTCAGCATAGCCTCGCTGTACAGAAAGGTGTGATTCTTCTTCAAATTGACGGTGGACACTCACGTTTGTTGATCCCTAACGCTTTGCAAAAAGAAGAGTTGCAGTTACTTCACCAAGGACACTGGTCTATCGTTCGTACGAAACAGTTATGGCGTTGACACTGTATTTGGCGGGGTATGGACGCCCAAATAGAACAGATGACGTCACAGTGCCATGCGTGTGCGGAAAATCAGTCCGCACCGCCATAAAAATTCTCTGCTTGACTTAAAAGTCGCAATAACCATGGCAACGTGTGCACATAGAATTTGCGGCACTTTTCCGGATCACTCGTTGATTGATTATGGTTTACTCATATAGCAAGTTACCTTTTGCTGTGCCAGTGAACTCGACATCATCACGTAGTACAATTCAGATCTTGTCCTCTATTTTTTGCCTCGAAGGTTCACCTGAAGTCATAGTGTCAGACAACCGCCCTTGATTCACGTCAAATGAATCTGAAACATTTCTGTGAATGCAATGGCATACAGCATCTAACTAGTGCACCGTTCCATCCACAGTCAAACAGTGAAGCGGAACATTTTGTCAGAACCTTCAGGCAGCAGATGGCCAAATTTCGCTCCGCACACACCAGGAATCAATTGCATTTTTTTCTCGCCTCGTATCGTTCGCACCCACAAGATGATCCATTGCCGACGGAATTTCTTCACGGTCGATGCCGTCGGCACTGCTCCACCCTCCTCAGCATCCGGCGCTGAATTAACACTGCAAGTATCGCTTCGTGCCGCATGATATATTGTCTTTCACAGGGTTTTTAGCGGCAGCAGACGGTAGGCGCGAGGTGAGATCGTCCGTCGACTTGGCGCTTGCATGTATCTTATTTCAAGTCCAGATGGCTTGCAGCACCGCCATCAAAATCAACTTCACCTCTGTCATGTGCACAATGATCTTTCAGTGTCTCTTCCCCCAGATTCACGGATCCCGAGGACAGCGTAACCACGGCAGCCGAAAGAGGGTGTCATCACGACACGGCGGTACAACCCCAAGGAGACGGAGCTTTCACGTCCTCTGCATCCTCTAGTCCTTCCGATGGAGCTGGAAACGCCCACACCGCAGCAGTCGCCGCCTTCATCTAGTTCATGGCAGCAGGAGGTGAACACGTACCCTTCTGGTCATTTCCTGGGGGATGATTCCGCCAGAGCGAAGGGTGGATGGTGGGTTACGAGCGAATCTTGACGTACCGTGCAGCCACAGCTTCCGGTCCAGCGATGTGCCCACACTTCTGCCTCCCTCGCCGTTGTCGCACTCCCTGTCTCCCTGTACGACGACGGTCCGTCGCTTTTTTTTTTGGGGGGGGGGGGGGGGGGAGGAATATTCCAGCGTAACGACAAGCGCCGGCATGAAGATCAAGAACGTAACCGCAGAGAAGGTTGAGACAACGTCAGCCAACAGTATGCTGAGTAGGGGACCGCAGCATGACAGGAGCGGCCTCTAACCGAAGACAATATAAGCGCTGCTCCTGCCAGCCTTGGCTGGACAGTAGATGGTTCAAATGGCTCTGAGCACTATGGGGCTCAACTGCTGTGGTTATCAGTCCCCTAGAACTTAGAACTACTTAAACCTAACTAACCTAAGGACATCACACACATCCATGCCCGAGGCAGGATTCGAACCTGCGACCGTAGCAGTCCCACGGTTCCGGACTGCGCGCCTAGAACCGCGAGACCACCGCGCCGGCTGGACAGTAGAAGATGCGCACTAGCAGACCCGGACTAGAAACCACGCACTAGAAGAGAGGCATTAGAAGGGCCGTGATTAGTGATCCATATGAACTTGTGTGAATTACTTGTTGGACACTGTATATACCGAAAGATATTGATTATTTGCATGTCGCCATTTGCATGTCGCCATTTGCTTGCGACCCAAAGTTAATTATTGTCAATCTGCGTTATTGTAATAAAAACCACTAACGTGATTTGCTTGAATTGTTGTATAGCTATCCGAGAAAGCAGCATCTTTTAGGCACCCTATAAGAGACGAACGGGCAGGACACCACACATTTTATGAATCTTTGCTAACACGTCGGGGTCCCTGTAGCCCGGGGCCTCGTACCATTGATATGGCGGTAGCTACGCCCCTGCTCACTATATATGTCTCACTGTAGCAAGGCCTGCCGACGGACTATCTTTCTAATTTCATGAATTCCAAACAGCTCAGCCACTTGTTTCAAAATCCAGGCCTTTCAGGGAAACAACAATGGAAGGAGAATACAAGCGTTTCCTCCATTTGTTATTTCCTGCTCTGACTAATAGCACTTCTTTGAGAGTTGATGATTCCTACAAGAACTATTTCTTTCTAACGGATTCTGGGAAAACACCTGCTGTCATGGGAAAATCACGAGCCCTCAAGCCAGTCTCGTAACCTTGACCAGAATCCATTTAGATTAATTCGATGATCGTATGTCATATTTGGACATTTTGATTTTCCTATGGAAAATTATGTAAAATATCATAACTATTCCTGTGGCCTACGAAACAAGACTGTGGCTTGACAGTGAAGTATTTTTTCATATTGTCTCTTCTGGCATATCTCAGATCTACAGTTATCTCTGGTGCAAAAGAGAACTAAATCCAGTGACACGATGGCGGACCATTTTGTAGACGACAGTTCACAGCGAGACCTGTAGTTCAAACACTTCATGCACGCACAACGTCATTTTGACGTTATACACCGTTAACAAAGACCATACGAAGTGTAAATGTCTTTCGTTAGTGCTCGATGCAGGATGCTTGGGAAACACGGTACTGGATTTAAGAATGGGTACAACCTGTCGGCTTTGACGAATGATGTCAATAGTTAGCAAAGATGACGTATTGCACAGTTTTAACGTCAAAGACAAATATTGAGAAACAAAGGAATGCAGGAAGGAGAGAACATATTGTACATATATATTCCGAACATATTAGGTATATCGCTTCTTTTAGTCCTAGTATCCTTATCTTCAGCTGACCTGTACATCTCAACTGAAGAATGGAATACTAGTGGAAAAAAAGGGGACAAAAGTAATGTTAACATGGTCTGCCTCAGTTGCCATATACAAGTTTTATCCCGAAATTCACCTGATCTGCATAGGTTACTTGCAATACGATATACAAATTTAATGTGTCAACTTTCTCGCCGTTGCTATTGTCGTCTCCGCTACTACTAGCATTCTATTCTTCAGTTGATACTACACTCAAGAGCCAAAGAAACTGGTACACCTGTCTAATAGCACGACGTGGCATGGACTCGACTAATGTCTGCAGTAGTGTTGGAGGGAATTGACATCATGAATCCTGCAAGGCTCTCCATAAATCCACAGGAGTACGAGGGGGTGGAGATCTCTTCTTAACAGCACGTTGCAAGGCATCCCAGATATGCTCAATAATGTTCATGTCCGGGGAGTTTGGTGGCCAGCGGAAGTATTTAAAACTCAGAAGATTGTTCTTGAAGCTACTCTGTAGCATTTCTGGACGTGTCAAGAAAGATAAAGAGAGAGAGAGAGAGAGAAGCTGATATTGCTTGCCTCCAGATAAATGTAGGTAATACAAAGGAAATGAAACTAAATTCTGGGAACTTGAAAGTACTTTTGTTTATACATGAGCAGGAGGTGGAGACTGGGCTCATTCTTGCCTCTCGGTAGTGTGGTGACAAAAGACGGTGGAGCTGGAGAAGGTGTTAAGAATCACATAAAGAAGGCAAATGCCGCTTTCGTACAGTTGATGAACAGGAACTATTAAGGCCCAAACACAAAGTTTTGAGAAAAACAGATGTTTGTGAAAATCAAATTTGTAAGCAAACGTCTCACAGGTTGGAGTTGATTAAAAAGTGTCATCATCCCATACTTCACATGAAAAAATAATGTACTCACTTTGTTAGAAAATTTTATTCAGTATTGGTTATTATTACTATAGATGTTAATCCACAAAACTTTCATATATACACTAGCGAAAATAGTGACTTTTTAACAGTTGTAAAGTTTTTAATAATGTGAAACTAGAATCAGAACATAAAAAGTGATAGTAAATGCAACACACACACACACACACACACACACACACACACACACACACACACACAAGTTGACCTATTCTAAGACTTTATGGTGCTTGTTATTTTCATTATGCACATTCTGTGGCTTGAGGTTCAGATAAACCTGCCTGCCCACTACCAGCATGAAATCTAGTAGTTTTATTAAGCCTGTTTTTCAAGGGTGATATTTGCCATCCACATACTTATTTGGGAACTCGATTTAGCAAGACATATACAGGATACTGGGAAATGGCAAACTGTGGTCTCCCTTAGCGTGACTTGCAGACATCTCCAAAGACTATAATGAAGAATATGTTACTTTAAACAACAGTTCTATGCAACCTGTTGAAAACATCATTGTAAAGTTCCTGAAGAGACGTTTTTACTATGTAGATCAACTTTTAGTTTGGTAGTGAGATCGGTAACATTATTACAGATTGTAAATCTTCAGTGTTCATTTGACAGACTATGAAAGGATTAGCTAGCTTTGTTTCCCAGGTAACTTGGTACCAAACATCACTATTTTGATATGACTTAAGTCAACATCATACAACAATAAAGTGTAGCTGTCAACAAAATTATGCTTTCTGCTTTGGGCCCACATGGAAGTGAGTATCAGATAAATTGGTGAGACAGCTTTTCATGAATATTCATATATACCACGTTGGCCTGCAAAAGCAAGGATAACCTTGGTTTGCCATAAGATCAACAGGCATCAGGAGCAAGGCATACATGCTACAATCTCAAAATTGACAACAATGATCATTAGGCCTTCTGTTCTCAGCACGTCAGTTGTACTCAATATGGTGAAACAGAAACATCACATGCAAAACAAAAATTTCCTTTTTGTGAAGGCTGTGATTATATGTGCCACTGGAAGTTGGAAAGCAACCAAGGAGATAATATCCAAGTTACAGAGTGGAAGGGAAAGCAAGGAGAATTAGCAAGGTTTGGGATGAAATGAGGGAAATGGCAAAAGACAAACGAATTGCAAGTTCTCACGGATGGCCTATGCCCTTATAAGGACCAAAGGAATTAGGTAGAGTCACTAAAATTGATAGAAGCTCATGAGAAGAAAACACTAAACTACATACTCTATACAAACACAAACTGCTGCTCCCTCCTATAAGAGTTTATTCTGTTCTTAATGAAATGAACATAGCATTTTCTATATCAAAATAATTTAGTATGCTGACATCCATGACATTTTTTTCCCAACTTTGTATCTATAACATACAAAGGTGTAGCCCAAAGAAGTACTGTATCACAAAATATGGAGGTAAGTCAGTGCTTCCTTGTTTGTGCTGAAATCAGAAACCTGCATTTCGTTGGACTAATGGGCAACACGAACTAATTGTATCAATCAGCTGTGCAAGAGTGCGGAAAAACTAAGTTTTTGTTACGTGAAGTATCACTCCACCCCCCCCCCCCCCCCAAAAAAAATCACATATCACATGGTGGTGTCTATAAATGTATAAGAAAATTTCATATTCCAAGAGGAAAATGGTATTAAGCATACTGCCACAAATACTAAAATGAGGTCCTCGAAAAACATTCCAAAACAGCTGAGAAATTCCAGTCTCCAGATTTACACATCTTGAAACTTTCATGGAAAACCAGCATTAAAAGCAATCAAGTTGCAAATAAAACTTATGTATATGACGCCCAAGAAAACAGGGATATTAAAATTGATAGAATCGGTCAATTTATGATTCTAAAGGGTACTTGAATAGAGGAAACGAAACATCTGGTTGCAATAGCACTTAGTATGACAATATGTATATTATTTTTTTCACTGCGCTTCTGGAGAAACAATTTCGAATTTTTGGTCTGCTGTGTACTGACGCTGCAACAGTTATTCATCTCCACAAAATCTTCAACGTCAAATTGTCATTTTGCAAAAAAACAATAAATTCATTCAACTGATGTTACCATGAGGATATGACCACAGACAATTAAAAGAAAAAATAGGAACCTTAAGTGAGAGTACTTGTTAGTGGTCAAAAATGGATGACTGCATCATTTACAATAAAACTTCAAGCAATGTTTCACTTTTTTGATTTTAATAAATACTGCAGCATATGATCTTGTTAAACTTGTTTAAACTCAAAAGCAAATATATCTCGGCATCTGAATTTAATCTACACTTACTGTAGGTATATGAAGATAGCTGCTACAAAGAAAATCAATCCGATGTACACAATACTTATGGCAAAACTGTCACAAATTGTGTCAGTAACATAGAACACATGCAAAAAAAAAAAAAACTTCACCTACAGAAAATGAGTACGATATTCAAGTTTTCAGTTGTAGTAGTAACTCACAAACTAGAGCTACTCGTTGACAACTGAATGCCTTGAAATATTCCTTGATTATTCAAATGGCAAATTATGTCTGTTGTATTTTAGATTTCTAAACTGATTTACTGAGAACAAAATGACACTGCACTTAATTTTCTGTGAAATCCACAAAATATTTCCTGACCCAAGATTTCCTCTTCATCACCATTAATTTTAAATATAAATATGCAGTATTCTCACACCAATGAATGATACAGCTCAAATGAAATGACAAAAATCCTAATATTGTGTTTGGTGACGCTGGACTACAATTTTCCCAGTGCAGTGTTTGGTATCGCAACACTACCATTTAGCACTGTGCTGTGAACAGAAGGCCACACCTCTGTAAATGGCTCTGCTTTGCCAAATTCTGAATTTGTTGTTACCCTCAGACATTGGTGCAAAATCATATCATCGGATGCATGTTTACACTCCCAAGGCTCTCACAAGGTTTGCATACCAAAAAATGCACTGAGAAATTCTGGAGTGTTTCATTCATTTCCTCATACCTAAACAGTCCTACTCTTTAAAATCAAATGTAAATAAGGCACACAAGTGCGTACAAAGAGGTGTGGGCCTCCTCGTGTAATAGTTGTAGGGTACAGAATCCTGGACAGGAGCTCCATGTGGTTTGACAAGTATTTTAAAAAGACAAATGAGCGTAGAACATTGAAGGGACACAGTCATTAAAAGGCTTAAAAAATTATTTTTTTTTTTAGTTTTATTTAGTGCTCCAATTATTTGGTTACAAAATGCTATTTGTTTCGTTCAAATCTGACCATCAGTTACTGAGTTATTAATTTTTTTCATGATGCATAGCAACTAGTTTCCATGCCCACTTTTGCTGAGCAATGCCTACAGTAAAGCCATTATTTGAGTTCCACAGATATTCTTATTTCGGTTGCAACAGAGAACTGTTTCGATGTTTGCCAGCCTATTTGCATTATTGACTATAATTTGTCAGCTCTCATCTTTGTTGTTTATGTTTTGGTGATACAAAAGTAATGTTGTAGTGTGAGTTATGGAAAGGTATAAGCAGAATGGGTAGAATAAGGAAGTTTGGGTACAAGCCCAGGTTTCATTAAAATAAATTTACAAAAGTAAACCATGAAACCACTAGTTACAAACAGAGAGAAGAAAATGATGTTGAAAGGGAAACCAGCCCGAGTGTCAGCACTTCAAGTAATTAACTTCTTGGTGCTTTCTGTTTTCCAAGTGCCTCTCAAATGCTTGACAGTTAAACGTGTGGCATGAACAGTGTTTCTGCTTCTACTGACACACACAGTCTGATTTCCATGAGATTATAATGTAAACTTACGGAAAAACACATGTGCTATAATGGCTGTGG
Source organism: Schistocerca nitens (assembly GCF_023898315.1). Classification (NCBI taxonomy): domain Eukaryota; kingdom Metazoa; phylum Arthropoda; class Insecta; order Orthoptera; family Acrididae; genus Schistocerca; species Schistocerca nitens. The sequence goes on from NC_064617.1 coordinate 332,344,771, forward strand.
TGGAAACATCACTTTGTATGAGGTTGTGAGGAAAACCTAGGAAACTGTTTTCTAACATAGTTCAAAAATATTTGCCATGTAAATTTGCTGCCAATATTGTCATCTCATGCAACAAGAAGCAGAGTGTATGAAAACAATAAATATGCCCCTACATCTATTGGTAAAGGGTGAAATTCAGGAGCAATTCTTTGTGGAGTGATAAATATTCCCCCACCTCCCAGAAAGTTTGTTTACAACAAGATTAATGGTGCTGCTGTAGCTGAGTTGAGTCTACAAGGTGTACAACTTTGCTTCCGCTGTTTGCCGATAGGTGGCGACAACGGTAAGTAGCGGTCAAAAGAAACAGATCACAGATGTCAGGCAGTTAGCTTGGGCATTGGTCAATATAACCTCATTCAAACATTAGTTGATTTGTGTCTGCATCAAAAAGTTGTTCTTGATTGAAGCTGTCAGTTTACGAGCCTAATTCTCGTCATTTGCGGGAGGTGTTACTGTTTTGTTTCAATATGAAGAAAACAGCAGCTGAGTCTCATCAAATGCTCTTAAGTATGTATGGTAAGGATGCCATTAGTGAAAGAATGTGGCTTGAGTGGTTTCAACGCTTCAAGTAAGGTGATTTTAATGTCGTAAACCAGCATGGTGGTGGAAGAGAGACTGTTTACAAAGATGCAGAATTGGAGACATTGCTGAGTGAAGACTCGCATCAAAGTCAAGAATTGGCACGATTAGTGGGATTGACACAGCAAGCCATTTCAAAACGTCTCATGGCCTTGGGCATGAGTCAGAAAGAAGAACTTGGGTCCCTTGTGAGCTGAAACCAATAGACGTTGAACGGGGTTTGTGTGTTTGTGAACAGCTGCTTCAGAGGCAAAAATGGAAGGGATTTCTGCACCGCATTGTGACCGGGGACGAAAAATGGGTTCATTACGATAACCCTAAATGCAAAAATCATGGGGATATCTCGGCCATCCTTCCACGTCGACGGACAAACCGAATATTCACGGTTCCAAGATCATGCTCTGCATTTGATGGGACCAGCTTGGCATCGTGTACTATGAAGTGTTAAAACCAAGTGATACAATCACAGGTGCTCATTACTGAATGCAATTAATGCGTATGAGCAGAGCATTAAAAGACAAATGGCCCCAATACAGCGAGAGGCATGATAACGTGGTTTTGCAGCACGACAATGCTCGACCCCACGTTGCAATAAGTCAAAATGTTAAAATGGGAAGTCTACCCCACCCACCGTATTCTCTAGACAATCCTCCCTCTGACTATCACCTGTGTAGATTAATGGCATGTGGCGTGGCTGGCCAACACTTCCAATCTCATGAAGAAGTCACAAATTGGATCGCTTCAAAAGGCGAGCAATTTTTTCAATGCAGGCTTCGTACACTGGCCAAAAGATGGGAGAAAGTAGTGGCCAGCAATGGAATATACTTTGAATGATACATATGTAACCAACTCGTTTCATTAAAGCCTCAAATGTTGTGGAAAAAATGGCAGAAGCATAGTTGTACATCTTTTATTATGGTGAAAGCAGCAAAAACAGCGTTCAGTTGACTGATCTGAAATCTAACCCAAGGCATATTGCTGTGGTCTTGATGGCAGTTGACAGAAACATGGGCACACTCTGTAATTTGTGTTATGTGAACCATTTCTCTTGGTACTGGATATTGAAATAATTACTAAGTTTTGCAGTATTTGTGGCAAAAATCCACATATGTGCAGTAAGGATTAATGGTTCTAATGGAGGAATGGAAGTGGCCAATGTTGTTCACATTTTCATCAGCTCTAAGCAGTCAACTAATTTTGGAAAGGCTAATCAGAAAGTGGTAGAGGAGAAGTTGTGTGGGCCTACAGTCAACACTGATATCCTGGAGTGTATACGGCTTGTACAAAAACAAGTAGCGTCACAAGTTCTGGAGATATGTAAGAAAAAGAAGTTAGGTGGTAATAGGGGTCTGAGAAAGGTTTAAGTATACAGTATCCAGAATAATTATGGTATGACAGTTAGGAATAACTGCAACAGACAGACATATCTGGGCTATATTCTTTCATGAAATATTAACAGATGAGAAGCCACATCATCATCATCTTTGCCCAAGGCACTCAGTGCAAATTCTATATCCCAGCTACAGCTTCCAATTATAAGCTTAAACATACAAGTCCAGAAGCTATCCTATTTGCAAGAGCTACTGAAAGAGTGTATCCATTGTAACACTAAGAATCTGAATGAAAGTTTTTTATTTTGACATTTGTTTTTATTGCAAAAGTTTGAGGTTCATGATACAATGATGTGTTTCAATCGTGGTGTGACGAAGAAAACTTCTGTGTTAAGGTTCTTGGAGCAACGAATGGCATCAGTATTGAAAGGGAACTAAAAGCATCAACAAAGACATGATCCGTTATTTGGGAATTACTAAAGGAAATGCTACCACAGTTGCCAGGATAGCCAGATAAGCAAACAAAAGAACGAAAGTAGATGAACAGGATGAAAATGTACATTAATTTCTTATATGTACAACTTTAACACAGTTTTTCTCAAAATTCTTTTTATATATTCTGGCACACTTTCCTGAAAAAGTAAGACTGATAAATACTTGAAACTTTCAGTATCTGTCGTTATGATTAATCACATAAAAAAGGAACCTGTAGCGACACCAAGAAAAAATTTGCAAGCTCCATGAAGTTAAAGTAATTTTTTCTTTCATAATAAAAAAGCTTTTCGCGTAACATATAAAATACAGTAACCACTTATTATGCAATTTGAGGAAGGTGTTTAATCAATATTCTGTAAAAAAAGTTTCAGGTCTTTATTTCTACCAGTTTCCTGGTAGAAAGTGTGCCTGGAAGAGTACCTGGAGTCTGCTTATTTTTAACACTGGTTACTTATCGGAGTTCCTTAGAAACTACATCCCATTAAAATGACATTTTAAATCTCATTTTGGGACTGCACCTACAAAAGTCAAATTTAGTTGCAACAATGTTTGATTAAATCTCACCAAGCATTTTACTTTGTAACCAATTTGACAGACTTCATATTTTAGTTGGCCGTAATCTTTAATGTGGCCAAGAAGTTTCCATTACGAAGAGACCTGTTCACACACACGATTACCTGAAGAATCTGGGACGCGTACACATTAAGAGGAATGATAGGAGTACTAAGTGAAGATACATAATGGTGACCAGGTTTCAGCAATCTTTCTGGATCTGCAAACTGTTGATTATTCACTAACAACAGTCATAAATTACTAGGAGGCAACACATTAGTGCACAACGTTATCCAGAATTTTGGGAAAAAGGTGCAATTTTTAAATCCTTTCATGAAAATTGTATTATGACATACATATGTATGGAACAGTAGGTATTTTGTTAAAAGGGCTCTGACCTTACTAGTGCAGCTGATTACTATCCTGCTGCAGTATGAAGTTATCATTGTTCTCATAAAGCTGAAAAAGCAGGCTTTCTGTGACCCAATTCTCATTACAACACTGCCTTTGACAAATGAGTTTTATGGTATGCTTTGCAACATTAACTTTCACTCACACAAATTGTCCCGATACTAGTGGTATGTTTGCACACATCCTCCTACTAATCAATTTCTACTTACTTCACAATTCAAATGAAATGGCTTTGTCAGTAAAGATATTGACTGTGTTATTACAAAGTACGACAGACAGATGGCACTGATGTAATCAACTAGAAGTAACTGCAGTTTTAGGGGAGACAGCTTTAGACAATGACATTCTCATGTCCAACTTCATGGGCTGTTTTAACCCCATAATGTTTCTTACATTTGATTTTGTGTGTGTGTGTGTGTGTGTGACATCCTACGTGCACTCCATTTTATCCACTGTTATGGTAAAACTACCACAAACTGGAAACTGGAGTCTTCATAAATAATATATTTACAAATAATGGCACAGAAACCGCATTAACCACTTGCCACGATGATACTGATGGAAGGAAGTCTGGCACCTAGTAATACTGAGTGGAACTAATACCTTTAGCAGGAATTGTAGAATTACATTAGTGTCATAAGCTTCATCACACACACTCGTGCAATGCCTCCACAGCAATCAATAAAACCTTAGTAATGGCAGGTTTTTTCCTTGTCAGGATCAACTTTTGTTGGACCCCACAAACAACTTTTTAATCTGCACATTATAACAACAAACTATAACTAGAGTGCTTAATAGTATTTGTGAAAATTCCAACAACATGGAACTCAGTTATTTAGAAGATGATACATGGAAAAAAGTTTATGCTACCTCATTTTATCAGTTACTTTCATCTTTTATTACTAAGACACAAAGGAATTAAAAACATTAGCTGCCAGTGGGCACTGATTTATATCATGGTGTAAACTGAAAATTTGTGCCAGACTGGGATTCAAACCCAGGTTACTAGGCAGATGCATTGAACACTATGCCGTGCTACTGTACTGATTACCCTAGCATGTCTCTTGTCAGACCACAAACTACTTATGTCGTGCCCCTGCTCGTTAGGCTCATTACTTGGGGTATCTCGCCGATTCTCGTAAGAGTTCAACCCTGGTGTTCATGTGCACTAAAGGGATCGTTGGCTGTAATCACCTTATTCGGCTCATACTCATACAGGAATCAGCATGCCGCGAGTACTGAGGCTAATGATCAGTGGCACTACATCAATAGTGTCCGGCAGAAATTGAGCATCTTTGATGAGAGGTGCGCTAGGGTAGTCCACGCAGTTGCAGCGACCCGCATCCATATGGTGTAATGGTCAGCACATCTGCTTAGTAAGCAGGAGACACAGCTTCGAATCACAGTCCACCACAAATGTTCAACATCCCTACTGATATACATAAACGTTCACTAGCAGCTGATGTCTAATTCCTTTGTGTCTTGATTCATAGTGGCTGCAGGATCAAAATGGCCCAGCGTATGTTATGTTTTACCAAATACAATAATTTCATACACTTGAAAACGAGATTTTAGAATCTCAAAACCGGTTGTGGTTTGAATAAATATCAATGCAACTAAATTAATTAAAAGGACGTCTGTTCTTATGGATGTGTGTTTTAATATTTCCTCATTCACAGAGGTTTCTTTTATCCAAGGCAAAGTTTTATTTAAATTTTTCCAATAAATATCACACCCCCACATAAGCAACTGAAGGCAGTACCCGATCCTATCATACTTTTCACAGCAAGGGTTGGGCTGGGTTGTTTGGGGGAAGAGACCAAACAGTGAGGTCATAGGTCTCATCAGATTAGGGAAGGACCGGAATGAAATCGGCTGTGCCCTTTCAAAGGAACCATCCCAGCATTTGCCTGGAGCGATTTAGGGACATTGTGGAAAACCTAAATCAGAATGGCCAGACGTGGGACTGAACCGCCATTCTCCTGAATTCAAGTCCAGTGTGCTAACCACTGCGCCACCTAGCTCTGTTCACAGCAAGGTATCAACCCATAATCTGCTACATGCTCTGCAGGTGTCCTTCACATGTTGCCAAAGAACTGTAAACATTTCTGTTAAGTTATTATGAACAGCTGCGTCAAAACGATTTATTGGCCACAGATAGTTTTGTGACATTGTCACATCTTCAGTACCAGATGTTGACCTTTCAGTACATATCCTTAAAAATCCATAATAGTGAATAACCGAAGTTCCCTATCTTCCAGTAGCAAACTGCTGTCATAAAGTATGCAACCATAATGAACAATTAACCAGAGAAAATACGTCAACTGGATATACATGCTACGTCTTATGAAGCAGTGGCGAACTACACTAATGGTTGTGTTTTTAAGTTTCTCCAAGTGTTTACACGAACATTTAATTGTGATGTAATTACAGTTTGTAATCTACTGTTAACAGACACATATGCCTCGTAAAAATGCTAATAATTTCCATTGTATTAACTGTGACACAATCTGCTCCGAGGACCTGTTCAGTTACACTTCCTATATACTAAAAAAGCATATTTCTTATATTTTGGCTCTATGACAAGGAAACAGGGCAATAATGGGCACTGCCTTTACACAGAACTACATTGTCATTCATCCTTACTGTGTAGATAAAAGGAGAGGGGCCATGGACAGTCTGCCAACACATACAGAGTGTATATGGGGACAAGGAAAAAAAATTCCCGGATCATTCTCGGATATCCTGTTTAAAAAATAGGCTTTTTTCCCGGGCGAAAATACACTTTTTCTGTGCTAAGTGACAGTAGAGTAGGTTTTCCATAGATTTTCGCTCGGAACTGTAAAACTTATCAATCCTTTGAATGGTTAACATTTTATACAATCACGTAGAACTTACCCCGGGGAAAAAAGAAAAGACGGGGCAGAGAAGTTTTGAAGAGACTTTTAATAATAAAAAGAAAGAGAGAGAGAGAGAGAGAGAGAGAGAGAGAGAGAGAGAGAGAGATATGACATACACGCTGCATATTTTCGTATTACGGAAGTATAAATTCGAATTACACCAAACACAGTGCGTTGATTTCCGGAGAGTTGAAACCAAGGTTGAGATGTCCTTTTGTAAGCGAGTCACATCTCAGGCCACAAGATCTCGCCAACCAATGACAGCAGCTATTCAGAGCATAGGACATGTGTTATAGTCAGCCAATAGAAAGATCACTGGTTACATAGTGCGAACACACAAGAGGAAAAGTTAACGGTTTACATTAATGTACACAGTACCCTATATCTACAAGAAAAGCTAAGCTTTCACATGTAATATTGATCTTTTTTTGGGTGTGTTATACTTTAAGATACATCACACAAATATGCCAGTAAATTTCCCGTTCGCAATACTATCCGGAGACTGTTAGAAATAGGTTCGATTTACCAGTTGCCAGAGTGTGCCAGAAAACAGGCATTATTGTGCGTGTGAAACTGCAGTGGTGTTGGAAGCCCGCATGTTCGTGTGTATAAAGCACTAAGAGAGCTTACATTACACCATAAAAGAAACAGGGCATCAGAGGATACTCCAAAGAGCATCGGAATTTCGTAAACCATACTAAAATGCATAATTCAGCTTGAAGTGCAAATTGGCTTTCCCAGATTCACAATGAAGTAGGTCCCAGCTGATATTAAGCTTTTCAGTGTGGTTTTTGGGATGTAAATTTTCTTGGAGTACCAGTACTCTAGGATCTCATTTTTGGTTCTTTATTATGGCATAATGCCATATATGGCAGAAGATGATAACATGCACTTGAAAATCAGTGAACAGCTGGAACTAGCCAATACTGTAGAATGAAACCCCCTTGTTTCAAATAAAATGATAGCCTCAGCGGAAAGATTAATAAAGCCAAATTTCTTTAGCAAACTTGCAAAAATAACTTCATTGTTCTGCGAGGCGATTAATGATTGACTGCTGCTGACTTAGAAAAAAAAAAAAAAAAATGGTTCAAATGGCTCTGAGCACTATGGGACTCAACTGCTGAGGTCATTAGTCCCCTAGAACTTAGAACTAGTTAAACCTAACTATCCTAAGGACATCACAAACGTCCATGCCCGAGGCAGGATTCGAACCTGCGACCGTAGCGGTCTTGCGGTTCCAGACTGCAGCGCCTTTAACCGCACGGCCACTTCGGCCAGCTAGAAATAAAATCAGAAAACTGAAATTAATATCATATTTTTGCCCTCCGTAATTACCGTATTTACTCGAATCTAAGCCGCACTTTTTTTCCGGTTTTTGTAATCCAAAAAACCGCCTGCGGCTTAGAATCGAGTGCAAAGCAAGCGGAAGTTCTGAAAAATGTTGGTAGGTGCCGCCACAACTAACTTCTGCCGTCGAATATATGTAGTGCTACACAGGGATGCTTTGTAGGCACAGAGATAAATACTTGCGCCAAAACCTCTGCGTCAGTAAATAAATAAAAAAAAAGGTGGAAGACGAGCTTTTTTTTCTCCGCCCCGAGTTTCAACCACTGCATTTTCATACATTATCCAACGAAGTAAATACAAATTCCGTATTGTTCGTCTTCGAAAGTAGCAGAATTTCAATGTACTACGAAAATCCGACTGGCAAGACTGTTGCTAATAGGAACCTGATGAAATGAGAATCACATGCAGTATTCTCTTCACCATAAGAATAATACGAATATAAACATTTTGCCATGTATTCTTTCATGTTTGCTGCTATCTCATTTAAATCCTGTCTGCCTAATAAACTACGAAACTAGAGTGAGGCAACAGCAAACGCGGAAGAATATACGTATCGTGTCATGTTTATATTCGTATTATTCTTATGCCTAATAGTGATACAGTCAGAAATGAAGCACGGCAACTGACTAGATTTTTAAATCTAAAATGATTAATTTCTGGGCAGAATTTGATGTACTAAAGAAGTGGCCGCAAAGATTTTCAAACAGAGAAAAATTTTCGTCTAACTCTCATTCAGAACATGTTCTATCATACGCAGTCTATTATTTGGTTCTTGTTGATCATTATCAAAGAAACCAGCAGTGTAAGTAACAACAAGTAGCAGTCACTTGCCATTGTTTTGCTAATGAGACAATTCCTCTCGTTTTTTTAATCGTAAGCGGCGGCAGCGCGCACAAAAGCAAGACATGCCGCGGGCGGCGACAGGCCATAAACACGCACTATCAGAATGTGACAAACAATGCATGACGCAGTACAGTAATGCATTTTCAGCTTAGAGTGACGTAAACACCTATAACAAAGAAAATGGCACTTATCAGATCAAAGCAAAATAAGCAATCGATTCAAACCAGACGAAGCACGTGAAAAAGGAAGGCTACCCGTATAAATATGGACGGAGCACCTGGCGCATAGCAATGGCTACACGGTAAAGCTTAACTGCTAAGCTTAAGACTCAAACCAAACTATTGTAGCTGTATCGTCTTTCATTCGACCTAAACTGTGTCTCATATTACAATGGACCAACTTTGTTTCGATTTGAAGGTGCGGCCTAAAACTTTTCTCTCCCCTTGAATTTAGAGTCTCAAATTTCAGGTGCGGCTTAGATTTGGGAAATTATTTTTTCCTTGATTTCGAGTCTCATTTTTCAGGTGCGGCTTAGATTCGAGTAAATACGGTATGTGAATCTATTTCAGTTCGCTTGATAGCTCCCGGGCACAGATATCCGTTTTGTTTTCAGTTGACTTGGGAGCTGTACACGAAGAGAAGCAGCGAAATCACTTAACGTAAACACGGTTCACGTGGAGGTTAACCCCCTCCCCACTGCAACTCAGACAACTCTGTGCAAGCGCGAATCTGGCAGCTAGGGCGCGCGAGAAAAATTTTTCTCGTTTGCATCTGGCTGCTTGCTGCTACTACCGATACAGCTCACAGCCAAACTTCAAGTAGCGGGAAGCGGGAGAAGGTGCTGCTTATACACGAGTCAAATGCGCATGCGCAACAGACCGCTGGCAATTGGTCAAACGAACCTAATGTGAACAGTTGTGACGTCATGCTCATAGCAAGCAGTTTATTGTTATGAAGAACTACAGTCTGCGCCCTACGACCTTTGACATATTTTTGCTACTTGCAGACGCTTGTCTTGTGCGTACACGGTGTTTTGTTATTGTAAACTGCACATTTCCTTTGCCACTACAGCTTTAGTTTTTTTCCCTCTCGTTTATATTTTATTGCTGCAGTATCATTCTCCAGTAGAAGGATACAATAACATTCTTTGCTAGAGAATCAATTCTGCAGTCAAAATTACAAAAAATTAACTGAAAGCAAAAACAATGAAAAATTCCAGTGTTTTTCTCGGTTTTCTCCCAGATGAAAAAATTCCTGGGTTTTATACACCTTGCACATACAAATGATATATTTTGGTATGGTCCCCCATAAAAAAGTGTCACCCTGAAGAAACAATGAGGAGTTGTATACTCTTTAAGATTTACTCTGCAACATGTCTTGCACAGGGAGGCCAAGTTAAAAAGAGGCCCTTGTCTTATTAACAATATACATGCAATTCCCCTCATTTATTGTTAATTCAAAATAGCGAGTCGAAAAACACATACTAAACAATCTATAGGTGAATAGTTCACAGGAGGTGCTGAAAATGTTCATCATAGACTTCAATACACAACTCAGCACACCTCAAACTGTTCCTGGAAACTTTTGGCAATTCATTTGGTATGATTTCTGCGATAGCGTTGCAAATGTTTGTTTTCCACTCTTTAACTGTATGTAGACTGTTACTGTAACTTTAGCCTTTAAATTACCCCACAAATAGAAATCACAGACAAACAGATCGAGCAATTTAGGAGGCCACAAACCCGTTGAACCTCTACATTCTTCTCTGTAAGTTTTGTAGGCATTGACATTGAAAATTTTGAAGTATGCGCCATGGCACCAGCTTGCTGTGAAAACGCATCCTCTCTTTTTCCTCTATTAGCTTCACTATAAATGGCTGTGACAATTCCATTACATACACTTGACAGTTCACAGTATTGGTAAAGAAAATGGGGCCTACAATCCCTTGGCCTAGAACTGCACACCAAATGCCTACTTTCCAACCAAACGGAGGCACCTGAAAGCAATCACTGTGATTGTCTGTTGACCAATGGCATGTTTTGAGAATTCACATAGCTGTTAAGGCGAAACCATGCTTTGTCCGAGCTGAAGTAAAGATATGGATCCAGATAACCATCAGCAACATGCAGAGTAACCATTTGCAATAGTGTCATCGTGTGTAATCCATATGTTTCAATGCTTGCATCGCTACTCCTCAGTACGGTCGCACATGTAACAGCTTCTAATAGATTCTGGCATGTTGTTCGTTTGGTCTGTAGCTGGGAGGACAGAAGTCTAGTTGATTTCCATGGACTTCTTACCATAGACTACTGAACATTATCAATATTTTCCAGAAAATAAATTTTCTTTACACATTTATGTTTGGCATTAGTGAGTGAATCAGTTGCTCTAAGTTTAGTGCTCAGTTTCTGCACAATCTTTTGTACGAGCAGCTGTCTTTCGATATTTTATTGCAAATCTTTCATTTAGAATTTTAAACAATTTACATCCAAAAAAGTTTATTGTTAAAACACTCTTTCTTTGATTGTGAAAGGCGTTCTGCAGAACTATATTCGGAACAAGCTTCAAACTGACTACTGACAATGCAGCATTGATCACCAAATCGCAATGCAACATCATATGGCGTTGCTCAAGTGTCAGCGTAGCCTTAAGAAATAACACCACTCAGATAGCTTCAAATATCACATTCAGTGTAACTCATGAGAAAGAACCTGTTTCTGGACCTACACAAAAAGTTTCCATGAGCTCTAAAGTATTGCGATTTGGAGCTTCTCCCTGAGCACACATGCCTCTATTCACAAATGTGAAGAGCTCAACCACCTCTATAACCAGTAACTTTCTAGAAACAGGGCAGAACTTTTGAAATATGTTCAAAATAATAAGCTGCTATGAAATTGTGAGGACATGCCTGTATTTCACAACACAACAGAATTGGAGCAGCTCTTTAAAACTGATGATAGCCTCACAAACTTCGAAGACCTTATCAAAGGTGAATGTTCATAGGCACTTTGAAACAAACTATGGTAGTAGGTTTCCTTCTACTCCTGTGATGAAGAAATCAACATGAAAAACGTATCCAAATGTTAGAAAATCCTGATATAATCCTATCACACGAGGCAGGAAGTATTTGGGGATTTTTACGATATTTTCATGATACTGTTACTGCAATCTGTCACACAAAGGAGTGCTTTGTGCGAGAGGGATGGCCATTCTTAGGCACAAAAACCATTCACATAAAAGTTGACTGGTCATTAACTTGTACCATTAAACGTGTTTTTACACCAACCACCACCCTTAATAGAGCCAAGTACATTATTACTTCCATATATATAAAATTCTGCATTAACTTACATCAAAACGTCCGAAAGTTTAGTTTTGAAAAATCCCAGATCACAGAATTTTTCAGAGAAAGAATTTGAAAAAGTGCCAAAGGGCAGAGAGAGAATACCACGGCAAATGCTTAGAATATTAAATAGTTCTCCTGGAAACGTTTTTCTAAAATAAAAAAAATTTAGGATGGTCTAGTGTACTAGTATGAATATCTGCAAGGTAAAATGTCACTAAAAATGAACTTTTTGCTGTCACATCTGATATCTTCCAATCAAATTGCATTGATGTGAACAATGAGTGCTTATCACCAGAATATCATTAATAGTGCAAAGCTACTGAGAGGAACAGAGTACGACCATATTTACTGTTGCTGGATAGTGAGTGAAAAGGGGACACTCCTGCAAAACAACAACTGAGGAAGGCCAAACAGATGCTCTGAAGATGTTTGATACTTTTTTTCCCCATCTTTACTTATACGATACATATTTTGTGAATAATTTGATGATCACTTACAAAAAAAATTATTTAACTGATTTTTCGTTTGTCTGTAGGTACTAATCTGCAGTCTTGAATAACAAACTGCTCACTTCACAGTACCACAGCACCCTGCTAGTAGAGCCAAAACGTTTAACAATGCCCCTCTCTCCTCCCATTCTCCCCTTCCCACCCTCCCCCTCTAGTTGAAGTACTGAGGTGAAGGAATTTCAATCTGTGCCAGGCTTGCAGATGTATCTTCAAACGAACAAATTACATATTTTTATTTTTTCAAGGTGGTGGTTAAAAATATATTACTACTACTCATACAATAAATATCACTACCTAAAATATGGGAGCTGATCAGTAAGTTATTTCCTTATCCCACTAGCCAAGAAGACAAAAACATCTCTTGCTTTCATCATAACATTGTATTGTACACCACAGTAACTGCCCCCCCCCCCCTTCCCCTAAAAATTTTCATCTAATGTTTTACAATTCTTACAAACATTTGTGAAATTCATAAACTAGGAAAGAAAAGCAAAAAACCACTATCAGCCCTATTGTACTTTGCTGCAATTGCAGTCTCATTAGATATGTACATATTACCCACTCCAGGATGAAATTTTATATCATTATGATTACTTGATACCAGCCTGAAGTACTTGTT